>NC_087297.1:6930000-7530000 GCF_015220805.1 Pogoniulus pusillus
AAAGTACCTAAAAGTGACCATCTCAGCGACAGCATTTGCTATCAGCACATTGGAGACATGGCATTCCTCAAGGGTTGCTTGTTAACAGACTGTGTTTTATCAGCAGACACATCCAGATTGCAGGTCAACAAAAAGAGCCCAGCCTTTTTGAACTGGCCAAGAGTTCACATACTCAATGTTGTGTACTGGTTTTCAGTTGCTTCAATTGAAAATGTAATCTAATGACCTAATGGTCACATAAGTACAAATACCTACACCAGAAGTAAAAAAGAAGCTGCACAGACATTTAAGACATTAAAAAAAAATACATCTAGCACCTACATTTTGAAATTTGTGCCATTAAGGATAAAAAAGAAGATACCAGGAATAATGTGAAAGGGATTCTAGGACTGGAAATTGCATGTTAAGAGGCAGTGTCCTGCGTCTGAGCTTTTTCCCTTAATTCTTCAGCTCCCAAGCCTACACACATCCTCCTAGTATGCCATTCAGTTGTGTTTTCAGATGTTAATTACCATTTTCCAATATGCACATTTCACATTTGCACTAGATTCTAGATTACACAAAAAGTAGTAGTGAGAATTTTTAAATTCCCATATCCATCATAGAAAATGCAGAGAATAATTTCTTCCAGACTAACTCCAAAGTATTTCTGAAATATAAATTATGATAACTGAATTTCAATCCTAGAAAGCCTTTGTGTTTGTAAGAAAAATAGTTCAAATTTGTATTTGAAGCACAAGTAACTAGACCCTTATAGTACTTCTCCCTGATGCTATCTAAAATACAGCAAGGGTGAATTTGCTTGTTTTTCAATGAAGAAACAGAGATATACTTTAGAACTTCTATTAACCTATTTTACATCCCTTTGATTTTCACTCAGAGCATTGTTACTGTCACGGCACCCAACCTCTAGGTAGGCATACTCCTCAGAAGAGAAGGTATCTGACATCCCTACGAGCCCATAAAATCAGTGGGATGGTTATTTGGGCAATACTACCAGCACTTCCCACAGGACAGCATGTAAGTCAATATGCTAAAGCTACCCAGGAGCATGGAGTAAGATTCAGAAATCCATCTTACAACGTGGGAGCCTCACGTACCAGCATAGCACACTGTTGGAAGCCACTGAGTCAACTAATTAAAGACAATTTTACAGCCAGACTATTTGTTATCCTTTCCCTGCACACACATGGAATAGCCTAAAGGGAGCAACGGCTCTCTAGCTTTTAAAAAAATCCTCTTTTCTCATATATCTCCAAATGTAACTCTTGTGTTTACATGGATATGCTCCAACAAAGCTCTTCAGTAACATTAATATTGATTAACAGTATTTTTTGAAAGGATGAGATAGAAACAGCTCTGAAGGTATCAGTGCAGCAAGACTGAAAAGAATGACTAGAGATAACAAATAGATGAATAGTAAATGATAAAAGACACCCAGTGGATTTCACCCAGTACCAGGATGATAAACAACCCCCTGGATCTAACTCGGGTTTTCCCTATATCTTAATTCAGCTTTCAACAGTATCTCATGTTATTGTAACAATTTCTTTTGCAATATGCCATTTTGTAGATTTCATTAGTAATACTCTCAACATCTGATGAAATAACATGTCAGAAATAGCTGTTAGAACTGGACATGGATTCTCTGACACATCATTCACCAGACAGAAAATGCTTCTCCAGAAGAATTTAAAGGAAAAAGCTTATAGAAACATGCTGATTTGTTTTAAAATTAAAAGCATTCAAGTTAAGACAAAAAAATTTGATCAAATATTTGCAGCCTAAATATTTTCTATTAATGTTTGTTTTTAAAAATTACTTTAGTATCTCTGAAAGTTGAAGTAGTGGATTGGTTTTTTAATTTGTTTTTCTGTTTTGGTTGTTGGAGGTTTTTTTTTGGGGGGGGGGGGTGTTTTGGTTTTGTTTCTTTGAAGTATATCGCCCCTCTTAACTTTTCTGTGTCATAAGGAGATAATTTTGTCACTCCATTAAAGGAATTTCCAAGTACCCTTTTATGCATATGGGAATTTCTCATTTAGTTTTAGGTGAAAAATTCAGTCCAGCTGAAATTAGACTAAATTTAGCATTTAGTCTATGCTTTTAGGTTGCATTTAGTCTAGCTGAAAGTTGCTAGACTTAGTGCAATGGTCATAAATTAGTTGTTTCTTTTTCATTGTATCTTAACATATTCTTAACCAGTATCATGCAACAGTCAAGTTCATAGAAAACACAGAACCATTATTAGGAGATAAAGATTTTGTAGCTGAAGAATAATGTTAGTAGAATTAGCAAATTATGACATTCCTAGTCTCTTGATGCAGAAGAGAGAAAAATCAGTCTGTCAAAGCTTTGAGTAACTACATCATCATCTAGAAAGGTTGAACCAGATGATCCCTGGGGCCCCTTCCAACCTGGCATTCTATGAATGTGTTCATCAGAAGTATAAGCCTGTATAGACAGCTGTCTGAATTTAAAGCTATATATCTACACTTCAGCAATATATTATAACATGTCCTAGAGCAAATACTGATCAGGACAAACTTCCACATTTCCCCAAGAGCTTTGGTCATTCAAAATGTTTTGCTCAGTCTTCAAAACCCACAGTAATTGTTTTTACAGTTACTTTAATTGGAACTACAATAATCACATTAGCAGCAGAAAATAAGAGCAAGCAGGCTTGTTTTGAGGTTAAGAAAACAAGGCACAACATAATCATTCTGAACGTGATCCAGCACTCATTATGAATTGTTATGTCAAAGAACTCTTATCTGTGTGTTTACTACAGCAGATATCAGCACTGAACCAAGTGCCAGTACGATAGTTTGGGGACTGTGCTGTCTCTGTAGAACATAAGGTAATGAAATGCTGTAAGAGTAGTTACAAGTAGCAGAGATAAAGTATGCCTATAAGTTATAACTTCATTACACAGGTAAATTTCACCACAGATAGTAGTGTGCATGTTAGCAAAATAAGAGACACCTTGCATTTAGCTGTGACATTTCTTCTCCCTGTTGTGTTTTATACTTCTATTTCAGGTAACTTGGATTCCTCAGTTACATTTACAGCATCCAGCAACAGAACAAGGTCTTGCCAAGGAGAAGCCCCTAACAGCTTAGAAACAACTTTATCTGCATTTATTACACTCATTTGCAATAGTTCACCACTTGGCAGCCCTTTCTCTTGTGAGAAGACAGAATCTAGAAGGCCTGCACATCACTAACCTGATCTTCAGCCCAATCAGTTTTATAATTTTCACAGACTTCAGTTCTAGGAGTAGTTCTACTACAGAAAAACAGAAATTTAATTGGAAGTATCTGCATATGGACAAGAAGATCCTGCTTGTTTCAAACATTTTACAAAACTAAGATCCTTGACAGGCCCAAAAAATGTCATAAGTAACCAAACAATTGTTTAATTCTTCATATAAAGAAACCCAGTTCTGCTAATACTCACTTCTGATTCTTTCAGCTTTTCTTTTCTAATCTGTAGTAATTCTTCATATGTTCTTTCTTCCTCTTTTAACCTTCTGTCATATGCTGCCAGTTCATCTTGAAGGTGATTAAATATCAGCTGACTACTTTGCTGCTTAAACATTACACCACTTAGATTTTTCCTTGAAGAAAAAAAAAGCAGGAATCAAACAAAGTAATCAAGATATTCTGCCATACTGTTTGTTAGTCTTAGCTTACAGATTTAATGTTTAATTTTGTAACAGATATTGTTTCCTTACACATAACAATGGCCTTTTAAGAAGCAAAGAGCTATATGAGGGAGCTTACCAAAAAAAGTCTAGACCTCTTAAAGGCACTGTACCTATCAATCTGCATCCAATGAGTCTATAGAGATACATAGCTCCATTTTAACACAAAACAAAGCAAACAGCTTGCATTTTAAAAACAACTTTCTGCAGAATGGACTGGTTCACTCCCACATGTAAGTTATCTGCTTGAAAAATTATATTCAGAGACAATAAATTAGCCTATGACTGCTGCCATATTGAGGAAGTGCTATTTCACTATTTGGGACACTGGACATGGGAGTTTCATGCCATTTGTTGAATATGTTGTTTCTGACTCTGTCCATACTCAGCATGGTTTCTCTAACCTGCACTTAAGAGTAAAAGCAAGTTTTCAGGTTTTCACTTTGCACCAATATTCTGTTGTCTTAAGCTCTGCCTTTCTATTACTTTAAAGCAATATTAAAAAGTATTTCAAGCTGATTTTCTGCAAGATAACCTAAACTAGAGCCTTGTAGGTACTGTAACAGTCGGCTGCGTAATAAAGACTGGATCACAGCGTGCACACAAAAAAGGAAACTCAAGAGACAAGTTTAAGCCTGTTTTTCTAATTTTAAGGATCTGCTGTGTAAACTCCATGTAATTCTACCTCTAAAAGATGTTTTCAAGCAAATCAAACAGTGAGAAAGGAAAAATGTCATGCAAAGCCTATGCTGACCACTCAGGAGCCATTTACACTGCAAAGTTAAGAACAGCTGGGACCCATTCCTAATAAGAAGCTGTTATCCTTCTTATTGATTAGCTGATACTTGGCAGAACAGAGGTATTTGAGAGTCTTGGAATTTAGTTCTAAATTTCAGAGGTCACAAGATCCACCTCACAATCTCTGCTGGAAAACTCTGCAGAGGAACAATTCCCTTTCAGAAAATTAAAACCACCTCTGAAACAGTGTTTACACTGGCTAAAGAGAGGCCAAGGGATCCATCAGAAATTACCTAGTTCCTTTTCACTGAAACACTCTCCCAGCCTTTGTAATCTTCAGTACACTCCCTTGCCTTGCTTCCTGCCCTTATTTCCTTCACAGTCAAGGAACTGGCGGACATAGCAAGTGAGGGATCCAATACAAGCAAGGATGCTCCTCACACAAACCAAGTTCACAAGATTTGCTTATTACTCCTCTGATTTAATTAGCAGCAAACTCCTCTCAGATAAAAACAAACCCAAACCACACACACAAAAAAACCCTTTCCTATTCATTCTTCAGATAAATCTTCCCAGATCACAAAATTTTTTTCAAAAGCCCTTGGTATCCCAGTTTCTAGATGGGGTAGTTGTGGCATGCAATTTTCACTTGGTTAGGAGGTTAGGCTAAATGTTGCAGTCACTTTCTGGTTTTGTGGTTAATTACATTGTGGAACAAATATTCATTTCCAATTTACTTCGGTAGCACTGTTCCAATGTCTCTATTTCACTCTATTAGCAGTGTTTTCATTGTACTAGTGGTAGTTCAAGGAGGTATTATTTAGATAAAGATGCTAGGAAGTATTTAAGGTACAACAATGAAGACTGAAAACATAACCAGGGACTCTTTTACCTCAATTTCCTCCACCAGATCAGGCTAGAATTAGCCTGATGACATATCCCAAAAAATGAAAATCATAGCAAAGAGTAAAACCAATTAATGCTTTATTACTAGTTTTTCCTAGCAAGTCAGGCAAGTATCAGAACTCTTAGAAAAAAATTAGTCCAAACAGGTAAGTCCATTTAATATTGAACTAGATGCACAACAATAACAGGAAGTTGCTAGAGCAGTCTCTAAGATAGATTGATGAAACGCCATGGGATATGTCAGATTATTGGAAACATTAATAGAAGGTAAATTAGCCTGATTTTTTTTTTCTCCAAAACACTGTCACCATTAATCATCACTAATGAGAAGCAATAAGTAATGAAAACACACCCACCACCCCAAACTTCTCTTCTACCCCTCAAGCACAGAGAGGTTTAATGCTCTGACAATCAAAAGACAGGAGCATGCTGCTGGTTTTCAGCAAGGCACACGATGCAGTAATTTCTATGTGCTGTACATTCTGTGTTCAGAAAATGAAAGAAGAAATACTGTCCTTAAGGAAATTTGGAAGGAAGGGTGTGGGAGGTTCAGACTTTTTTTTAACTTTGTAGTTGTATTGCATGGGATCTCTAAGACTAAATTCTCAATAAAAATGTCAAGTTTCCATTACTATTTTAGATCTAGAAGTTGGAGAATTTGCAAGGAAAAAAAAAACCTCTTGGAAAGGAACCTCACAGTTCCACTGAATTCCTGGAGTGAACTCCGTACTCCTTGGTGCTGATACTATTCCTTTCTTCTGAGGCTGATCACCACAGACCACCAACATAAAACTACCAACTAATGTCTGAAGAATGACAGGAAACAGGAAGACATTTTTCAGACTTGGTAAGAGGTCTTCCATTATTGAAGTCTGGCAAGTTCCATTGCACATGGGATGATTCTGTTTACATCAACAGCTGGGAAAAAAATATCCATATCCAGTCCTACAGAATCAGCTAAAATTTAAGATAGAAAAATACTTTGCCCCCTCAAATTAAGATTCCTATGGAATAATCACTCAAGGATCTTCCAACAGCAACAGTAGACAAGTGAACAAGATCATACAGAGGGAGCTGTATGATGATGCAAGAATCACTTTTTCACTATTCAGTCATCCTGGAGAATTCAACGATCCAAGCTGCATTCTCTTTGACACTGCACAGCAGGTTCACCTTTATCCTTCAAGAGCAAGCCTGCTGTGCAATCAGCATATACAGCCCTCCAAGGCTTGTGTGGCCTAGAAGGCAGCCTGCATTATCAGTCTGACAGAGCCCCTTGAGACCATTTTCAGGACTCATCAGTCACAGTAAGTGTAGGTCCACAATTCTTAAACCAGAGGAAAAACACAGAGTGCATGGAATCCTCCATTAATTAAGGATGCAACTGACCATGAATATGATCAAGGTTCTGAAAGTAATTCTGATAGCCAAAATTCAATTTGGTAGGTAATTTGTCATGAATAACTTCTAGAGATGCATTTAAAACTATGAGTAGCGATCAGACAAAGAAAAGTGTCTTATATTTCCTAGAAATAATACTGTAAAACAATGAAACTATCTTTAGTAATAAAGTTAGAGTACTAAAGAACTTCAGTAAAAGTAATTAACTACCCTTTAAAATTCAGAGAATAGGAAGGCCTTACCGCAGATCAACTAAAGATTTTTCTGTCTTTTCCATCTGTATTTGCTTCCTGTTCCATAAATCATTTAATTCTTTAAGCTCTTTTTTTAAGTTTTCCATAGTGTGAGAGTTTTTAGCAATTTGACTGCAAACAAATGAATTTTCTTCCTGGGATTGAAAAAAGAAAATACATAGCATGTAAAGTAGGTAAGGTTGGATCTCCAAATGCTCCATTTTAAACACATGATTATTGGGTTCAACTTCATGAATTGTTACCCTAGAAATAGAAATTGACTTTAAGGAAAAAATAGTATATTTGGTTGCCATTCTGCAGAGGGAATGTGGCTTACTCATCTCTGGAAACTGGCATTTTTCATTTAGCTGAGAGAGTTGTTCTCTTTTAGATGTCGTAACATAGCTGTCCTGTACTCCAGAAAGTGAGGGATTAAAGTAGAGAGAATGACTTCTGAACTCCTGCCTGCTTTCCTCATCTACAAGTACATGACTCAAAGAGATGCTGACATTAAGCTGGTGAAATCCTTTACATTCAAAAGTGTTTTCATTAAACTCCCTATTCTATAGAAAAGAAACTAAATTGCAGTGTCTTCTTCATACCCAAAGTGACTGACAGTCACAGGACTCAAAGCATTTCAAGATTTATGACACAAGCAAACTCTTTCAAGAACAACAGGGCCTGGTGAACAAAGCCGCAGCTTCCCCACAATGAATAAGGTAAACAAAGTACTGCAGCAGCTCAATAAACAGGTGGGAGTTTTCTATTTGAGTGATACTTTTAAAGTGGTCTTGCTGCATTAGAGTTTGTAACCCATACTAATGGGCTCTAAGCAGCTATGCAAATAGTTTGAATTAAGGGGGAGGAAAGCATCTCTTGATTATCCTTATATATATACATATAATGTAAGTGCACACTTATAAATATCAGATTCCCAGACCTCACAATTCAGTAGGCAAACAATGCATCACAGTTCTTAAAGAGTAGTGTTTTTAAAATGTCTTTGGATACTGCCCCATTTTTCAGAAGCAGTAGCTTGATGCATAGTCTAATGATCCTTTCCCTTATCAAAGTAGTACTTCTGAGAGGTAAACTTAAAAGGCAGCTGTGAAAATAGGAGACAAATCAAAGCTTTTGTAACAGATGTTCAGATAGGAAGGTGTCAGAAGAACATGAATTTTTTTAAGGTCTCTGAACTTTCCAAGATTGTCATATGGATCTGTATAGGAGAAAATGTAACTTTCAGGTGTCTTGCAGGAACAACAACGAAGAGATGGTAATTAATGCAACTGAACTGCCCATAGAGACTTTTAAACCTCTGAGGAAAAAACAAATTAGTTTTAGACTCAGCACCAGAACTTGAGGAAATGTGATAGCCTGTGATATGAAAGATGTTAGCATGATTTGTTCTTGTCCCAAACGTTAAAAATAATGAAATCTGAGATGATTAAGATACCAGGGTCAGATACAAATGTTTCATGGGTTCTTTGGGCACACGTTTCTTGCCAAAGAATCAGGTTCACATACGAGCTGCGTTAGAACAAAACTGTGAAAAATTTTGTCTCTTGGACTTCTTGTGCTTTTTTCCCCAGGAGTTTTTAAAAGATTCAGATAAAACCTGAAAGCTTCCAAGTCCTTGGAACACTAGCCATTGAGTCAATGCAATCTGGTACATATTATAGAAAGCAGGGAATTTTCAATCATGTTTTAGAATAAAAATGGTGAGATATTCTACGTTCTGTGATCCAAATATCAACACACTGAATACCTGCTCCTTATGGCTTGCTGCAGTGGATAACAGTCCAGTATCTGCCTAAGCTGAAAGAATCCCTTGGCACTTGATCATTCAGCTGTTCAATATACAGCATTCTTTCTTAGCTGCTGAACAAGACTAAGTGTGTTATGGGATAGAATTCATACATCTTATTAGACATTTAAATGTTAGCCAACCAACCTAAGTCAGATTCAATGGCAAGATGCAGAAACATCCAAGGTGTAATTCATGCTGTCCTAAAAGAGGTAAACTATGAAGGATTGAGTGAACTGCTTAATCAGTTCAAGGTGGGAATTCTACATTAGTCCTGTACTAAGATTACTATGGAACCAGTCACTTTTTCCATTGTATCACTTGAAGCTAGATAATGGACAAGCTTTAAACAAATCAATGTCTTCATCGTGGGAGAGCACTAAAATCTCTGAGTATAACTTCAAATAACTTTCCTTAAAAACAATAACATGATTAGAACAATCCTATAGTGTAACCTTGCACAGCTAGAAATGAGAGCTGTTAAAAATAAGACTGCCCCCATTCTGCAAAAATTCAATAGCTATCATCAAGGGACTATATCAGGCTCCAAGAATGCAACACTTAAGGTACCCAAGTATTCTTAGCACTCCAAAGTTGTACAGATCTCATAGAACAGGCTCCATATAATTTTCTTATTCCACTTATCCAGAACTCTTCCCTAATACTCCTCCAGAAAACCAACTCAGACATTGCTCAGGCAATTAACATATGTAATTATTTACAGTTACTAAGGAAGGGCAGCACTAAATACAATAGTCATGAAATAAGGAAATGCACTGAAGAATATTGTACAATTACTGATTATCTGTATACTGTCTCATCAGTCATTTCCACATGTTGTAAGATCTATTGATAAATCTGCACTTTGGTAGAGCACAATCTTTAACAGAAAGGGATGTATCCGCTCCATCTTCCCTGCCAAATTTAGAAACCTGTGTGAATCGATGTATTTTCCAATGCTTAATTTAAGATTCTGTCATAGATAGGAGGTCTCAGAGTTTTTCAATACAAATGTCTCAAAAGCTACTCTCAACACAAAAGCTGTGTCATTTGGGGTTTTTCTTCCATCTCTATGATTCAATTCGGATGCTGTAATATCTGACTTAAGTTTATACAATACGCACATGAAAGCGCAACAAACAGGATCTTAGAAAGGAAAACCTCACTTTTTCTAATGCTTATAAGCATGTTTATATAAAGCACAGTGTTCAACGATGAAATTTAATAATTCCTCTTTGTGGACCACACAGTTTAGTAACTGATACAGCAGATACAAGCCATCATTTACAAAAAGATGCCATCTGCTGAGCAAACATGCAATCAGCAGGCATTTCCTATTATACTAGAATCTTTTCTATCCTTTATTGATTTTTCTCCATTGCATTTCTAAAGCCCCTCAAGCCATATGAGCCAGAGTAGCAAATGAAGAAAGCAAAGGACTTCTCAATGACCCCAATATCAATTCTGCTTTCTGCTTCACGCTGTCTCGAGGCTATGGGCCTCGTATGTTAGTTCAAGCAAGAGACAGAAAACAATGCCTACACTGTATGCATGTATAGAGTTCCAAGACAACTGCATACAAACTACAGCCTAACCTTTGAGGTTACACATCCTTCCAAAAGGCCATACAGGCATGGAATTATTCACCTGTATATCATGTAACTGTTGCTGCATAGCACTTCTTTCGGGTTCCAGTTGTTCTTCAGTTTGCTTCTGCCGTTCGTTTAGCTCTTGTACTCTCTGATCCAAACAGGAGAGCTTCTGGAGAGTTTATGAATAAACAGATGTGTTAGCATTCAAACATTACTGTCCTACATTTTATAGAAAACTACATTATTCATTAAATATCTTAACAGTTCCTTATTTTTGTTTTCCTTTCCACACCCACTTTTGCACTATAGAAGTATAAATACTCTGCACTTTGAACAAAGAAATGTACATTCAAAATATCTCTGCTCCTCCATATAGTGTTTACTGTCTTAGAGATCATTGCCTGTTCTGCTTCTCATGCCTCTTTACTTATTCTGCCAAAGAAGATACAAATAAAGTTCTGAAATCAAAATATGCCTTTGGGACAGCTTCCATGGAATTCATACAAAGCACAAAACAAACATTTATTATTAATTATCACTATCTCAATACTAACAGCTCACAAGATGGGGTACTAAGAAAACAAATTGGGATATCTCATTCTTAAAACTTTTTATTAATCCACCACCACTCAAAGAAAAACAGGAGTTATTGTCTACTGTATTAACATCATTTTCATCATTAGTCTGAGCATTAAACACCAACTCATAGAAACGAATAATATATGTAATAGGCCAATGGCTTTTTATTACTGAAAATGCTTATATAAATAGCATGAGTTAGCATTTAAAGGCAATATTAAAATAGATATTAATATCCCAACTCTGAAACAAGAACTTGAGTCTTTAATTAACGAGAAAGTTCTTCCTTGAAACTCTTTTGCATGGTATCCACACACAAAAGGGCTTGGGCAAACTCTGCTTCCTAGCTTTAGAAGCAGAAGCAAACACACAGTTCTAGACCATGATGTATAACTTGCACCACACCTCTCTAGGTTTTCAGGAAACTAATGATGTGATCTTTGTCACATTGTTTCTACTTAGTTTTAGTTGGGGAAGGGCTAGCAACATTAGTCACTGCCATTAATGCGTTGTTTTGAAAATACTATTAGCTATTAAAGGAATTTTTTTCCCCCAGTTTATTTTTGATGCAGGCTTAATAAGTCAAATTGAAAAATTATCACATAATCCATTATCTGAATGCAAACCGCTCAACATCCTCCACTTCTCCTCCAAAAATGGTGACATATTGCTGCATGCAGACTATGTCAAGAATCCTCCAGATAGAACAGCACTAAAAAACTAGAGAAGATAATTCTTCATGACGAGATATTTGCTAATAGTTGGAGAATGGAACTCTGAGCCTACATGACTGATTCTGCAGCAAAAACCTGCTTCTCACTAAGGAAGTAGCAGAAATTCTTGTACATTCACTCTGAGTAAAAATAAACCCTCCTGTATCTGAACCAGAGAGGTTCAAAACATATTGACCCCAGCTGATTCTATCTTATTCCCCATACCAACTACATGGCTTATGGAAAATTTCTTGCCTGAATTCTGGAGACATAATCACAGAATGATAGGGGTTTGAAGAAACCTCTGGAAAACACAGAATGTTTTGAGTTGGAAAGGACCTCCAAAGACCATCTAGTCCAAGCCCCATGCAGTAAGCAGGGACATCCTGCACTAGACTAGGTCACCCAAACCCACGTCGAGCCTCACCTTGAATATCTCTCAGGATTGGCACTCAATTACCTCCCTGGGCAACCTGTTCCTGTGTTCCATCACCCTCATGGTAAAGAGCTTCCTCTTAAGATGAGATCCTCT
This sequence comes from Pogoniulus pusillus, assembly GCF_015220805.1. NCBI lineage: Eukaryota > Metazoa > Chordata > Aves > Piciformes > Lybiidae > Pogoniulus > Pogoniulus pusillus. The sequence continues at coordinate 6,942,205 of NC_087297.1, forward strand.
TCTCTAACTTCATTGCAAATCATCACTTGGCAAACAGTCCCTCTGCAGCCTTCTTACAGGCCCCCTTTAGGTACTAGAAGGCCATCATTAGGTCTTTCTGGAGCCTTCTCCAGGCTGAACGACTCTAGCTGCCTCAGCCTGTTCTCACAGCAGAAGCACTCCACTCCCCTTATCACTTTTGTGACCCTCCTTAGGGCTTCCTCTATCAGGTTAATGTCCCTCCTGTGCCAAGGGCTCCAAAGCTGCACCCAGTACTCCAGATAAGGTCTTACCAGCACAAAGCAGCAGAATCCCTCTTTTATCTGCTGGCCACACTTCTCTGGATGCAGCCTAGGACACCACTGGCCCTCTGAGCTACAAGCACACACTGTCAGCTCATATGCACCACACTGCCCACTTCCTTTTCTACAGAGCTGCTTTTAAGTACCTCATCCCCCAGGTTATATTGATAATGAGGATTGTTCCAGCCCAGGTGCCTGATGAGGTTCACCTGGGACCACCTCTAACAAACCACTAACAGCTGGTTTTGTTTCCTATTGATTTGGAAACAAAAATGAAGGCAAGAAAATAAAAAAGCCAAACCACAAACAAACATAAAATCCCACACCAAAACCCAAAGCGAAAAAGGCAGGCATCAAATACCTTTCCTAGATTGTAATACTGCTTTTTGCAGTGAACCATGCATACCCACCTACTCATACAGTATGGGGCAGCTCACCTTTGGAAGGACTTCTTTGCAAGGATTTGTTGAAATGTTATGATGGAACACAGAACAAAACATGTAATTCTAGAAGGACAGCCCCCAGCCTGAGCAGTGCTGCTTTGTACAGTTACCAGTGTGAAAGACAATCCCCATTTCATTCATGACAGAAGACTGGAAACTTATTTTTTTCCCCATGTTTCTGGTAATTTTCCAGAGCAATTTCCCAAAAGATAAAAACAAAAAAGAAAGAAGAAGAAGCCGCTGCTGAAGACATACAAAAACCACAAAGCACAAAAATACTTGTAACTAAAACAAACAAGAAAAAATAATCTGTGAATAAATTACATTCCAAAGAGTTCCTCAAAAGAAAGACTGGATGGGTTTGAGAGTTTTTCTTCAGTAATACACAGACATAAGCTCTTGCACTAAACTGTAGTTCAGAAGTTGACTACTTCCACATTTTAGACCAAGAATCATAGAATCATAGAATGTCAAAGGCTGGAAGGGACCTCAAAAGATCATCTGGTCCAGCTCCCCTGCCAGAGCAGAATGACCTTGAAGGTCTGTTTCTGCAGAAGTTGATTGAGGTAGGAACAGAACACAAAATTGTCACCATCACTTAAGGAAATTATCATCTGTCTAGCTAAGGTTTCATGCTTGTAGGACTGCAAGGCAACTGATTCACACATTATCAGTTGTTTCTTAAAAGCATCAATCATTGCTTTCAATTTTGATCACATTGTCCACTTGCTCTCTATTACCATTGCTGTAGCATTCCACATAAGAAAGGTCAGACTTCAGGATCCTAGTAGTCTCTTCCAACCTTAATGTTTCTATAAGAAAAGCTTTCAAAGCTTCATCAGATCTCAAAGTACAGTAATGAAAGAAAGGCTCCTCATTCATATAAGTTTAGTTAGTATTCCTGTTACTCTTTTGAGAAGGTCTGGACAAATTTCTCTGGAAATTTTCCCAAGGTTTTAACCTCAAGGAAGGTTAACACTGCCAGTAAGCCCTGCAAATATGGGGAATAGGCTCCTAAGTCACCCCTGGACAACTATAGGAAGATATCTTTCTGGGCATAGTATCAAGATAAACGAGGAACCAACCAAATAATGTCATACTAGAACAGCTGGAATAATCTACCAGAAGTAAAATAAATGCTTGGAAGAGTGTACTTAATTAAGTCATCTCAAGTAGGATGAGGAACAGGTTTTAATACAAAATACTTCTGATTCTTTTTCTTATTATATAAAAACAGAGCTTTCCTGAATGAAGGGAATAAGATTTTTACCTATATCATCCATAAAACAAAGAAGGTTCTCAGCATGCCATGGCTGGGGGCTTATACATTAGTTGCTCTCCTCAGTTTATATGGAAGTAAAGAAATACAAAGGAAACAAGCACATGCGAAGATGTCTTCTCTTTTATGTGAGAAAATACCACAGAAATTAAGAGACACAAGTTTCTAGTACAGAAAGCAAGAAATATGTTAGTGAGTAGACCAGATCCTGATATCTTTACCTCACAGCTGTCTTTAAATTTATCTTTTTTTCTTTTACACTTAGTTTCTAGATCAGCTACTTGTTTCTCCATCTCTTCTATCCTCTTCATATCTTCCTTTCTTTTCTTGAGTTTCTCTTTTTGCTTTTCCTCTAGCTCATCATGTATTTCTTTAATCCTGACCTGTGTATTAAAATATATATAGCAACGGGTTACAGCAGTTTGAAAGCAGTAGAAGAACAAGAAAAATCCAAATCTGAAAGAATCATAGAATCAACCAGGTTGGAAGACACCTACAGGATCATCCAGTCCAACCTATCACCCAGCCCTATCCAGTCAACTAGACCACAGCACTAAATGCCACATCCAGTCTTTTCTTGAACACCTCCAGGGACGGTGACTCCACCACCTCCCTGGGCAGCCCATTCCAATGTCAATCACTCTCTCTGCCAACAATTTTCTCCTAACATCCAGCCTAGACCTCCCCTGCCACAACTTGAGACTGTGTCCCCTCATTCTATTGCTGGTTGCCTGGGAGAAGAGACCAACCCCCACCTGGCTACAACCTCTCTTCAGGTAGTTGTAGACAGCAATGAGGTCTGCCCTGAGCCTCTTCTTCTCCAGGCTGCACAACCCCAGCTCCCTCAGACTCTCCTCATAGGGTTTGTGTTCGAGGACTTTCACCAGCTTTGTCGCCCTTCACTGCATCTCAACATCTCTCTTGAATTGAGGGGCCCAGAACTGGACACAGTCCTCAAGGTGTGGCCTGACCAGTGCTGAGTACAGGGGAAGAATAACCTCCCTCATCATTTATACTCTTGAGTAAACACCATGAATAGAGCAGAAGTTAATAAACACATCATAATGTGACTAAAAATGAAGGAAAAGTTGCTATTACATCAAAAGCTCTTGAACAGGAAAAGCCAGCAGAACTGACAAACACAAATACAGCAGAGGAATCAGCAAAAAAAGGAATAAATGCAAATGATTTTGTAAAGTGTTTTGGGTTTTCATGGCCAAGTTTTGGTCAGAGGAGGGCGACAGGGGTGGCTTCTGTGAGAAGTTGCTAGAAGCTTCCCCTGTGTGCAACAAAGCCAACATTTGATCCAAGACTGGAAGCGAAGCTGGGCCTGGGAGAAAGGGAGGTGCAGGGGGCAGGTGTTTTAAGATTTAGTTTTTAATTCTCATTATCCTACTCTGATTTTATTGCTAATAAATTAAAAAGTAATTTCCCCAAGTCAAGTGTCTTTTACCCATGATGGTAATTAATGAATAATCTCTCCCTTGTCCTTATCTCAACCCAGGAGCTTTTTGTTAGATTTTTTTTCCTCCCTGACCAGCTGGCTTTCAGCCAGGGTCAACACACCATACCAGGTCTTCTGTATCATAAAGGCCTCTATGTTACTGGCAATACTGAAATTTTGAAGGAAACGTCTATTTTCTGGCATCATAGGGAATGGAGAAGTGATTTCTGGAAACCTGATGCTCCAAGAGGAGACAGTTTGGTTCTGACAACTCTGGACATTAAGGTCACCTTTTGGTGATATGGAATACAGAGATTAAGCACTTCTAGTGACAGGACAAGAGAGCATGGTCTGAAGCTGTGTCAGGGGAGGTTTAGGTTGGATATTAGGAAGTACTTCCTCATAGAAAGGGTGATTAGGGCCTGGAATAGACAGCCCTGGGAGGTGGTAGCATCACCATCCCTGGAGGTATAGTTTAGCTGATGTTGTGGTGTTAGGTTATAGGCTGGAATTGATGATCTCAGAGGTCTTTTCCAGTCTCAATGATTCTGTGATTCTTCAGAAAATAGTCCTGCAGCTTGCACTCAGTGTCTTGTCTGAGACATTTATGACTTGCTAGTTATTACAGCAGTTTGGATACAACCACTATCCATGGTCTTGCAGAAGACAGATGAAGGAATCCACCTGGATAAGAATGGATGTACATGGAACACCCTTTCAGTGATGTCAAGTTGGAGTTTTCAGGGGCAGAAGCTAAAGAAATATCAACATTTGTCTGAGGAGAGTTGAAAAGCATCACTGAAGTGCAGAAGAAAAGTGCTACATTTGACAGCCAAAATAAGGGATGAAGTGGTGGTGTGAATTCAGTGAATTTCACATGTTAGATCCACCCTGGTTTTTATTTGCATGTGTCAATATAAGGTAGGGTACAGATCTGGGTAAGAAACTGAAGAAAAATATACCAATTCAAGTAAAAAGGACACTGCATAGATGGATTATTACCAAAAGGGATTTTATCTTCTTAAGTAAACTGGAAATTATTGTAAATAACTGGGATACAAATAAAGTGTTTCATGTTTTTGTAAGTATTTAAATTTGCCTAGTTGTTAAACAGCAGGCAGCATTAATTAGCAAAACCCATTAGCCTTCTATGTGAGTTGGTCACAAGGTGTTCAAAGTTAAGTCATGGTAGGAATTACAAACAAGGTAGTAAAGGAATTTTAGGTTTCACATAAAATAGCTACTGTCATGCTTACCCGAGTTGTTTTGACAATTCCTTTTTGATCTTGAATTTCTTTTTTAACATCCCACTCTGAATTCTTAGTAGAGAGAAAAAAAAACCATGAACAATGGGTAAGAAAACAAGTTAATGGCCAGCAGCAACGTCAGAGTAAAGACCATCCTGTAGGAAAAGTAATCATTTTTTCTATATTCAATGCAATTTACTTTTGGTAAATGTCATAACTATACTTCATTACCAAGTAAGTCAGACTACAGCTTTGTTTGCTTTTTAAGTGAATTTTTAAGGATTGGGAATCTGATTATTTAAGCCAAACTAGGCACAACATGACCAATAGCAAAGAAGTACACTCTATCAGTGCTATTATTGATAATTAATATTCAAGATGTTTTATTCACATTCACACCTGCACTTCAGAAGTGCATGTCTGTGACAGGTACAACCGTCCACCCCCCACAAGTGCAAGGTCCTGACAGACCTTGAGCAGGGGACTGAGGCTTGCTAGAAGACCAGCTCAATGCCACCAGATATTAGCTAGGCCTCCAAGCCAAGAAGTCCTCTTGTTGCTTGGAGAACTTGGCCCTTCAACTAACTGACCACAGACAGACTCACAAAGGTATAAATGGAGTTCTGCTAGGCAGAGAGTAGGGAGCTCTCTCCACACAGAAGCAGCCTAGAAGTCAGATTTTCTCCCTCTAAAATGAGATGGACAGATTTTCCTGATCTGAGTGAGTGTGTCCGCATCTTGGTTCACCTCTCCAAACAGCTAAATTAGTTGTGCAGCAATATTTTCTCAACTGATATCCAAATCTGCAATTTTACTGCACCAGGAGAGCAGATTAATTGTGATAAATCCACAGTTTTCAAGTGGCTGTGGATGTGGCTGTCTGTTTTGTGGGTGCCTCCACAACAATATGCCATCAGCACTTGGAGAGGGAGATTGCTGTACAAGGACAAGTATCACCCACATGCCACACAAGAAAATATACAAACAGGTGCCAAGCATCACTGTATATTCTTAAACCAAAGATTCTTAGGAACTTGAAGGTGGTCAGTGTCCAAATGGAAAACAAATCCTGTAATCAGTGAGTAAAACTCTATCTTTTTCCTCCAAATTCAAGTTTATACATTTGCTCCAAGGCTAAACCCGAGCAATACCTCATGTCCATGGTGCAGCCCTGCCTTCCCCCTCACACCACGTTGCCCACATATGCATATAGATTATCTGAATCCAAATCCTGAGTCTATCAGACCAACTGTGGCATCTGGACTACTCTCCAAAATGCAGCAACATTTTGAATGACTAACGACAGCACTTGGTGATTGCATGAATATATTTTCACTCTACTCAGTAGCCCAAGGACACAGTTTAACTGGTGGTTACAGACAGACAAGTTTTTCAGAGACAGCAGGGGGTAATTACTCTCAGAATATCAGCAGAGACCAGGCAGCCAACTATAAATTGCATCTTCTCTCATACAATTATATGCAAAGTTCACCACTACTCAACTGTTACTTAGGTAGCAAAGTATCTTTTCTTCTCTGTGCTCCATTCACACTCTTCTGTTGCAAATAGCTCTTGCACCTGGCCACCTCCCCTGTGTATGTCTTCATATGCACATGTAAGCTTTAATTTAGTAAAACACAATGCTTTTGGTAATTATCATTCCTGCATTTAGTCCTAGCATAAAAGCTGTTGACAAAATGGTCATTTTTCATACAACCACGGAGTAGTTCAGGTTGGAAGGGACCTTTAAAGGTCATCTAGTCCAAACCTCCTGTGGCGAGGCTTTTAAGATCAGATTGCTCAGAGCTATGTCCAATCTAACCTTGAAAGCTTCCACAGAGAGGGTTTCTACCACTTCTCTGGACAACATGTGCTTATGTCTCACCACACTCATTGTAAAAAAAGATAATTCTTTTTGTCTAATGTGAACCTCCCCTCCTTTAGTTTAAAACCCCTTGTCCTAGTGCAAAAGGCCCTGATAGTAAGTCTACCCCCATCTTTCTTGTAGACCCCACCTAAGTACTGAAGGGCCAGAATAAAGTCTCTCTGGAACCTTCTCTTCTCCAGGCTGACGAACAACTGCAGGTCTCTCAACCTTTCTTTATAGGAGAGGTGTCCCAGCCTTTTGATCACTTTTGTTGTCCTCCTCTGGACCTGTTCCAATGCTGCATAACTCTCCTGTACTGGGGATCCCAGAACTGGATACACTACTCCAGGTAAGGACTCCTCAGAGTACTGGGGTAGAATCACCTCCCTTGACCCACTGACCACCCCTCTTTTGATGTAGCCCTGGATATAGTTGGCCTTCTGGGCATTCTCAGGTGGCAGGAATGAAGACCAAGACCACCAAGGCAACATGAGTGGTGTACATGTTTACTTTTTAGCCTACCATTACCTCTATTTCCTCTTCCAGTGACTGTTTTTTGCTATTTTTCAAGTCTTAAAATAATGACGTTATTTTTTGTTATTAAGTTGCTTGTGTAGTAATTGTCTGCTACAAAGATCATTATTTTCAATTCCTCCACTCTAGGTAATAAATGCAATTAAAAACTATACCTTGTAAGAGATTTCTTCTGTAGTTTTGCTTTTATTCAAGCGCTCATACTTCCTTTTTGTTTTGCTGTAGGACAACTCAGCACTACAGAGATCTTCCTTTGCTCTTGCTATTTTCTGTTCGATCTCAGACATGCTTTTGTAAATAGTTTCTACTTCTGATTGATACATCTTCTTTTTTCTTGAACTGTTGAAATGAAGCAGGCAACCTTACATTTTGCTTTATAAAGTATATTAATTAAAAGTAAAATCCATCATTGAGCTAAAACATTTAACAATCAAAAGCATTTTATCATCCTGCCATTTGATGCTGAATATATTCAACCCTTTCTCAAAATGTTAAAGTCTTTATTCACGAGTATAAGCCCTGATAGTTCATTGATATAAAAACAACTGTACTAATTTTTTCCCTTTATATATCTGTACTGTAAACCTGTGTCCTAGAATCACAGAATGGCTGAGGATGGAAAGAACTTCTAGAGATCATCTGGTCCAACTTGTCCACTCAAACAAGGCCACCCAGGACCATGTTCAGATAGCTTCTGAAAATCTCCAACCAGCTTATTGTGATTCCCAAGCAATCTGATGGAGACAGGAACTCAGTACCAATACAGCTGAAATTCCAGTGTGACCTTTCCAAAATGCCAAGCGTGACCTAGATGCCTCAGGAATGTCACACACCTGTAAGACTCTGTGATAAGAGCCATGACATGGATTTACATAAATTCATATATGAGTGTTTTCCAAAAAGAGGCAGAAGGTGTAACGGTGCTACCAAAACTCTGAGCTTGACAGAAAATAGAGGGACAGTGGTGTAACCACAGATGATTTGGGGTAGGAGCAGCTCAGGGAAATCTTAATACTCAGAAGTGCTGCTGCATAGAAGGGGAGGATGAGCAACTCACTCCCTTGCACCAGCCGGGAATCGAACCCGGGTCGCAAGAATGGGAATCTTGCATGATACCACTACACCACTGGTGCCTCTGCCAACCCCAGCAAAACAAGACCAGCATGGGCTGGCCCAGGGTGCAAAGTGCTCCACAGGCAGTTGGCAATCTAGACAGTTTTTAAATACAAATACCTTTAATACCTTAAAATACCTTGCCCCTTCTTCTGCTGATGAGACAAAAATATTCTTGCTTGGATCTAGAAGACTAAGGCTCAATCACAAGATACCTGGAATATTCTAGGTGAAAAAAGTAACCCTGGCTTCACATACCGCATACCACCCCCCCTTTTTTTTAAAGACATTACCTCTTTCTGAATTTTTGCAAAAACTTTTCATTTTCTCCCTCAAGTTCTTCATTTTCACACTTCAAAATGTCCAATGCTTCTCTCATACTGAGGAGCCTTTGCCTCATATTCTGTAGGTCACTTTCTCCGGTGGATTTCTAAAGAACATTAAAACATAAAGACATCTGTAGCATAAACTGAAATCACCTCAGGTCATCACTTATTTTTTTCTGCATGCAAGCATTTTTACTTCATTCCTATAAAAGCAATTAAAACAAACAAACAAACAAAAACTAAACAAATAAAACCAAACCAAAACAAAAGAATTCCCCACACAACTTACTAATTCCTCCACAGCTTTAATGACTTCAGAAAAAGCATCTGACATTTTCATGCCTTCATCTCCTTGGGCAGATAGTTTGTTATTCAAGGCTTCTATCTAGAAAACATTTTGAAAGTTAAGCAATGCAAATATCTCTTATATTTGTTTGTTATCATTAAACAGTAATTAAAGAAAAATAAAGACATTAAATAACAAGTAGAGCTAGTTCATGCTATATTGGTCAACTGCACATCATCATCATGATGTAACCTAGCAGAATCTCTAACCTTCACAGTATCAGCAAGTTCTTCTCAGCCTCAAGATTTTCCTTAATATCTCAGTGTACCTATTTACTCAATATAGATCCACACAGAGATTCAATGATGGATTATTCACTGGGGCTTAATGATAGGTGAAAATGTTAAGAAAGCAAGCATCTGCAGGAAAACATCTACAGTGGCTCAGATCAAGGCATGCTTGTTCACATTGAAGATAATGATCTTTGTTTTCATCACTTCTGCAGAAGCTGAAACACTACAGCTACCCTTACAGGTCTTAACTATACAATCTCCATAGAGATGTATGCCTAACTCAAATATGATTAGGCAAATGTCACCAAGCAAGCAGATCAGGACTGATAAGGATGTTGACATCCTTACATGTGGGAAGATCAGGAAGACTGGATGAGGCATTTAGTGCCATGGTCTAGTTGACTCGATAGGGCTGGGTGATACATTGGGACTGGATGATCTTGGAGGTCTTTTCCAACCTGGTTGATTCTATGATTCCATGATTCTATGACCTAGATTCTGGATTTACTGGATCCTTAACAGGAGCAAGCTCTCTGGATGCACAAACCACAAAACTACCAGGCATGTAAAAGGGAATTAATTTCCTACTTTATTTAGATATACATTAAAAAAAAAAAAAAAAAACTAGAACCAAAACAAAACAACAAAACAAAACCAAGTCAAAAAAAAACCAAAAGCAAACAAGCAAGCAACCAATCAAAACAAACACACAAAACAACAACAAAAAACAAAAAAACCCCAATAACACACAAAAAAAAACTCACGATTTTTTTTGTAAGCTCCTAAATCCTGTTTTAATGCATTTCCTACTGGTTCCACATATGGAGCAGTCAATCAACAGAAAGCTCCTAGTTCAGATTTTAAACTGCCAAGTCCAACAGGATTTCACAAAGAATGCTAGACAAGTACAGCACTTGTTCTGAAAAGAGGGGAATTTTAAGTAAAACACAATATCACTCTGTATGCTGTAAGAGTGCAGCATGTACCACCTCAGATCAGGAAATGAATTAATCTAATTTAAGAGGACATCCATGCTGTCCCACTAACTGCACGTTTCCACAGAATCATTTCAGCTGGAAAAGACCTCTAAGATTGAGTCCAATCGTTACCTAACTCTACTAAGTCTGCTACTAAACCATGTCCCTCAGCATCACATCTTTGTGTCTTCTAAAATCATCTGGAAGAAATGCTTAAAAGATTAAACAGATGCACCTAACAACTAAAATTTTCACTTAAAGGAAAGTAAGAAAAAATATATTTTTTAATAAGATAGCTGAAAAATACAGCAGAAGACCATAAAGAGTTCTACAGAATCTACCACTTTTTTTTTTTTTAATCAGTATTTGTTGTTTTACAGAGGACCTTAACTCTTAAAGACACAAAATATTCAGGTATTCATGCACTTTTCAGTAAAAGAGAGTCGTTTACTTGCTTGTTTATAAATATTCAAGACTCACTTTGCTGTTCCAACATTTTGCATCTTCCTGGATTTCTGCTTTTTGCTTCACTAACTCCTCAAGGTGTTTTTCATCCTTTCTAATCTTCTCCTCTGTTTCTTTTAACTTCATACAGTATTCGGTCCAAATAAATTCAGAATGCTTTAACTCATTCCTAATAGAAATACACAGAAAGTGAATCCATCTATTTGGAATTATTCCAAGGTAGTCCCTTCTCCATAAAGGAAAATGTAAAGCAGACCTGAATTAGTAAAGATTTATTTTGATTCTCTACTACATTTCTTGAACAGGTATGCACAAGAGGATTTCCAAATACCTATCCTAGCAGCTTCATGCCAGACAACAAAACTGCTCATGGTGCCAAGTCACTTGTGCTTATTCAACCTGCCAGTGTTACAATGTCTAACTGGACCTGTGAACAGGCTTGGCATGGCTAAGCACGAGACTTAGCTTCATACCTCACACAAAACCAAATAGGAGTTAATTCCTTTCTCTGCTAGTGGCTCGATCTGATTCGGAGCCACTTTCACTTAACCCACTGCACTGTCATCAAGTCATGGAAGTGAGTTGGAAAAGACCTCTCAGATCACCGGGTCCAACCACCTTGTGGTCAAACATCACTTGTAAAGATGCCATCATTCTTCGTGTAAAGGGGAGTTTGCAGACAGTAGGCATGGTCAGAGGAGAGGATAAGGACTTGGCTGTCACTCTGACTAGCAGATTTGTCAGCATTACAAGAAGGAAAACTGGCCATAACTACAGAAAGAGACAGTAACAACAACGACTGCCAGGGAAACCCTTCCACAACACGCTTTTAGGCCTCATTATAGGCTTTGCACAGGCCTCTTGTTGCAGCAGTGTGTGAGAATGGATTTGGTGAAAGGCAGAAGAAATAGAGGGGAAAAAGGTTAAAATTACTGCTTCAGGAACCAGAAAAGAGGAGTTTCCTCCATGCTCCTCAGAGAACTATCTTGGTCAATAACTGTCCCAGTTTGGGGCCACGAGCCTGCCCGGGACTGGAGGACAGAAATGACTCCTACCCCTTCCCAGGAGCAAGAATGAGGATACTGCACATAGGCTGGAAGTTTAACGAGAAATTACATTTACAAGACCATATATATTTATATAAAGCAATCAGGTAGAACGAGTACAAAACCTTCTTAAGCCCAAACTGGCCTTCTCGACTCCTCCACCTCTTCCACCCTCCGTCAGCCTGAGGGTAGGCTGAAACTGCCCTCCCCAGCTGGGGCCTACAAGGCCTCAGTGGTTCAATTCCCTGGCAGCCATCTCCCCAGGAATCATGAGGTAAGAGCATGAGCTGTTCCAAGAGAGAAGCAAAGGGAAGAAAGGCAGGGAAAAGAAGGGTGAAGAGGTCAGTCAGGCATTCTTTTAAGCTGTGATACCGAAAGATGGAGCTGTGGTGGAGGGCCACATAGGCCCAAATAGCCGTGTTTACAAGTCTATTCTTGCCCGGACTTGTTTTCCCCCCGAAAGGTGTTTTCTGTCTAAACCAGGGGAAAACAAATGAAGTGGACAAAGGAGCACAATAAGCCTGGTGCCTTCAAGTCTGGCCTGCCCTGCTGGCAAGGTTGAGGTAAACACGTTGTGTAAGCTCACACGCCTGGGGTGCAGGCCCACCTGAGCCCCCTCCATATTTGGGGGTACCGGACCCGTGGATTTCACCTTATTTGGCATGCTTTGGCCTGCTGCCAGACGCTCATAGGACAGCTTTGTGGCCAAGGACCATCAATCTCGGGCCCACATCTCATAAAAAGGGCAATTGAGTGTTCCTGCCACCCTCCTCCACCCACCGCTCCTAGCCTCTGTCGCCCTTGGGGCCACCGCTGCTGCTGCATGATTCCAGCCCACGGCACCTCGCACCGGGCCAGGGAACAACCGACCAAGGCGCTCCCGGCCAGCTGCCGCTGCAGCCCGGCGTTCCCAGCCTCATCATGCCCGTGGAGCCTTCAGACAGCGCGCCCCAATATAATATTTGGACTGTCCAGGTCCACACGGATCAACAGCGTGGCCATTGCCACACGTATTTGGGACCACAGAGACTGTGACTCTAACTAGTGAGTAGCTGAACAATCTCGACTTGAACAGCTTAGAAATCCCAGTGACTTTACCCGTGGCACTTTTATGCCACAAGACTCTCTATCCAAAACCTTTCCAAACCTCTACTAAATTCCTGAATCCCACTGTAAATAGACATTCTGTAAAATAATTTCACAACTGCATACAAAGGACTTGTGCAGGTTAACTGCATATAAGTTTGGGGAGGGGGAATTCTCTTTGTATATACTATTAAATTATTTAAAACCCTTTTAAATTCGGCCTCATATTTAATCCCCTAAAGCCCAAACAAAACCTCTTCACAACAGGAGTAGAATAACAAAATTGCAATATCCTGACACGAGCAGGTCCATCCCTCTGGGATTGGCCTCTGTCCCTATGGTTTTGTTAAGGGGGACCTAGGATCCCTCAAACTACCACAATAACATATTCCAAACAGCAAAATAAATCCACCACAGCAGAACTAAGACCAACAGCAGTCAAATTTCAGACACATCTACTGCAATACAACCCAAATAAAACCTGAATGACTTTGGCATGCTAAACATTGTCAACCAACAGAAAAAAAAAAATAATTATGAGACCTCATCACTAATTCAGCAGCCCTTCCTACAACAGTATTTGATAGACAATCTTTATTTGCTTTCAAGATTTCCATCTATTGACAGAGAAAGACTTGTTTGAAAAGCCACATTCCAAGTGTCACAAAACACATGTAACACGAGCGTGAAAGCTAACACTTCAAACACCTCTGCTTTCTTAGATCCCATCGCCCATAAAAGATAAATGATATGTGGAACTGTTCTAATGGCAGACACTTAACAGGCACAGGCTGTCATTTCCTTCTCATTTTACTCATCAGCTACGACTTTGTGTATAAGCTCATGGAAAAACACAGTACTGCAGCCAACGTGTAAAAACAGCAGACTGTGCTGTGTGATGTGCCTCAGCCTCAGTATTTTGAGTTTCATGCAATCCTCATGTTCTCACTGATGGCACTGAACATAGAGTATCAACTGCAGAACAGTCTTTAGTCTGTACCATCACAGATCTGTCTCACACCTATCAATACCAAGTTATCCTCATCCTCCTTGGATGGCAGCTGAAGGGTTGACTTCCTCTGTAACGTAAGTATGACTTGAATTACAAGGCCAGCAAATGCCAGGGAAAACAAAGGGGGGGGAGGGAGGGGGGGGGGGGGGAAAGATACAGTAGAGTGAAAACCCCCAAACCTAGAGTATTTCTTCACTGAGGGGCAGAAAGAAGTCTTCTACTCAACTTTTTCCTTATAAATGTTGATATTTCTGCATTATTAGTATTTTTAACTTGCATTCACTCAAAACAGGATGGAATTCAGGAAGGACAGAAAATTGCTTGAAAGAGTCCAGCACAGAGTCACAAAGATGCCAGAGTGGAACCTCTCCCTGAAGAAGCTGGGTCTCTAGCTTGGAGAAAAGGAGACTGATGGGTGCCCTCATTTACGTTTATAAAGATGTGAAGGGTGAGTGTCAGGAGGATGGAGGCAGTCTCTGCTCGGTGATGTCAGTGATAGGACAAGGGGCAACAGATGCAACTGAAGTGCAGGAGGCTTCACGTGAACATAAGGAAAAAGTTTTTCACTGTGAGGGTGACAGAGCCCTGGAGCAGGCTGCCCAGAGAGGCTGTAGAGTTTCCTCCTCTGGAGACATTCAGATCCTGCCTGGATTTCTTCCTGTGTGACCTGACCTAGGTGATCCTGCTCTGCAAGGGCATTGGACTCAATCATTCGAGGTCTCTTCCAACTCTGAGTATTTGTGGACATGCATAAACTCTCCTCCTGGATTTACTATGGTCAAGGTGTACTTAATTTCTCTGATCTTATATTTTATTTAAATTCAGACATTAAATGGTATGTGCTGTTTTGTTCCTCAGTTACACAGTTTTGAAGAATTTTAAAGTTCCTTAGTTGCTTTTGACTTTGCCTATTCTAACCACCTTCTGTGCAGACTTATCACTACTTGCCATTTGATCACAGGATATAATAGATCACAGGATCTAATAGATCACAGGCTCACAGGCTCACCAGATGTCAGGGGATGGAAGGGACACAAAGACATCATCAAGTCCAACTCCTCTGCCAGAGCTCAGGTCACAGAGGAACACATCCAGACAGGCCTTGAAAGTTTCCAGAGAAGGAGACTCCACAATCTCTCTGGGGAGCCTGTTCCAGTGCTTTGGGACCCTTACAGTAAAGAAGTTCCCACTTGAGTTGAGGTGGAACCTCCTGTGCTACATCTTCCATCTGTTGTTCCTTGTCCTACGCCAGGGAACAAGTGAACAGAGCCTGTCGTCCTCCTGAATCCCAGCCTTCAGACATTTATATACATTTATTAAATCCTCCCCCAGTCTTCTCTTCTTCAGACTAAAAAGCCCCAGGTGCCTCAGCCTCTTCTCACCAGGCAGTGTTCCAGTCCCCTAATCATCCTTGTAGCCCTCCATTGGACTCTCTCAAGCAGATCCCCATCCCTCTTAAACGGGAGCCCAAAACTGAAAGCAGTACTCAAGTACCAAAGCAACAGAAAGTGGACTTTGAGATACCACGTTGTTGACATACTCTTTCAATGAAAATTAATTGTTTAATCATATTTCTGCATTTTTTCACTAGTATTAGAATTTTTCATTTTGCTTTCTGACTACTTCACTTTTTAATAGTCTTTTATGCAGGATTTTGTTCAATTCCCTTTAGAATTCTGTCACTGTGTCACAGCTGTCAGCTTGCTTAGTGGTTGTAGGGCAGCTTGGGCAGTTTTCCTGTTTTGTTTTGGTAGTGCTGTTTGAAACCAGGACTCTTGAGATTGTTTCATGTGCATGAATGTGTGGTGGCTTCCTTTAACAAGCCAGTGTTCTGAGGTGCATTGAAACTGCTTTACAGAAACTCTTTAGTCTTTGAAACAAACAATAATGAGTAAAATCCTCATAATAATAGCAATAGGTAACCTATACCAGAAGTTCATCATCTATACTGATGGAAATATATCAGGTATGGTTTCCATTCCTCCTATTGAAGTGATCTCCTCTTCATGCCACATGACATCTTGCAACACAGAAACACAGAATCACAGAGTGTTCTGGATGTCCACAAACACTCAGAAACTCTGCTCAACATTTAGCACAGTTAAGCTAAAATGTTAGATTGAGTAAGAAATGGAACATTCCATTTGGGTGTACTTCTGGACATCATCCCTTCTTTATTCTGCTAACGAAGCTAAGACAAACAAGACAAACATTTCTTTTAAGTATAAGTCTAGTCATTTTAATTAAAAAACAAAACACATCAACCACAAAACCCTAAAAAAAAACCCAAATCCCAAACAACCCCAAGAAAAAACAACCAAACAAAATCATACACACAAAAAACCCCACAGAAAACAACAACAAAAGAAATAAACAAAAAGAAAAATCAAAACACCACCACCACCTCCCCGAAAATAAAATCAGCAGAATCTGAAATTATGTCTAAAGGCAAATTTTCTGCACTTTGATTGTCACTATTAAAACTAACAGGACATCAGAATACTATATTAAGCTCTTACTTGCATTCACTCAGCTGCATCTCAGCATATTTGATTTCCTCATACATAGATTTTATCTTCCCTTCAGACTCTTCATCAAGTCTCTTCATTGCCTCTTGGATTTCCATGAGTTCACAACGAACGTCACCATGTATTTTTGATGCCTAAGAAAATAAAACAAGCTTTCTGAATCATGTTATATAAAAAATACAAGACCATGCATAATGTTCAAAACAAAAAACAAATTTCAAGACTTGTCTGATTTTTTCACAGTTTAAAAATCAAACTGTAAAGCTGAAGTTGTACTTCGTGATGCCATACAATAAATTCTGCGTGGTCTGCAGTTGATACAATCCTAGCAAAAGACAACAGAAGGCACTGTAAAACTGCACAACATAAAGAAATGTTAGTGAGAGAGCTTTCATTCTGTTAGAGAACTTGGAAGTTGCTGTGTAAAGGTGGCTACTTCCATGGGAAGATAGTGACCTCTGGAGCAGAAAGAAAGAAATAAAGCTGAAAGAAGCAACTGAGATCTCAGTAAGCAATCTGACAAAATCAGTACTTAAACTTCTCCAAGAGGATGTGCAAGCCCAGTAGTCACTGCAGCACTCACACAAGGAACACAGTTTTCAGTGGCAATAATAGTACTGAGACACTCAGCTCTTACCAGCTCTCAAACAGAGATATTCCTGTCAGTTGTCTCTGCTTTAAAAAATACCACAAATATAAGACAATAGCATGAGGTAAAATCTTCATTAGAATCTAGCACTTCCCTGCTCAAACTAGTTCTCTGGCTGGTAAAAATTATGGAACTGTTTTAATTGCAAAGACCATCAAGTATCAGCTGCTTTTCTAAGGCCACGAGAGAACAAAAAATACCTAAACCAAACCTGAGTAACAAACGGCATATAAATAAGAGCACAGTCAATCATTTATTTGACAATTGTGAGTGCGGTGGAAATGAAATATATAAGTAAGCTAGAATAACACAAAACCTAACTTTTTATGATATGTAATCACTCAGACAAAGAAATAATGAAAGAAAGACAGAATGAAAGACAGAAAGGCAGAAAGAGAGAGAGGAAGAGAGGAAAGAGAGAGAGAAAGAAAGAGAGGAGAGACAGAAGGAGAGAAAGAAAGAAAGAGAGAGAGAGAGAGAGAAACAGAAAAGGAGAGAAAGAGAGAAAGAGAGAAAGAGAGAGAGAAAGAGAGAAAGAGAGAAAGAGAGAAAGAGAGAAAGAGAGAAAGAGAGAAAGAAAGAGAGAAAGAAAGAGAGAAAGAAAGAGAGAAAGAAAGAGAGAAAGAAAGAGAGAAAGACAGAGAGAAAGAAAGAAAGAAAGAAAGAAAGAAAGAAAGAAAGAAAGAAAGAAAGAAAGAAAGAAAGAAAGAAAGAAAGAAAGAGAGAGAGAAAGAAAGAGAGAAAGAGAGGAAGAAAGAAGGAAAGAAAGAAAGAAAGAAAGAAAGAAAGAAAGAAAGAAAGAAAGAAAGAAAGAAAGAAAGAAAGAAAGAAAGAAAGAAAGAAAGAAAGAAAGAAAGAAAGAAAGAAAGAAAGAAAGAAAGAAAGAAAGAAAGAAAGAAAGAAAGAAAGAAAGAAAGAAAGAAAGAAAGAAAGAGGGAAGGAGAGAAAGACAGGGAGAAAGAGAAAGAGGAGAGAAAGGGAGAAGGAGGGAAAGAAAGAGAGAAAGAAAGCAAGAGAGAAAGCAAGAAAGAAAGCGAGAAAGCAAGAAAGCAAGAAAGAAGCAAGAAAGAAAGCAAGCAAGAAAGAAAGCAAGAAAGAAAGAAAGGAAGGAGAGAAGAAGAGAAAGAGAGAGAAAGAAAGATTCTGAAAGCATTTATTTGAAATAGTCTTTAGGCAAAATAATATTGTTGTGGTTTAGTACTTCATGCAGTATATTCAAAGACATTAACAAGGAAAAAAGCATTAAAAAAATCCAAAATAATCACCTTAATTTTTTGATTAGCCAATAGTTTGAACATCTCATTAGACTGAACGCAGAGAACTGGGAGGTATTCAATAGGTCAGAACTAATTAATGATCATTCTCATGTCCTTTATGGAATAGGCAATTAACTCATTAATCTTAGAAGTATTTTGGTGTGGCTGTTTGTTCCCCCAAAAATGAGAAACTTGAAATAAAACAAATGAAAATAAATATTTATCAAGAATCACAAAGAAAAGATCCCTTTTAGACGGTCAGCACTTTGAAGAGAGTTATCTCTAGATTGATGTTTTAAAGTTACTATAAGAAATACATAGAAAACATAGTATTAAAATCTGTACCTGAAGTAATATTGTCTCTCTCCCTTTCTAGACACCAGTTTTAAGCTACCTACAACTTTGCTACACTTTGATTGTTCAGCCTGACATCCACATGAGGCATTTTTATCAATAAATATATTATAAATATTATAAATATTACAAACATAAGCAGCAAATATTGGGGAAATTACACATCAGCTTTTAAAAATAATTAGATCTTACAAACATTTTTTGACAGCTTCTAACACCTCCACACTCTGGAACAAATGCTGATGCCTGTCAGAAATCCGTGAGGAATCCATGCAAATAGCAGGTATGTGCCTTATACCTTTCCTAGGAAAAGTCCCTCATGAAATCAACCTGCAAAGTTAGCATTGCATTCCATTTAAGTTTAAGAGACCTTTATTAAAGACCAACGTCATTGCCCTCCCTGGATTCTGAGTGTCCTCTCCGCAGTGCTGTGGGCACACAATTCCCTGTCTTTGTGCGCACACTTAAGGCAGACTTCGGTACTTCCAAAAGGCTGCTATCCTCTGAAAGGGTGTGCGGGGGGACAGTTGTAAGGGACACCTTTGTGCTGCTTGTGCTCACCTGGTCATACGCCACTAACACATCTTTCACAGCCTCAGCCTCCAGCTTCAGCTTTTCTTCCAGCAGAGGGCTGTGTTTCTTCACGAAGTCTATATCCTCCTGAATCTCTCTGTTGGCTCTTTCTATTTGAAGGATTTGGGTTTGTACCTGTCGCAACTGACAGCTTTTACAATCAAAATGCCCTCGTAGCTCCGAGATGTCTTTAGCATACATTTCACGTTCTGTTACAAAAAAATAATTAACACAGCAAACTGTGAGCATCTGAGTGACGTCATGAACACTTAGCTTAGGAAATCAGCTGTCATAATAGTAAGACTTGTGAAAGTCTTCCTGTAACCTACTTTGAAGGGCCAAAGAGGAGATGCTACAAGACATCACCACATATAGCATCAGCAGTGGAACTGTTTTTAAACTTATACTTAATAACCCTAGTAGGAACTTCAAGAAAATCTTCAAAGTGTGGGTTTGGGTTTATGAAGGAAATTAAAACATCTAGCCTGAAGGCATGTGTAGAGGTGTAGAGGAAACTATTTTAACACAAAAAAACAGCTCTACTGAGCTTCCAAGTCTCCAGCAACAGACATAGGTAGACACAGAGGAAGAACAGCGCAAGTGCAAACCACACACCTTACTTTGTTGACTATTTTTAGGTCAGGGACATTTGCTGAACTAAAGCAGCTCTGATAAAACTAAACTACAAAGATAAACTCAAAGCCAACTAACAAACCATATTCGTGTCACCACATAAGAGTATTGTCAGTCTGAACTGAGTTTGCTGCATTTAGGGCTGGCTGCATTTTCTGGCTTTGCCACAAGTTTACTATGGGTCCTCATAAGAAAATCTCTGACCAGACTGCTAATTGCTGAATCACAGAATCTTAGTGGTTGGAAGGGACCTCAAAAGATCATCCAGTTCAACCCCCCTGCCAGAGCAGGATCGCTTTAGGGTAAGTCACATAGGAAAGTACTGTGACGATTTGGGTGTTCCCTGTCCCCCCACACTTAAGAAAATCACCCAGACTACACTTAGCCACTGGAAATTGAAGAACGAAGCTTTATATGTACAGCTTAGCACAATAGACAAGCAGATATTTACAATCTATACAGCTATAGACAGAAACATACAAGTTTTAAAAAGTAGTACAGAAACACAACAGCCCTCTCAGAAACCAGAGTTCCCAAGAGGGGCTCCCAACTGCCCTTCCACCTTCTTCCCACCCCTCTACCTTACCCCAGACTTTGCCTTATGTTCAAGGTGAGTTTGGAGGATCGGCCAAGGGGGTTAGGAAGCAGAAGGATTAGTTAGATAGTAAGTTAGAGAGAGAGAAGTTCATGCAGCCCCAAAGGCCAGAGAGCAAACTCTGTTATCTATGTTTATGTTCTTGTTTTCATACATCTCAGCAAGCCTATGAGTGCAGTAGACATCAGCACTGTTTCCTTTCACAGCCTATAATCTAATTCCTCTCACCAAAATATCCCAGCTAGGTTCAAACTAGTACAAGCGTTTAGGCAGGTTTTGAGTGCCTCCAGAGAAAAAGACTCCACAACCTCTATGGGCAGCCTGTTCCACAGCTCTGTCACCCTCACACTGAAGTTTAATGTGGAACCTCCTGAGCTACAGCTTGCACCCAGTACCCTTTGTCCTATCACTGGACATCACATTTTATTTTTCTTAGGGGAAAAAAAAAGTGTATTAGAAATTGTGTCCTGCAGCTGCTGATGTTGTGTATGGAAAAAAATCACTGGTATGAAACTAGGGTAAGTAAAGTAGGATTATCAGATAAGGCAAAAATCAAACAATGGCTCAAGAGCAATAAACTTGGCCATAAATTTGAGAGACAGCAGCACATTTTATGGAGAAAAAAACACTCGCCATCTCTGAGAAGCAGCTATGGAATATCCAACAGGGATTTCACTGGGTTAACAAAACATAAATGACAAATTTACCAAATGATTATTTCATTGCCACTAAAAGTTGAAAAGACATCATATGAGTGAGTGGCTTTTCTATACCATACAAAATAATAGCGAACATTAAGATGAATAAAATGTGGTTTACATTTGATTTTTCTTATATTCCAGACAAAGTAAGTTCTGAAGATAGGTCCTGTCACTACCATCAGCTCATTGTGCTACAAGACACAGATGCAGCAGGAGCTAGCAATAATAGGAACCAAGGGAAGTCTGACAAAATCACAGCATTCGGTGTCTACTCTGAATGGGTCATGCAGACTCTTAATTAAGAATCTCCTGGGTTTGTAATACTTAGATTAGGGATAATTATAACATCCCTGAGAGGCTTTTCTCTTTATCTTTAATTCCATTTTAGCATAATTTTTGTCTTACTGATAATACTATGAAAAGTTATAATCCTGAAAATTGCAAATTCACTCCCAGGACGCAACACCATACTGACATAGCCCACTGACAAATCAAGGCAGAAGAGTTGGTTCATTTTCACAGCCAAACTTCATGCTGGTGTATTTTGCCTTCTTGTTGTGGGTTTTTTACCATACTGTATCATTGCATATATTAACAGAACTGAAAATGTGTTAATTATATTCCACTATTCCAAACTTCTGATATTTATAGAGAATGCTAAACAGCCAAGCAAAAGCAATAAGAATGTACAGCAACATCAGAAATCATTTACAGCTGAATCACTACAGGTAAGGACATCAAAAAGTAGAAAGCTCACATCCTGAAGGCCTCTGCTGACTAATGAAGATTCTATTATCAATCTCCTCTTGTAGTTCTTTCCTTCTGTAAAAGTGACCTTTCAGTTGCCACCGGATCTTCTCCTGAAAGCAGTTTCTAACCCATCAATGAATTTTAATTCTGATTCTTTATTCAATTTCCTGCTCTATTTTCAGGGCATCATAAATTGTCTCTTGGAGGCAATTGCTTCTAAGGAAAGCAATCTCTGCAAACTGCCTACATTCGAACACAGATTCCTAGTTTCCAAGTCAAGAGTTAATCATTGGCTATAATAAACAAGCACACACACACATTTTTCTGATACATTGTTAGGGATATGAACTATTTGACATTTTGTCTTCCTGGAGGAGGAAGCAAGAGAAGGAAAAAAACTCAGCCTTTGGAGCTAAACAACTCCTGGCTTGCTTCCATTATCCACTGATTTTTATTCAGTGTTTATCCATCAGTAAACACAGCCATGGAAGATTCTTGCACAGTCATTTCTTGAAGATCTCAGGATGATGTGCACTAGAGTACCAGCTACAACTTCACATCCAGGAACTAACTGTTCTGACAGTACCTGCTTCAGACCATGTGATTTCTGGTTTAGTCTATGGTTTAACTCAAAAACCTTATCTTATAGTTCTGTTTCAGCTTCTCATTCCTCGTCCCAAAGTGAACATTAGCATTTTAATAGTATCATTCCTTCTCTCATGTTATTTCTCAAACAATTTTGAACATTCCATAGTACCTCTATTATTTTTTCCAAGCATATATTCAAGCATACCAAATTGAGAAGAGTAAATATTGTCCCCTATTACACTAAAAACTACTATGATCATACCATAATTCTTATTCTTGGCAAGGAACTGAATGAAAAATAACAAATATTTTTAGTTTCAATACCAATACCTTTTTGCACAACTGCAGGGAGCTGCTGAAGCCTCCAAAGTGACATACTATCAATTTTCATGCCAAGTTTTTTGCTTCGCTGTTTCTCCAACTCCAAAGCTTTTTCTGCCTCCCCACGATCAGCCTCCAAGCGTTTAATTAGCTCAGTAACTTCCAATAGCAAAGCTTCTGTTTCCTGCTTCAAGGTTAATGTCTTGGTATCTTTAAAAATACATTAGAAAATATTTTTTTATGAAAACTTAATCATGTGCTCTTTATTCAAGCTTCATTCTCAACACAAAGTTGGCCTGTTCACACATCCCACAGTAAACGCCATTGGTTACACTTCTGCCTTTAGAAAGTACATTGTAATTATTTCTTAGCAAGCCCTAAACACACACTGTTTATTGCAGCTTCTTTCTCAATATAAAGCTGTCTCTTCACATCTATCAAGGCAAGCACAACTGGTTACAAATGGAATTTTCACATTCCATAGCATTTTTCTCTAGCAGAGGAAATTCAATCTCCAGTGATGAGTACAACTAAAACCCATTCAATATAGATGGTGCAAAATTTTCATCTTGTCTCCTTCATTGGGTAAGTAGTTACCCAAACAATAGTACAAGTTCCTAATTATGTCAGTTTTTTTAAAGAGTATTTATTTCATTTTATTCTCCTAAGTTTCAATGACTTCATTAAAATCTTTGGAGTTCTAAGAACACTCAGTGCAGTGTCTCAACTGTTTTACCCACGATACACAGAAGTTGTCATTTCATTCTGTGAAATTTAGCTATCACAAAGGCCTCAGTTATTTGTTTTGATAAAATATTCATTGAGGTCATCATCCATTGCCCTGATAGATAAAAAAATGGCAATTACATAAGCTACAGAGTCCAAAACATTTCCATTTTGATTCTGCATTCAATAATTCCCCAGATTATTTTGATTAAAAAATGCAAGCATTGAAAAGAAGGACAACTGCTTAAAATCTGGAGTGAAATTTTGGCTTCACTGCCATCAACAGAAATATTATCACACAATTTACTGCAGACAGGATTGCCTCAGGCTAGTAGTACTTAAAAGGTTGCACATGGGCTTAGAGAAAAAGAAAATGCACACAATCTCTTTAATATTTAAAACTTAATTCAAAAATGTATAATCTGAGTAAGGACACAGACTGTCAAAGCCAGAAGTCTGTGCTGGGAATATGCTATGAATACCCTGGAACAGCAATGCAGTTCTTTGTTTTACAGAAACTAAATGAAAGGAAAAAATCCAGAATATCAAGCATTGAACATAACTACTTAGCTGGTTCAGATCCTGGATAGGTTAACATACAATATGAATCTAAATACAGAAATGTAAATTATCTCCTTGTATGCAGGATGATTTAATATCACTTAATATAGCATTTTAAATAAATGTCTTTCACCTTGGCAGATGACACACAGATTTCAAAGAATACTCCCATCATTTACAGAAGACAGAGCAGGCAACTATTACCAAAATGCAAAGCATCTATTAAATGAACACAAGTAACCTACACCACTGACACTGAGTACTATGAAATCTTTTTTACCTTCACAAGATTCATCAGCTTCTTTAAAATCCAATTTGGTGGAGAATGATAACCAAATAGCTTCAATAGCTTCAGCACTGACATGTTTTGTTTGACTGTAGATAAAAGCCACTGTCACTGAAGAATTTTAGACTTCATTTAAATTAGCATTGTTGAGTAAATACTACTTTCACTAAAACAAAAATGCTTTTATTGAATCTTCATATTTAAATGCTGGTTAATTAAATGGAATAACTGCAAGATATATAGCAGAATTATTAATTGTACAGTTCCCATATAAATGCTTTTCCTGGATTTTTTTTCCCAGAGATACAAGAAACAGATTTCTTTACATCTTGTACTTACATAGATCTTTATTTTTTGTCCTCATACTCAGGGATTTGCCAAAGAGAAACAGTTGTAGAAAAGCTGTTACTCTTTCCAAGTTCTGAACACACATTAGCAATGTAAGTTACACTTTCCAGACTCTTCTAAGAAGCAGAAGCATTCACTGCTTTGTGCAGGCACAAGCACATTGCCACTGCAGGTCAGGTTAGTTAAAGTTTTATCAGTTTTAGGGAAGTCATCACTTGAAGGTTAACAATGAAGAATGTTTAGACACAGTGTTCCAACCCAAAACTGAAAGTGATGAGAGCCTGAAATAAGTACCCTTAGTCATATGGAGGTGTCTGAGATAACTGGCAAAACTGGCCCAATTTCAGAGGTATCAATATCTGAACTCTCACCAACAGAAACTCATCACTTAGGTGGGTCTGAGACCCACCATCATCTTGAATCGCTGAAAATTAAAAGTGAGTAGGAAAGAGAAGAATTTCTCTATAAACACCTTTGGTATTAGAAACACAGAATGGTTTAGGTTGGAAGGGACCTCAAAGCTCAGCCAGTTCCAACCCCCTGCCATAGGCAGGGACACCTCCCACTCGAACAGGTTGCTCAAGGCCTCATCCAACCTTGCCTTGAACACCTCCAGGGAAGGAGCAGCCACAACCTCCCTGGGTAACCTGTGCCAGTGTCTCACTACTCTCACTGGAAAGAACCCTTTCCTAACACCTAGTTTGAACCTCCTCTCAGTTTAAACCCATTATCCTTTGTACTATCATTACAAGACCTTGTAAATAGTCCCTCCCCAGCCTTCCTGCAGGCTCCCTTCAGATACTGGAAGGCCACTATAAGGTCTCCTCAAAGCCTTTTCTTCTCCAGGGTGAGAAACCCCAACTCTCATAGCCTGTCTTCATAGCCGAGATATGCTGCACCCCTCTGATCTGGACTCGCTCTAACAGTTTGATGTCCTTCTTGTACTGGAGGCTCCAGAACTGCAACTAGATCTTGTAGACACTAAGAATGTTTCTCTTAGGTGCATTCTATGTTATGGAAGACCTAGGTAAACAGTTCACAGAACAGGCTTCATAACCAGACTAACATTTCATCAAATAATTACCAGGCATTAAAATAATTGCACCATTTTGTATGATTCTGTATGTATGTATGATTCTTACCATGGCATTTTCTCCTCCTTAAACACATAATCATGCTGCAAAAGCAAAACAGGAACTCAATTATACATCTCAGATGTTATGCACTTTTTCAATTTCCTAACAAAAAGCATAATAGAACGTTGCATTTTATATCATAAGAGGATCTAATTACATACAGATGAATGCTTTTAAACATTTTTAAATCATTCCAAAGTTTCTGAATTCTCAGAACCTATGCCTCTCCATGACTGGGTAATAAAGCCCAGGCTTTGTACACACCTGTTACATATTACTTGAATTTATTATTTTTTTAATCTCTTAATGCTGTTCATTTCATTTTCACTCTCAGAACTATAACAGAATTTCTCCCTGAACTTCAATTAATTTTTTTCTTCATCAGGGCTACGTTCACCACAGTAAATTAAACAGACAGGGAAGTGCTCTGGGTTCAGCAACTGGGTCACCTTTAACTATAAAACTGTTATTATATCTTACTGATACAACTGGTAAGGGAAATTATCACATTCACAAACCATTTCCAAGCCCAAACAGTATGTACAGTGTCTATCCTGGTTCACAGCGTAAGACTTCAGCAGTATGGATATCAGGTTCTCCATGTCAACTGGACACAGTGCTGGTAATACTCAATTTACTAGCAGAGGTGTAAGTAATTTCACATGCTAACAGGTAAAATCCAAGCTCCCTATCTTTGGAGTATTTTTAACAGCATTAGTGGTGAATACTCATACTACAGCAACTCCAGCTTTTCTCCTCTTAACTTGTAGTTAGAATGTCATTAGCTAGAGGCCTCAGGTTATTTTGAATCTCTGTATAATGAGTAACAAATACTTTGATGTGGAAAATACACACAGCACTTATAGAAACAGTTTAAGCTAACATTAGAAGAATAAACATCTGGACATGCCAATGTTCATCCATTTAATTCTTGTAAATTGATGACAAAATGATGATATCAAAATAATGTCACTGTTCTAACATGTTAAATAAAGATGACTGAGACAATATGAAGTTTCCTATCAGAAGTTGAGACGTAGGAAGTTTCACATAAACATGAGGACTTTTTTCCCTGTAAGGGTGACAGAACACCGGAACAGGCCGCCCAGGGGGGTTGTGAAATCTTCCTCCCTGGAAATACTCAAAACCTGCCTGGCTATGTTCCTTCATGGTCTGGTATAGGTGATCCTGCTCTTCAAGAAGGTTGGACTCGATGAGTTTTTGAGGTGCCCTCCAGCCCCTGACATTCTGTGATTCTG
The DNA here is from genome assembly GCF_015220805.1 of Pogoniulus pusillus. NCBI lineage: Eukaryota > Metazoa > Chordata > Aves > Piciformes > Lybiidae > Pogoniulus > Pogoniulus pusillus. Next base: position 6,969,168 of record NC_087297.1, read on the forward strand.
TTATTAAAATCTATATTGTAGCTCAAGATATGTCTGGAGTCCATGCACCTCCAATTCTTCTAGTATCTGTGCTGCAGTTGCAGAAATCTCCCTGCAGAGTACTGAGCAGTGTTTGTGGAATACTAATCTAAGAGAGTTTTCTTGATGTGCTGCAGTGACATTATCTCAGTATTGGAGATTAATTATTTAAATAGAACTTGTCTGTGCAAGCAGCAATCAGATCTTCTTACTGCAGTGTAGATATATGCAAAATTTATTAACATATGGAAAAGACTTCTCCAGTAAAGTGAATTATTTAAATTCTACTAATCACATTCTCAAAGAAGTTGGTGGGAAGATTGTAGTATATTTTCAAAAGGTATATATTGCTTGCTTTCTTCATCTACCTACTCATTGTATTAGCTTCCCTTTATTCTTGTTTCTATTCCTACAGAATCTGTATAGGCTAGGAAATAATCATGTACTGCTAGAGAAAGAGTCACAGCATTCTCAAATTCATGTCTCTCAATGTAAGTGTAAAGAAACTTTTCAGTTAATGAATTGTTAAGTACTGCTTACTATAAATGACAGAAAACAGCACACAGCTCAGTTTCCCTATCTACTCAATAGGAGGATAAAAGTGATTTTGCAGATAGCTGAAGCAGTTGAACTCTGTATGCATCTGAATATATATGAATTTACTAATCTTTATGATCCAATGATATTACATTATGATATTGTGGTATAGATATTTTTATTGAGATTGACTGATAGGAAAAGCAGATCATGAGCAGTAGGTGAACCTCCTGGGCACTGTTTTGAAGTGTACACACTACATGAAGTTAAATTTCTATAAAAGCTAACATAGTACTCCCACTTAAAAATACCCTTGATCCTATAAAGACAGGCCTCACTTGTTCATTTTCAAACATAAATGTACCTGTTGAAGGCACTTCTCCACTTTCAGTTCTAGCTCTTGAATGCGATGAATGGTTTTGTTGATACAAGGTAATGGTGTATTTACAGAGGCACAGCTACGTTGCTTTGTGGCCACCCCCTTGATCTTGTCTGGAGAAAGAAAGAGAATACAGAAAGCTGCTCAGCTTCATGTGTGGGCTGAAACCAGATTTTGTTATACCTGATTTTACTCCTTTAATGTAAAATTTAGAAACATTCTGTCTTGAAACTGACCAAGAATACTGAACAGCTACATCTATTCTTACCATGCAGACTTTTTACACATGTTATTCTTTTTTAAATACAATCTCAGAGGCAAGGAGAGAGACTCAAAAATACTTGCAGAAGGAATAGTTTCAAAGAGATGAGATACAAGAAAGAGGGCTAAGGTCAAAATAGAATTTACTATAATTATTTTTACATCATTAATCCCAAATGAATTGAGTTTGATGTTTTTAAACTAGCTCTCAGCAAGGATTTTCTCCAAACAGAAAAAATAATGTCAAAACACAAAAAAGCAAAGGATGGCAGCTACTGCAGAAACAGCTAGAGGAAAAGAGAACAGGTCATAGGGCCTTAGAGGCAAGCTTAGCCTTATGTACACCATACTTAGTTTCAGCAAATGTTTGTTTCAGCCTTACAGAGGGCTGAAGTTCCAGAATAGTAGCTTCCATGCTGAGAATTTAAATCTACATGACATATATGAACTGTTTTACAAGAACATGTGGATTTCCAAATCACATTTTCTTTAAACTCTGTTAGCCTTATAACCACATAAATAAATGATATTGCAGCACATTATTGAATGTTAACTATTAAATTAATACACTGAATGGGATTCTGACTGCAGAGGTCACTAATGAAAAGTGTCAGGAACCAGAACAAGACACTGAAACCTAGCAGCAGAGCTATTAAAAAGTCTAAGAAGCTGTCCTACAAACATGAAACATTAACCTAATTATGTTCAGGGGGATACAATGCTTTAATGTGCCTTGGAGATGAACCAAAAATAACAATAACAGTAATAGGGATTAAGCTGTAAAACAGAACCAGACAATCCTCATATACAGTCCATGGATTTGTAGTGGGGGGTTTTAAGAAAGAATAATCTCAATGCCTTAATGAAAGTGTCAGCCTAAAACATTGCAAGTCCATATGTTACACAAGGCTCTTTTAACTTGATCATAAGCAGCCTTACTGGAATGGAAAAGAGTGTTTACAAGATTTTGTTTGAAAAGACAGCCCACTAAAATTGGTATCAAAACCTGTTCCTAGAGCCAGAAACCTTCACAGGATGCCTACACAGCACAGTCCTAGAAAAACACTCCACAGGCTTTGTATCTTTCTTGTTCTCTGAAACACAGCACAGAAGTTTGCATTTTGAGGGGTTCATATTTTTGTAAGGGGTGAGTGCCAGGAGGATGGAGCTAGCCTCTTCTCGGTGACGCCCAGTGATGACACAAGAGGCACTGGGTAGAAGTTGAGGCATAGGAGGTTCCATGTGAACCTGAGGAGGCATTTTTTCCTTGTGAGGTTGACAGAGCACTGGAATAAGCTGCCCAGGAAGGCTCTGGAGTCTCCCTCTCTGGACATATTCAAGAACCGTCTAGATGCGTTCCAGTGTGATCTGCTCTAGGTAATCCTGCTCTGGCAGAGGGGGGCTAGACCAGATGAGCTTTTAAGGTTGCTTCCAGCCCCTGACTGCTGCTACTGTTATCATTCTTGCCTTTTATTTAATTAACATCAATGTTGTTGTGAAAATTATGTTTATTTCTATCACTGAGGCAGCTAACAACACAGCTATTTTTTTTAAGCAAATTGACATTTTTGAACAGCTTCAGCAAAAAAAGATGAATCCCTTACTGCTTTAGTCTACCTCGGTAAATGCAAATGCTTTTACATACAAGGCTAAGCCATTTGTAAAAGTAAGCTAGAAATAGACCTGAGTGAGAAAATGGATTTACTATTTTCTTAAAATCTAAAAATTAAATTTAAATGACAAGTTAAATACAGCCAATATTGTTTTCAGAGGGCAAACGGAGCTGCCTTTGGAGGATGGAGTGATACTAGCAACTCAGTGACTTACAAAGTCCACAAATGCACCCTTTGTAGGGAGGTTTTTCAAGTAGTGTGACAGATAGGAAGCAAGAAAAAGGATCAGTGTTACATAGCACTACAAATATAAAATACTAAATATTGCCTTATGTCTTAAAGACCTTCATTAAACCATTTGAAAAGTAATAAAAGACAAACCTGACATACCCTGGCAGGGTTCATCACTGCCCTTAGAAGAACAGGAAAAGGACTCCGCTTCAAACATTATTGCTGGCAGCACTTTTCAGCCTAATGGTTAGAAAAACAACAACACATATGCATATTTATGTACACATATACATCTTTTAAAACCTCTTATTTTCATCAGCAAAGCAATCTGTTCCATCAGTGATACAGCTACAGTATTTTTAAAAGTTCACTTTTCCTACTAAGGGAAGCAGCAGCTAAGCAGTTGTTGCCATTACAAATCAGACAGTGGTTGCTCCATAAGTAATGAAATTATAGTCAAAAAACAAATAAAACACAAACCAACCAAATTTCTCCCTACGTGCCCTGGCTTTTTACATTATGAATGTTCTTTTGTATCCTATCATGACAGTGGTAATCAACACTAACTGGAAAACTGTGAAAACCAAAACCAACAACCTATGAGATGAATTTTCATTAACAAACTGTAAAACTGTGAAAATCAAAATAGATAACCTATGAGATGCATTTTCATTACAAAACTGTCAATGGAAGGAAGGTCCATAAAAATGTAGTCTGAAACATTGTCATCTCAGTGGACAAAAGACATGTAAAAAAGGAGCACAATCAGCTTATTTGCATAGAAACTTGTAACTCAGATTTACTACAATAAACAAACCAACTATTATTTATTTATAAGTTAAATAATTCAGAGAAACAACACTGGCTGGAAACAGGTAGTTAAGCCTCTGCACATCAGACTGTGGTAATTTACCAAAATATTTCATCACCCTTAAAATGGATACCTCTGACAAGTAACTGTTAGCATACAGAGACAGGTAGTATATACCTCTTGGGCTGTGCAACTGGCATATTAGAAGTCCACAGTTAGTCGTGGTTTCTAACTACAATCAACCTACACAACTGATTATTAAAAGGGAAAAAAATTAAAAACAATACCTATATTACAGCTTTCAGCAATATAAAATACTGGAAACAGATATCACACAGATGACAAGAATTTAGCATTCTTGTTAAGTAGTATTATTTAAAAAAATAGAGATCTGTTTATTCCAGACTCTCTGAAATGGGCAATAGTTGCCTATGTGTTCAACTGGATGGACAGTCAGAGAAAACAAAGATCAAAATCTGCTCTTCACACTCTCCACACCTCATTTTATTGATCACCAAACTCAAACTGGGGTCTGTTCCAAAGAAGAGCTGGAAGAATGTTAAGTGTGCCAAGCTTGCCAAAAGCAATGCTGAATCCATGGCTGAGCTACATGAACGTCAAGGCACCGCAATGCAGACAGAATTAGTGTTCTGTTACAGCAACAAACTATTTGGCTTGGGAGCTCTGAATAATACTGACAAAACCTTTCAAGGTATGGATTCTTTTTTTTTTTTAATTAAATAAAGTTCAGAATGCATCTAACAGATTTTCAAGTCACCACATTTTCAACTGTGCAGCTCTCCTCAGGAAATATATGGAAAATGTATGATATGAAACACTCTTGCATGTCATTTGCACATTAATACTTATATGTTCTCAAGTCTGGTGGCTTTTGCAGTTTTATCAAACAGTTATTTTCAATGGTGGGATTCAGTGTTGTTGAAAGAAATATGCCCATTTGGCAAGCAGGAATTTGTAACTGTATCTGTGACAGGATGTCAGCTTCTTGGACTCTGCAAAGAGAAATTCTACTCTCCGAACAGGCTCATCCTGACAGTCAGACCAGATGGACCATATTAGCTCCAACAAGGAGTACAAAAGTATCTGAAATGCTTTGTAAGTCAAAGAAAATAAGTCCTGACAGACAGAATAGCTTTGAGAAAGATGAGAAAAATATTGCAGAGGAGAAAATGCAGCAGAAAAGCTTAAGAATCAGTTTCAATTTGTTGTTGCTTATATAACCAGCAATATATCTGCAACAGACAATTATCTGATATGCCAGCATGTGTCAGGAAAAAGGTGAGAACATCGCTTGCCTGATAAGGAATCATATACACTACACAATTCCACTGTACATAATAACACACTGATAAAAAACACATTGGATAAATTCATAGTGACTGTCAAAGGTATAATTTCAATCTGAGGTTTGAAAAAATAAATTAGTCAACATTTAGTTCATTTAGTATCTGTTGAAAATCTTAGCCTTGAGATATCTATATCTATATCTACATCTGTGTATCATAGAATCATAGAATCAACCAGGTTGGAAGAGACATCCAAGATCATCCAGTCCAACCTAGTACCCAGCCCTAGACAATCAACCAGACCATGGCACTAAGTGCCCCATCCAGGCTTTGCTTCAACACCTCCAGGGACAGCAACTGCACCACCTCCCTGGGCAGCCCATTCCAATGTCAATCACTCTCTCTGCCAACAACTTCCTCCTAACATCCAGCCTAGACCTCCCCTGGCACAACTTGAGACTGTGTCCCTTTGTTCTATTGCTGGTTGCCTGGCATTAGAGACGAACCCCACCTGGCTACAACCTCTCTTCAGGTAGTTGTAGAGGGCAATGAAGTCTGCCCTGAGCCTTCTCTTCTCCAGGCTGCACACCCCCAGCTCCTTCAGCTTCTCCTCACAGGGCTGTGCTCCAGGCCCCTCACCAGCTTCGCTGCTATACCTATATCTATACCTACATCTATATCTATTAGATTAAAATTGAACTATTGATGTCCACAGCTGTAGCTATTAAAATCCAAATTCTAAAATAATGATTTTATATTGTCCTGTCTAGAAGAAATAAATAAATCCAGACATTTACTACTCACAAGTCTGCAATTCACACCTCCGATCTTCAGGAAGTGTTATTCTGCACAAACTGTTTTACAGAACTCAAACTAACTTTCTCACTCTGACAAAGCTAACCACTGTCTTGGTCATGTTACTACAGTACAGCTTCTAAAAGTCATTGTATGCTATTCCATAAAGAGAAAGAAAAATAAAGCATTTTAAGTCTTTCATTAATTACATGAATATATATATTTATAAACATATATGTAAGGTGCATCAAAAATTAAATACTACTAAAGCTAAAGAAAGCACACACAACATTTTAATTACTTTCTTGGTGCTTTACTACAATATAAATAATTCATTATCTGCTAAAAATAAACTTCTAATGCCAACTGCTCAAATAGAAGGATGAGGACCTAAAAAAAAATCTGTTAAAAGCAAAATCCTCAACACATTTTTTTTATTGAAGAGACCAGAATCTAGATGTTAGAATTTCTACTACTGTTTCTTATCATAAATGCTATCCCTAAGGCAGACTCTTGGGATATTCATAAATACCCTTCACTAAAAGCTTACTCTACAAGAGCCTTTTCCTCCTTAATTCCCATACCTGCCACTTCACCAAAAAATCTAATTCACTATTAATGAACTAAATGCAAACTGGGATTATCTGCCTCATAAGTACAGCAGATACGACCAAATCAAAGAATGATTTTGCTTAAAACTTCTCATTTATTCCTGCTTCACTGTGACTATGCCATTTCTGTTGGATTTTTTTCCTCCTCCTCCAAAATTCAGTTAGCATGATTAAAAATTATAAAGTAAATTATATTTAAAAGGAGCTAACATTCTTTCACCAATCTTCATTGGATCCTATCCTTTCCTCACCTCCACATATTAACTTTCTGCAAATACAGCATTTTGACATTTGTTTTTAGGGTCCTAGGTGCATCATTTTTTCCTGTCTTCAAGTGATGCAGTGAATCCTTTTCACCACTAAATGCAGCCAAGGCTTACTTCACAACATACAGAAAGGGTTTAACATCCCTGAACTTATTCCCTCAAACTACAATCAGTGCAGATGTTTCACAAGAGTACATGGTGTTGTTTAAATAGCAGCTTGCAGTATTAAAATCTGTTATAGTGATAGCTCTTACACTTGAAAACAAAGTTTCATGTAGAATTTTATAGGCTGGATAACATAAGCCACCACCTCTCACAAACATATTAGAATTACTATTAAAAGTAACAAAAAGAGGGGAATCTTTTTGGGTTCTTTGCAGTATTTAATTCCTTTCACATGAACAAGATCCCAAGAATAAGTCCATTGTATCAGCCACATGAAGTTTCAAGAAGAAAATTAAAATCAAGTAATGTACTCTCACAAACTTCTAATGGTACCCAAATCTAAAAATTCTATAGCTGAGATCTTACTACTACTGTCATGTAACAGCCTGGAATAGTTCTGTATCACAATCAATTTGATTTGTTTCCAGTATTCTTATGGTTCATTCCAGCTGGATAGTCTGCAGCTCAGATAAGCTTAATGTCTATTCTTTGTACACAGATCTCAGTGCAAATATGAACTCTAAATGGGCAAAACAACAACAAAAACAACAACAAAAAAAAACAACAAAAGAAACACAAAACCCCCAAACAAACAAACAACAAAAACTACGAAGCAAAACAAGCAAACAAAAATCTATAGACAATTAAATAGGATGAAAAACAAAGACACTATGACCTGAAATAGGTCAGAGAATTAAATCCAGGTATTCTGTGCAATAGCCATGAATGACACAGTTTGTCTTCCCATATTCATTCATAAGTTCCACCTTTCTGACATGAATCAGAATTATTATTTTTTTAGCATGTAGTAGTAATAAATACCTTAATATTAAGAGCTTCTCACATTCTGCATCATGGGTTCGCACAAAACTACTTCTGACTACAGGTACTACCTAATCTGCTCCTTTGGTGTCATTGCTCACACATTCCAAGGCCAGGAACAAAAAAACAGAATTACTATTCTCTTCCTTATTCCTGGGAGGTCAAAGAGACCTGACAGTAGTTGGAACAATCTCCCTGCTCAAGCAAAAATCTCATTCAGTTCAGTTGTTAGAAATGAATATCTGAAATTCTATTACCAGAAGAATCATTCAAATATGTTTCAAAGATGATTACTACCAATGTCCATGCTACTAAGCATGTTAGTTATTTGATGTGTCCCCTTACACATAATGGAAATCTCATGTACTATAGCTCAATATTTTTGCAAAGATTATTAAATCTTTACCCTACCATCTCCCATTCTGTTGTATATGTCTAAATGACATAGAGTGAATATTGGTTACCATAGTAACCACCGAACTGAAGAAATTTAGTTTTGGCATAATTGCTGCATATGTTCATACAAATCACTTCTCTTATCTGAGAGTTAGAAATAAAGACACTTTTGAACTCCATCTCTTAAAAATAGAGTAATGAAGAAACAACAAAAAATAGAGCAAGTATTTATAGAGATCACATAACATATTCTTGCTTAATCCACTCATTCACTTCTCTTTTATAATTAGAGTATATTTTCTTGTATTCTACCAAACCATTTAGTTAAGAACTGTTTATCTTTTTACTTACTGATAATTAAGCCAGTTCTGCTGTTGTCATTACATCCAAAAATCCTATTTTACAACAATGCATAACTAACCAAACATCATGAGACAGCTAAAGAAACTTCATCAGAAATAAACACCCCAGCAGTCCGTGACAAACTTATTTTGTGGGTGTTTGGTTGTTTTGTTTATTCTTTGCTTTCAGTGAGGTTCACATTGAATAAGGATAGATTTATTTGTTTAGCTTCAAGAAATAGTGGGAAAGAGAAAAGTGCTCTAGGCATGCTGACACTTAGTCTTACAACAGCATAATTTTCTCAGCAGCATTAAAAAACACACATTCAGCAGGAACAAATTAACTCGATTCAACCAGCTTGTGAATTAGCTATGAACTTCTCTCCACTTCCTTATCAGCTCCCAGAATGAATATTAAATGTCTCCAAAAAAATCCCAACTCCAAACCAAAACCCACAGCCCCACAGGTCAAACCTATAGTAGGAGAGTGAGATTTCTGTGCTTTACTTCAACACTGGAGTTCTTTCATCTCTTCTCTAGCTCAATGACTTAGTTCCGATCTCATTGTTTCAGAGCTACCTTGCACCCATCAAGTTCATTACCATCAGTACCTTACATTGTAACATTCAGATATATAAACAGAATTTCAGAAGGAGTTTCATAATGCAGAATTGACAGACAAATAAGTTTTGGAAACTGAAAACTCTTATGCTGTCACATGCATTGCACAAAACTCTGCAATCAGACAACACATTGCAACAAAGGAATGCAAAGAAGAAGTCCAAGAATTTGATTAGCACACAGCATTATGCTTCGAGCTTGAAGGACTAAAAATATTATTTCTGGTTTACCTTCTCTCCTCAGACCTTCCTGACAAAAATGGTTCACAGTCTTAAAGAACCTGTGGAACTAATCCACCCAAATTTTGAAGACTGTAACACATTCTCGAAGAAAAAAATTAAGATTGTGATGGTTTGAGTGTTCCCTGCCCCCACACACTTTGGAAATCACCCAGACTAGACTCAATTGGCTCTGGAAATTGAATGAAGCTTATTATTTACAGCTTAGCACAATATACAAGCAGATATTTACAGTATATAGAGTTATATACAGAAATATACAAGGTAAAAGGTAATAGAGAAACACAACAGCCCTCCCAGAAACCTGAGTCCCCAGGAGGGGCTCCCAACTACCCCTTCACCTTCCCCCTACCCCTCTCAACCTTACCCCAGCCCCAAGGAAGAATGGAGGTTCAGCCAGGGGGCTAGGAAGCAAAGTGGAATAGTCAAAGAGGCTAGAGAGGGAGATGCAGCTTTGAGCTCCCTAGCAGGAGACGTGCATTATCTATGTTTTGATTCTTATTCTTACACATCTCAGCAAGCCAACGAGTGAGGTAGACATCAGCCTTGTTTTCCTTTCACTGCCTATAATTTAGTTCTTCTCACCAAAACACTCTAGCTAGGCTAAGACTAGCACAAAGATACAATGGGAACAATGGGTGAACGAAAGGTCATGTTATTATTGAAATAATGGCTAGTTATTAAGTGACGGTCTCACTGATGCTAGAAACAACAGAGAAGAAATGCTAAAACCATTTTACAGCATTGCCATGAGCATTAGAATCAGTAAAATCTGGTTTTCCAATGATTTTGGTGCATTCCTTCACAGAATCTTAGCTCTTTTCAGTGTTGCTGAGCCTGATCAAACCAGCTTACTTTGGTATTCCCTTCTGGCCATGTGCATGGGACATGTGCATAGGAGCAGGATGGCTGAGACACAAATAGGGAAGTCAGTTGAGTGCCACCCTCCAGACTATGCAAAGATCTAATTTGTAACTCCTTTCTCTCAGAGTAGGGGATTTTTTGGTTAATTGCTCTTTCTACCTGTTCCTTAGCTGCTAGTTTTTTATGAAACTCGGGAGAACTTCAGGTGTTTGAGACACCTACCTAAAGGGTAGAGCAGATGATCTTTGGAGGTCTTTTCTAGTCTGGGCTGTTCTGTGATTCTCTGGTTCTGCCTATCTGTCAAATCTGGCTAGAAAGCTACTGGAGGACAGGCACTAGCAGACCACAGAGAGTGCCAGAGTACACTTTTCCTTACTGAAATATACCCAAAGCCCCTTCTTTAAATGGAGGCTACCTAAAGTGACTGCTTCCATTAATTCCATGATCTTCCCATCAAACTGTATTTTGTGGGGATCTTCAACTTCATTATTAACACAGATACAGGAGAAAAAGAGGACATCTTGAATATGTTAAATAAAGAACAACAGAGGGGAAAAAAAGAGAAAAATAAGTGAAAGAACAAAGCTTGAGGGTGCTAGTCAAAAAAATCTGGTGAGATGGGACTTTCAAGGAATGAGAGGTGCTTAGAAGGCAAAGCTAGAAAACATGTATCATGCAGTAAGGGAAGGGAGTCAGTAGAAAGGTAAAAAATATGGCAAAGTGAATGAGAGCTAAAGAGGTAAATTAAAAAGAGACTAACAAATACCAGTTTAAAAAAAATGGAATGAGACAATACAAGAGAAAAGGAGAGATTCTAGGAAATTTTAAAAAAAAAAAATGAGGGGGGGAATTAATTATTTATTAAGCACTTAGAAATATTTTTGATAGAGCAGAACATCTCCAACTGGGCAGAAACTTAATTTTCTTGTTCGCAATGACAGAAGTGTAGTAGGATGTGAAAACAGATTCCATGTGCAAAATAATGCCTTCATAGATTGAAAGATCCAAGGCAGTTTTAACTAAATCTAAACCCATTTCTGGAAGAGAGTTGTCAAATCTGTTTTAAAATCTTTTAGTGACAGCTTCTACCAGACATCTAGGCAAACTTAAAACACAACATAACCATCCTCGCCATTTGTTAGCCATCCTAATGTACAATATAATCTCCTTGTTGTATCTGTATGGACACACAAAATCATAGACTGTCTTCATCTTATAAACAACTTCCTCAGCATCTGAGAACTGCTATCTCCTGTCTTCTCTACACTAAACAGACCAAATTCTTCTAATTTTTCACACACACACCCCTGCCCCATAGATTATACTTTGCAACTGGTTTTCCACTCTCTTCTTTCAAGTTCTCTTCAGTTGATCCAGGTCTTTCCAGACATATATCCTAAAGAGGCCACCACCCTAGAGCTGATGGCTCACCACCACTGAGAACAGAAGTATTATGTAATGCTTCTGTTTCATACCCTGATACAACTCTTGATTCTATCACAACAGCACAATACTGATTTTCATGTTTAGCACATCCACCTACAGGTCTTTTACTACTTTACCAACCATTTTCTCCTCTTGCACACGCGATTTCTGCACATCAGTCTTCATATTTGTTCTTTATAATTTGCATCCCACTCCCTGACTTTTCAAGATCGTTCCAAATTCCATGTGGCCCTGTCCTTTAGAGTGCTTGCAGCTCCCCACAGCAAGACATTGTGTTCAAGCTGAGAAAGAATCTCATAGTAAGGCCATGCTGTCAGTATTATTCACAGGGTGCCTCTGTTGTCCTCTAGTGCCATGCACAAGACCACATGGCTTGTGCCTAACATGCCAATGTTATGCTCTTTCAAGGAAATAAAAAAGGAAAAATAAGCATTTTAACATGCTGGTCCATCTCCATTTGATTTCCCATTTTAAGCTGTATCTGTTTTATTACTTTATGTTTCAGAGGGACTTGAAGTTAAATAGTAATTTTAGCCATTATGTACATTACATAAATAGTTGAGCTGCAAAGATTAGAGAAACAAAATGAGTTGAAAATTTGGCAGGATCTACAATCTATTTAAAATAAAAAAGGGAACACAACTCACGACTAAATAACATGAAATTGCATCTGTGTGTTTTCTAGTTTGAAGAGAAGATCTTGCCAAATTCCAAATCGAGTGCTGACTAACTATAAACACATCCTCGTTCAGTTGGACTAAGATTTATTTTGTGACACTGCTCAGATCTTAGCAGCTAATTAATTCTTGATGCTATAAAAAATCTGGTTTAAAAAGAAAATTAATAGGGAAATATTTTTAAATTACAGTCTCAAGGCTGCTTTTTCACAAGGATTCAACACAAAAGGCAAGGCTGACTTAGGCAATTCAACAGAGCTTCATTGAGAGAATATTCTTGTACCTGTCCTGCAACATATCCATAGGAGATGATAGCTCTGAGACAAAGCCCTGCATTACAGGTAAATAATCAATCAAACAAACAGAAGACTAAAGAGTTAATGACAATTAAAAATCAGCAAAACCACAAATCTGACTGGGGTTGCTGCTCGCTCAAGCTAATTCTTTCTCATCATGGATCTTCCTAAACCATTAAACTTTTTATCTAAGAAACATGATCATTAGTTTTACTCAGTGTTTGTGCTCCATGATCCAGTGATTCAACTTACATTGTCAAACAAAGCTAAAAACACATAGTAAAGTGAATAAATATTTTTAAATGAGATTTTTATTACACGTTTGAGCAAAATTAATTCAAGAAAGGATTGAGTTCCCCCCCAGATTTATTGTGTCTCTAATTTTCTTCTTCATCACAGAATTGTTCTCAAAGACATGATAGTTCACACCATGTACAGAGCTCAAAGGTCATATAAACACACATTTTTTGCTAAAGGGTTTTAATTTTTTACCCATATGCACAGCCTGCCACAACCATTTGTGTCATTCATAGAATCAACCAGGTTGGAAGAGACCTCCAAGATCATCCAGTCCAACCTAGCACCCAGCCCTAGCCAGTCAACTAGACCATGGCACTAAGTGCCCCAGGCAGTCTTTGCTTGAACACCTCCAGGGATGGTGACTCCACCACCTCCCTGGTCAGCCCATTCCAATGCCAATCACTCTCTCGGGCAGGAACTTCCTCCTAACATCCAGCCTAGACCTCCCCAGGCACAACTTGAGACTGTGTCCCCTTGTTCTGTTGCTGGTTGCCTGGCAGAAAAGACCAACCCCACCTGGCTACAACCTCCCTTCAGGTAGTTGTAGACAGCAATGAGATCACTCCTGAGCCTCCTCTTCTGCAGGCTGCACACCCCCAGCTCCCTCAGCCTCTCCTGATAGGGTTTGTGTTCCAGGCCCTTCACCAGCCTTGCTGCCCTTCTCTGGACACGTTCCAGCACCTCAACATCTCTCCTGAATTGAGGAGCCCAGAACTGGACACAGTTGCTCTCCTTAGTGGAAGTGATGCACTATGCCAGCACAAAGCCCTTTCAGATGCATGTAGTTAGCCTAATATTAGAATTGCTGTAATGCATCCCCTACCTCATCACAGCTCACAGCACCAGCTTTGTGTACAGACAAGGCCTTTGAAGTTAACCAGGCAGAGTTGAAGTGGCCCAGATTTCCTGGCTCAGTATTTTCTGCAGTTCCTTGTTTACACAATGAAGGCCACTGATTCAGAAATTATCTAACTTCCAACTAAGAGGCACAGAATTAAAAAGTCACTTCAAATGATTTCATGCTGTGCAACAAAGATTGTAACAGTACACCAAATCAGGAAGCCCACAGAAAGTTGGAAGAGATATGTGGGCTTCTCTCTATTAAGAGATTTTATCACTTCACGAATAATGAACAATTTTAACCATTCGAGTTATTTTCTTGCTCCAAACTCTCTTTTATCAGCAAGTGTAATGCTCCAGCAGGCACCTTGTAAGCATCAAGGAAACTAATTCTACTGTCATTTGGGTTCATTTCTCTTGGACTTCTGTGGCATCTTAAAATATGATGGAAAATACTTTGAGCCACTATCACTGTATTATCTTCTGATGTTACTGTGCATAACAATCTTCCAAATGACCATTTCATCCAAAACTGCATCAATTAATGAAAAATGAATCTGAAAATTCTCTCTTACTTTGAAATTGAAAAGAAGTTTTTGATGGTTTGGGTGTTACCTGCCCCCCCCCCCCCCTTTGTGAATCACCCAGACTAGACTCAATTCTCAATTGGCTCTGGAAATTGAATGAAGCTTATTATTCACAGCTTAGCAGAATATACAAGCAGATAATTACAGTATGTACATTTATATACAGAAATATACAAGGTAAAAGGTAATAGAGAAACACAACAGCCCTCTCAGAAACCTTGTCCCCAGGAGGGGCTTTCAACTGCCCTTTCACCTTCCCCCTATCCTCTCAATCTTACCCCAGTCCCAAGGAATAACAGAAGTTCAGCCAGAGTTAGGAAGCAAAGTGGATTAATCAGAGAAATGGCAGAGAGGCTAGAGAGAGAAATGCACCTTTGAGCTCCCCAGCAGAAGTGAATTATCAATGTTTGGATTCTTGTATCTCTCAGTAAGCCTATGAGTGAGGTAGATATAATTTTGTTTTCCTTTTCACAGCCTATACTCTAGTTCTTCTCACCAAAACATTCTAGCTAGCTTCAAACTAGCACAAAGTTCTAACATCATCTTCAAATGGACACTTTCCCTCATTCCATCTTTGCATCAACAGTGTCAGGCCTAGTTGTCCTCTTAGGGAAGATATAAAACCTGCTGCCATGTCCTCCTCCTATTTAAATTTATCTGAAGTTCTTTACAAAAAGGCTTAGGAAAATCTTAGAAAAGGCTTACCTACAGTGCATGCCATCACATCTACATCCTAATATCAGTTCTTCAAGTCACATAAATGCTAATCATACACAGGCTGGACGCTCTGAATTGATGACAGCACTTAGAAAAAATCAGAACTGCTCAGTAGGGAAGCAGGTTTAAGAGGCACATGCATCAGTTTCGTAGATAGTAGTGGCACTGCTGCACTAGAGCATGCAGCTGTATGAAGAATAACCTTAAAAACCTGCAGATCAAATACCCCTAAAACCTAAGCACATATCTGAATTCCTGAAACCATATTCAAAAAGGATCTCATTGTGTTAGCAGACACATTCTGTTTTCCAATCTGAGCAATCTTAAAGACCATGACCAGTTCTAAATGATGCATTTTCATTTGGGATCATGACCAAGCCCTCGCCTTCAGTACACACCTCAACATCATCAGTACAGAAAAACAAGCAGGGATTGCTGCTTGGGGTACATTCTGCTGAAGCAAAACAGCCAGGCCTGCAGTGCTTTATGTTTTTACATATTTCCTCAATACATTCACCTCAACTTCTGTGTAACCAAAACATTACAACCCTGTGCACGCTTACAACCTTCTCTGTCATGAATTTCCTTGGAGGAAATAATAAAGACAGGAATAACAAGACAAAACCAGGAGGTCAGTTGTCATGATTGTAATGATAGCTATCACTTCTTTCCATAAGGCCTTCAAAATACCTTCCTCAAAGTCTACTTTGCCATGGCATTATTATGGAGTGAAACTAAATATAATTAATAATAATAATAATAATAATAATAATAATAATAATAATAATGGTTGATATTATTATAATAAAACTTAATAATGCCATAATATAAATATTTATAATATAATATAAATATTTATAATATAGACTATAATAAATATAATCACAGTATCACAGTATCACAGTATTATTAGGATTGAAAGAGACCTCACAGATCACCAAGTCCAACCCTTTACCACAGAGCTCAAGGCCAGACCATGGCACCAAGTGCCACGTCCAATCCTGCCTTGAACAGCTCCAGGGACGGCGACTCCACCACCTCCCCGGGCAGCCCATTCCAGTGTCCAATGACTCTCTCAGTGAAGAACTTTCTCCTCACCTCCAGCCTAAATCTCCCCTGGCACAGCCTGAGGCTGTGTCCTCTTGTTCTGGTGCTGGCCACCTGAGAGAAGAGAGCAACCTCCTCCTGGCCACAACCACCCCTCAGGTAGTTGCAGACAGCAATAAGGTCTCCCCTGAGCCTCCTCTTCTCCAGGCTAACCAATCCCAGCTCCCTCAGCCTCTCCTCGTAGGGCTGTGCTCAAGGCCTCTCACCAGCCTCGTCGCCCTTCTCTGGACACGCTCAAGCATTTCAAGCATTAAATAACTATAATTATTATTACATCATTATTACTATTTTTATTTATTATTATTATTATTATTATTATTATTATGAAGCCAAACAAAATCCCCAAATAAACAAAATCCAAACCAAAACCCAAACAAACCAAGATGTTTTGGAAGGAAACAAGATTCTAGAGTAACTCTCACACCATGTCCTGCCACATAGTCTAAACTTGATTATTTTGCTTTTTAAAGAGGGGAAAAACCTAAGAGACAGAATAATTAAAACGTCTTCTGAAGGGTTAACAACTAATTCTTAATCAGTTGCCTCTTCAGCAAGGCCTCATCACCTTCCTGAGCTTGTGCAAAGTGTTTGTTGCGTATCTGAGCTTGGAAATGAAGGCTGAAAGCACTTTGTAGTTATACATCAGAAAGTGTATTCTTTGAATCCGTTAAGAATTTACTAAGCTAAACAACTCAGCAAGAAGAGGGCAGAGCCTATTTAGTCCTAATGAGCTTTAAAATCGGATCTCATCGAGCACTGCAAGAAGCATAGGGATTGATCTGGAAGCCCCAGCACGCCGAACCTCTTGCCAGAGCAGAGATGCCTGAGTAGCTCGGCCGCGGGGGACGTTCCCTCAGGCACTTTCCCAGCCTTAGGCTGACGCCTCGGCAGGCGCAGCCTGCTGCAGACCCCTACAGTGACTTGGGCTCACGCTGCCCCGGCACCGCAGCTCAGGACGTGCCGAACGCCGCGCCGTGTTCGTTAACGGACAGGACACCGGCTGGGGCAAGCTCGGCCGCAGCGATGGGCCAAAGCGCGCTCCGCCGCCCGCCTCCGCTGCACATCCGTCCCGCAGGCACGGGCAGCGCAGCCTCCGCTCCCTCCCGTCCCGCAGCACCTCTGGCTGCCGGCCCCGCCTCCAGCTACTCACGGCTCCGGCTGGGCCCTCCACGGGGCAGGAGGAGGGGACAGGCTGCCGGTCGCCGCAGCCGCCGCGTCGTGCCCGGCGGCCTCTACCCCGTTACCCTGGCAACGACAGAAGGGCTGAGGACATGGCTGTAACGGGCGGCGGCAGGACAGGGGGGCCGGGCCCGAACCTCGCTGTGGGGCTGCAGGCACGGCCCCTCTGCCCTCTGCCCCCTGCCTGAGGGGCTGTGGGAGGCTGCCGCCTGCGGGCAGCCGCGGGGGCGAGGGGGTCCCTCAGCCTGGGGTCGGAGCCGGCTGCGCACGGCTGGCGCTGGGTTAGAAACTAGCCGAGTGGCCGGGCTCAACGCAGCCCAGCCAGGTTCGTGGCCAGGCACGAGTGGCGTCTCCCAGGGCTCGGTGCTGGGGCCGGCCTCGTTTAGTATCTGTACCAATGACCGGGACAAGGGAATTGAGGCAGCTTCAGTAGGTTGCAGATGACACTAAGCTGGGCAGGAGTGTTGATCTGCTCGAGGGTAGGAAGGCTCAGCAGAGGGGCCTGGATAGGCTGGAATGATGGGCTGAGGTCAGTTCCATAGTGTTTAACAAAGCCAAATGCTAGGTCCTGTACTTGAGTCACAACAACTACATGAAACTCTCCAGGCTTGGGGCAAAGTGGCTGGAAACTAGCCAGCAGAGAAAAAGTTGGGGGTGCTGGTTGATAGCCATCAGTACGTTGGGCTCTTCTGCCAGGCAACCAGCAAAAGAACAAGGGGACATAGTCTCAACTGGTGCTGGGGTAGGTCTAGGCTCGATACTAGGAGGAAGTTGTTGCCAGAGAAAGTGATAAGCATTGGAATGGGCTGCCCAGGGAGGTGGTGGAGTCTCTGTCCCTGGAGGTGTTCAAGCAAAGCCTGGATGGGACATTTAGTGCCATGGTCTGGTTGATTGGCTAGGGCTGGGTGCTAGATTGGAATGGATGATCTTGAAGGTCTCTTCCAACGTGGCTGATTCTATGATTTGTTAAGAAAACAAAAGAGACAGCTGCCAGCTATATGCTATTTTATGAACTTAGATGATACTAGTGAAAACTAAATTTACCCAAAAGTTGAATGTCTTTGTACTTAGCTCTATAATTTATTCATAAATGGGAATAAAGCTTCAAGAGTATTAATATATTCATTAATCTCACAGAAAGCATTACCTGTTGCCCTTTTTTTCTTAGAATAGCATGAAAATTATTCTTATAGTTAAATGACTTCAAAAGTTAGAATTTAAGAGCTGCTCAAAAGAAACAGGATTAAGTACCTGATGTTTTACTCATGTAAAAGTGTATTAAGAACCATTTTTAAGTTTTATAGTTATGAAGTTACAGGCAGATATCCTGATGAGGGCAAAACACCACAGAGGTCATCAACTGCTAGTTAGTGTGATACCAACTAAGCATTTCTAGTGAATATCTCCTTGCAGCTTTCTTATAACCTTTCCCCCTCATTAAAGACTAATTAGGTCCTTAACAAGAAGAATCCTGAAGATGTACTTACATGTCACTGCTTTGTGGCTTTTTCACAAATTTATTATATAATACAGAGCATTAGAGACTATGGCAAAAAAGACACCATGCTCTGAAATTTGAACTACTTTACTCTTCTGTAGGCTTCTTCTACAGTTTAAAACTGCTAATTGCTTTTGTTATCATCAGTAAAACACAGATCAACCCATAAAAGAGGAGTAGATGGTCTGCATGGTGTGTTGCTGAAGATGTGAAGATGTGAAGATGTGGGGCCAGTTATGCCATTTCTTCCAGTCTACATACACTGCACCAGGGTGCAGAGTTGCTGTAAGAAGCCAAGCTCTTAACACTGCATGCTGAACTGCAATACTGAAAATTTGGGTCCAACCTCAAACATCTCCTGTGCTGAAATGCAAGTTTTCTGACCAAAATAAACTCTTTTAGAGATTCTCTATCTCAGTGCCATTTCCACTGCATTCTCTAGCTGTAACAGAAACGCTGCATGATACTCATGTACTTATCATGGAATCATAGAATCATTGAATCAACCAGGTTGGAAGAGACTTCCGAGTTCATCCAGTCCAAGCTAGCACCCAGCCCTAGACAATCAACTAGACCATGGCACTAAGTGCCTCATCCAGGCTTTTCTGGAACACCTCCAGGGACAGACTCCACCACCTCCCTGGGCAGCCCATTCCAATGCCAATCATTCTTTCTGTGAAGAGCTTCGTCCTAACATCCAGCCTAGACCTCCCCCAGCACAAGTTGAGACTGTGTCCCCTTGTTTAGTTGCCGGTTGCCTGGCAGAAGAAAGCAACCCCACCTGGCTACAGCCTCCCTTCAGGTAGTTGTAGACAGCAATGAGGTCTGCCCTGAGCTTTCTTTTCTGCAGGCTGCACACCCCCAGTTCACTCAGCCTCTCCTCATAGGCCTTATTTCTACCTAACCAATTTCTGTTGGTTTCTGGATGTCCAAAGGAATAGAGTCACTAAAGGAACAGAGTTTTTCACTTGAGTCAAGTTAGTTTGCATTTACTGACAAGGATCGTATCGAGTATCAGAACACATGGTAAAAAGAGACAGACATTGTCTTCTGACCATTATGAGGTGGGAGATGCAAATTCTTGTGACAGAGTTGTTAACAACTCGGAACCTGCTGTCTTGAATTTAAATAGAAAGGCTCCCGTCTCAGATCTGAGAAGGAAAACAAGATGAGGCATGTGAAGATAATGCACACAAACACATGCTACAGGCATAATATATACAAAAGTAATTTGAAGTAGACAGCAGCAACCAAGGCAGTAATAACAGAGATGGAAATGCATCACTGAGTGCAGGGACATAATACTGTTTGTAAAACTTTATATTCATTTAAAGGTAGGTTATGGATTGGAAAATTCTCAGTGTATGGCTTAAGAATGACATAAAAATTAATTTTAGGAAAACAAGCAAAACCAAAGAATTGATTTAAACCAGACAAGAACTTGGGTCTTTATTTCTTCTCAAGAATTCCATATAAGAAATATGGAAAAATGGATCTGTATTTCTACATAATCTAGAAATATATACATTGTTGTGTGACTGTCAGTACTCCTAACTAGAAATTACTCATTAGCAAAACCACTGCCAGTTGCTATCCCATTCATTGTCTCATTACTTCCCCTTTTAAAATCATAGAATCATAGAATCAACCAGGTTGGAAAAGACCTCCAAGATCATCCAGTCCAACCTAGCACCCAGCCCTATCCAGTAATTACTTTCCAGTAATGTAGTACCATGAATCATTATCCAGAAAGGCAAACAAAGCCCACTGAGGACAAACAAACCTTCTTCAGGCTTTTAATTGAGACTACTGTTCAAATTAATGTATGCACACCTCTACACATAAAAAGAATACAAAGCCTTTAAACAGTTTTGTAACCCAGTAGAGTTCATCAAAATTAATGCAAAAAAATTAGTATTCATTCCAGTTTTTTTCCCCTAAGATCTCTTCCTTATCTAAGCACTCATATGAGATGACACTGAACCAGAAGAGGCTGCTGTATACGTGTACATGTATATATACACATATATATGTGTGTATGTATATGTATATATATATATATTTCTTAGATTATCACTATATCTATACACAATATAGGCATAACAGCAGCAGAAGGCAGTGGTGGGAACTTGAGATGCTGCTTTTTTTGTTAATAGAATTTAATAGAACTTAACAAAGAGGAAAAAAGCCACTGTAAATACCTTCCAAAGTGTATTCCTGGCAACAAGAGGTGGTTACTAACTTGGAAGCTGTCTAAAAGCTAAAGTCTTGCCAATAATTTTATCTTATCTCTCACATGCAGCAAGTGATAATATTTTAAATTATTTATTGTGTAGCTTAAAGGAAACCTCAAGAATACAGTTAAAGATAGAGAAAAAGAATAATTGTTTTAAGAGCATTCTCTTTTTTTACTTTAAGACTGCAAGAGAGATACTCAGATCCTCTGAACTGTCATTCAGAACTTGTGTCACAGAAGGTCAAAGGTCTAAGGTCTTAAAATTGCATAGTTTGGATTGACTCTCAGGAAGAAAACAGATGAAAAATCTTGCACTTTAGTGACTTGTGAGAAAGCAATTGTGTTTTCTAGCCATCAGTATGCTTCCTAGATAATGCAAAGGCTTAAATCCTGTGTACTGACAACAGCCCAGGTACTCACAGCAGCGATGCTCTTATGCCCTTAATTATACTTCATAGTTTGAACTCTTACTAAAACAGCCCTCACAGGAAAAGTTTGACAGAATCCAATAATGAAGGAGATTTTTTCCTCCTGAATTTCAGAAATCTCTGCAATGAATGTAATGAATTTTTAATCTAGTGAACATTTCCCATAAGTATAAAATGCATGTCATCTGATAACGTTTGGTTTAGGTGGAGAAAGTGGCATTCTTATTTCACATCATTATTGCCATGGATATTACTGAACAATAAAATGACATTTTTCTATTTGCAGTATATTTTCATGGTACAGCCTCTCCTGAGAGCAGAAAATGAAATAACATCTATGTAACAGACTGTGAGAAAGCATTCTAAAGGCTTTTGTTACATAGTGGAGAAATGGTGGCAGAATTACCTTTGATTTATTTTGACTGTTATGCTCATGAATGTTCACTATCTAAATTGCCTAGAAGTATAAGGTATAAAAGCCAGAAAGAGAAAGGGAAAAAATGGATTCCTCATTCATACTGGTCTGTGCAAGCATACACACTGTTACCTTCTCTCTTACTTGCAATACTTGCTAAACTTGTTAAATGCATTCAGAAATAAGAACAGATGTTTAATTGTAAAGGTGAAAATAAAGCCATGTGAACTTGTAAAGAGAGAGCTTAAGAAGCTCTAAAGAAGTGTTTCATTTATTGACAGTAATTAAAAATGTTCTTAGTAGTTTGGATAAACCACTGCTGTAGCTTTTGGTATCCCCATATTTCAAACAGATTTCTTTTTTTTCTGGATAAAATGGTTCCACAGCAAGATCCGGCTAGGACCTTTCCTTTAAAATACACTGCAGCAGACACAGATTAAATAAAAGCTGTAATAGATTGAGTAAAATAGAACTGACTGATACAATATTAGGAGCTTTCAGAAGTTACTTGGACCTTAACTGTGCAAATATTTTTCCAGAAGCTCTGTTGTGGTTTAGCTAGAGCAGTAATTCTGTTAAGATTCACTCTTTTATCATCTGGGATTCGCTGTTTTATCATCTGGACTTTTTCTCTACTTTGTTGGAGCATACAAGTGAGTTATCTGAAATGAAATGGGAAAGTAGATGCAGCTGGAATCTGAAATTTTTATTTCAAATGAAATATAAATTAGAGAGAGGGAAATATTCTAAGTAAGAATCCATGACTGCAGTGTTCATATTTCCAGCATCGTGGTATTTAATAACAAATATCAAATGGAAACCTTTTCCTTTAATACAGTCAGTTATTATTTCCTGTTGATGATGTAGACCTCTTTTACTTGGACATCAGAATGATATTTTCAACCTCCCAGAATATTCCATTCCAAGTTTATCTTTTCATTTCTCTGAATAGCTCTTCTGTAATGACTGCACCAAAACAAAATCTACATAAAGTAACGCTCTGTTGGTTATGTGAACATTCAGGAAGAAAAACATTACCCATCACATCTTCATTTGTGGGTCTCAATTTATTAGTAATATTTGTTCTTCAGTTTCTTTCTAAAAAAAAAAGGGCAATGTTCCCATAACAGTGTCCCTGGTAATGTTTAGAGGTCCTATATATATGTGGCAATAATCTAAAATACTCACTGGTACAGGAAGTTTATGCATTTGATGCATGGAGCACAGATACACTTCTGTACTGTCTGTGTTTCTGTTACATTTAAATAATGAACAACTTCCCAAGTCAGAGACTTTCTATTATGGATTTCTGCAAGAAAATGTAACCAGAGAGAAAAAAAGAAATATAAACAATTCCTACTGAAGAACGTTATTAAATAATTAACTACTAAATTAGTCATAAATCCATATTCTGCCACTCTGGCCTTAATAGTGATTCCGATTGCCAAATTTTATGCAGTTGTGACAGTGATTTCTCTGAGATTCATCCATATATGTTTTCTCTGACCCGAGCTCTTGGGCAACATTCAGAGTCAGAACATTCTCTCAATCCTGTGAGTATCCAAGGAACTGTGACAAGATACATTTTACAATAGTGGAGGTTTTAAGGTGTTCTCACCTTATTGTTAATCACTGAAAGCAATCCAGTGTTCATTTATGATGAAAGAAAATGAATAGCACACAACAACAATTAAAAATGCCAATCTCGATCTGCATCCGATCTGCATTTTTAATGGTGTCACTCTGAAATAATAATAATGTCATCATTAATGCTTACTTTTTATAAGGTATTAGTTTAAATAAATTATCAATGGTCCCCTAAAGAAAAGTGTCAATTTAAACAAGCACACAAAAGGACTCTGTTAATTAAGTTTATTACTCTGAACAAACCCAGTAGTGATATTTTAATTACATTTTCAGCTACTCGGTTCAGAGAACATGACAAATCTGCTACTTTCTACTGAAATTTTTTAAAGGACTTGTTTTCACAGAGTGAATAGCTGTGTCACTTCTGATGGAGCTCTGCTTTTAGATGATAATGAATCACAACATGCATGTAGGTTTATAAAATGTTACACGTGTTGACAAGCATTTGTTGTGCTTTTCACTTGTTAGTGTTGCTGCCCTTGCAAATTCCAAAGCTCATGGCTTGATAGCCATGAACAGAAGCATGAATTTCAACAAGATGTGTAAAATCAACATTCCCAGATTATAAAGTGAGGGCTGGAAAAAAAAACACCCTTGACCTCGTGAAGTCAGTGGCAAAATTCCCACCAATTTCCTTCCCTTGGGACTGATTTCCCATTTTCAAATTTGCATTAACCTCGCTTGAAAGTTCCCTTTGTTGTGCTTGGAAATATTTTCTCTTTTTCACTACGCGTGACACATTATGGAGGCTTAAACCCTTGTAAAGTACAGTCAAAAGAGGAAGTATTAAGAACACTGAAGAGGAAATAAGTTTTGTGTGGTTCTTTTGCTAAGAAAATGAGAATCTGAGAAGATCATGCAAAGAAAGGCTAGATGTCTGTATGAAGTCTGGCTAAGCTGCCAAAGAATTATTTCGATGTGTGTACAGTGCTGCCTACCCCCCTCTTCCTGATGAAACAAAGCAATTCATATGTGCATCATCTGAATTCTTTAGAGGCTTAAACAGATTTAGATAATGATTCAGTGCAAATTATCATCCGTGGACTCACGGACTGAGAGTAAAGATTAGAAGTGCAGAATTCCTTCATTACTAAGCCAATGCCTACTGCAAAGGTCACATGGTGAAAGTGAGCTCCAAACAGCTGCGTTTTATTTTTAATGCATTTGTCTGGAACGAATTGTCTGTCTTTAAATATATTCAGTCTGTACAATCTACATGAATTACAACAACATTGTCAAGATGTATTGGAGGAGGACAAATCAGAAGTGTAGGGAATAGACGTAGGCCAAATATGGTCATAATTATTCCATAAATTACTAGAAGGCATGTCACCAGCACTGTGAATAGTATTGACTTTCATTCCTGAGTTACAAAAATGTAATGCATTATCTGAATTATTTATCTGGAAGAAGAACGTATCACTTTCCAAATAAAATGTCAGGGAAGTATTTGAAGTACAAA
Source organism: Pogoniulus pusillus (assembly GCF_015220805.1). Classification (NCBI taxonomy): domain Eukaryota; kingdom Metazoa; phylum Chordata; class Aves; order Piciformes; family Lybiidae; genus Pogoniulus; species Pogoniulus pusillus. Next base: position 6,994,280 of record NC_087297.1, read on the forward strand.
TAGCACAGGTGCATAAATGCAAACTGTTCTGCATCTCAACCTTTTTTCATTTTTAATCAAGCAGTTATGGAACACACCGAGACTGTTAAAATATGGAAGAAATACACCACGTGGGCTCTGGAAAGCTGTTGAAATCTGGCCCTCAGGAAAAGAAAAGGTCAAAACCTCTAAGGTGCAGATGGAATAAGATGCTGGAATCTCCAGCTCTAGAAGACAAAACTTTACAGCCAATGTTCAAAGGATACTGAGAATTTGAATTTTAACATCAGATCTGAAAAAATATATATGGAGCAACAGCAGCCAGAAGAATCAATACATCACATTTTACCTGCAGTTGGGTTTTAACCAGTAAAGAGTAACCTCTGGAAGTGAAATTTTCTTCAGACTAAACTTGACCAAATTCATCCAATTTCAGACCTTTATTTGGCTATATTTAACAATGTTTGGTTCAAGTGGTTTTCAGTCACAAAATTGTGATTGCTGAGAACTGAGTTTAAGGGGCCCTTTGACACCAAACACAGGTGTGGCAGTTTACTACATCATTCTCAGAGTCTTGAACAGCCCCAGAAGATGGAATTATTAAAAAATAAAAACTCCAGGCATACAATTGCTATTTTAAAATAAAGAGAAGAGGACAAATCTCCTTAGAAAGGATAGAAAATAAAGAGAAGAGGACAATTCTCCATAGAAAGGATAGAAAATAAAGAGAAAAGGACAATTCTCATTAGAAAGGATAGAAAATAAAGAGAAAAGGACAATTCTCCTTAGAAAGGATAGAAAATGAAGAGAAAAGGACAATTCTCCATAGAAAGGATATAAAATAAAGAGAAGAGGACAATTCTCCTTAGAAAGGATATACAGCCACTAGTACAATAATTTAAGTTTGCATCTGTGCTGCAACCACCTTTGAAAAGAATTGCCAAATTCAGTCATTTTTTCAGTCTGATAAAATTATTTCTGGTTCATGTCTTTGTGCTGTTCCAGTTGTGCAAAATAACCAGAAAGCTGCTGTCACTGGCCAGCTGACAATTTCCTCCCACTCAGTCTGACTATTCACATGCCACGTTTCAACACTGGGCTTTCCCTAGGTACCTATCTGGCTAAAAAGGTGAGGCAATAATTTTACACTGGGAAAATTGCATTTTTCAAACATCATGCAACTGCCATTTACCTTAATATAGAGAGAAATATAGTTAAATTCTCTCCTATCATAGCCTGAGAGCCCAAACATCAGGTTTCCACTTTATTTCATGATGTATACATACCAAGAGATTTCCAGTCCCTGTTCTGACAAGCTTTCAATTTGAATAAGCAAGGAAGACAAATGGAGGGAGAAATGAAATATTAATATCTCTAGTTAGAGACGGGGAACTGTGCTAGAGAAGAAACACTGACTTCCAGGGATTCAAAGAGGGAGTGGAGCCAGGATCTGAGTGTACAATTTCTGTGAGACTGCAGCATCTCGACTTGAGCATTACCCTTCTGTGCCCTGGGGGATTTCACAGGATTTTAATTTTTTTTTTAAACAAAACCCAAATCTGTTTGGCAATCCTGACTATGCTGACCACAGTTTTTCTTGTTCAGACCAGAATAACTGTCCTCCATTTATTCTGGAACTTGAAACTCTTGTTCCAGTCTCTTCTCTGCAGAGGAAATGCCAAAAGAAAAGAATGCTTTAATAATGTATGGGTAACCACAAGAGGAAAGCTAGAGCAATTTTAAGTGAAACTTGACCTTATGAAAGAAAATCCATACATTCTAGCTAGCTTATTCACTCCTTGTAAAAATATAACTACAACATTAAAGTAGCTAAATAAGACAATGGCTTCCTAATATTTTTTCAGCAGCAGAGATAGATTATTAGGCATCTTGCTTAATGCTTTGATTACGAGTAGGCTGTTTTCTTTCAGTACCTCACTAGTGTAACCAGGAGTCCTTGTACTCAGCACTGGTCAGGCCACACCTTGAGTGCTGTGTCCATTTTTGGGGCCCTCAGTTCAAGAGAGATACTAGAATGTGTCCAGAGAAGGAAGACAAAGCTGGTGAGAGGTCTGGAGCACAGCCCCGTGAGGAGAGGCTGAGGGAGCTGGGGGTGTGCAGCCTGCAGAAGAGGAGGCTCAGGGCAGACCTCATTGCTGTCTACAACTACCTGAAGGGAGGCTGTAGCTAGGTGGGGTTGGGCTCTTCTGTCAGGCAACCAGCAACAGAACAAGGGGACACAGTCTCAAGTTGTGCTGGGGGATGTATAGGCTGGATGTTAGGAGGAAGTTGTTGCCAGAGAGAGTGATTGGCATTGGAATGGGCTGCCCAGGGAGGTAGTGGAGTTGCTGTCCCTGGAGGTGTTGAAGCAAAGCCTGGCTGGGGCACTTAGTGCCATGGTCTGGTTGACTGGCTAGGGCTGGGTGCTAGGTGGACTGGATGATCTTGGATGTCTCTTCCAGCCTGGTTGATTCTATGTTTCTATGCTTCTATGATCACACCCTGCTTATTACCTCTAAGGCAGAACTTTAGGTGCCTTGCCTGGCTGCTTACAGAAGGTGAGCACTGAAGCAGTGTGGTAGCAGGCACACGTGGAGTGGGCAGCACCCAGGCTCCATAAGACTTTACACATTTCCAGGCAAGGAAGATCTTGGGGAATAGCTTGAGGGGGGTTGACTTTGGACTAAGGCATTTATGCCTGAGCTTGCTTCAGACACCTTAGCCCTTTTTGGTCTGTAAGCAGGAGAAATAGTACTGAGGGGGTGGTTGACCTTTTCTCCCTATTATCAGGTGACAGAACAATAGGAAATGTCCTAAACTCGTGCCAGGGTAGGTTTAGGTTGGAGATTAGGAAGACATTTTTCACAGAAAGTGTGGTCAGGCATTGGAATGGGCTGCCCAGGGAGGTGGTGGAGTCACCATCCCTACAGGCGCTCAAGAAACATATGGACATGGCACTTTGGGATGAGGCTTAGTGGCCATGGTGGTGTTAGGTCAACAGCTGGACTCAATGATTTTAGAGGTCTTTTCCAACCCAAACAATTCTATGATTCTATGGAATATTTCTTACCATCACCTCATGGATGCATGAACTTAATCCTACACATAAACATGGACAGAGCTGGTCTTCAGAAGAGTTAATTAGGGGAACAGTCTTGGATCCTTGTTAGCAACCTTTGACCACTCTGGATTTGGAAAAGAACAATTTTCCTTTAAAATTGCAGGGACACATGCAAGGATGGGCTGAATGGACCTGGGACTGGATATAGCTGCAGTATATGTAGTGAGTACCTATCATCTGAAAAATACCAGTAATCTCTGTCAGGTGGTGGATTAAAACCCCACCTTTGCACTTTTGCCTTGGCATTCCATTGCACAACAGCTCATGTATATTGCTTTGCAGCATGCCACGTAAATGATGTATAGGTTGTGGGCTGGCCCCTTGCTCAATGGCAAATCTCCATGCAAGAATTTAGCCAGCATATGCAGTGTTTTCTTTAAGGAAGTTTTACAGTATGCCTTTTGCTGCTGAGCTGTAACACTCCAATTTCTATGCCTGAAATATCATTATATCTGAATTATAGCTGAATTGGTATAAGTGATGTTTTCCTTCTCACAATGCTTATTAATATAGAACATTGTTGTATGCTCTGAAAAACTGCTTGTAATGCACTCCTTCTACCAGTGACCTTGTTTTATATAAATATCCAATTTAGATCTTTTATATCAAATAAAGAAGGGCAATTTCTACTTTTTGTATAAACCCTCTTATTTTTGGTTCCTTCTCCCATGTCTGTGTAAATAGCTAGCCCTCATAAAGGCAGGGTAGATGCTGTGCATGCAGCATATTATTATTTTGCAATCATTTTCAGTGATTATGCATAGCTGTTTTCTTTTCTTTTTCATACATTCTAGCAGGATGAATGCAGAAGATGATAAGATTAGTTTAATTGTCTCTTAAATGCAAATTGAGCTCTACTCAACCTAGTCAGCTACAAAAGCAGTTGATCAGAAGTGATATTCTCCTGTTAACATGTGTTGGATTCTTTAACTTCTTTCATTTCCTAAAATAACTTCTTTACAGGTTTTCCCTTTATCTTTGTCGAGTCTAACCTAAAAGGCAGCTCTCTGAAGTGATTGATCTAAAAAGCTCACAGTCCACAAACTGTTGTTATGAATTGCACACTTACTTATAATGCGCTTTGTAACCTTTACTTCCTGTCCCTGCCTCAATCTCAGACTCCCAAAAAGAGGAGTCATCTGCCATGCAAATCCTTCCATTTTCTAAACCAGCCTTCCAGTCATTTGTCATCATTTGGTGAAAGTGTTTCCAATCCATAAACTTTACAATGGCTGTATAAACCCCAGTGTAGTTATGGAGGTAACTGGCAGTCCTGACAGTGAACATCTGTAGGTGCTAATTCTACTACCAGAACAAAATCACCTGAGTGTGTGCTTAATTCATTTTAAAATGGTGATTTCAAATTAGCTTTCTTAAGATTAGCTTCACAAACTCACATTTTTAAAAGGATGCTTTTGAAAACATCACACTGCCAAGGACCATTCCTTGTTGTGGCCTTCCAGTATCTGAAGGGGGCCCACAAAAAAAGCTGGGGAGGGACTTTTTAGGCCATCAGGTAGTGACAGGACTGGGGGGAATGGAGCAAAGCTGTAGGTGGGGAGATTCAGCCTGGAGGTGAGGAGGAAGTTGTTGAGCATGAGAGTGGTGAGAGCCTGGAATGGGTTGCCCAGGGAGGTGGTTGAGGCCCCATCCCTGGAGGTGTTTAAGGCCAGCCTGGATGAGGCTGTGGGCAGCCTGATCTAGGGTAGAGTGTCCCTGCCCATGGCAGGGAGGTTAGAACTGGATGATCCTTGTGGTCCCTTCCAACCCTGACTGATTCTATGATTCCCAGCCCCAGATTAGCACACATTCATTTTTACTAAGATAATACAGTCATCCTTATAACCATTTATTTCGTCTGTAGTTGGCATTTATAATTTTTAGACTTAAATATCTAATGTCATGTAAAATGGCACTGATTCTGGAAGTATGGATGTTAATGGGGGTCTCTGGCAGAGCTGGGGCCTTAATCAGCAGAATTGGACCAAGCTCATAAAGATTGCTCTGCAATCTTCACGAGAGATGGTTGTTGTTCTGCAAAGTCAGCAGAGCTCCAATAGAGAAATGCAACCTAATACACCCAAACCACAGCTGTTTATTGACCTGTGCTGCTGTATCATGTGTTATGTGGTGTAACTGATGGTTGTTTCCACAGACATAAAGGAGCAGCAAAGGAGAAAACCCACCACCACGTCTGCAAGTGTCTGGACACAAAGAGCTTTCCTCAGACTGAATCTGTTTTGGTTTGATGGTTGGTGGTTTTTTTTTCCATCAGGGCCTCTGAGAAATACCCTCTGCTGTTTATCACCAACACTGAGCCAACTGTATTCTTTTAAAGAAGTCTGTGATGTTAATAAACTGAACTTTTTATCTCCACGCTGTTTCATTATCTAGAAGTTTCTAATGCATGCAGAGAGTTATCTGTGGCTAGCAGGAGGCTGACCAGACTGTCTTTTCATTTGTCTTGTACTGCAGAAAAGGTAAAAGAAAGCAATCTTTTATGTCAAACAATTCAAATATTCCTAAGTTGCCCCTGGCAAGCAGGTGCAAGCAGGTGTGTACGCATCCCAGAAACAGCTTCTATGTATGTTGTCCTTTGCCCCAAGGGGCCTGACAGACAACATAAACTCTGACTCCCCCTTTCAGAGGATTTTAGGGGTTTGTACTTACAAAGCCAAATTTGAATTGCAGATCCATAATACAAGAACGATTTTTATTGCTTTTTGTGACATTGGAGTGGGTTTGTATCCCATTGTGCTACTACAGCAGGCTTGGAGATCCTCAGCCTAGCAACATTTAACTCAGGGTGTGTAGCTCTCCAGGCATTAGTTTAGGAAAATGATTTATGTGATTACGTAGTATCATACACCTATCATACAACTACTCCTTAAATGTGTCATTAGTCCATTGAGAAGGTGTTCCAAGCTTTTTTTTTCTTAGGCTGGCTGTGAAATTCCTTTAACATTCTCATTCTTCATGAGCTGCAAGGTAATTTGATGATCTTTTATTCCCAGAAAAGAAAACACATTGTTAAGAAGTTAAATGGTACTAATTCTTACAGCTTTCATTCTTGGCTGACAACGGACAAGAAAATGACCATAGCAGCAGATGTCACACAATATAAATGCTCTGCTTGGTCATTTTATGATGGTGTCTATCACAGAGAGACAGTTAGATAGTCTGAGTAACTGTCCAAAGGGACTGTGATGTCAGTCATTCAGGGGTAGGCTGTAATAGTACTGCATGAGTGACTCATCTTAATTTTGGTAAGTGATCTTACTACTATGTTACAGACCTTTGTATTAAGTTCTGTCTGCCAGTACTTGTCCTATAATTGTTGGTTTGTTGTGACAACCTGGGATTTACCATGAGCATGATGCATAGATTTTGCTTGTAATTCCTCTGGAAAACCTTGACAATTCCTTAAAATTCCATGCAGCTTGAGCTGACATTTCATTACATACCCATCTTGTGGGTGAAGTTCATCCTGTAGGCTGAAACAGAATTAGGACAGCATTCGTGCATTTGGAATTCCTCATCACCTTCTAGTCAGGAAGAGATGTAATTTCTGTTAAATCAGACACTACAAGCAAATAGCTTTAAAATCTTCTCCTGTAATTGCAGCAAACATATTTATAATCCATGCAGCAACTTCCATATAATCAGCTAGATAGGCATCTAAAAGAGAGCAGATGAGATAAACTATCAGCTGCTGTGGTTTTGATTTGCCTAAACTGTGTCATATAAAAATGAAAGTAATCTTGCTAGCCATCTGCAGACAGTTCCTGCTCCTCTGAGCCTTTCTGTTGTTAACAGAACTGCCAGAACGTGTGTGATCTGTATGCAATTGGAGTGCAATGCCTCAGAGGCAAGTTCCCTACTCTTTTGTACTATATGCACAAAGAAATGTTTTCTTTCCAGCACTTTTATGGTGTCTTGTAAACTGTTCATGGTTCAAACATAATGATTTTCTCTTAGAAACTGTTCCCAAGGATTTGGGGAAAAGTGGCTCCTTAGTTGTAGCATGAAAAAGTGATGGCCAGCATGGCTGAGGGAAGTGTTGCCTGGAGGTAGTCTGACTGGCAGGTGGCTGCATGGTACCACTAGGGGTACCACTGCTCATCTGTTGGGATAGTAAAGTGGACCTCAGAGTAGCTGCAATGAGGTTTATTGGATCAGCTGCAATGCCATTAAAAAAAAAAGACCTGAGTGTTTATCTGGCTGCTGGAGGGCTAGGAGAGAGTAAAGGAAATAGCCCTTCATTTACAGGGTTTGGCCATTCCTGCTCTGAGACAAAAGTAATGACAGTTATACAGCAGTATAACCCCTGGCTGTTCACAGTCAAAGCCTTCATTGTTTGAACATTTGCTCTGTTGAGATATGTCTCCAGTAAAATTTAGATTTTACAATGTACTCTTCTTAATGGCTCTGCAAGAGTTGCACAGTTAGGAAGGGACAATGTACACCTTGATTTGAGACCTGAAAAAATATAGTTGTATTTCTTGTCACTTTTTTTCTGGGAAGGAAGAGCTCTTCCGCACATTCTGTGACCTTTTCTGATCCCAGTGCAGAGGTGACGTGCTCAAGAAAAGAATACTCTCTGTATCTGATTTAGCATTTAGCAAAATTCAGCTTCAGCCCTCTTGTATTGACATGTTGAAATGCAGCCTGCAGGGTTTTTTTGGTCAGCTTCAGGAGTCTTTTCAAATACAGTAACATCATTCAGATAACACTAGATCCCAAGCTTGTTATTGAGAATTATTAACATATTTGAAAAGCTCTGGATGTTGATTCAGGTCCATATGGTGTATGATTAAAAGAGAAAAGTTCCATTAAGTGTAATAAATGCTGTAAAACTCAAGCTGTCTGGGTACTTGGCAGTATGGATTCTTTAAACCAAGGGTAGAAAGCATACTGTGCAGCTATGACGTCAGTATCTGTAAATGGTTGTCAATCACTACGGCTTTGTCCAGCTTTCCTAAGTCCACACAAATGCAAGTATTCAGCTTTGCTTTTTGTCACCACTGTGCTGAAACTAATTCAGAAAATGCAGTGTCTCCATTAGGATCATTCTGGGCTATTTTAGAAATGATCTTGTAACTCAGTATCTCGCATCCAATTGCAGAGAATATAATTTCCATTGTAGAAATGGCACAGTAGATTGAATTGTCATGCTGTGAATACATCCTTTTGCACACATGGCATTTCTGTGGAATAGCTGATACTATTTTGTAAGAGATGAAACTAGGGTTTGTACTGGAGCAGTGTTTTGTTGTATTGAAGCAATGTGTGCATATATATATATACACACACATTTGCATATGTAGTGCGGTTCACAGGTTTCTGCTTAACAAGACTATTACTGTACACAATTAAAAAATCACTGATATATCTCAAAAGTCATTTCCTATGCAGGAAACAAGAACAATGTTTTTCAGGTAGCTCACTAGATAATGTCAAGTGCCAAACTTCTATAGCATCACAGCTAAATGCATTATACTTAGGTGCAGAATTGCATTGTTCTGAATACTGCAGCTCAGAAACCAGTGTCCAGTGTCACGTTTGTAACATATGACTGATCTTCTGATGCAAGTAAAATTGGACATAAATGCATCCATAATAGATGCTTCCAGCCATGGTCAAAACAGTAACATCTGGCACTGTAATGTCACATAAATATTGCTTAGGTAGAAATTAATTATGTATTTAAATAGAACATCTTTCTGCAGTACTTGCAAGTTACCCAATCTGGTTTACAATGTGTCACAAAGACAGCAGCAGTATATTTAAACACGCACATGTTCCTATTAGCTTTTAGCCGTAGCTCTAGCGGCCGCTGTTTGAATGCAGTTCATCACCTCTCAATTTTCATAGAACCACAGAATTGTTTTGGTTGGAAATGACCTTTAAGATGGAGTGCAAGTATTATCTAACTCTAATGCCTGGTGCTAAACCACATCTCTGCGACTCTTAAACACCTCCAGGCATAGAGATTAAACCACCTCCCTGGGAAGCCTGTTTAAGAACCCTTTCAGTGAAGAAGTTTCTTCTAATATCCAACCTAAACGGCCCCTGGTGCAACTTGAGGCCACTTCCTCTCAACCTATCACGTTACTAAGGAGAAGAGACCAACACCCACCTTGCTACAGCTCTCTTTGTTGTAGAGAGTGAGAATGTCTCCCCTGAGCCCATGTCCTCCAGATTAAATACCCCCAGTTCCCTCAGCTGCCGCTCCTAAAACCTGTTCTCCAGATCCTGAGAGACTTTCTGCCAATTCAGTTGGAGACACAATGGTTATGATCTCTTGCAGTGTTGGGTCCAAAGCATGCAGTAAATGCTATCTATAATCAATAGCAAATGCTTTCTTCCAGAAGCTGAACTTGACCTTTTTCAGCAGTGCTTCTAGACTCAAGATGGTTTTTAATTCCTCTAAAGCAGCAGTGAACTGCTCTGTTAAGTCACTTGGTTTCTGTGTGCACTGGCAATCTTTATTAGATACAGCTACATTTTTTGCAGGGAAAAAAGATCATGTCAGGAGACCAGATTCTTTTTTTTTTAATAATGAAAACACAGAGAACACACAGCAGGTCTCTGCTCTGATCCAGCAACCAGAAGTTGTTTTCTGTCTCCAGCAAAGCCAGTGCCATTGTGTGACCATATGATTTCCAACCCATTCCATGGCATGTGAACAACAGAAGGAACTTTGGAGCACCATTTTGAATGAATGATGCAAATTAATGGCAGCACAAATACTTGTCTCTTTTCTTCCCTAACTGAACAGAAGAGGTGTGAGACCAAAAAGATTATTACACATGTCCATGGAAATAACAAATGAAAGTCTGATCCCAACTGCAACAAGCAATAGCAGAAGTAACCCAAATCATCCCCAAAAAACCCACAAAATCAGATGAGTGTTAGAGGCTCCCTCAGCTGCTTTTACCTGACAAATGTACCCCTCTATCCAAAATCAGAGCTCTCCAGAGTAATGGAAGTTCAGTTAATGTTATGTGAAGCAAGTGGATCTACAACTAAACCCTCACCCGTCTACAAGCAGCTGTGGATCTAATGCAGAACATTTCTTTCAGTCTTAAAACAGCCACTGATGATGGGAGTGACTGATACACCTGCTTGTGCTTTTTTGTTTCTCTCTAGTTTCAATACTAAAAACAATGAGGGTATTTCAAAGGCAATTTTAATGAGGTACTTAATTACTACAGATTTCTTTTAGCATGGTGTATAAGATGTGAATGAAGCCTATATGGGGTAGGGATGGAAAGCTGCCAAAGGCAAGGAAATGAAAAAAAGAAGAAAAAATGTAGTACAATAGGGACATAAAAGGCAGAAAGCAAAGTCAAAGACATGAAACAGACACTGAAGTTATACTAATAGCAAACATTTCCTTTCTAAAGTTCCTGAGGTAACAAAGGTGTTCAGTAAATAAGACAGAGATATGTACCTGTTTCCACAACAGGATGGTTCTAAAATTTTGTACACAACCTACCTGCTTCGAAACTGAATCACTCCAGCTGAAACAATGATGCTTCTCAAGAACACCTCTGAGCCCTATTCAGACCCTCTGATCAGTACTGAAGTCTGGGATCAAAAGTCTGGAATCAGCAGCAGCTGGTTTATAATTTTTTTGTTGTTGATGGGTTTACATTCATTTAGGTGGGAACGAATTATGAAATCTGTAGAGATGTCATGGTGACTGACTCTCTTCCCTCTACCATTTCCGCCGAAAGGATGAGGAGTGGGATTTGCCTGCAGCAGGAGCACCGTACACATGTGAGCACTCTTCCAAAGTGTTTTGGGAACGTGCTCAGGCCACCACCTCTGCTCCCTTCAGAACTGCTCTGGTCCTTTTCTAGCCTGAGCACTGCGGTCACTGTAAGTGATTTTTTTTGTTTGTTTGTTTCCTCAGTACGTTTGTGGGAGAACGTGTTTTAATGTACCCAAAGGCAGGGCGGCACAGAGGCGCTGCTGGGAGAGGGATGCAGGGAGCAGGGACTGAACAGATGGATACACAAAAGCCGGAATAATTTCAAACTCGTTTCAATCTGCGCAACAAACGCCAAACACATTTCAATAGTACTTCAAATATGCTCCAATATTGAGGAAAGGGAGGAAGTGGGGGAGAAGCCCTACGTGCCAGTATCCTGCAGCTCAGGAAGGTGTGCTAAATCTTTCGCATTTCGTGGGTATCTTAATCCTCGGTCACCCAATAGAAGAGAACATCCTTCAGCAGTTTCATGAGCCCACCACATCAACTCCTTTGTTTACACTGGCACAAGACGTTCTTTCCTGTTTCGACACGAAAAGGAGTTGGAACGCTACCTCGGGATCCCTCCGAGCTGGCACCCGTCTAGCCAGAGCTCGCTCTGCCAGCTCTCGGCACGACGCGAGGAGGGCAACGGCGGGAACGACCGCGGTCACAGGCGCCACAGTCGCCCCGCGGCACTGCCCGCATCGCCGCCCGGCGCAGCTAGCCCGGCCCGGCCCTGCCGAGGGCTGCCCCAACCGTAAGTAATCTTCAGCGAGAAGCTCTCACGCCGGGAAAGGGCCAGGCCCTATTTTCTGCTGGGTTTTACCGAACACCCGGAGAGAGCAGCGGCCTGTGAGAGGGGAGACTAAATGGGCCCCAGCCGCAAACCGCGGCGCCAACACTAGCGACCCGGCGACGCCGGCCCGCCGCCGCTTCACCCGCCCCGGCAGCGCCCGCCGCGCCGCATCCCTGGGGAGAGGCCCCGCCCGCCGCGTCGCGCTGCACCACGGGAGGTGTAGTCCGGCCCCCACGGGAGCTGAGACCGGGCCGCGCCACGGCGTCTCCCGTCCCGCCGCACGCGGGGAGCGCGGCTCTGGCTGCACCGGGCCCCCCGTGCTCCCTCCCCGGCCCGGGGCCAGAGCGGCGCTGCGACCGCTCTCGCGAGGCTTGGGGACGGGCGCAATGCTCTCGGGCGGCCGCTTCGCGACGGGGTTGTTTGGTGAGGGCGCCATTCCCCCGCGTGACGTCATAGTGCATTGTTGTGAGCGTAGCGGAGCATCCCTCAAGCTGTCAGCTGTGCCGCCGCCGCTGCTGCGGGGAGCTGAGCCGGCCCGGCCCCCTCTCCCCTCCTCCTTCCTCCTCCTTCCCCTCCTCCGTCTCCTCCTCCCCCGCCCTGGGGGCTCCAGAGCTCGGTGTCACCGTATCATTGTCCGTGCGGAACCCCTCCGGGCCCCCCCCCCCCCCCCGCCTCCTTCCCGGTCCGCCCTTCCCCCGCCCCCCTCCCCCCCAAGAACCACCTCAATGAGATGCAAACATGAAAGACAAGAGGAAGAAGAAGGACCGCACCTGGGCCGAGGCTGCCCGCCTGGTAGGTGCCGCGGCAGCATTGTGTGTGTGTGCGCGCTGCGCGCGTCCCGCCGCCGCCAGCCCTGCGCGCTGCCCGCCGCTTTGTTACCGGCGGCTGGGGCCGCTGGGGCGAGCGTGCGTGTGAGTGAGTGAGTGAGTGAAGGAGGGGGAGAGACACAGGAGCGTGCGTGTGTGAGGGGGAGTGTGCGAGAAAGACTTCTGGCCAGAAGGAGAATGAGGGACAGGGAGTGTGTGTGAGGGACTTTGGGCCAGAAGGAGAACGGAGGGAGAGTGAGGGAGCGCAGAGGAGTGCCCGTGAGTGCGAGGGGTGCCCGTGCGGGAGTGTGCGTTTGTGAACGGGAGGGAATGCCGTGTGCCAGGGTGTGTGCGAGGGAGCTCGTGCGAGTTAGTGCGTGAAGGGAGAGGCCGGGGGTGCCCGGCGTGAGGGAGCCGGGGCGTGCCCCCCTGTGTTGTCTGAAGGGGGCTTCAGGGGGCTTGGTGAGGGGCTGCCTCCCCCCAGAGCGTACCGGGCAGCCCGCTCCGCTCCTAGTCCGGTGAACCCGAGCTGGCGGCACGGGCAGCCCTCGACTCTCCTCCGGTCCCCGTCTGGAGTGGAGAAATAGCTACAGCCCTTCCTCGATGTATGTGTGAGGAAATGCCGATTCTTTTCTTCTTTTGCATGCGTGTGTGTACATACCCAGAAACTGTTTCTATCTCGGCAAGTTCGTGCATCAGGCATCCCAAGAAAATCTCTGCTTTTAATTCTAGAGGAAAGTGAAATATCCGGGAATTGCCATTTCGTTCCTTTAGCGCAAACAGGAGGAGAGGGGCGAGGACGTTAGAGAGAACTCCGTCCTGGGATTTCGCTTCACCCTCTCTGCTTCCCCCATAGAGCCGGGAAAAACCTAGGGCAATCAAACCCACTTCTGCAAAGGCGCTGTGGCTCCGGAGACATAGTCCATCCCTGCTTCATTAAGAAACTGTCTCCCTTACCCTGCTGTATCTGTTTTCATGGTTCTGTATGATTGTTTGCTGAGTGTAATGGAGCACATTGTTTGTGTTGGTTTTCAGTTCTGGAGTCTGTCCGGGCGCTCTCTATTCGAGGGATTTTACAACAAATAGTTGTGTGCAGTACAACGTGTATGGTTGTACACGTTTGCGTGGGGCTCTATTGCAAAGTTGGGTCTGGTTCAGCTTTAGTTTGGTGTGTCGAAAGATTCCAAAGCTAGAAAGATAGACTGCTGGTTATGTTGCTTGTTGTACCTGCACAAACTTCACATTTCATCCATCTCTGATACAGTCTTAAGTAATGTGCCTGCGCTAAGGGTGCACGTGTTTTCAGCAGTTGGTATTGATGTTTAGCTACTACTATTTGTTTAGTCGTTAAGTGCTTTTCTTGTAGAAATGTTTTCACCTTGTTTTATCAATTCCTGCATAGGGAGTTCAGACTCTCTCACCTATATAAGTAATGATAAAGTATTAGGCAGACACTACCTATAGATGTCTCTGTAAGCTGTACCGAGGTAGTTCTTGTACGCTTTGGTCAGTGCTAAATTCTGATGTGGCTTCTTGCTCAACCTACAACGTTTTGTAATATGCTTTGGTAAAAATGTTCTGGTACAGCCTTGCTACCATCCTCTTATTTCTCGTTGTTTTATCAAAAGTTTAACTGCAGCAAAACGCTCACCTTTGCCAAGTAATCTTGGCAGTGGATATTACTAGAGTACTTGTTTATCTGTGCTTTAAACTGGCAACATGTATTCAAAAGTCGGAAATACATGAATGGCATTGTAAGTGCTCTCTTCACATGCTGCTGCAGTTGCCTGTATAAGCTGTATTTTGTTTTACTAATGTGCATACAGGAATTACATTGTGTAGGGAGTAAAATTGTTGTTCCAGTGTGGTCCGATACATGCAAAAGTTTAAAGCCTCTGGAGAACAAAGACTGAGACAGTACTGAGGAGAGGGGCTAACACTCTCTAGCTTTAATGATGTCATATCACCTCACACTGCTTCCAGAGGGGTTATGATTTGCTAAAATCAAGTGAAAAAGACACACTGCTGGTATATAAGTTGTGGAGAGATAGAACGTCCACAGTGTGGTTCTGCGTGGCCTGGGGTGGCCAAGTTATGGAGCACTTAGCCTAAATCTGTTATGTGAGTAATATGTTGTACTGCTCAGACCAACAACAGCCCTGCACTGAGCTTTACTTGTGCAGTGACGTGTGTTTGCAAATCACAATGAAAGACTGAAGACAAAATTACCACTCCTTACAGTGTTTTATGTTAGGACCCTGATGGTTCATTATGACTTCGTTTTCTCTGGATACATCAATAATGTATTGCTGCAAGGTTTGATTAAATCAATTTCTTTCCAACGACAAGTAAACAAAGAAGTGATTGATACCTACTCACAAAAAAACGATTCATGAGTTACGTAAATCAATATGTTGTAAAAAATTGTGCTGATGAATTATTTTTAGGAACAAGAGGTTGAATTAATACACACAACAAATGTATGGCTATGGATTATTAAGTTTTCCACAAAAGCCCTTGCATTACAGCAATACTGGGCTCTTGAAGTGAGATGCTAAGAAGTATGAAATGATAGAGGTGACATTGCAGGCATTGCTTTTTCACTCTTTTGTGTACATCCAAGTATTACAATCTGGACTTGAAATTACTTACTTGCCTGCTAGTTTCTCAAATACTTTAGGCTTAAGCACTAGAGATGGTGATTTTTAATTTTACTTTGTTGCATGTAAGGTGCCCTACTTAATTTCTTATATTCCTTTCTAAGTCAGTGCTAAAATACATTTTTTTCTGTTATGTTTCAATTGTACATGCATAGCTATTATTAGTAACACTCAGTAGCTTCCCGAACACAAATGTTTCTATACTTAAAACATGCCTATGAAGTTAAGTATTTTGACCTCTGCTTTACCCATGCAGAGCTGAGGCATGGAATGATTAAGTACCTTACTCAAAGCTGTGCAGGAAATCTGTGGGAGAGGCAGTTATGGTACCAACAGCATCTCTATAGTAGTTCTGTTTCATAGTCATAAAATCATCTTCCTTCTGTGGCTACACTCTAGCCTCATTTACTCTCTATTGCTGTGTCTCTTACAGTAATTATGAGAGAAATGGATATGGTCATGTCTCTATATGCAGTCTATATTGAAACTCATAATGCACCATGTTATAGTTATGGATAAAAGGAATACAAAAACTGGACTCCAGCCTGGAATCGTTACACAGCTCTCCATTTCCCACATTCACAATGAAAGAAGCAGAAGTGCTTTAAAAATATGTATTACATGACAGTCTTAAAATACATTGTAACATGTAAGTCTTCAGTTGTGAGGCTCTAAACTGTCAGTCAGTGTTGCATTTAGTTGGGTATTTGGTTAAAGGGTCCTTGAAAACTGAAGTTCCTGCAATGCAGTGGTTTTTTTTTTTCCAGGCTGTTCCCTTAAGTTTTAAAACATAAGCAGGAAAGGACTCCCATTATTTTCAGTTCTTGCTGTAAATACCTTGTCTGCAATACAGGCAGCAGAACAAGAGGCACTGGCATGTCCTCCACTGGAACTTGCATTCTGTGGAAGAAGTCTCCTGCAGAGAGTTGAATCTTTCTGTCTGTGACACACTTTTTACTCCTCATGCAAGTCTGCTTATCTTAGGGCAAGACATAGCCCAGCTTACAAGCATTCCTGAGAAATGAACGCATGTGCAGGATCAGTGGAATGGGGGCATACCACTCACAGTTCATGTTACAGAACCCATTTTGTAGAACATGCATTTTTACAGACAAAATTGTAACCTGTCTTTATAACCTGCTAAAGGGCATATCTTTGATGTAGACCCAGTAAGTCAACTCACATTGTACTTTGCAGCAGACTGCAGTAACGCTTTGTATGACCTGGGCATTATCTCTGTACCATTTTTCTGCTTTTTGTATCTTATAGACTAAGATAGAACACCTAGAAGAACAAGAACAAAAGAAAATCTTTAAAGGAGGGAGGAGAAACATCCTGTCTTTCCTCTGTCACTTGATCCTTATTTGATGAAATTGTTGTTTTCTGGTCATACATGGAGCTCATAAAAATGGAATAGGAAAGTTAAAACATGTGAGTAGTTCAAGTGATTTGTAATGATTTCTTTCTGTTGAAAAAACTGGCATCCATTTAGATTCCTCTGTTCTTAAACTCATAAAGACTTTCAAGCAGTTGCTGAAAATTCTGATGTAGTTAATTCATCCTCTTAATAATTCCATGCCATAAGATATTGTGTGAAAAATACTGAAGTGAAAAATACTGAGAAGAATAGATGCCCAAGGATACTTTGCTATACAAGAACTGATAACAGTTTTAAGTAGGAAGCAGTGATCCAACTTCTGTCATCTGGCTGCCAAACAGGATCTTTTCTTACTTGTAATTCAGAAAGGTGAAAGAAGCCTGACCAAAGTGAGTGGAGGCTCGTTACTTTGGAAATGTAGAGCTCAGCCTATGTCTGAAGTGTAGAACATCTGCCTGTGAAGGGTGATAGTTTATGGTAACATTTTAAAAGGATTCTTTATGAATAGCTTGCCCTTTTTATTGCCCTCTTCTCTTTCCCCTAAGTGGTGTTTTGAAACACAGTTAAGTCTCCAACACTAGCTGACAATAAAACAGAAGAAAATTCCAGTAAGGAGAACAGGAGTGCTTGTTGGATTATTCATGTGTTAGATCTCCTCTCCAGCATTTTTGCTATTTCTTCTCCAAATTTCATTCTGGAAGAAAGGTTTTATTGTATTGCTGACAAATGTGTGGTTTACAGTGCTGTGGAGAGTCTGCGTGGATTGGGTGACGTGTGCATATTGGGGGCATAATATTCATGCCTGTATTTCTTGCACTAGTCTCCTGGCAAGATTTAACTTATAATTAAGCTATTCTCTTCTTCATGCAAACTTTAAGGAAATTATACTAATTAATTAAGGAAACCGATGCTAAAAATCCCAAACACAAAAAGCAACAAAAGCTGGTTGGAATTGTTAGCTTGCACATGACTGTTTTATGTGGCTGGCTGTCCACAAGCTGATAGCTGCTTCATCTGGTCTGCTAAGATAGCGTAGTTGAAACAGATCGTGTAGCAGTATGGAAGTATTTTTGCATTGCATCTTCATAGTTGAAGACCATGAACAAAACAAAAAAATCAGAAGAGTAACTCATGTGTAGCTAGACCATTGATGATAATCCCTTTGACTTTTATCTTAAGTCTTTGCTTTTGTTACTATAAATAGATTTTTAAAGCATTGTGTGAAATGAGCTTCTTGTAGCTTTAAAAATAATAGATTTGACATAACTTTGTTTTATGGTATTAAGGATTTCTTTGTTGTTGGCTTAACAGAGACCTACTATTATTTCCATATTTGTTCGGAGTTAATTCTTTTTTAGACATGCAGAAACATTGGCTTGCAAAGTTTTGATGGCCTTTCCCTTTGATCCACAATCAATGCTGCTTTGAAGAGCTATATTTTATTTTGGTTTGCTCAAGGGTTTCCTCCAATGTCTTTTATTCAAAGTAATTTTTGCACTTGTTAGACAAGGTTGAACCTGCACATTCTGTTTCTTTTTCTTTACCTTCTGGGGTTGTATTTTAAGTGTCAATATTTATTTTGTTAGCATAAGATCATACAGAAATTAGTGTATTAAAAATATTTTAAAAGATTATTTACATATAAGATATAAATATGATCTGGTTGAACTCACCTGTTGCATTCTTCTGGGACAGATTGATGGGAATGAGATTCTAAGTCTTGAGAGTGCCCTCTAAGGCTTAATGTCACAAACCTTTAGAAAGGCAGGACATTAAGTCAGGGTTGAGACCTGATTTCAATAATGTCACATTAGTTCTGTCAAAGCAGAGTAAATAGCTGAAAACCCTTACAGAATCCCCAAGATGAGCGTTCTTCAACAATGTGAAGCCCTTCTTGGTGCCTTAAGCTATGATTTAATGCTGACTGTAACACTGAGTGCTTCCAGTGGCTTCTGGCTTACCTTTCTTTGTAGAAGAACCAATATTTTCCTGTCACACTGCATGCTTCTGTTGAAATAACTGATCTTTTTTTAATTCTTCCAGCAGTTTCTCACAAATGTGATTTGGTCAGTTGTATGTTGAACAGTTGGAATCACTTTGAAATGCTTTCTGCTAACCACACCCAAAGTCCTACCCAACCTTCACTGTTAGGCTGCTTTTTATTTGCTAGCCAAATGCAGCAGTTCCCTACATCAAACAGGGTCATTGCAGAATCCTTGCCTGGACAAGGTCTTCATGGTGAAAAGTCAGACTCACTGTAATTCCTGGTGGAGCCTTTCTTTGTTCTTCATGCTGTGACCAGCAGGTTACAGTCACTTGGAGAGTCATTAGCTAAACTTGACCTCTTGGTTTTGGAGTAACAGAAGTGTTTGAAATGTTGTAAGCCTCAAAATGTTTTCCCTTTTCCTTGGTGTGATGATCATAATATTGATAATCCCTGTAAATAGCAATAGCCTTCTTTTCACAGAATCATAGAATCAACCAGGTTGGAAGAGACCTCCAAGGTCATCCAGTCCAACTTATCCCCCAGCCCTATCCAGTCAACTAGACCATGGCACCAAGTGCCTCATCCAGGCTTTGCTTGAACACGTCCAGGGACGGTGCCTCCACCACCTCCCCGGGCAGCCCATTCCAATGGGAAATCACTCTCTCTGTGAAGAACTTCCTCCTAACATCCAGCCTATACTTCCCCTGGCACAACTTGAGACTGTGTCCCCTTGTTCTGTTGCTGGTTTTCTGCTATCAAGAGACAGAAGATGTGACTAGTGAAAAGTATTTTGTTATGATTCCATTGGTTCCAACTGAAACTGACCAAATTCTTGTTTTAAGGAACTTACAGACTGAAGGAGTCAACTATCATAGCCTTCATTCTGGAGCAGTCATCTTCCAAAACAAAGGCAGAACAACAACTTGTAATAGAGCCATCTGTAAGCTGCACAGCCTGGTCAGCCTGTTTGCTCATCCTGTTAGCTCAGGTATCATATCCTCATGTGTCTCAAGGACAACAGATTGGCCATAGGTAGCCCACTTAACCTCTTAACAACTTTGAGCAACAGCCATTCTCCCCAAAGAAACCCAGATCATTGATGTGTTTGCCCTCTGAGACTGCTCCATCTTTGCAAAGTCCTGCTATAGAGTTTTCTATCTCTGAGTTACTTTCTTGTAAGGAGATGTACCTACTGGAAATGTAAAAACGGTAAAGAAGTGCCTTCTTACCTGCAGTTAATCTTGATCTGAAAGGATGAGCCTTTCTGGCTAGCATACATTAAGCAGACCTAAATATGTAACTATACCTAAATATATCCACCCATGACTATAGTACTTCAGCACAGACATCATGGGTATCAGGACAGTCAATAAGCTGTCTGGCAGTGTGTGCCTTCTGCAAAGAGCCTTTTTGGTGTTGTGCACTGATTGGTATTGGGGACTGCCCTTAGTGTTGGAGTGATCTAGAGCAATACCATTCACTCTGGTCTAAGCAAACTCTGATTTCTGACATTGGAGCAGGAAACTGAGCAGGATCTGATGTTTTCATCCTTTGAATGTCAAGAATTCAGCTTTCTTTAATTGCTTGAGCTCAGCAGGATAAGGTCTGTAGACCCTGATGTATAGCTTTCATCAATGCTGGAGAAACTTTTAGATGAGGTTTTTACCATATGGCATCCAGCTGTTACTGTGCAGGTTCCAAGACTGCTGTGGCATCTTGTACCTCAGATATCTGAGACTTGTTTTGTGGTGCAGCATTTAGTGTCTGTCCAGCAGCATTTGCCACAGTTCAGTCTATTGCTGTAGAATTGTCAGGAACATTCACAGACTCATTAAGAGGACTGGGCTATAGTTCTCTGTAGAACACATTCCAGATCATGTCCTAGATTATTGCTCATTATTTTTGAGCATCAGAAGGTAACTTATTTAGAAGTCACACATTACTTTAAAGCTCATCCTCCTATATGCATAGGTTTGTCTGAGCAGGCTTGTGATGTTGAGAATCACTTTACTGACCAATATGCTGCATCTTGAGCCAATAGGTACTTTGAGTTAGAGAACTTAATGTCAAAGCTGTCTTCTATCTCATTGTGATCTTGATTAATTATAGACAGGATCAGTTTGTGGTGTTTTATCGTGGTTAGTTTCCTGTGTAACTTAATGTTGAGAGAAGTAAAAGAACCTTAACCAAACTGTATGTTAACCATCTGAAGCTTGCAGTTTTACTGACTTAGCAGCCTGGAGAACCTGTCTGTGTAGTGAGTGGTTAACTGTAGTTCATGAGGTGCCTTGTTAAGTGTCTACAGTCTAGTAACTCACAGCCAGTCTTCATGTCCCATATGTTTTGTTCTAACCTTTGCAACCATCTTTATATAATGAGGTTCTACCACAGTCATGTTACCCAAGTATTTAAATTGATCCTTCATTAAGTGTTGATTTCCACTTTCCATTACTATTCTTTCAATATTGATCATACAGATGTTTCAATACACCTGTTGATGTCTGTTTTTGGATAAATATGAATTCTTTTTACATTTCAGAATTCCAAGCTGTCCACCAGCTGCTGGGCTATCTATTGGCATTCTGGATGAGAGGAGCCTGCGCTGCTCCATAACACTACACTTGTCTGCCAATATTTCCTAGTAAGGGTAATGGAAGAAAAGAGACCCTTATTTGCCATAGCCTGCTGTCTGTCATTCATCGATTCATAGATTGGTATGGGTTGGAAGAGACCTTAAAGATCATCTAGTTCCAATGCCCCTGCCATGGGCATGGACACCTTCTATTAGACCAGGGTGCTCAAGGCCTTGTCTAACGTGGCCCTGAACATCTTCAGGGAGGGGGTATCCTGTAACCTGTGCCAGTGTCCAACCCCTCTAACTGTAAAAAAATTCTTCCTAATATCCAGCCACTGACCACACCAGCTTCTTTCATTTCATCTGGCATTTCTCTCTTATGGAAATTTAAACCAACAAGAACCTCTTTGGAGTTCAGTGTCTAGAGTGGGAAGAGTATCTAAAATAGAGCATTACTTTGATAATCATAGAACTGATAACTAGTAGAAGATGAATTTGGAAAGGGCTTCAAGGTCACCTTGTCTATTTAGGCTTGAAAATAAGTCACACATCCCAAATGTGTTTTTTGTTTTGTGAAATCAATAAAATCTCTTGGTAACTTGAAAGCTTGATAACCCATGGAAGCTTGGACTTCTCTAGTCTTTGCCAGAATCTAGTCTTTTTGTGGAATTTCACATCCTCCTTAAAATCAGATAACTAGGAAAATAAAATAATATCCGTTGAGTATGATTTAGAAATCAAATGCATTGTTGCATGTTTGTTTGTTTTTTTTTCCTAACAATGACACGACAGAAAACATCCATTTTCTTGTAGAGATTGAGAATTCTCTATTTAATGGAAATGAGATGGTGCTTCTCTCCTTTTTTTTTTTTTTTTTTTTTTTTTTTTTGAGGCTTATTTGGACTTGGTCTCTGGATTTTTTTCAGCATTTGCTATAGCAATGCTGCAGTAGGTTTGTAATTAGAGCAGGAGTGGTTAATGCATTCTAATTTATCTAATAATGTTTCATTCATAATGCAGGTTTTTGAGACATCTTGCTAGCATTCATCTTCTATTTTAAAAAGGGAAAAAGAAGTAGAATAACTTATTTGGGTTCACTGTCTAGCTTGCAATAAGCTCAGAAAATCACTGTTGAAGACATTTTCAAAGAAGTTGCTCAGAAGATATGTTAACACCTTTTAGTTAATACTTGGAGATGTCAGGGACTGTTAAGCATCTCCCTGGATTGTTCTTCTACCAAGGTCTTTTGGTTTGAAATTATCCATTTCTTTTCTGTTCAAGAATGTGGAAAATCTGTGTATCTAGTTTTGCTGCATTGGCAATGCTTGTCAAACAGGTTGTTTGTCTTCCTTTTGTCCTGTTCCTGGGATGCTGTGCTGTCAAGTTGTGTTGCATTATTAAACATCTCCTGTCTATTAAGCACATGTCAGCAGATGAGCTGGACAGTTCAGCAAGAGCTTGAGTCTATCAGAGCAGATTGTAGAAAAGGAAGGTGAAGCAGTAGCATGGAGCATGAGCTGTCTTTTAGAAGGCTACTAATCTTTAAAAATAATTGGTGGAGATTCTTGTGATGATTTACTTCCTCCTGACCAGTACATCTGTGGAGCTGGAGGCTTTCAATATAGATCACAGTACAACAATGGCCTCTTGGGCAATAGCTGAAGTGCTTTTTGCCAGGAATCTCAGTAGGAAATATTTGATGGGAGGACAGAATAAGAATTGCATGATTTGATGTGATCCTTCGAATTCCTGAGTTAGCAGCCTAAATTTTCTCTTTCTCTCTCTCTCTCTATATATATATATCATGTCAAGTATTGAGTTACAGCCCTTTGAGTCTGACTGGAGGAATCACAGTAACTAGTCTATATGCCTGGGACATTTGGTCTGCCCATAACAAGCTCTGGCATCCTTTGGGTAGACAGTAATAGCAAGAAATGGACGCTGCTCCTGGCTCTTGGACTGGTCCAGCTGTGTTGTTTCATCTTGCAAATCAAATTCTCCATGCTGAAATGCTGTTTCTCTAATAAGTTTTTTCAGGAATCAACTGACTCACCAGTTTGTCTTATGGCTTTTGGGATGAAAGCTGAGTGGAACTTGTCAGTGATAACCAACCCTGTATCTTTGGTTTGGGCTGATGCTCCTTGTTCTAATCAAAGTCTGTTAGTCTGCTTTCTAGAACTTAAGAGCAAGCTCCAAAGAGCAGATAATGAAAGAAAATTAAAAATACTGCTGTAAATTAGCTTTAACACTGCAGTTGTTCTGTGAAGAATCATCCCTCCTGTTCTCTGTGATACATTGTTCCAACAATGGTGAACCCACCAGGTGTCTTGTGATGTTAAAACATGGCCTTATTTCAGAGTTGTAGAAGCAGTCAAGAATTAGAGGACTATGGCTTCACAAGGTACATTTGGAGATATTTATCATTTTGGCCGTGAAGTCACTGTGCTGTATGCGTGCATTTCTGATGATACTGCATTTCTTAAGTACCTTCCCAGGAGCTCATTACCTGTGCTGTGATCAGCCCTTCACAATAAATGTTTGATGTTTGCTGCAGCCCTTGTAGATGGTTTGTTCAGCCTTCAAGCCCATGGCAGTGAGAAGAAGACTACAGAACTCATAGGGCCATCTGAGGAGGTCTCCAGTAAGAGAGGTCATAAATGTGGGAGAAGAGAACAGATGGTCAAGTGGCAGATGGGTGCAGGATCCAGAGCAGGAGACAAGCAGTAAGAAGAGTGGGCAGGATGGAAGGTTTTGAAGGTAAAGTCAGTGTCACATGGACTCAGTCTTTCATCTGGTCTGTACACTAGACTAAGAACAGCAGAAAATGTGAAACTAGAAATAAATTGGAGTAGTGGATTTGAAGTAGTTGATCAGGAGTGTTTTGTATGACTTCTTTGCCTCAGTTTTCAACAGCAAGGGCTCCAACCACGGTGTCCAAGTCCCATAGGGCAAAAGTAAGAACTGGGAGAAGGAAGATCTGCCCACTGTAATTGAAGATCATTTTCATAAGCACCTAAGGAATCTGAATGTGCATAAGTCCATGGGGCCTGATGAGATCCACCCACAGGTCCTGAGGGAACTGGCAGATGAAGTTGCTAAATCACTGTCCATCATATTTGAAAGGTCATGGCAGACGGGTGAACTTCCTGCTGACTGGAGAAGGGCAAACATAACACCCATCTTAAAGAGGGGAAAAAGGGACAACCCTAGGCGCTACAGACCACTCAGTCTGTCCTCTGTGTCTGGCAAGATCATGGAGCAGATCCTCCTGAAGGCTCTGCTAAGGCAAATGGAAAACAAAGCAGAGGTGGTTGGTGGTAACCAGCAATGGCTTCACCAAAGGCAAATCATACCAGACAAATTTAGTGGCTTTTTGTGATGAAGTCACAGCAACAGTGGATAGGGGAAGGACAATTGACATCATCTACCTGGACCTGAGTAAGGCATTTGACTCTGTCCCCTATCATCCTGGTCACAAACTGGAAAAACAGAGACTTGATGGGTGGAACACTGCTGGATAAGGGATTGGCTGGATGGTTGCATGCAGAGAGTGGTGATCAAGGGCACCATGTCCACCTGGAGACCAGTGCCAAGTGGTGTCCCTCAGAGGTCAGTGCTGTGTAACATTTTTGTCAGTGACATGGGCAGAGGAATTGAGTGCTCCTTCAGCAAGTTTGCAGATGACACCAAGCAGTGTGACACGGTCAACTTGCTAGAGGGCAGGGATCCATCCAGAGGGACCTGGACAGGCTGGAGAGGTGGGCCCAGGTCAACATCATGACATTCAACAAGGCCAAGTGTAAGGTCCTGCACCTGGGTCAGAGTGATCCCAAGCACAACTCCAAGCTGGGTGGCAAATGGCTGAGAGCAGCCCTGAGGAGAAAGACCTGGGGGTCTGGAGTGATGATAAGCTCATCATGAGCCTGCAGTGAGTGCAGCCCTGACAGCAACTGTGTGCTGGGCTGCAGCAAGAACAGCAGGGCAGGGGAGATGATTATGCCCCTTCACTCTGCTCTCCTCAGACCTCACCTGGATAACTGTGTGCAGTTCTGGAGCCCCCAACGCAAGAAGGACATGAAACTGTTGGAGAGAGTCCAGAGGAGATCACCAAGATGCTCAGAGGGCTGCAGCAGCTCTGCTGTGAGGACAGGTTGAGAGAGTTTGGGCTTTGCAGCCGGGAGAAGGCTTTGAGGAGACCTTGTAGTAGCTTTCCAGTATCTGAAGGGGGGCCCTACAGGAGGGCTGGGGAGGGACTATTGACAAGGTCTTGTAATGATAGGACAAGGGAAGGGGTAATGAGTCTAAACTGGCAGAAGGGAGTTTTAAGCTAGATGTTAGGAAGAAGTTTTCTGCAGTGAGACACTGGCACAGGTTGCCCAGGGAGGTTGTGGCTGCTTCCCTCCCTGGAGGTGTTCAAGACCAAGTTGGATGCACCCTTGAGCAGCCTGTTCTAGTGGGAGGTGTCCCTGTCTATGGCAAGGGGTTGGAACTAGATGAACTTTGAGGTCCCTTCCAATGTAAACCATTCTATCATTTTGGAAGTTAAATCACATCTTTCATGCTGTTTAGAAAAAACAGCCAACTCTCACACCCCCAAAACAAAACTAAGCTATCTTCATCTGTGGAATTAGTTTGGCCTAAGTTGGACTTCATTTATTTCATTCAGGGCCCTGTTAGAATTTTGTGTAGGTTAATGTCTGAAGAAATAATTGTTAGATTGCAAAGGAGAACACTTCTGTCTCCCTTAATCTGCGGTTTTACCTTCTTTACTTGGAGATAGACTGTTTGACACATTATCAAAACAGTCTCATCTTCCTGTAATTTTCCAAATCTTTTAACACTTCCATTAAATTAACAAAACAAACCAAAATTTAAAAAAAGGAGAAAAAAGAGAAAATCTCTGTGTAGTCAGTTGTGACTGTCCTTAATGAGGACAGGCTCAGTTTCATACTGTAATTTGCATGTGCTAACTCATTATATTAATGTCTGAGCTGTAGGAGAATGTTTCAAGCTATTTAAAGTGATGTTAAATAAAGTAAAATAATGCTTCTATCTTCATTCTGAGCCAGAGCCACAGAAGTGGCTGCCTAGATGACTGAGCTTGTTACATATGCATGGTGGTGGGAAATGCTTCTGAAAGTGCTGCAAAGAGAATGAGAGGTTTAAAAAAAAAAATCAGAGTCCCTGCACCTGTTTGCTGTTATCAGCATTCTTAGAGCTGTGATGGCAAGAAGCTTCATGTGTTAAAGTGTTAAATGTTGGAGTTAGTTTTACAGAAAAATATGGGCATGAAAGGGGAGGGAAGGGGTCTGGGGAAAACATTCTGAGGATTACTGTTCACTGCTCTGAAAAAAAATGAGGGTTTAAGTGCTACATGCCTACATAATAGTTGTGAAGCTTATTGCTTTTAGTACTTGCATACATTTTCTGGGATTAGCAGAAGAGAATGAAACTGGGTTTACGTCTGTTGGCTTGTCATGTGGTGAAAGGAGTGTGTGCCTGGGTGATACCATTGTCTTCCTGAGGAGAAACATGGTCGTGCCACATTGGGAAGCAGTGATGTAGACATCAAGATGGTCTTGTACCAGTGAGAAGGAGAACAGCAAATATACTGAAGGGAGAAAAAAAACCTATCTGTGACTGACAGTGAAAGACATGAGGGCAAAAAACCCCTGCTTCTGATTTCTGGGATAAAAATACATTTCATTTGCTTATTTTGCTACCATTTCACTTTATTAGCTAACCAGCTAAAGTCCCCAAACCTTCACCTGTAAAGTCTGGATTTTTCTCGTTGGTCTCATAAGGATCACAATTAGACATCAAGATGAAAACAAAAAAAATCTATCTTCTCTGTTCTGTAAGAGATGGGGCCTTTGTCTTGGAAATAAATCGCTATGTTTTCATTATGTTGTGTTCTGTTTGTTGTTAGAACAACTTCCATTAGGGGTTGTCTCAGCCAAAGGGGTGTTGTTGAAATTGTAAGTACTCCCTCTGAAATAATTGAAAGGGCCAATCTGTCTTCTGAAATACTTTCTCATCCATTTGGTTGTAAGATCTCCTATTGGAATTTCCAGAATTGGTTTTAAATTGTCTTGCATAGGTTATTTCCAGAGCAGCAAAAAATCCCCAAATATAGAATCTCCCTTGCCCCAAACTCTGTCTGATGTGATGCTTAAATATGAGGCTAAGGATATTTTTCCTGTTGTGATTCTGACACTGTGGTTTCTGTTTATTTTAAACTCAGAGGACATAGCATGTAATCCCTCTAAATATAATTGTATGTCTTTGGATGAGACTGTCTGGCACAGTTAAAGGAACTGCATTTGAACCGTAGGGCTAATCTTGTTACCGATACTCATTATTTGAAGGGTACAGCGTGAGTTCTGTAGTTACACTGGAAACCCAAGCTGAAGCAGTGTGAGTTTTCCATAAAGCAGTTGTCATTTTCTGTTCATTTATTGCTAGCTATTTTTGGAGGGAAATGTAAGATATTGCAAAGACTTCTGAAACATTAGATGTAAAATGATGTGCCTAAACTGAATTTATTTGCACTAGCATTTCCTAGGAGCTGACAGTTTTACTACTTCATTTGCTGAGGAGATATGACTTTGGGAAAACTCAGATTCTCCTGTCTATGTATATTGGTGCTCAAGGAAGAAGAATAAAGCCTGTGACTGAATGTACTGTATAAGAATTGTGGTTTACTCTGTTTCCTTTATTTTGGGTTACAGTTAACAATTCTGACAGGTAGCAACTGAATGTGTTCAATGTACAGTGAGAGGTTTTAGGGTAAGAAATATGCTGTTATATTAAGGACCCTTAAAAATAAGAGCTTGTCTTTGAACAGGAAGCCTAGCTTTGTAAGATGTTTCTGCATTTATATCAGAATCATAGAATCAGTCATATTCCTTTATCAGATCCTCTGTGACTCCTCTCTGTTGACCAATTACTTCATCGTCTTCCTGGAGTTCAGCGGTGGTAGTTGTATGATGTGTATGGTTGATGACTATTTCTCCCTATGGAACTTGGTCAGTGCTTGTCCAGTTTGAGTTGGAGAGATCAGTCAGTAATGTAGCTCAGACCAATGCCTTCAAGCAGGCTCAGGAGTTTGGAGCCTCCAGAACAATTGCAGATTATCTTGAATATTTTCTGATATCCCCCCACAGGGGGCAAGACTTGTTCCGTATTTTGCTTTGAGATCTGATTACAAACTGTTCATGTAACAATCAGCATTTTGTCTCCTTATGAGCTCCAGTTCTGAAGCCGTAGTTCACCCCTCTTCTTCATAGGCTGGAGGTCCTATTGAATTTGTTTCCCAATGCCAAGTGATTGCTCCTATTGGTTTTGATCTCTAAGGGGAATCAGCCTCCAGCTGGTAGACGATCGTTCTGATGAGGACCCATTGATTTTTCTCTCCTCTTCACTTACTATCAATAAGAAATGTCCTTAGCTTTCATGATACTTCTTTGCTGCCATAACGTTGCCCTGTTACCTGGCTGATCTCACTGTGAGGGCTGGTTTCAGTTGCTGATCATGTTATGTGTGGCTCTGATTAACAGCCTGATAAAAATGTTTAAGTCAATACTTGAGAAGCCTAGATAAAGATAACGCTTTGTGGTGAGAGCTTTTTAATAACCTGTTCTATTTGGTCTAAACCAATGGTAAAGAATTGCTGGTTTTAACAGGGAGGGGAAAAAAAAAAAGAGCTTTTATATCAAAGGTTAAAGTTTGCTTAGCTTGGCATGATTATCAGTAGCCAAAAAGAGAATTTAAGAAAAGACAGGCACTCCATTTTCCATTTTTGGGAAAAATAGTTCTTTCCTCTTAAACAGAATTTTTGCTCAGCATGTGTTTGTTGTTTTTTTTTTCACCACACCGTTATCTCAAGTATTTACTTTCGTATGGAGGAGTGAGAAGCATGTTAAAATAATCTCTGTGCACTTCTCCAAAGTTACAGGCTTTTGAAAGATTAATTACTTAAATGCAGGGTGGTCAGGTTGTTTTACAAGATTTATAGGAAAAAGTGAACATGCAACATCTCTCAAAACTCAAGGAAAGCTGCTCCCTCTCTCCTGAGGTTTGTTTATGTGTTTATGTATGAATGCAAACAGACACAGAGCCATTCTGTATATGCTTTTTCTAATCTGCCTGTATTGTGACAAATGTTTCTCAGTAATAGTTGTTAAATAGTGTGTTTTTCAAACCTTTGAACAGATGCTACCAAGTATCACTACAAACCAGCAGCGTGGAGTTCAGTTCTGCAATACATGGTGTATTTAACAGGACAAGTGTGGGTGGACTTAGGTGATGAGAATGGGGGAAAGGACTATGTGGAAAGACTGCTGAGAAGGAAGAACAAATAAATGACAGAAAATAGATAGGAGTTAGTGAACTGCAAAATATTCTCCTATTTTTGAAAATCTTGGATGAGTAATTGTCAACTGTGCCATCTGTAAGTACTATGGGCTTCCAAACTTGTGGCAATTAAAAGTGCCTAGCATCCCACTCCAGCCCTGTATTTTGTTCTGTGTACAAGTCAGTACTGAAGACTAATCTCTTATGACATTAATCGTCTCATGAGGAGAGACAGAATAAATCACAGTAGCCCTTCCTCTCTTCACTCATGAAGATAAATGCCGTAACACGATGGCTGATCTTTGTTATGACACTAACCATTATATATTTAACAGAGATAGCAAAATCCCACTGACAGCTAACAAAAGAATTCTCTCTTTACACATTCTATGAGAAGGCTGCATTTCTTTAGTTCAAAAACATGACTTATGATATCTGCTCTCGGAGCAATTTAAGCAGTAGACCTGCATTGTGCCAGTGAACTCTTTTCTGTACACAATGATGTCACAATTCAGACTAATGAAAGCTGATGTGAAACAATTATGTAAGCTTTGGAGGGGAAAAACCTGCCTAACACCTAAGGACTTTTCATAAAGGTGCACAGCAATAGGACAAGGGGGAATGATTTTAATCTGAGGGAGAGAAGGTTTAGACTGGATTTTAGGGAGAAGTTCTTCAGTATGAGAGTGGTGAGACTCTGGAGTAGGCTGCCCAGAGAAGCTGTGGATGCCTGCTCCTTGGGGATGTTCAAGGCCAAGTTGGATGAGGCCTAGAGTAGCTGAGTCTAGCTGAAAGGTGTCTGTGCCCGTGGCGGGGAGGTTGGAGTGGATGATCTCTAAGGACCCTTCTAATCTAAGCCATCCTATGATTCTTTGACTCTTAAAACTCGACTCTTATGTGGTCCATTCTACCAAGAAAAACTCCTGTTTAAAACGAGCGAGCAAGAACACCCTTGACCCCACAAAAAAACCCCCACACAAACACCATAACCAACCAACCAAAAGAATGCACAAACATTAGCAGCAACAAAAAACCCAACACAAAACCAAACACCCCCCCCCCCAAAAAAAAAACCTAGATCTAAAGCTTTCCTTACTTTTCCTTTTGTGAAGATTTTGTGTTTCCATTTTGCCTTCTGTATTTGAACAAGTAGGCTCAAGGAGCTGAAATTGGCTTTTTGTTGTGTCTGTAATTGAAAGGGGCTTTTAGATTTTCCAGCTTTATCACTTGCTGTACACCTCTTGGGAAATTCCTTCCAGGTTTTCTGTGCAGTAGACTCATTCTGTTTTTTTCTGGGATAAAACTGCTGTGAAAGATTCATAGTAATCTTCATTTCTTCTTGCTTAGAAATTCAGAAGGAGTGATGCTGTGTATCGTCCTGTGATTGAGGAACAAACAACTGAGTTGGGAAGTTTATGGACTTTGCTCTTCAAGTTAGGAGAATCAGTGTGGCTTGTGCTGGCTTTTCACCTAAGCATCAAAATGTGCTGTAAATTTCATGAAGTAGTTAGAATTATAGAATCAATCAGGGTTGGAAGGGACCATGATGATCATCTAGTTCCAACCCCCCAGCCATGGGCAGGGACATCCTAGCCTAGATCAGACTGGCCAGAGCCTCATCCAGCCTGGCCTTAAACATCTCCAGGGATGGGGTCTCAACCACCTCCCTGGGCAACCCGTTCCAACCTCTCACTACTCTCATGCTGAAGAATTTCCTCCTCACGTCCAGTCTGAACCTACCATACCTTCTATTTGATAGAATTAGAAGGATAATTTCTACAGTTTTTGTTTTGTTTGTCCTTAACTATATTTTAGTAACGCAGGCGGAGGTGATTTTGGGTTGATAAATATGTTCATGGTGCATCAATTGACTCCAGCGTCAGCTGGAGCATGAAACTTGTCTTACCCTTTTAATAGGTGAATTTTACCTGGATGAAGTACTTAAAATGGCTGAAGCTACTATGTCAGAATATTTAGGGGGAGTGCAGAGTTTAAAATAATCTGTCTGTATTCTGCTATCTTTTTCTTTTTTTTTCCTCATTATTCTTTTTTGCCTTCTGGAGATCTTAGGTCTGTATCTTTAGGACACTGTCTAACAAGATAAGCTCTGGTAGTAAAGCAATGGCAAGAAAACCGGCGTAGCTGTCACCTCCTGTTAAATTTGGTACATTCAGAGACTAGCCAGTAGGAATTTCATTTCTCACATTAAAAGTAACCCTTACACATTACGTTTGCCTGAGGAAATTAAGCAATGAAGGCTTTTAAAACAAGCACATAGTTGTTCTCTCTGTTGATTTCTCTGGGAAATCTTATTCTTTATTTTGTTTTTGAATGCTGAAATGTAAGTTATACAGCAAACCTTTCAGTGTCTCAGGAAAAAAACAATTTGTTTCCAGCTTTCAGTAAAGAAAAACATCATACATGTAAGAAAATATTTGGGGTTTGGTGCTTCATGTAGAGAAGAAAATGTTTGGGGTTGGGTGCTTCTTAGTTGTGGGGATGTTTAACTTGTTTCCTTTGTAATGATGAATGCCTTTACACTGATAGTAGTCCTTTCCTTTGTTATCTGACTGGACACTCATACCCATCCTGTTCCATTAGTTCCAGTCACTGAAGCATGGCCTCCCCTCATTTTGTACAGGAGTAGGTGCCGAAAGGGAATTTTTATCCCTGCTGGAATTAGAGGCATTTTAGGATCGTGACCTGTGTGATCAGCAAGTGAGTGCAGATTTCAGTAATGGTTTTGGGTGGGAGAGCTGTTTTGCTCCTGACCCCTTCTCTGGAGTAATGATTTGTAGTTGCAAACAGCTTTGGCCCATGTTTTTCAGCTGTCTGCACTGATGGAGAAATGGAAGGTTCTACTTTAGACGAAACAGGCAGACAATATGGTCTACAAGCCAGAGGAGGGCCACAGTGCAATCTGTCCAGTCAAGACCTGAGAGCTACAGTATCCTCTAGCTAGCCATTCAGTGCTGACTGCCTAGGCAGCACCTGCATGCCTCTGCATGGGTTTGGGGAATGCAATGCAATGAACTGCCTCTGTATGGTCATGCTAATGTTTCAGGAGGTAGGGGACATAAGAGTGTACCGTGGTAAGAAGAAAAAAGTGTGTTTCAGTATGGGTCTGGAAAGGAGCAAGATAGGGAAGTTAGGGATATTGCAAACTTCAAAAGATGAGAGTAGCAGAGAGTAGAGAAGGGCTGGGCAGAGCGAGAGGCAACAGGGCATTGATAGAAAGCAGTAAAAGGTATGGCTTGCATGGCTAACCAGAAGTCTAGAGGCTGGACTACAGTGTTAGAATTGAGCAGCCACTCTGAGAATCTGATTGCTCTATCGCTTAAATTGAAGCCGTTGCTCATAATCCTGCTGTTAACAATGGAACCCATACCAGGATAGCAAGTTTGACAATCCTGCTCACTGGGGTATGTATCTTTAATCCTGATCTTACAGAAATCTTACAGGATTCTGTGTGCTCACTGGGTTCATCCTGTTGCAATCACTGAGGTGTTTAAGGATCTCTACTGACAGAGCCTTTAAGTGAAAGCTCCTGGTTGCTTGAACAGGCTGATTGCATTAGAAAAGAGAGAAATTCGAAGCTTTCCTTTTGTTCCTATATGTCAGACTGGATCAATAAGTTATTACAAGTCAGTTGTTTGGGGCTGAAAACTTTACCCTACATTTTGTGGTGTGATGTACGAGGCCACTAGCAATGGCAAGATGTCGTTGCTGCTCGAGCTTGTGCCTTTTAAAGAAATAACACAATTGTGCATTTAATTTTATCTGTATTGTAATCCAATTTCTTTTGAATTGAAAATGTCAAGTGTACAGTTTATCTGGGATTTGTAAAGCACTGTTGCTGCCTTTCTATCCATTTGAAATATGACATTATAAATAAATTTTTAAAAGAACAGTAAAAGAGTCCAGACATCTGAGAACACGCATCAAGCCAGACAGGATCTATTTGAGAGCTTATGTTGAAATAGATTGTAGGGCATCTTCCCTTCTTAATTTTTTTCTTCTTTCCTCCTCTTTGCTGTGGCATGTGCCCTCCCTTCTCTGGATCTTCATGCTGTTTTCTCCTCTTCATCCTTCTCTATGCTCACTCTTCCTCCACTCCCTACCCTACCCTGCCCTTCTCTCCTAACCATTTACTCATCTTTCTTCACACAAAGGGCTTTGAACATTTACCAGACTGCTGATAATTTCCCAACGACTAAAGCCGTTAATCAAAAATGAATACAAAAGATTGGAGTGGGGCATTTCCCACAATACAAGTCAGTTCTCCTTTTAACCTCACACAAGCAGCTGGGAAAGACAATGCTGAATTTCTTCCAGAATGCTGTTCTTGTACCCTCTTTGGGAGTCCCATCTTTCAATTCATTAGTTTAGTAAATGGGTGGCTAGAAAATGTCATATATTTTCTGCTTAGGAGAAGGAAAGTTACTTTTTCTTTTATTCACCCTGCTGTCTTTGGGCAGTAAAGATTGTCTGTGGTGCAGTTCAGCCTCACTATTTTATCTGATGAGTGGGAGCACTGGCAGTAGCTGTTCTGTTGTTTTTCCTCCCAAATTATTTCAGTAATGTTCTAAAGAAAATTGCTCATCCTATAGTAGTGGCTCATCCTATAATTTGACCAACTATATGATCCTGTTTTTTGTCAGCTACCTGACATTCAGGCACCTTTCAGAAATGGAAGAAGCTATTGCAGGTTCCACCTAAGTGTAGGCTGGCCACATAGCATCAGTGTCAACAAGCCCACTAGGCAGATCAGGCTGCTGCTTTATTGGACCCCAGCACAGCATCAGACCACGCTTAGCTCTTGTTTAGAAGAGCTAATAACTGATATCTACAGTCATAGTGGCTGCTGCTCTGGCAAAGCTTCCCATTTTCTGTAGGAACATTTATGGGTGCAAGGACCATGCTCCATTCACCTTTTTTCATGCTGTCCCTCTGCTTGTGTTATCTGTAGTGCCTCAAAGGCAAACGGTGGAGCAGATCTGGTTCCGATGGTCACCATCAGCTGCGTATGTCAATTACACTGATCACTCTGTTTGCTATCTAGGAGTTATCTTCTGATAATTTTTAGGTGTGCTGAGCACTCAGGACTTCTCTCTTATGCCAAACTGAGAGTCTTGACTCTGCTCTAGAGTTTCCTTGTCAACAGTTCATTGGGAAATTATTTTTTCCCAGTGTGGCAGGTGATTCTTTTTTGAGTAATTGTCAATGCACAGAAGATGATAGATAGATGCTCTGTTAAGAAAAGGAGTTTGGATTTCTTCTTGTCTCATATAACTGGACTTTCCCAATGGAACTGGGAGTGTAGGTGTATCTGAGCAATTACAGAGTGCCTCTGGAGCTGTGGTTGATAATGTATAGGTGATACAAACAACAGTTTGTTAGGCTGCTACCATTTTCTGGGAGCTTTGATTTCCACTGTGCTTGGTGGGATCTGAGCTGTCTCCACTTCAAGCTATTAACCAGGGTATTGAATGAACACCAAGAATGTGTTCAGTGCAGTGACTACTCCTCTTCTTTTCCAGATTGTCCTGATGGGTATCAGACTGTTTGTCCTAGTTATTTAGCAGCTGCCCCTCTTTAAAGCTGTGGCTGAATGGCAGGAATAAATAGAGCATATTTGATCCTCTGTGATAGAGGTTGCAGTCAGTGCAAACCATTCTACGGCCATTGTCCTTCTTAGCAAAATACACTGGAGCAATCATACTCCTCATGACAGTACTTTGGCATGGCTTAAATTCAGTGTTATTAGTCACTGCCCATGGAGGTTATGAGGATCGGTGGATGCAGTGGAAGGAAGGAGAAAGATACATTAAAATGTAAAGGCTTCCTCCCCTGACGTGCATTACTTTTAGTGACCAGGAAGTCTATGACATAACTATGCTGCTGCACTTCAGTATTTTATTTTCCTTAAGGCACAGTCAGTAATTCAGTTTGAATTTCTAATATTTTTCTTTATAGTCTTTGAAATGCCAAAGGGATTGTGGGCTCTTAGCAATGTTACTGGTGAGATAGAGAGGCAAGAGAGACTAGTGCAATTAACAGTTCACTGTATTCATTAGCTCCCAGACTCTTAAATAATACTCTGGTGCTGTTTTCCATAACCAGGAGAAGAAAATGAGATTATCATTAAAATGTTTTTGCAAGTAATTATTTTTATTTTCTCACTGTGATAAATGCTTAGGTTGAAACTGGGGGATGGGGCAACGGTGAGGTGGGAGGGGCAGTATAAAACATCCTTACTAAGGTTCTCTGCTAAATTAATTTTCATTCTGATAAAGAAAACTTAATCAGGTACACAATAACAGGATTTTCAACTTAAGCAGTGTTTGAATTGGAGAATTAATGCTTTTCAGTTGGGGTATGAACAGGTCTTTAAATAACAGGCTTTAAAGGGTTTAAAGGGTTAGATGAACAGAATTAAATTCATGGGCTATATGAACTGCAGCCCACGCTACATGTCCAGCATAAAGCAAGTGCACACAATGGGCAATTGTTTGCTCCAGCACTTTCAGCCTGTCTAACATGCTCTGCATTTCAGTTTGTCATTATACCCTGAATGTGTTCACTTCATACTGTGGCATTTGAAATCCGCCTTGTGGGTTTGATTGAACTTTCTGTAGTGGTGTTACGCATCCTGCTTGTTGGTTTCATTGTTGTTTGGTGAAGATGATCTTCCGTATCCCTATGTCTGGCTATTGTTTCCACAACCAGTTCAGTGCAGCTTCCTCAGCACAAACCGCTCTCCCTTTTCATTGTCCAGAACAGGGTGACTTCTGATGTTTGCCTAGCTTTATTGTTTCCTTCCCATTATTGTCAAACTCACGTGGTAACACTTGGTGCTTTTACTGACTTTACAGAGTAGGATGTGATGTCATAGAGAAGGGGACAGGGCTACCCAAATTTTCTCACTTACAGGGAGGAGCTGCCCAGGTGTGCTGAGGGGCCTGTACTCAGGAAGAGAAACAGGGAATCCTCCACAGTGAGTAACCCCACTTTCAAGTGCACACAGTTTCCTTCATAGCCGTGTCCAGTACAGTGTAGTTTCCTCTTCTGTCCTTTCCAGTTAACTCTCTGCAATGTTCCCAGTTCAGTTCTCTTCCTTTCCCTTTGTTTTGGTGTATTTTACCTTGTCCTTTGTCTTCTTTCCGAAGGTTGAAGTTTCCATTTGTGCCTCTGCAGACATTAATCTTTTCTCACCCTAGTCTTAATCTTTACACGCATTGTCATTTCTCCGATGTGTCACCGTGGTTCTGTCACTAACACATCGTGTCATTTCTCTCCCCTTGCTGTGCAGTGGCCCTTTTACCAGCCCTGTGCAGTTCCTTCTGTCCTTACTCATTGTCACGCTCCTTCCTACCCACTCTGCTTTCTCCTTTTAAATCACCTTTCGGTTTTCCTTTCCTGATGGGTCCCTTTTGAATATTGCCTACTGATGTGCATGAGATAAGCTCAGTTCAGCTCCCAGATCTTTCTAGTGCAGCCCTCACTTTTGCATTTTACTTTGTGGAAATGAAAGATAAAGGATATGAAAAGCTCATCTGTAACAAAGAAACAAAGGATTTAGTAAACTATGTTTTGGTTGTGAGTGAGAAGAACAGGCAGTAAATTAGACCTGTAAAATGACAGGAGAGACCTGAGCTGGTCAGCTTGTAGTGAGGCTTTGGCTTTAGGTGAGCTGCTTGAGTTACAGCCCTGGCTAGCACTGTTCATAGTTCGATGACTTACATGATACAATGAGGTGGTATCTCCAGTTTCTAGTGGCAGGCATCCATACATAGCAGTAGTTACTAGAGAGAAGCTCAAGATTGGATGAATTGGGAGACCAAACTGGTTTCTTATTTACCCAGAAGAGAAATGCAAGTTCTGACTGAGATATGTTGGCAAGATGCTCTGGGGAGCTTGACTGCTGTGGCCTGCGCCGCACCTTTTACTGCTGATGAAAAGGTTTCATTTTCCAGGGCTGTCAGTGTGGCATTTTACATAAGCAAAAGTGGCTGTTGGTTTAACAGCTTAAAACTGATGGGGACAAAAAGGAAGTGGAAAACCAGAAAAATCTGTACATAATGGTTCTATCCGGAAAGAGGAGTGGGTTACTTTGGGCTCAATTGGAAAAGGCAAAGGAGTGGAAAACTGAGCTGAACTGGAAAAATGTACTGCACTCTATCATGTAGCATCTTGTCTGCTGTGACTGTTCTGACTGCTTTATTTTTCATTGTTTTTAGAAGCAAAAAAGCATTTTAAAATGGAAACCTATCAGTGTTGATTCACACAGTACCTCCTGCTCTAAAAATGAAAGATTTTAGCCAATTTTGTTCCTGAGGTCATGACAAAACCTAAGTGTTCAAATGACCTCAAATAGTTTCAAGTAATAAAAACTTAATAATTATGTACTAGCTGTCTCATTGTTCTGATTTGGTTTGTTTTCCCTCCTGCCTGAAAAGAACTCCGTTGCTGTGTCATAAAATTAGTTGCATACTTCAGTGCTCCTGAATTTGGAACCTGGTAAGAATTTTTCTTAGACAGATGTAGCAGACAATTCACAAAAGCAGCAAGTAAATCTTACTCTTGCTGCAGTTTCCTGGATTCTAGCTGGCCTTCCAGCAGGCAGAGGACTCCAGTCTCCACAGTACTGTTCTCTGCCTTTCACAAATAGCTACATAAAAGCTGCATGATCACATCACACTTCAGATTCACAGGACAGCTGTGTCTTGTCACTTACACATTTATTGTTTCTTTTCAGGCACTGGAAAAGTACCCCAACTCACCAATGACTGCAAAACAAATACTGGAAGTCATTCAGAAAGAAGGGTTAAAAGAAACAAGGTCAGTGTTTGGATGCTCTGTGGTTTTGCTACTTCCTTGCAAGCCATCTAGGAATTGTCTGTCATCTTTGCAAAACATAAAGTGGTGGTTAATGGCTGAACTTATTTCCACTACCAAAGCGGGAAATGTAGCTGATGGGTTTTGTTAGTTAATTCAAGGCTTTTAAAATAGTCAGTGTCTGGTTTT
The DNA here is from genome assembly GCF_015220805.1 of Pogoniulus pusillus. Classification (NCBI taxonomy): domain Eukaryota; kingdom Metazoa; phylum Chordata; class Aves; order Piciformes; family Lybiidae; genus Pogoniulus; species Pogoniulus pusillus. The sequence continues at coordinate 7,032,726 of NC_087297.1, forward strand.
AACTTTGTACCTTCCAAGAGAAGACTGTGGGCCAACTCTAGTCCAGTGGCCTTTTAGAAAGATGCATCTCATGTTTGCTTAAGCACCAAAGCTCAACAACTACATTGTTTCTGCAACCCTGTGCAAGGATAAAAGTGTGACAGGGAGCTAGATGCTCTCCTTCTCTCATTTGGGTTTGTGGTCTGGCACTTAAATCTCTGTTAGGACAGGTTGGTGTTGCTCCAGAACCTATGAAAATCAACAGTTCTCTTCCACTGGCACCTCTTTCAGATGGGCATGCTGCTGCTTCTTCCCAAAAGTGACCTGCAAGTGGAAACCTGGGTAGGGAACAAAATAAGAAAAAACTGGTTGGTTAGTGGATGTCTCCTACAAGATACAGTTTCCTCTTCAAGTATTAGAGTAACAGTTTTTTGTTCTGATACTTGTTGCTATCAAAGCAAAGGGAGACATCCATTGTAATGATATTCTTTTAGCGTGGAACCTAGAATTTGGGATGAGAACTTCAAAGTCTTTGTAGAGGAGTAGTGACCCAGTACGTCTGTGCCTTGTAGGTTTATTTATATGAACCAGAAGTAACTATGGGACAATTTTTTACTGACTTCACAGAACACTCTGTGTGACCATTTGCCCTGCACAACCATGTACTGCTTTTGTTAGTAGCCTCACAACGCTTGCAATAGCTGCATCTTGGTAAAATTGCCGAAGAGATAGTGTGCAAGATGAAGTTGAATTTTTTTACAGATATAAAATGCTTTAGCTCCTGTCAAGAAATTGCTTCAAGTATATTTGGCAATGATGCCAAGGAAACAAGGAGATGAAAATTTTTGAAAGTGGATGTCCAATCGTGTGTTTTGCTGCAAGGATTTGCATACAACAGCAACAAAAAAGCAAGAACCACCCAACTTTGAAAATCTGGTTTTATTAAGATACTGTTTCTCACAGCAGTGAGTAGATTGCTTTTTTCCTTCTTACAGCTTGCGATAGGAGACAACTGCATGGGAGAGGCTCCCGTGGCTGATAACAGCAGTTCTTTGTAATTTAAAAAAATCTTATTTCTGTGAACAGTACATGAATAAAATTTTGTGTGCAAAACCTATGGGAGGGAGTGAAGGCAGCGCTTCTGTCATTTAAATATAGAATATGTCGAAGCCCTTTTTAATTGCTGCAGAATGAATAAGACAAAGATTCTTTTAAAGAGGTTCAAAGCTAGATCTTTCGTTTCTTCAAGTTCCTAAGAAGCTGAGAATTGCAGAGAAGTTGCAAGGAAATTCAGATTAATTCTGCTTTTTATTCAAGCTATGGTATCTGCATGTATCTGTAATAGATTGCAGGATACCATATGTGGTCGTGAGGGTCTAGATAACTAAGAAGGATAAAATTCAGTGTTCTTTACTCCTTACTTGAAGCATTGAACTATGTCATAGGCCTGTTCATCTTAAACTGATGAACTTAAATATTCTAAATCATGCATCTGTAAAAACAAAACTATGTTGATTTTGTAGTTTTCTATAAAGTATTTACATTCTCATTCAACTTCTGATTTCATGTACAAGTTATGCTTCTGATGCATTATAATATTGATTAGGCACAAACCTGAGTGCCTCGCTCTTATTAAGAGCAGGTAAGGAGGTGTTTAACTTCATACATGTGTTTCTTGATTGAGCCTCAGTGCATAAGTAATGTTTTGTTTTCACAGTCCTTGAGTTGAAAGTCTCCTGCTTACTTCATTGAGCTCTGCAATTTCAGTGTCTTTGATATGGTAGCTTTGCTCTTACTAAAGGTGGTCTTTCCTGGTCTCTGTGCTGCAGCCAGATGAGCAAGGGATGTAAATTTATGATGTGCAGTCAGCTGGTGATAAGCAGTAGAATGGCACGAGCATATTTTATTCTGTATTGATTTGTGTATTCAAGTCTGAGCTTGTAGCAGCAATATGTTACTACTTTAATATACTTTACTTACTGCTTTATGCTGCTTATCATTGTCGGTAGATCCTTGGCAATGCTAAATGTAGTTCTTCAAAAATTCTCCTCTCCACTCTTCCATTTATAGATGAACAAGATTAATTGGCATAGTCATTTTTCAAATATATTGCAGCTTTAATTAATCTAAAGCTTTATGCTGTGGTAGTAAATCTGAATGAACAACGTATGATTTTCAGCAATCTCATTGTCATTATGTGCAATCTTTAAAAAGACACTGTCAGACTGTTCAACCTTTTCTTTTCTTTGTTTGCAATAAAGACATCCAGTTGCACATTTAGTTTTTATTACTCAGTCGAATACAATAGGAGGAAAATTCCAAAGTAACAAAGCAGATATATGGTAGAAAAGAAAATAAAAGCTTACTGACATGTCTGTGAGAGGTTATACATCAGCGCAGTTTCCAATATCATGGGGGATTTACAGCTCAATTTTGTTTTTTAAGTATCTTTCCTGTTATGATGGTTGGTTGTAAAATGTTCAGCAGGCTACCTTCTGCTACCTATAAGGAATAAACATTTTTAAGGCAAACCTTTTTTGGGATGTAGGAAATACATTGTTTTCTTCTGAGGGGTGGAAGAGAAGGAGAAATAATTGTTTTACATTTGTGCTGGTCGCAAACAGTGTTGGGCCGACAGTTGTGGACGCTTGGATCACTTTACACAGATAGCCACTTGCTCCAGTGCAGTGCTGTGGATTTTCCTTCCTAGGATTCACTGCCCTGTTCTTAGGAAAACAGTTCCCTTTGCCATTGTAAATGTATAGACTCACAGCCTGCTGGTGATGTGTTGCGATTTCGCTGAATTGGCTAGTGTAGTGTGGCATGGACACACCTTGAGTACTGTGTTCAGTTCTGGGCCCCCCAGTTTAGGAGGGACATTGAGATGCTTGAGCGTGTCCAGAGAAGGGCGACGAGGCTGGGGAGAGGCCTTGAGCACAGCCCTACGAGGAGAGGCTGAGGGAGCTGGGATTGGTTAGCCTGGAGAAGAGGAGGCTCAGGGGAGACCTTATTGCTGTCTGCAACTACCTGAAGGGTGGTTGTGGCCAGGAGGAGGTTGCTCTCTTCTCTCAGGTGGCCAGCACCAGAAGGAGAGGACACAGCCTCAGGCTGTGCCAGGGGAAATTTAGGCTGGAGGTGAGGAGAAAGTTCTTCACTGAGAGAGTCATTGGACACTGGAATGGGCTGCCTGGGGAGGTGGTGGAGTCGCCATCCCTGGGGCTGTTCAAGGCAAGGTTGGACATGGCACTTGGTGCCATGGTCTAGCCTTGAGCTCTGTGCTAAAGGGTTGGACTTGATGATCTGTGAGGTCTCTTCCAACCCTGATGATACTGTGATACTGTGACCACCAGTTGGAGAATGATGCACTCCAGCCTCAGTGCTCCTTTTCAGCAGTGGTTATTTTCTATCTTGTATTTCTGCTCTTACTTTTTCCTGCTGAGGTCTAGAATTCCCTAAACAGAATTTAATTTGGGTCTTCTGCAGACTTTTTCAAATCCAATTTAGATATGTGTCTGTTAGGAATTATGTAGATTTGGTTGATCCTGCCTTGAACTGGAGGAATGAACAAACATGTTCCTTGATCCATATTTTTGTATGAATTCTTTTGGAGCAGCTTGCAGTACATGGGCCATACATACTGTTTGAGTCCTAGTCCTAGGGGAGAATATCCAGCCAAATTCTGATAAATGTTTGATGCTGATAACCCTAGATTATGTCTTGGCTGTCTTCAGTTCCCTTTCTTCTTTGCTTGGTGAGGCTGGGGAGTTGTCTTCTCTGGATAGTATTAAAGACAGAGATTCTCAATACAAGCTAAACACCAATAACCTTTCCAAACCAGGGCAAGCAATGTTTAATATTTTTGAGTGCAACTTTAGCCCACAGCTATGGCTATTGACTTTCCTCCTTCATTGGACTTAGGACTGTAAACTCTGGAATAGGATAATATCATAGTTTTGCTGAACAGCAAAATTACTAACTAACCTCTGTAGAGTCAAGTAACTGTGATTATTCTGTTCAAGTGATTTTCAGAAGAGGTTAAAAAAATCTCTTTGTCTCATTCTGATTTCCATTTTCCAGTATGAATCTTTATTGATGTTTCTTTGTTGATCTTCATTTCAACTATGAGAACCACAGTATCAGTCCTAACACCACCTCCTTTTTCTTTTTTTCTTTGCAAGATTTGTCCACTGATTTATTGTTGTGACAGTAGTCTTTCAGAAGGCTAAGAAAAGATGCTTGCCACTGGCAGTGGCAAAGTGCTGTTTCTTCTGTGCTCCACAGTGTTGATTAATATCTATTCAGAACGGTATCTTAACATATTTTCAGAGCCAAGGGAAGCAGCAAAGTATGATCTTACTAAATCTCAAGACATTCTTACTAGATTTCCGTGTTTGTGCAGAAATCTTAACTAGTGTGTTAGCTTGAATTAAATCCCCTTTGAACTGCTGAGCAGAGTCATCAATGGAATCAAACCCATGATCTGTGCAGGGTCTGTCTTTAGCTCTGAAGTGAGATGGTACTCCTGAAAATATTAGCATCACTTCTGAGTCCTTTGATCTCTTTGACATTGTCTCTTTAAGCCTTTGCATGCTTCATCCTTGGAGCTATTGACTTAAAAATAAAACCTACTCCGAATGCTGCGGTTTCTGTAAATAGGTTAAATGAGCTGGCAACTGTCTTCTGTTGTTTATCGTTTTCAAGTTTCTTGTTCTATTGTTTATGCTTGTAGACAGAAATTTTAACTTCCTTTCTCTTTAAAAGTAATTCCAAGATGCCATTGTGATTCATAATTATTAACAAGCCATAGTTTTTTATCTTCCACTTAAAGCACATGCCCTCCAATAACCAAAAGCTCTTAAATATTTCCCTGAAAGAAACACATTTTTTTGTCTTAAGGCTTTGATTGTTAGCAGAGAGAACATTTAAGAGGCTTCTGTGGTTGCATATGTCTGATGGAATTTATTTGGGAGCCTCTTCAGCTGAAGGGGTGCATTGTTTTGTCTCGAAGGTAGTTACTCTTTGCAACAGACTGAAAGGAAGCCTTGATGGGAAGAGAGAGAGAGAAAGCTATTCTCCCTCTTTTGCTTGGCATTATTAGGTTGATTTTTATGCCTCTACAGATGTGGCTTTTGGCTGTAGAGCAGTGAAAGAAAGAAACTTCCAGTACAACCTGTCGTTTTGCATAAATTCACTTCAGATACCTCTTTGAAAAGCTTTTCTTCACAGCATTACAAATGGCCTAATTTGGTTGCCAGTTGCAATAGCAGCAATTCACCAACTGAAAATCTCAGGCTTACTCCTCCTTGCATAGGCATCCTCTCTATTGTTAAACCACGGTGCTGTCTGACTGGCTCAAAGACGATGCATCTCCTGCATTATTGCATAAATAATGAAACTTGCATAATCTGTCACCTCTGTGATAATTATCTTTTTGGTAGTGGTGTAGCCCTAAAACAACTTTGGAATTGACTCAAGCCTAAGAGTGGTGGTGTAAATTACCTTACCATTAGGTCCAAGCCAGGTTGCTTATGTCAGTACAACGGTAATTCTGTCTTTAGTTTTGGGTGTTAATGAAACAGATGTAAAGTAATAAAACCTCAAATGTTTTCATTTGCAAATTTAGCAATTGCAAAGGCAGCAGAATTGTAATTTATTAGTCATGCTGCTTCTTCCATTATACCTGTATTTCGAGATAAGGCATTAACCTACTCTGAGTGTATTTTCTTTGCCTGAGCCACCATTATGTTCATTTTTGCTCCATATTGCAGTTCTTAGAAATTAGCTAGGGTATTTTTTTTGTTGTTGCTTTAATGCTGCCCCTCTTCCTTTCACAGGAGCCTCTGTCTAGGGATTTAGATAAATACTCCAATAAAATCAGTCTCTGTTTCAGCATTTTTTAATCAAATTACCCAAATTGCTGAATTTAAGACTCCCTTAATATGTTAATGCCACATTCAAGATATTATATTTTTTAATACAAGAAACACAACAGCTATGTAACAAATAACGTATGGCAGTGGAGGTGCTGATGATCTCAGAGGATTATCTAGTTATTCTGTGAAGTGAGGGCAACACTGTTAAAGGATATTTTATTTTGAAGCAGGAGGTGAACATCAGCTGTGTCTAAACAGTGTACACTTGTCAACAAATTCAGTGTTTCTCATCTGCAGTGTAATATTCCTTTAGCAATACATTTTGATGGTTCATGTAAGAATCTAAGTTGTGTGTCCTAAAGTGTGTATTGTGTGATAAATGTCTTCCCATATTTCTCCTAGAAAGTGCAACTTCTTTTAGCAATATTTCAGTAGATATGCTACAGAGCTTTTTTTCTTCAATATGTCTGTATTTCAAAGAGTATTTGTGCATTAAATTTAGTGTCTTTCAGAAAGAGGAATTAAATAGGCTATCTTAAGAGACCTAAACACGATCAAAGCAATCAGACACTGACAGAAGTTACTTTAGGAAAACCTCACCAGATCTTTAATCCCTATTCCCAGCAATGCAAGTTTTTGATTTCTTTGTTTGGGGTGGATTTTTTGTTTGTTTTGGTGGTTTTCTCATTTGTGTGTTTAGTATTTTACCTAAAGTGTAGTGCTTTAAGCCTGGCTTCTTTTTGTAAATGACTAAAGAGAGCTTCCACAGTCTACAAAGTGTTTTTCTGTTCTTTTATCCAAAGTTTGCCTGCAGTTCTATAAACTGAACCATGGCTCTGTGGGAGGTAGGTAGATACAGACGTTCAATTTTACTACCTTTATCAGCCTGCTTTGCCAGCATCTTTTGAAGAGGAGCAAGGACATAGAAGAGCTTTCCAGTAATAATTGGCCATTGTTGTTCAGAGTCCAAACATACAAAAATATGTTTGGGAAGCTAAGATTTGACAGAGTGTGTTCCAAAATGAAGATCTGCCACGTGCTAACGAAGTACACATACTGGTATTTTAAAACAGAAGTCAGAAAAGAGCTGCCAGAGAGCTTAATGTCATTGTATGCTTGTTAGGGGCAAAATGTGAGAAGAATTACTGAGTACCCGACAACCTTGTTCAGCTCTCTTGTGCTCAGCAAAGGCAGGAATAATCCACTGTGTTTCCTTTAGGAAGTATTTGGGCAAATGCGATTCAACACATAAGCCTGTCAGGAGCAGCCATATATATCAAACCTTCAAACACAGAATGATATGGAGGCTTTAGCTAGGAGAAGTCACCTTTTGAACAAACATTCTGGTAAAATATTCTTAGGAAAAGAGTTTAATCTGTTGAAGACTTAAAACCTACAGTGAAAATTGAAGTCTGACTGGGAACTTGAAGACATGCCTGGTGTAATGGATTTATGAGCTTTTGTTGCAACGTCTGAGTAACTCAAGAAGCTGCTTTTCCTTGCAGGTGTAAAATGAATTATTCTAGGTTTCAACTTGCTAGTTACTGATAGAGATTTATTTGTTGGGGATGGATTTTTTTGTTTGTTTTTGGCATTTCTGTTTTGTTCTCTTTGTTTTTCTTTTGCATTGGAAAGTTAGTATTTAAGCCTCTTATTTATTACTGCTTTGAAATTCATTTATCCCGCAGCTCACTTTTGTTTTTATTTCTAAGCACTCTGTCTTAAGGGACATGCACAACATCCCACAAAATGGTATAATCTTTTTTAATGCTATTTCTAGTATTCCATAGCAACTAGGGGGGAAAAAAAAAGCCCAAAGCCTAGGCTGAACACTACAACACAGGCAATTCATTACAGATTTTCCACTTAGTATTCAGTAAATTGTCAAGTCCTTATTTTTGTCATTAGCATATTTTTCACAGAGCAGAAGCATAGCCATTTCTGGCAGACTGAATTAAATGTGTTTTACTTGAATGTGAGAGAAGAAAACGTTGTCAGGCTTTCTATGAAAGCATCATTTTCTAGTAATAATTTGTTTTCTGGAACAGTTTGCTCTGGATGTGTTTATGTTTCTATAAAAATCTAGGGATGTGTTTCAGTCTACCTGTAATTAAGCCATTTCTTAACTGAAGGGAAAAATAGGGATATAATTAATGTATCTAATTTTTTTCCCCTTCATGTTGCATGAGAATTTACTGCTTCTCTTATAGTCATGCACTGGCATGTTTAATTTCAAGTTTTGAAGTGTGTTTTTGTAGAACCAAGACTTAAAAAGGCCTCATAATTTTGCTGTCCAAGAACTGTGAGGAAGATGAGATAGAAAATTTGCTACATATGTGAATTTCTTTTCTGTCTTAAGGCTAGCTGATAGCAATTCCAGGTTATTTATTTTGAGTCTTATAGGTAGTCTTTCTAATTACTGTGAAATTAAATTACATGCACGCTCTTCATTTAAAAACAGACCTTGAAAAGTGCCTAAGTATGTTTTGCTTGCTTGCATACTATCATTTGAAGGAAAAATATGTTTTATGCAAGACCGGACTTTTTTTGCAGTGGTATAGAAGGCTCTCATCTTCTGCTTGCGATCCCAATAAACTCTGCATCTGCCAGAGAGGCTATATGCTAGAACCAGTAATTGGCTGGCTGGCAAATATTTGCTCTATCAACAGAACTGAGAACCAAAATGTATATCTAAAATTTAACTGTAAATAAAAGGACTTAAACGCTGTATGTGTTTGTGTGCCTGACTGTGTGAATACACCTACTGGCACAAATCAACCTTGGTATAGATACACATGCACTTACATGGTTATAAAGCTGTGCATCACTAAATTAGACCCAAATACATTCTCTGCTCTCATTCAAGTAGGAAAGACTATGGAGAAGAGCTCAAAAGATTCCTAAGTTCTATTTTCTTGCTTGCCCTCAATAGCTAAAAGAGATGACAAATTGATTTTTTTCCTTCTGTGTTTCTTTTAGGTTTAATTTTATTTGTAATAAGTGAAAAGGAAGAAGGGATCTATTAGCTCTTGCGTTGGAAGGCAGTACTTACTAAAGAAAAAACAAGTATAAATAGCTGAGTCACCCCCCTCAGCATCTCACAGCATCCATACCTACTGCCCTGTCTTTTGCATGCTTCAATAAGCTTGTTTCAGCTGTGCTTATCTGCCATCAGGAGTCTATCAAGGTACACCTTGTTGTATCTTCTTTTCCCTGGAAGTTTCATTTGCACAGTTTTATATTTCATTTAAAAATAAAACAAGTGCAGGATCTAGACAATTGCTGTTTGCTCTTGCAGATGACTCCTGTTACTTGGTATTGCTTTCTTTCCTTATGTTACCAGTACACCTGGAGGTTTTGTTTTATAGACTACTGAGTACTTTAGGCAGATGGAATAATTATGCCAAAAATAACATGTGTACTCTGCAGTCATCACCAAAGGAAGAAAACCCTGTGATCCATAAAGGACAGCAAGGAACTTCTTGGGAAGACATTTTCAAGAATATATGACAAGCACGAAGCTGTTGGTTTGATCTGAGCCTTTAGGCTGCTCACTTTCAGTCAGGGAATCTTTGCTTGGCCAGGGAAAATTAGGCAGTTTCAAACTGTGTGTGCTCCTAACTGTCTGTCCCCTTCAGCAAACTCAACAGCAAACTCCATCCAACCCTTCCTCTTCCCCTGTTTGTAGGAGTAGCTGAAGGGTATTCATGTAAACAATTGCATCAGAACAGCATTCAGTCAGATGTACTGAACTGTGTAAACTAAGGCAGCAGCGATACAGGATTATTTGTGCCCAGGCTTGCAACCCAGGCATTCACAATGTGATTGCTACTGTCAATTGATTTAATATGATATTATCTATACAATTATTTGTTAAAAATATTTAGACACAGTAATTTGGATGACAAAACAATTTCTGGTTAAGGCTGACTGTTGTTTGTGTGAATAATGTGTTTGTGCTGCATTATGTTACATTTCCTTGGCTCACTCTTTCTGTGTGTATGGCTCAGTTCCTGTCTTCAAAGGGTCTTTATTAATGACTTCAGCAGATCAAGCTGCTCAGATGGAATGATGAGCCCATCAAGAATGGCCAATCTGAAACTTATATTAGTTGTCAAGACTTCATTTTTTACAAATTATTTGCTGGTTCCTATTGTTATCATCTCAAAGTGTTGCCTGTGACATTTTGAAATTGGGTTGACTTTCAGTTATAAGCTAAGTAGAAACTTAACTCTCAATTCCAGACTTAATGAGCTGCCATAAGTCAAAAAAGAGTAAGGAGATCCGCTAACAGTATGAACTGCAACAGCTGGATTAAGTTAAGACACAAAAATAAAAGTATATGCTTAGTCCTCTGGGGGAAGGAAAGAGCCTTTTGCTATGCTGCTTTGCCAAGTTAAACTCCCTTACGTACAACAAGCATTACTTAAACATTTCATAGCCACCCAAATATTTTAATTTGACCCTATACAATAAATCATGTCGTTGTATTTTTAAAGGTACAGGATGTACTGTGAGCTCCCACTCTCTGTTTATTTTCAGGCTTTCCTTACAGGTAACAGCTCCTAGCAAAAATATTTTAAGGACATAATGACACTTATTACTCAGCAAAGTTGTAGCAGTTGAATTTATTTTAACATAAAGTGTGAAAGTATCCTCTTGCTTACACAAGTATTTTTGTAGGAATAAATACTTCTAGAAAACAGTAATTTGCTTTTATAGCTAATCTTTATTTATTTATGATTACTCCCAGCTTCCTTATTCTTTGTGTCAGTTTGATTTTTCTGCCTGTATTGGTTGTTGAATAAAACATTATCAAGTGCTGAATTGCTCTTCAAATACAAGAATACTGAAAAAAAGGGCTTTTGTGAGGGAAAGAATGTTTCTTTCCATTCAGTTTCTTTCCCATGACACAATTGATTTTAGAAATACTTTTATTTTGTAATTTAAGTGTAAAGTGAACATAAATAGATCCTTCTTGTGTAGTCTGTAACTTCCTTCTCTTTTCAAATTGGATACAGTGTTGTGAATACGAAAAGTAAACATGATATTTTGGCTCAATGATCTCGGAATTTGACACTGAGTTTCAAAGTTCTTCACTGCTTCAGTTAGAAATCATGCCCTAATTGAAAACTGGGGAAAAGAAACAATTTTAAAAACTGTGAAGACTTCTCTGAATTTTCATCATTGGCAAGTAGTAGAGTATGATTCATTTGCTTTGTTTTGAATAGGAAGGAGCAAAAGAGAAGAAGAGCAGAGGCAAGGAAAGATAAAAGGACAGAAAATAGAGAGTGATATGAGGGAAGAAAAGAGACGGAAAAGAGAGAGAAGGGGAGGAAAGACAGATGAAAGAGAAGAAAGAATGAAAGAGACATAGAGGGAAAGAAAAGACTGAAAAATAACAGATAAGTAGAAAGCAAAGAACAGAGAGAACGTGCAAGAAGGAGATGAAAAGACAGGGAGGGAGAGAAGATAAAAAGGAAGGAAGAGATAGAGGGAAAAAGTTACAGGCGCAGATCGAAAAGGAGAGGAATAAAAGGATAAGAGAAAAAGCAGAAAAGAAATAGAAGAGAATGAAAAGAAAAAGAAGAAAGAAAAGTAGACAAAGGAAAATGAGAGAGAAGAAAGAATAAGAAAGGGAACAAGTCCAAGCAAGCCCACTGTGGTTGAAGAGTTTGTAACTGACGCTGTTAGCAGCAAAGTTAAATGTTTAAACTGTCTGGAGAAGCTTGTATGTGGTAACCAAGGCCCTGGAAATGACTTTCCATCAAGTAAAAAACTGTAAAATACTTCTATTAAAATAACTCTGGTTTGGTGGCTGCAGCATTGCCGTTCAATGAACAGATGAATTCTTTCCAGGTGAAAATTTCCACAGAAATTGTAACAACCATTAAAACCTTCCATACTGATTTGGGAAATTGATTACTTGGGCAGATGGATGGTGTGACTGAACATAACAAACTCCAACAGGCCAGTTTGTTGACATATGTCAATTTTTAAGACTTAATAAAGTTAATTAAAAAAATTGAATTAGCGTAGCTCCAAATTGCTAAGATTTTTGCTAGTGAGAGTAAAGGAAGTAAAAGAAATCAATTCTGAGTTCAGTGTAGTAATTTGCTGTCCCTTCTATTAGGGGGAAATTTTATTTAACAGAGTAACCTTGTATTGTAGTGTGGTAGCTCAACACTGAGTAACAGAGTCAAGATTTAAAGATCTCTGAAGTGAAAAAAAGAAATCCATAATTCTCAATATATGTACAGAATAGTTTTACACTGTACAGCAGTTAGTAAATTCACTCAGCAATGCTTGTTATTTCCTTTAAGTGGCTAAGGGCAATGAAGCTGGTGAGAGGCCTGGAACGCAAGCCCTATGAGGAGAGGCTGAGACGTTGTTTAACCTGGAGAAGAGGAGGCTCAGGGATGACCTCATTGCTGTCTACGACTACCTGAAGGGAGGCTATAGCCAGGTGGGGTTGGTCTCTTCTGCCAGGCAACCAGCAACAGAATGAGGGGACACAGTCACAAGTTGTGCTGGAAGAGGTCTAGTCTGGATGTTAGGAGGAAATTGTTGCCAGAGAGAGTGATTGGTGTTGGAATGGGCTGCCCAGGGAGGTGGTGGAGTCGCCATCCTGGGAGGTGTTCAAGGAAAGCCTGGATGGGGCACTTAGTGCCATGGTCTAGTTGATTGGACAGGGCTGGATGCTAGGTTGGACTGGATGATCTTGGAGGTCTCTTCCAACCTGGTTGATTCTATGAAATATTGCCACAGTTTAAGCCTTTTCTCACAAATATACTTCCCATTTAAAATTTAATAGGCCTTAACTGCATGTTGTGTTTTGCCTCTTGTATTTTCTTGTTGCTTGGGGAGGGTAGAAGGATGTGTCTGTGCATAAACATCTCCTCTAATTGTATGAAATTATTTGCAATGGCTTTGAATGGTGATGCTAGGAAACTGCATTGAGAGCAGAGACATGACATGAAGGTAGAGTGAAGGATGTGTGGGGCTCGTTTGCTCTTGGTAAAGCAGCTGGATGCTACCTCCTCCTCTCCCCTCCTGTGCCTTCTCGTGCTAGATGCAGCAACCCAAGGGGTTACAGCTCCAGTGGGCCAGCAGCATCTGGCATGTAGAGGAGTGGCGGAGGGAGCACTGACCAAAGGTGAAACGCAGCTTTTGCTCTGAGGAGTCTGAAATGGGAACCCCTTGTGTCAGTCTGAGGCCATCCTTCTCCGGTTACTGTAAGCTGATACTGCAGCTGAGAGAATAACGCTGTTTGCTCCAAGCTGCTTTTCTTCTTCTGGGTTGCCCTTCTCTCTGGTTGCTGGCACAAACCTTCACATGGCTGCTTGGGGTGATCATCAAGAGTTAAAGAAAACAAAAGTAGAGAGAGGAACGGGCTGGGGAGAACATGTCATGGAGGCAGGCAGATGTGGTCTGCCCTAAAGAGAAACCACTCAGGATGCTGCTTTGAGTGGCAGAGCTGGCTGAAGTGGCATGAGCCCAGTGTTGGTGCAGTCCAGTGGGGAAAGCAGAAACTGCTGCCCTGCCTTATAGCCAGGTACCCAGATGCACTCACTGCAGTAACTGCAGGGCACTGTCTTGCTGCTGCCATGTCTGCACTAACAAAAGGCCCTGCTGTGGATGGTAGAGATGGCTGGAGATTCTAGTCAGGGGAGCAGTGTGGCTGGAGGCTATGGCTGCATCAGGATTATGCTCCTGGTATAGCTTAATAAACTTAGCCTTTTGAACAAGATTTGGCCCACAGTAGTTTTCTCACGACGTTGTTCTGCATTCTTTTCAGTTTTCCATGTGCAACAGAATTGATGAAGCTGCATGGGCTTCCTCTGGATGGTGCAGCTCAGAAGTCATGTGCTATGGCTGTGTGCTTTGTCACACTGTTAGACATCTCCAGCAGAGTCAGGTAGTCCGAGACCTAGCAATTGCAATGATTTCCAGGCTCCTTCACTCAGGGAAGATATTCTGGGAGCTCCTGCTTCTGGGGACTTCTGTGACTTGCTGCTGCAGGTTGGAGACAGCCTATGGGGCATTTGCCCTGTCTGCTCTATCATTTTTTTCTGGCTGTGATCAACTGATGTATTTCTTCTTCAGCTGGCCACTGATCAGTGTCAAGCACCTATATGACGAATGCTTGAGGAGTAGATGTATATCTGGTGGGCAAGAGTGCAGCTCCTAAAACCCAGAAGAAGAGAAGCTCCCATGGATTGGATGGGGAGGTGGCCCAGGGAGTTCCCATGACTATCCGCAACTCGCAAATGGGAGTAGAGAAAACAAAGCCAGGATTTGCTTGAAGGTCGCACAGTGACAGCATGAGGAGCAAAAAATGAGAGGTGACAGACAGAAATAGGAGCCTGGAAAATTCTGAGTTGATAGTAAGGAAAATGTTCTCCCAGTGAGAGCAGTTAAGTACAGGAGAAGGTTGTCCAGAGAGGCCATCAAGTCTCCAGTCTTGAATATTGCACAAAACTTGACTGGCCCAGATCCAAGTGGCTCTGCTCTCGAGGAGGAGGTTGGACTAGATGACTTCTGCAAGTTCCTTCCAATGTAAATCAGGCTACAATTATAGAAGTGTGTAAAAGTTGGTGGAGTTGAATGTTCTTAAAAATAGCTCTGACCTTTTAGGGGGGAGCTGGGGTGCATTTTTTTGTGTTGCATTTGACTAACCAGTTATGTCTCAATAACACACACAAGATAGTCTTAAAGCACTGCAGAGGAAATTGTGGAGACTGGCCAATTAAAAAGCCAAATTAAACAAGAGAACTTGGGATAACTTCATAGAGGTCCCTTGTGTAGGGTGATTAAGTTTTAGAAGCCAAAAGGCATTTGGTGATTACTGACTGTCTTGTTCAGCACAGTCACTTTACTTTCCACCTTAACTTTTTTTCTGAGGACTAAGCTTCCCCCAGCTTGAAGCCAAGAACATTTGGAAGGTTGGGGTGGTTTTCCTTTTTTTCATGTTGTGCATTGCACGTTTCGTGGCAGTGTTTTTCTTGGGTGTAGTACATTTTTGATTGTAGCACAGTCGTTACTTCATTTTTCTAAACATATGTATTTAAAACCCACAAGGGCCTGTGAAAGCTGATACTAAAATAAGACATCATATATATCAAACCCATAGGTTTTTTAAGAAGGCAGTTTTTCAACCTCCCCTCCAGAATTTCTTTCATGTGGCAGGAATCCATTTTCTCTCCCCCCCCCCCCCCTTCCCCCTTTCTTTATAATTCTGTCTTTCATGATGATCGTTGGTATTAGAGTAGAAAATGCTGTTTGATGAAATCAGTTAAAACTATTAAAAGGAAATAGGTTATTGAAAGAGAAAAGAAAAGATGTATATTCTCCAATAGAAAGCAGCAATCAGAGAGAACTATTATTTGACCAGTATAAAATTTGCTACCACAAAGAAATCAAATAGCTTCTTTCAAGTGATGTTGAATGAGGAGGGTGTTGTCAGTCCAGAGGACACCTTAGCTGTCGTGACCATCACTGAGGCATGCTCCATTCTTCTTCTTTTGGGGATAATTTTCTTTCTGAAACATTTTTCTTTCAGGATGATTTCAAAAGGTACTCTTTAATCCTTGCCTGTGACTTTCAAAAACACATTCAAAATGGCCTTTTAATTTTTTTTCCATAGCCATTACTTTTATTTTCTTACATTATTTGTATTGCATCTAACAAAACAGTGAGAATTCAAAGGATAGAGATACATTTATTATATATCCTCACTGTGGGATTTTTTCTTCCCAAAAAAAGACACCCCTGGGTTTTCCCCAGGTGTTAGAGAACACAGAAAAGTGTAAACATGCTCTATAAAACTTGTGTTCTCATTTCCTCTCTGGTGGGGGAATGCTTGTTGCCATATGTGAATATCATTTACAGAGGTGTCACGGTGTTTCAAGCAGGCTTGTCCAAACATTCAAGATATTGAGGGAGACCTGCTCAGCAGCATGGCTGGCAAAGGGCAAGGGTAAGCGACAGAAATAATGGGGAGGGATATTTAAATTTCAGGGAAGCAAGTTTGTCTCTTTCTGCCTGGAGTTTGTAACATGGCATTGATAGGTTTGTGTGCTTTTTGTCTTCTCAAATTTACCTGATGTGCTGCTAGCAGTACATTGGAAATTGAGTGAATTTGTATCTCCACAGGATTTTTTTCCTTCAACAAAATTCTTTGATGAAAAAAATATCAGGGGAAAAATCCACAGCAATAACTGTGCAAAATTCTCTTCAGTTAAATTTCACATAGGCTCTGGAACTTCTGTATGTGATATCACAGAGAAAATGATTTAAAAGTAGCAAAGAAAAAGCCTTGGTGGTTTAAAAAGCACAAAGATTTGTGATGAACATTTGTTCCTGTGGCTTTTCATTTTATTGTTTTAGAGGAGTTGTAATAAAGCTCTGGTTTCACCACAGATGAGTTCCATTTGTGGTTTGGGTTTGTGTTGTTTTTTTTTTCTGGAACATTGCTGTGGCTATTGTCACCAAGTTTGACACCATCAGAAGTTTCCCCAGGCTGCCAGCTGCAGGAGATACAATACACTTTGCTCTAGATATCAAAAAGATTCCTTGTCAGTGTTGTAGGCTACCAGAGCTTCACGAGCCCTGGCCTCAGACCACAGAGTGCTCTAAAGGTAAGGGTGGGAATGCTGAGCTTGACTGAAATGCCTATCAAAAGCTGTTGTACAGAGCAGAGGGCAAGTCTGATGTTTTCAGTAGTCTTTATCTCTGAGGAAAAAAAAGAAAGATCAGATATTATACTACAGTGCTGCAACACAGCTAAGAGGCAAAAAAACCCCTAAGCCTGTGTCATCGCTTACAAAAGTGAGCCAAACTTTTAGCTCCTGAGAGGGAATTAGAATTAAAATTTATGGCTAGTCATGCATGGAGCTTTGCTTTACCAAGAAGCTTAACTATCATCTCAGATCATGTGGTTGGTTAGTCACTCGTGACTGCCTGTGGGTGAGTGCAACCAGTCTGGGAACTCTTCAACAAAGAAAACAACCTTTTCTTACCAGTGTCCCTCTGCCCTTTCATCACCATCTCTTTCAGCTGGCAGTTCCATTCAGTTGTCCACCTTGGTTTTTACATGAGGTTTGGTACCTTTGTGCCGTGTTGTGTGTGCTAATGTCACATAATAGCTGCACACATTGGCTGTGTGCAGATGTACAAAAGGCCCAGAGGGAGATTGGTTCTTGCAGAAGGATCCTGGAAATCGTAAAAATAGGTCCTAAAGGTGGTGGCACAAACTGCAAGAATTGTGTCTTTATATCCTTTCACAGAAGACTTGAGTAATCTGTGTGTGTCTCTCTGGATGGGTGCAAACCACTCCTCCAAGCAGAGACTGGTAAGACATAGAGGAGACCTCTTAGTTCTGTGAAAGCAGCTTTACTTCTGACTCCTTCCCTGCTGCCAGGTTTGGTGAATTTGAAATGTGAAACCAGGCGAGGTGAGTTTGAGATCTTCTGTTAAGGAATGCAGAAAGTACCCTGTTGTGATCCTTGGCTTGAGCTGAGTACCCATGTTGAATTTCTCTCCAGTGCTGCTCCAGAGTATTTCACATTTGAACAATATTGAAAAGTTTCAGTTTCCTGATGATATATCAGACACTTCACTGCAATTCCAGCTACTTGTGGCTCCCTCAGAAGCTATAAAGAGCAAGCTTCAAGTTCACAGTCGTCTGCTTTAAGATATTTGAGATCTTGTCTTTTGGTTAGCTTGAGTGAAAGCTGGTGTGCAAGTTCTCTTGGGTTGTGAGACAGGTGAAAGGAACCTCTAAAGGATGTTTTAGGTTACAGCATGGCTGTACTGGTCCATGTTTTCCCCATCATACTAATAATATTCTTGTTTCTTCACCTGGTTTAGAAAAACAAGAAATCTCTGTGAGGGCTGAGGATGAAGCAGTGTCAGTAGCACGTGATGGAGCTTTTCCCCCCCTCATCTCCAGGAATTTCCTTACCATCTCTCAGACCAGTGTCAAATCTGTACTAGGCTGTCTTGTTTGATAGCTCTGATCTTTCTGCCTTACTTTGCTCTCAAATAGGAGCCATGATTGTGATATTCTGAGGCTGAAATTCAGGTGCCATATGTGAAGCATAAGTAGGACCACAGATGTAGTTTATGAGAGCAAAGCCAATGTTAATTTTGGCTAACGTAGATAAAATAGATTAAAAGTAAGCTGCCAAAAGGATGCATTTCTTCTAAGAAGCATCTTTTAATCCTTTACAATACATTTTGGAGATCCAATTGTGAGAGCTTATATTACAAACAAGCTTTAAGTGCAGTTTATTCAAACTGTATGAACAGTGTTCTACCTGTATGCACTTCAGTTCTTCATAGAATGGTTTGGGTTGGAGAGGACCTCCAAAGGTCATCTAGTCCAATCCTCTACAGTGAGCAGGAACATCCTCCGATAGATCAGGTTACTCAGAGTCTTGTTGAGCCTAACCTTGAATATCTTCAGGGGTGGGGCCTCAAGTACCTCCCTGGACAACCTGTACCAATGTTCTACCACCCTCATGCTAAAGAACTTGCTCCTAACATCTTTCAAATCATTGCCTCTCATCCTACCACTACAGGCCTTTGGAAACAGTTCCTCTGCAGCCGCCTTCTGGATTCTCTTCAGGTATTAGGAGAGTTCAGGAGAGTAGGTTTAGGCCAGAGCAGCTGGAGAGCAGCCAAGAAGAAAGGGATCTGGGGGTACTGGTAGATAGTAGCTGAAGATGAGCCAGCAGTGTGCCCAGGTGGCCAAGAGAGCCAATGGCATCCTGGCCTGGATCAGGAACAGTGTGGCCAGTAGGACAAGGGAGGTTATTCTGCCCCTGTGCTCAGCACTGCTCAGGCCACCCCTTGAGTGCTGTGTCCAGTTCTGGGCTCCTCAATTCAGGAGAGATGTTGCAGTACTGGAAGGTGTCCACAGGAGGGCGACAAAGCTGCTGAGGGGCCTGGAGCAGAGCCCTGTGAGGAGAGGCTGAGGGAGCTGGGGGTGTGCAGCCTGCAGCAGAGGAGGCTCAGGGCAGAGCTCATTGCTGCCTGCAGCTACCTGAATGGAGGCTGTAGCCAGGTGGGGTTGGGCTCTGCTGCCAGGCAGCCAGGGACAGAAGAAGGGGACAGAGTGTCAAGTTGTGCCAGGGGAGGTCTAGGATGGATGTAAGGAGGAAGTTGTTGGCAGAGAGAGTGATTGGCATTGGAATGGGCTGCCCAGGGAGGTGGTGGAGTCTCCGTCCCTGGAGATGTTGAAGTAAAGCCTGGATGAGGCACTTAGTGCCATGCTCTGGTTAACTGGATAGGGCTGGGTGCTAGGTTGGACTGTATGATCTTGGAGGTCTCTTCCAACCTGCTTGAGTCTATGATTCTAAGAAGTTCTTCAGTATGAGGGTGGTGAGAGTCTGGAACAGTTGTGGATGTCTCCTCCCTGAGGGTGTTCAAGGCCAGGTTGGATGAAGATTTGAGCAGCATTTGAGAGATGTCCCTGCCTACGTCGGGGAGGTTGGAGTAGCTGATCTCTAAGGTCCTTTCTAGTCTAAGCCATTCTATGATTCTATTTCATTCAGCATTTAGAAATCAATATTTTAATCAAGCTCCCAGTTTCTTTCCAAAACTGACTTAAAAGAAATAAGTACACTTGCAGTGATTTAATACATCTTATTATGTCACTGCCATTTGAACATCAGAAAATACATCTTAGATCAATTTTTCTAAGTTAAGTTAGATAATTGCTGAAGGCATTTATACTCTCCCATTTAGCAAAAACACAGTATTACATTAAGGCTTCAGTTATTTGCTGATTGGGGTATTTTAATCATTCCAAGCAATTAAGGAATTAACCTTGCAATTGAAAAAATAAATGGGAAACGTTTCAGAAGCAAGATTTAAATTGATTGTTCAATTCAAGTTTTCTGTTTGATAACTTTAATTGATTTAGTTTGGGTGAGTGTGTTTAGTCCATGATTTTTGCTGCTTGTTGGTAGAAGGATGACTGAATGAAACTTTAGCTGGACATGCAGTCTGTTTTTAATGCTGGGTGAGAAAGCAGATCTACTGCTTGTGGTCTGCCAGTCTCTGCTGAGTGTGTGTGGCCAAGTTTTGGCTACAGGGATGGCTTCTGTGAGAAGCTGCTAGAAGCTTCCCTTGGGTCAAACAGAGCCCATGCCAGCCAGTTCCAAGATGGGCCTGCTGCTGGCCAAGGCTGAGCCCATCAGTGATAGTGGTAGCATCTCTGGGATAACAAGAGGGAAAAGTTACAGTGCAACAGCAATTGCAGCTGGGGAGAGGAGATAAATATGTGAGAGAACCAACCCCGCAGGCACCCATGGTCAGTGAAGAAGGAAGGGGAGGAGGTGTTCCTGACACTGCAGCAGAGGTTCCCCAGCAACTCATGGTGAAGACCATGGTGAAGCAAGCTGTGCCTGTGGAGGCTCACAATGGAGCAAATATGCAGCTGCAGCCCATGGAGGACCCTGTGCCTGGAGCAGCCTGATAAGCCTGAAGACTTACCCCATTGAGAGCCCGTGCTGCAGCAGGCTCCTGACAGGGCCTGTGTTCATGCAGGGACAGGGCCACATGCTGGACTTGTGACCCTGCAGAGGACCCACCTTGAAGTAGAGGAAGGGTGTCAGGGTTCCTGCCCCTGGCAGTGGGGAGGTAGAGAAAATCTGGAGTGTAGTTAAGCCCAGGAAGAAGGGAGGGGTTGAGAAGGTTTTTATTTCTCATCATCCTAATTTGATGTAATTGCTAATACATAAATTTCCCAGGTTGATTCTGTTTTGCCCGTGGTGGTAATTGATGTGTGATCTCTTCTAGTCCTTATCTTGATCCATGAGACTTTTGTTATGTTTTCTGTCCCCTGTCCAGCTGAGGAGGGCAGTGATGAAGTGGCTTTGGTGGATGCCTGTCATCCAGCCAAGATCACCCCCACCATGTTGCATAGGCATCATCTACAAAATGACCAGGGAAGACAGTGGAGACTCATCATGCTGTGATTTGATTTGTTTAGACTAACTTGGAGCTTTTACTGCTGTAAAATTTGTAGATGGTTGGCAGGAAATCTTGCCCTCACCAGCAATGTTTTCAGCCATTGACTCTGCGCTCTCTGCTTCTCTCTGTGCCAAGGGAAGGATTCTGTGCCTGTACCATTTCAGTACAGTGAAATGTCTGAGGGTTTTTTCAGTCTTCTGTTGACTTGGACCTCTCCTGGTCCATCCTCATGAGCTTTTGACTGGAAGAGCTTCTGCCCCAGCACCGATGGCTGCTGCAGCATTGCCAGCTCAGCCAAGCATAGATGTGCAGGGAAAGTGGCTTTAGAGTGCACAGAAGCTGTTTGCCTCTCTGGTTGTCATAGAGGACGTCTGTCTTCTTGTCCAGGCTTGCTCCTTAGGCTCCTGGTGCTTTTGTGCGTCACTCCAAGCTGGTCATGACCACAGTTCCACAGTCTTGTAAGGCAAGCTCAGACATTTTGCTGGCACATGATAGCAAGACCAGGGGCACATGGCTTCTGGAAGGTGGCAGGAAAGTGGTTTTGACTTCATCACACTGGGCATTGCTCTATGAAACGCTTGAAGCAAGCAAGACATCTTCTTACTTCTTCAGCAGTCTTGGCTGCTGCATCTGTTGAGAAAAGTACATTTAGGGCATATGGTTAACCTCAGGCATAGAGGAAATTTTGATTGGGAGATTAAAGAATCCTAGGATACAGTGGCACGCTCAGAGGTTGCTCAGTAGAAGCGCTGAGAGCTGGGCAGGTCTCAGTGTATGTATCAGCTAGGACTGGTGTGTCTTTGATCTTTTGATGAAGGTCATTTTACAAACTTCCCTGCTGTCTTCTGGTGTTGATTAAAACATCAACAGCCACATTCACACTTTTATACTTCCTGTGAACTTTCTTTTTCCTCCCTCAGTGGCCATGGAGAACATTTATCTCCTTTGACTTCGACAGCCTCACATTTTTCTGAAAGATTACAATTACACCTTCTTTTTTTCTGCTTTCTGGACCACACAGATGTGTTTTCTATAACCCTCATGAGGTGGATTTTTTTCCCCTCTCTTCATTTTCTTTATCAATCTTATGTACTCCAAACCTGGTGTAACTTACACACATTATAAACCTACTTTATTCTGTCTGACTTCATATCAGGTCTAGAAACTAATTCTGAAGCCTTTTCAGTTTTGTTTCCAGCAGCGAGTAAAATTGTTGCTCCCTTGTGACTATTAATGGATCTTTTATAAAATGAGCAGATATTTCAAACAAATAAATACCCATCACACTGACAATGGCAAAGTGCTCCTCTTACAGCTGCTGTCGTTCCATCTGGGAATGTAGCAGCAACCTTTGTGAGCTCTGAGAGGGGACTGCCCTGCAGTGCTGCCTGCTGTGGGACCCGAAGTGTCTTGTTTGCATAGTGGCTGGAAGCTTGCACTGTCTGCCACACTATGGTGTCTGGACAGGTTGGAGTTACTCAATTTATTTTCCATATTTAAAACACTCTTCCTTTATTTATTTATTTATTTTGGCCAAGATCATCACATTTTTCTCTTGGCAAGCAGTCCAGCAAAGAGCAGTAGAATTTAAAGTAGAACCATAAAAGTTGTCAGGGGTTTTCTGACCAAACTGTGTTCTGGAGATGTTCACAGTGTACAAGTGAGTCCTGTTTTTACTGCTGCTTTTACAGATGCTTGTAGGGTTTTGGGGAGGGGGTGGCAGGGGAGAAAGAAACTGAAATCTCTGCTTTGCCCTACATATTTTTGCAGAGCTTTTGTGCGTGTAGTTCAGGTTAACGCTGGCTGCAGGACCAGTAGAGGGAGCCCAGAGTCACAGAATACTGGAGAGCAGTTTGGCTGGGGGAGATGGGGTGGGAAGCTTTGGTAAAGTGGAGGAATTTTCTGCTTGTGTTTGGGAAGGGCTTGTTGAATACAACTAATAAAACGTTGAAATGCCTTTTAAATGATCAAATTAACATTAACAACTTTTATATTGGAAGGCTAATCAGTATTTTTTTCTCCCCTCTCTTTCCTATGTTGCTGCTGGCTGTAACTTCATGTCACCTTTCCAGAAAGTAAGTAACATTGCATGTTTTAAACCTGTTTGGAAGTCTGTGAGTGGATGTATAAATGTGTATCTGTGTACAACAAACATATGAGAGCAGAAAATGATCAGTCTTTAAGACATCCTCCTACAGAGGCTGACTCCCATGCATGAATGACTTTTAGGTACCACAGTGGCTTGAAGCAGAAGATGATAAATAGTATGAAAGTTCTTCATCTGAAGGTTATAAGTGGTAAATGTATTTCTGTGTGTGGAGTGTGGCAATAAAACTTGCAGTGTATCGCTTTAAAATGTCTCCTGGCTCTAAAAATTCAAAGATATCAAGTTACAAAGTAGAATATTATTGTATCCAATTTGATTTAACTGAGTCAAAGCTGAACTGCTTTGGAGTGTTTCAAGAGCTTAGGTCAAACTGTACGATTTTTGACATTCAAAGATACTTAGACATCTATTTGGCAGCCCTTGGCTGCTGTATTAACAGATGCCAGCAGCTCTGAGCAAAGCAAATGTATCCTTAGGCTGTAGGAAAATATAGGAAGCATGCAGTAAGTAGTATGGATCCCTCAGAAACTGCTTTGTGATTCAGACCTCAGTCTGCATTGTGGGGACTTGGGTTTCTGGCTTTTCGAACCGCATCCCCACGTGCTGTGACAGCAGCACGTACTGCAAGTGTGGCCAGCATCCCTTGGGAGTAATGTTTGGGAACTGCAAGACAGTGTCTTAAGACACTGCCTGTGCTGACAGAAGAGTGGCCAAATCATTGTTTTGCCTGTGATCGAGGACACCGTGGATTTCAGTTTGAGCTGCTTATTATGTTGGTGCCCTAACTGCTATTTCCTTTGCAGCTTAAATGTGTGTGGTTTGTTTTGTGCTCATAATAGATATACCCAAGTCCAGTTTTCAAGAAGGGTGGACAGGGCCCTTTGGTTGCACGCCAAATGACTTAGGAATTGCAGATATCTGTATGAAACAAGCATTACAGTAGTTAAAGTACTTCTTGGCTCAGCGGCTGCTGTGGATTTCTTTGTAAGTCAGAGAGTAGTTTCTATTGTCCACTTGCCAGTTGGCTAGACTTTGAAGATTAAGATATCTGCTGTGAGCACAGTAGTGGTCATGAGATTGCCAAAGCCTCTATTTTGGGTTCATTCATCTCATATTGTTTTAATTGGTTAATGGTATCTAAAAATAAGTGTGGAATCCAGAATATCTGTGCTGCAATAGGAGAGGGATGCAAAGCATCCTGCATATATGCACAGAGTTTTGTTTCTCCTTGATCTACTGAGTTTGTCTCCTGCTGCAGAGTCAGCAAGTTCTTTCTGTCTTGCAGAGCAAGTCTTAATCTGTGATAATGTTTCAGTAAAAAGATCCAAGACTGTGAGAGTTGAAATTGCCTCATGTTCTGTATGTTAACATATGGAAGAAATTATGCAGCGAGAACTGCTCTATTAAATGCTTTGTGTCTTTCCTTGTCAAACACTAATAAAAGAAGGGAAATGTGTAAAGAGAAGTATCCTGCATATTCCAAAACTAGTTTAAGTAATCGTTAAACTCAATGAAATCTCTTAATCTTTTCTGTGCTACTGCTAGCAGGATCGTTGTACATGTAGCATGTTTAGTTTTGTATTCTGTTATAGTCCTACATCAAAACCAGATGTGGAATTGGTTTTATTTGCAGGGGGAAAAGAGCAACAATGAAAACTTGTCAGGATGTTCATATTGGATGATGATGTTTTAGAAGAGTCATAAAACAGATCTCTGTTAAATGTCAGAAGTGTCTATCAACAATTCTACCTGTACTTTGTGAGGTTTCTTGATGTAGTAATATGATACATTAGGTGTCCAATAGTAAATAAATTATATTGGACAGGACTTCCTGCCCCGAGGACACTTCATAGTTTAATTTTTACTGGAAGAGCAATTACCACACTATCCATCATGCCATTAAATTAATATATGTACAGTAAGGATGAATTTTGTTGTAACAGAGGCACGGAAATCAGCAGAAAGCATCTTCAGATGAAAGATGGCAGTTTCAGTCCAGTTTTATTTACAAGAAAATCAATCACGCCATTTTCAACAGAGATGGAGTGCTGTGTTCTACCGCTGCATAATAAAGAGCAGTGGTTTCTGATGGACTTTTGAAGCCCTGTTCCTGGTTTATAGTTGAGTATATAATTAATCCTGCAATACTTAACAAGACACTTAATTTAATGCACAGGCATTGTTCCATTTAACCAAGTGGAATATATTTACGTGGCTAAAGATAAGCGTGCGTGCAGGCTGGGGACCCCAGGGAAGAAGCACAGTTTCAGCTTCAGTCTCTGAGTACACCGTGTACATGAGTCAGTAAATGGGGACAGAGATGTACATCTATAAATCTTGTACTTAGATTCTTATATTCACATGAAATAAGGTAATCCCTGACTGCTTTCTTCCCCACCGTTCCTTACGTCAACTTTTCACAGTGGAAGTGTAGCTGGGGTAGAAACAGTTGCTTCTTCTGCTGCTGTAAACGTGCACATGTTACAGAGACACCTCAATAGGTTGTGTTTCTTCCTAAATTATCCCTTAGCATGCATTCCACGGCCGTGTTACAATTACTACCTTGAGCAGATCAATCTCTTAATCTCTCACCCAACTCTAATTAGAAAAGATAGTGCTTCACAGAGGGCACAAATGTGCTTGTATTTATGTGTAGTAGTGCATGCTGGCCATGTTAAGCCAGGAGAAGGCTTAACTATATATCACTTTTAATTTTAAATGTGTTCTTCCTGGGCTCTTTGTTATTCTTTTGTTGCCTTTCATCCTATGGGATGCAGCTGCCCTTGAACTTGGTACTGTTTTGATCATTCATGAGCAGCAGCCACATTGTCTGTAACGTTTTAAAAATGAGGCTTCGTGGTGTTATTTGCTAAGTAATTTCACATAAATATTTGGACTTTGGCTCCCTTAGAACGTGGAGCTGGTTGCTGTAGGAAGAAAAGCATAATTATAATTCACAGACTTTTTGCCTCGAGCCTAGGGGACAGATGCATATGATTAAGTTTGAAACTGGCCTGTTATTGTAATGTAGATGTTTTCAGGGTTGAGAGAATTAAGAAAAAAAAAAAAAGGGGGGGGGGAGGAAAGGCAGGCAAGCATGAGTTCTAAAAAAAATAGACCAAGGGAATAGTTTTACAAGAGGCACTCAATCTTGGACTGCACAATTTTATTTTTCAGTGGAACCTCTCCATTAGCTTGCCTGAATGCAATGCTTCACACTAACACTCGTGTAGGTGATGGAACATTCTTCAAAATCCCTGGGAAGTCAGGACTCTACGCTCTCAAAGTAAGTTTAAATGTTGTATATGGAAAGTACACAGCGCTATTAATCCCTTTTATGAATGTCTCAATAGATATAAAAGTAAACAGATTAGATTCTTTGGAGAGGAAATGACCTGATAGTCTTCCTAACTGCTTTCAGATGTCTTGTAAAAGGATTTATAATGAGAGTAAACATTGAATGTTTCATCCTAGAAAGTATATACATGTTCTTGAATTTGGCATGTGGTATGAAAAAAAACCCCACGTAGCAGAGCTAAAATGCTGCTTTTTTCAGAGCTGTTCACAGAAAGGCCTTTGTTTTATGAGCTGTGAGCTCAAGAGGATCACTGACTTTTCTCGTTAAGTAATTGTATTAATGTTTGGCTTTTAAATGGTGCAAGATTATTTGCAAGTCTAATATAAATCAGCTTTGAATGTGCAGGTTGCATCATTTTTGTTTTTAGAGAGGTTGGGTTTTATTTTAGAGAAGGAAAGTGGTTGAATTTTGCCTTTATGCTGTTTCCATTCTGTTTCCTCTTTATTTTTCTTACTTGGTGTATGATGGTTTCTGTGTATGGAATTTTCTCTTGCTTGCACATGATCAAACTTAAAGAGAGGCTTCACAATAGGAGTAGAGGAATGAGAGGCAGAGGTGAGGAGCAAGAAAGTGAGATTATACGCTTGGCAGTCGAAATGTAGTCAATTGAAATTTGAGGCTAGGAGGGCAGGATCTTTGTCATTTATGGCAGCCTTATTTGATGGAAGGTTTTGAAAAGTATAAAATTCTATAGATTTGCCTCCTTCTGCTAACTGAAAATTCCACGCCTGAGACTGGATGAATAGTTTCCAGGAGCTCTGTTTCCTAATTTACTGAAACAAATGCTGTTGTTTTTCCTTTAAATCGGGAGATATTCTTGGCACAAGTCCAGGTTATTCACAATCACTCCCATGCTTGTGAGCTCCAGGTTGCTTCAGCTGTTTGAATTCAGGAAACAGGCAAAAGGCAGAAAAGAAACATTAAAGGCTTTGGGGTTTGATTCGGCGGTGCGGACACTCAACTGGAAAGGCAGGATTTTTAGCAGCTAAACAAGTCTGTTTCTGTTTAAAACAAAAAAAAAAAGGAGGGGGGGGAATGTGGAAGATCCTGCATTTTATTGAACATTTTTTTCTCAAGAAAGAGTATGGTGTGGCTTCCCAAACCAGCATTTTTGCTTTTCAAGTTGTCTCGTGAAGCTCTGGTTTTATGCCTTGCTCTGAAGTCACTCACAAGCATATTTTATTTTATTCTGGTTTTTGAAATCTAAGCATGAGAGTACACTGCAGTAATCTATTTTGGGAGATGCAGCAGGATCATGATTGATTTTTTTTTTATGTGTGTGGTTTTTTTTTTCCCCTCTCTCTCGTTAATTTTAGTTTTCTTTTGCTTTTTTAACTGTAGAAAGAAGAATCAACGTGCCCTACTGATGGAACGTTGGATTTAGGATGTGAATCTGAGTTAGATGGCACTGAAATGGCTGAGACAAACAATAATAATGGAGAAGAAAATGGTGGTAGGTGGTTTAATTTCACTATTAGAGGGCATATATTGGGAGAAGAGAAAGTGTTGTTTATGTGAGATTTTTTGGTGTGTGAATGCTAAGCAGTGTAAGTAATATTTTGTACTCACTGAACTATTTTTGAGTGGCTTCTTCTCTTTCTTTGGCTTTATAAAGAAATCAAGACCTCCTGGTGCCTTATTTGACTTACATTTATAAAAGACAGTAAGTACAGCCGTTGGGTGTGTTTTCAGTAGGTAAATGTTTTGGTCTAGGTCCCAAATCTAAAGGGTGGTTTGCCTTCCTGGGCTTCAGAGTTGCATTTGTCAGACAGGCATCTCACTGATTACACCGTGGGCGTGTGGGGTTGGTCCCTCAGTAGAGTTTTGGGCGCAGGGCAAAGGTTTATATTTTCCAGTTCCATGCAGAGATTCTCCTGGGTGCCGTGTTGAACTATCAGATCCTGGGCTCTTCTTTTTGTCTTAGGTGATGACAAACTGAAGCTTTGCAAGAACCTGAAAATGGAAACCTTTGAAATGCTTTTTTCTATTTGGGAGGCAATAATTGGGGTGGTTCTTCAGTCGCCTCAAATTAGTTGCCAGTAATAGCAATTAGTATTCTTCTTATTTGAACTACTCATGCAATGCTTATCAAGTGAATGCTTTACATCAAAAGTTACACTTCCCAGGGCCTCTGAAATAAATCTTTCCATGATCAGTTACTCTCTTTTGCTGCCCCCTCACAACCTGTCTCACTGCTGGGCTGCAGCCTACTGTTGCGGCTCACTTCATATATGGTGAGAAGTGTCCTGTTTACAATTAGGATGTGAAAAGACTCAGCTTTAAGTTCTTATTCTGCTTTTTGATCTTGAGCAGCTTACAGCAGGTCCATGCTGTGCCTGTACAGGACTGATGTTGCCATTTCAGTATTGCTCCCTTGCAGCACTGAGAAAAATGACAAAATGCTTGGTTGTAGGGGAAACAGAACTGCTGAAACAGGTTGCTGTGGATCTGGTGGTGAGGGTTTGAAGCTCGGTGGAAGAACAAAAGTCAAGAGTTAGTAAATAGCTCTGCTTCTTTGTTTTCTTTGAGATGTCTCTAAGTTAACAGGCTCAGCATGGGCAATGGTTTTATGCTGATGTAGATTATGCTGCATGTTTAAATTAATATAAATATTTGTAGTCCTTCAGTAGTCTTGTAGGGCTACGAGGACAATTTGGGGACTGGAGCACTGCCTGATGAGGAGAGGCTGAGGGACCTGGGGCTGTTTAGTCTGGAGAAGAGAAGACTGAGAGGAGCTTAATAAATGCTTATAAACATCTGAGGGCTGAGGGTCAAGAGGGGGGACAGGCTCTGCTCACTTGTTCCCTGGGATAGGACAAGGAACAATGGATGCAAGCTGCAGCACAGGAGGTTCCACCTCAGCACAGGGGGGAACTTCTTGACTGGAAGGGTCCCAGAGCACTGCCACAGGCTGCCCGGAGAGGTTGTGGAATCTCCTTCTCTGGAGACTTTCAAGGCCTGTCTGGATGTGTTCCTCTGTGACCTGGGCTATATTGTATGGTCCTGCTCTGGCAGGGGGGTTGGACTCGATGATCTCTTTGGGTCCCTTCCAACCCCTGACATCCTGTGATCCTCTGATACTCACTTTGGTGATTCAAACTTCCCAAAGCCTCCAGGAGAATGCAGTGGTGAAAAGCAGTGCAAACAGTTACAGAAAGCAGAGGTTGATGTTACTTGTTATCAGCAGCTAAAACTCACGGCAAAGCCCTGGCAATTATTTAGGAGTGGGAGGGTATAAATAAGGATGCCAGAATGTCAGAAGTAGAAAATTGCTGGGTTTTGACTGGGAGAAGACTACATGCTAGTTTCACAGTTTACAGTAATAAAAATAATTGTAGCACTTGTGATGACATAAAAGAGCAGCTGCTAAAATTAAACATTGAATAATATTTGGGTAGAGCAGTAAATTACACCTAGATTGTTTGCGAAGCTGAGAACTTTCTCTTCTGTTTCACCTGTAACAAATCCTGGAAGACTGCAGTACAATTAACCTTGTGAAAACAAGAGGGTTTAATTTACTTTTTTTCATGTCATCAGGTGAATGTGTTTAAAAGGAGTAAATAGGATGGCAGTGGTGAATCTGTGTTGCATGCAGGAAGGTGAAGCTGGGTGTGATGAATGAAGAGAGGATGTCTTTTTATCAGTCAGCTGATGGAGAATGCTTTTGTCAAACCTATTTCATAGAGTCCTAGAATCAGCCAGGTTGGAAGAGACCTCCAAGATCATCCAGTCCAACCTAGCACCCAGCCCTGTCCAATCAACTAGACCATGGCACTAAATGCCTCAGCCAGGCTTTTCTTGAACACCTCCAGGGATGGCGACTCCACCACCTCCCTGGGCAGCCCATTCCAATGGCAAATTTTGTTAATGGCTTTCCCTGTGACTGAAAGCTTTGTTCTTAAAGGTAGCTGTTGATATACATGTAGAATTTTGTAAATTATTTCATTTGCAATATCGAATTATTTGGCTTAAAACTGGGACTGTTTCCCATAAATGCAACCAGAGGATCAAAAATGACAAATTCTTAGATCTATAAACATGTAGGAATCACCATCCACAAAAGGTGGCATCTTGTGGGTGTGATGTGACCACTTTTCATTCAGTATCTTTGTCTGTACTTCCTGAAAAGTATAAAATCCTTCTTGATGCAATGCATTGGGAAGAAATAGTAACATTTAGATCCTTCTTGCTTGCCTTGTAAATGATTACAGCTGAACAACAGTTGATTTTTTTTCTTTTTTAATGAAGGGGAAAAAAAAGGTCACATTTGTGCAGGGGAAACGAATCCAATAAATCAGTAAATCTGAAAAGCATTTAAGGATCACAATGGAAAATGAATTGAACATGAATGAGATGCTTTTGCTAATTAGTCCAACATGGTTCTTGGACTATAATTCTGATAGCACTGATTAAAGAATATAGGCACAGTGTTTCCTTTGGGTATAACACTAGTTAAATGATTGCTACTGTATTGTATTCATTATAGCTGTAAGAAAGAATTCAGAAAACCAGGAAAGGATTTAGAAAAGATGTGCAAGAACATTTTGAGCCTCTTTTACTCTGGGAAATAAAACAGAGACAGTGCAGGCAGATAATAAAAAAAATGAGGTGGTGACCTGATCTGTTTGTAAATATTTCAGAAAACATATTTCTGTAGAGAGTATTTGGCATGCCAGATTAAATCTATCAAGATACCTATCAATTAAGCTTTTCACACCAAAGCTGGGATTATTATTTTTCAAGGAAACTGCCCTGTGGCATAAAAATAGTATTTGGTTTAGTGTAAAGGGGAAAAAAAAGGCTTTATGAAATTCTGTGACTTGTGTTTTAGAAAAGGTTATTATACAGAATATCTCCTTTCAGCCAATACATGGAATATAGATTATTCTTCCCCTGTACTCAGCACTGCTCAGGCCACACCTTGAGTGCTGTGTCCAGTTCTGGGTTCCTCAATTCAAAAGAGATGTTGCAGTACTGGAAGGTGTCCACAGGAGGGCGACAAAGCTGCTGAGGGGCCTGGAGCAGAGCCCTGTGAGGAGAGGCTGAGGGAGCTGGGGGTGTGCAGCCTGCAGAAGAGGAGGCTCAGGGCAGAGCTCATTGCTGCCTGCAACTGCCTGCAGGGAGGCTGTAGCCAGGTGGGGTTGGGCTCTTCTGCCAGGCAAGCAGCAACAAAACAGGGGGACAGAGTCTGCGGTTGTGCCAGGGGAGGTCTAGGCTGGATGTTAGGAGGAAGTTGTTGTCAGAGAGAGTGACTGGCATTGGAATGGGCTGCCCAGGGAGGTGGTGGAGGCACCATCCCTGGAAGTGTTCATGAAAAGCCTGGCTGAGGCACTTAGTGCCATGGTCTGGTTGATTGGCTGGGGCTGGGTGCTAGGTTGGACTGGATGATCTTGGAGGTCTCTTCCAACCTGCTTGATTCTGTGATTCTGTGATCTCCTTTCAGCCTTAGTGTGGATGACACATAGGAGGGTGGACCTTGTTTGCACATTGTGTTCTTAATTGCCCAATTGATTACATTTTTTATTTGCTCTTGCTCCACCACTATGGTAGAGTCCAGAAGCCCCACTTCTGACAGAGCTAAACAGAAAATGTTTAGCAAGAGTGTAAAAAGTGCTGGTTTAAAGTTAGCTGGAAGCAGAGGATGAACCCTAAGTGACAGCCGCAGTCTGTTTGTGGGCTTCAGATGATAGCCTT
Source organism: Pogoniulus pusillus (assembly GCF_015220805.1). Lineage (NCBI taxonomy): Eukaryota > Metazoa > Chordata > Aves > Piciformes > Lybiidae > Pogoniulus > Pogoniulus pusillus. The sequence goes on from NC_087297.1 coordinate 7,064,719, forward strand.
CAGCTTTCAGTGTAAAAAGTACCAGCTGATGCTCAGACAGAGAAGCATCACATTATTCCCCAGCAGGCACAGATTTCCTGGTCTAAATGCAGGCTTCTGAACAATTTTATGGGCAGAACAATAAAAACATTCCTCCCAGTTATAAACACATGATGGGGTGAAAACTGTTGCCCCACATCATTATTGTTAAATAGACAATTGGAAAGGTCACACCTCAGGATTTTTCAGGTGCTGTGGAAAAATCTTTGTTTCCTCAGCTTCTCCAAAGGTGTGTGTCAAAGAAAGTCTTTTTGCTACAGCTGATTCTGTTTGGAATGGGATTTCTGTAGATGCTCTCCAGCAGTCTCATATCCTTGTACAAATTCCATTCCCCTCAAATACAAGGGCGGCATGTAAAGTTGCAGTTGGTAAAAGAATTAAACTCCCAATTACTGTTGCCTGGGAAAATGATGACTATAATATCCTTTTGCCCATCAATAGGATGTTCTGTTCTCAAAAAGCATTTGTCCCTAGGGTTTCTGAAGCCGGGGCTAATCCATCAGCCACGGAGCCCAGCTGATTAAAAACCGCCTTCACGCAAGCCAGTGGAATGCACAATGATGTAACTCTGGAGGAGCTGGAGCAGTTCCTTGCCTCCTTGCCCCACCCCAGACAGTTTCTGAGGTTTGCCCAAATATGAGCAGCATATGTCTTCTCTTGCAAACCAGAAGGCTTTCAGCACTTTCTAGAACTCTTTAAATTTGTCAGTTGCAAATAGGAAATGATAGAATTTAAGGCCAGGCTGGATGAGGCTCTGGACAGCCTGATCTAGTGTGAGGTGTCCCTGCCCATGGCAGAGGGGTTGGAACTAGGTGATCCTTGTGGTCCCTTCCAACCCTGACTGAGTCTATGATTCTAATTAATTTCCTAGGTCTTTTCCTTAAGAGGTAATAGTTGACATGATGGACAATGGACAACAGAGTGTTGGATTCATGCTGAATCCTGAAGTTTTGCTTTTGTAGCCACTGTGCTCTTGAACAGTTTGTCCTTTTCAGACCAGGGAATCACCAAGATGACTCCCATCGTGAGGAATGGATAGAATCATAGAATGGTTTAGGTTGGAAGGGACCTCAAAGCTCAGCCAGTTCCAACCTCCTGCCATAGGAAGGGACACCTCCACTAGAACAGGTCACTCAAGGCCTCATCCAACCTGGCCTTGAACACCTCCAGGGAGGGAACATCCACAGCCTTCCTGGGCAACCTGTGCCAGTGTCTCATCAGCCTCACTGGAAAGAACTTCCAGTTTAAATCTCCCCTCTGCCAGTTTAAACCTGTTAACTCCTCATCTTGCCATCACAAGACCTTGTAAACAGTCCCTGCCCAGCCCTCCTGTTTGAAACCCAAGTCTACATTTAGATGTTTGCTACCCTTCCAGGCATGGAGCAGCTGGCAATTCAGAGAAACCTGTTGCCTTTGTTATCTTGTCTCTTGGGAAAGATACTGGATGATTCTACTGAAAATGCCCATTGCACATGGCAACACCTGCATGTGGGACAGGCTTTGCTACGAGCAGAAGGGCAGCTCAAACATACAGAGTTTTGGATGACAGCATTATAACTGTTTTGTTTGTTTCCTTTTTTGTTTTGTTTTTTTTTATGGTTTGGGGCTTTTGTTTGGTTCGATTTGGTTTTCATCTCTTTGCAAGTATCCATAAAATAAACATACTGTCCCATGGATCAGGTTTAACTTCTGCTGGTTTCATTGCAACAGGAGGAAGGCCATAAAAAAAGAAACTGTGGAGCTTTTGGGAGAGATCTTTCTCATCTGCTTTTTTTTTTTTTTGCTGTACAGTAGAGTTAATGAGGCCTAAGAAATTGGTGGCTTAGTGATGACAGCCTGTGTATTTTTAGTGGGAAATGTTGACTTCCTTTGGAATAAGGATTCACAGTTTTCAAAGCTTTGTGAAATGTTTGGGCTCAAAAGCATGTCAAGAATATAATATGATTCAGTGCAAGCCGCCAAGCCCGATGTGGTATTTGATGTCTTCTTCCCAAAAAACTCCTATTTGGTATTATTTATCATTTCACAGTTCCAGTATTGCTTTTCAAAAAGAATATTACAGTCACAGTAGTGCCCTTGATATATGCATCTGTTTTTGCTTGCTTTGGCGAACTCATACAATTAACTCACTCCCAAACTGGTTTTCATTTTCAAGAGCTGATGGCAGCAGCCGAGTTCTGAATTGTTCAGATTTTGCAAGTTGGGCTCCAGAGATCAAAGAGTGATGGAGGTGAATTACTTGACACATCTGTGTTGGCAAAGTGTGACCATTCATGTCAATACAAGCATAGATCGATGTCACCCAAAGAACATATTGAGTTTTATGGCTGTTTGAGAGACAGATTCGGCGCTTATGTTTTCCTAAGGGAGTTCCCAGTGAAGTCCTGTATCTCCAGAGTGTCTCTAGTCTTTGGCATGTGGTAGCAGTATTATTTTGTGTTTTGTAATCTGGCCATTGGTAAACAATCCTTCTCATCTGCTGTGGTTGCTCTAACAAAGGAAGAACCTGGACAGGCTGGAGAGGTGAGCACAAGCCGACCTCAGGAGGTTCAACAAGACCAAGTGCAGGGTCCTGCATCTAGGTCGAGGCAATCCCAAGCACAAATACAGGTTGGGCAGGGATGGGCTGGAGAGCAGCCCTGAGGAGAGGGAGTTGGGGGTGCTGGTGGATCAGAAGCTCAGCATGAGCCAGCAGTGTGCACTTGCAGCCCAGAAAGCCAAGCAGAGCCTGGGCTGCAGCAGCAGAAGTGTGGCCAGCAGGGCCAGGGAGGTGATTCTCCCCCTCTACTCCACTCTGGTGAGACCCCACCTGGAGTACTGCATCCAGTTCTGGAGCCACTATTACAAGAAGGATGTGGATGTGCTGGAGTGTGTCCAGAGGTGGGCCATGAGGATGCTCAGAGGGCTGGAGCAACTCTGCTGTGAGGACAGACTGAAAGAGTTGGGGCTGTTGAGTCTGGAGAAGAGGAGGCTCCCAGGTGACCTTCTTGTGGCCTTCCAGTATCTGAAGCCTACAAAAAAGCTGGGGAGGGACTTTTTAGGATATCAGAGAGTGAGAGGACTGGGAGGAATGGAGCAAAGGTGGAGATGGGTAGGTTCATCCTGGACATGAGGAGGAAGTTGTTGAGCATGAAAGTGGTGAGAGCCTGGAGTGGGCTGCCCAGGGAGGTGGTTGAGGCTCCATCCTTGGAGGTGTTTAAGGCCAGGCTGGATGAGGCTGTGGGCAGCCTGCTCCAGGGTAGGGTGTCCCTGCCCATGGCAGGGGAGTTGGAACTAGATGATCCTTGAGGTCCCTTCCAACCCTGACTGATTCTATGATTCTAAGTGAACTGCTGGTGATTTTAGTGTTTTGATTTTAAATCATTGTGGCCTGTCTGAAATTGAAATTAATTGTGCTATTTATTTGGGGAAAATAAGCCCTTTTAAGCACTCCAGGAATTTTCCTGTCCATCCAGTTACATAAATCTGTTTGTAATTATTCCCAATAACTGTCAGCAGCAGTGAGACAGAGTAATTTTCATCCATATTCCTAGAAAAATGGTTTCTTTGAAGAAACTTGCTTCCTAATATCTTTTATGTAGATGTCATATTTCATGGGTTGGGAAGGTAAAAGGTAATAAAAAAATTACAGAGGTAGCCTGTAAAATCCAAGATTGAAAGATAGCATTGCTGATTGGTTTAAATGATAGGCTTTTGTAAAGATTACCAGAACTGCTCTTTGGAAAAAGGGAAGAGAGGAAGTTGTTTTAAATGGGGGTTGTCGAAATCATTTTAAACATGCTCTTTTTTGCTAAGTAATTCTAATTCTATCATTCATGTTAACACTCTCTGAACACTCACTATGAGGTCTTATCTTCAGAAACCCAGCTGCTCTTCCAGCTCGTAACCTAACAGTTTATGGCTTAATAGTTGCTTTTTTGCTTTATTCCTTCACTCAGTCTTGGGCCTTGAAGAAACCAATTTAAAGAATGGAGCCTAATTATTCTCCACGAAATGGAAATGCCTCCTGTAGGCTTAACACCACCCTTGTTCACTGTTTCTACTCTAGCAATAATGAAGAATTCTCTTTATTTGCTACCCAAATATTTTTCCTTCCTCTGTCACATTCTTTCAGCCTTCTTTTTAATTTCTTTTCCCTCCCCTGCATCAAGTTTGTCATTAGGAAATATTTTCTGATCATGTTTTTCCCAGTGTGGATCTGGTAATATTCAGTCATCTTCAGAGCTTATGGACAAAGTTTTTGCAGCTTTCCAAAGTCATACCCAAGACCACAGTGTCTTCCTGATTTTCTTTTACTGTATTCTTCAGTTTCCCTAGCAGAAATGCCTTCTCTGCCCTTCAGGCATTGGGGTTTTTTTCTGCTGTGATCATCAGTGTTCTCTTCAAACAGATATTTTTCTCTCATAATTTCTCCCTTATTTTTTACTCGGAGGAAAGCAGTTGGAGTTCATCCATATAAATGAACAAATAAATAAACACAATCTTCTGTGGTCACAGACATAGCAGTGCAGTGAGACTGTGGCATTATGGTGAGATGGATTTAAATTACTGTGCAGCAGAACATGTCTTAAAGAGCACATTTATTCATTGCCTCATATTTGTATTTAATTTCCTATGGAAAAGACAATTCATATTGTTATGTAAACAATGTCTTGATTAGCCTCCAAATAAAGGCTGTGTATCAATTTTAGTATTGTTTCTTGCTAATAAAGTGAATAAACTCTGCAAGCTATTAAGCAGTTAGATAAATTAACATAATGCATTTAGATTTGTGTCTTCTACTCGTGGCATGCAGGCAATGCCAGCCCTATGTGGCCATGAATTGTGTCAAGCTGGTTTGAAAGGGAAATGGGAGTATAATTAAGATATGGGCACCTATATTTAAAATAGCTTCTTACTATTTTAAGCTGCTAGATCTCTGAGATAAAATATTTATAATGTGCAGAATGTATGTTCAGCCAGGAAGCATCATTTGCTGTTAACAAATGGAGTTGTCTGTGTCTAGGCACTATGTCACTTTGTAAGCAAAGGATTTCAGTCTCACATGTTTATGACTTTATTCACACACTATGGGGAAAGGTTTCTTTTTGAAAGCTGAAGGAACTGTGTTTGGGCTGGGCTAAAACAGAACCAGTCCAGCTTGATGTGTTCCTTCTGCACCTGCAGAAGAGATTGCAGCAGTGGAAAGGTATTTCCTGTTTCAGTGGGCTTCAGTTCTGGTTGCTTCACCCATTAGAACAATTCATGTTTCTTGGTTTAACTCTTGTCATAGCTGCAAAGAAACAGAAATGAAAGAACCCAATACAGGGATATTTTTATGACCTTATAGTGGCTTTCCAGTATCTGAAAGGGCCTACAGAAAGGCTGGAAAGGGACTCTTTACAAGGTCTTGTAATGACAGAACAAGGGGTAATGGGTTTAAACTGGCAGAGGGGAGATTTAAACGGGATGTTAGGAAGCTCTTTGCAGTGAGGGTGGTGAGACACTGGCACAGGTTGCCCAGGGAGGCTGTGGATATTCCCTCCCTGGAGGTGTTCAAGGCTGGAAGAGGCATTGAGCAACCTGTTCTAGTGGGAGGTGTCCCTGCTTACAGCAGGGGGTTGGAACTGGATGAACTTTGAGGTCCCTTGCAACCTAAGCCATTCTATGATTCTATGTAGACTTGACAGAATGATAAAAATAAGGAGCATGGCCTCTGAAAGCCTCTGTCACAGTTTCAGGGTTTGTGACTAAAAGAAAACTGAATGAAAGCACAAAGTTAATTTAGAGCTATGCTTAGTATTAATCCTTTGCTGTGTTGTGACTTTGACATTAATGATTTTCATGTGGAGCGTCATCAGTTACTGATGCCTAAACTCTCCAGGATGAACTTAATGACCAAATTAGGGGAGCCTCCTGGGTAATGTTCTAGAGCATAGTAAAGCGAATCAGAATTTCCCACTTAGAATCATAGAATCAACCAGGTTGGAAGAGACCTCCAAGATCATCCAGTCCAACCTAGCACCCAGCCCTAGCCAGTCAACCAGACCACGGCACTAAGTGCCTCAGCCAGGCTTTGCTTCAACACCTCCAGGGACGGTGACTCCACCACCTCCCTGGGCAGCCCATTCCAATGCCAATCACTCTCTCTGCCAACAGCTTCCTCTTAACATCCAGCCTAGACCTCCCCTGGCACAACTTGAGACTGTGTCCCCTTCTTCTGTTGTTGGTTGCCTGGCAGAAGAGCCCAACCCCAACTGCCTGCAACCTCCTTTCAGGTAGTTGTAGACAGCAATGAGCTCTGCCCTGAGCCTCCTCTTCTGCAGGCTGCACACCCCAGCTCCTTCAGCCTCTCCTCATAGGGCTTGAACAGGTAACAGGACTTGCAGTTACCGTGGAGAACAGGAAGAAGTTTTTCATGACAGGCCATGTTGTTACCCCTCTCTTAGGTGGATCAGCAGTGTGTTGAACAGTTTCCATTCTTTAGGTGTTTTAAATTGTGTTCTCAGGGTGTGAGGGTTTGTGTGCTCACACTACTTTTGGGGGTTTTGCTTGGGGTTTGGGTTTGTGTTTTTTTTAATTTCAGCTCTTTGGCCCTCAGACTTTGCCAGAAAACAGTACAAAAATTCTCTTTGAAAGCAAAGACAAAATCTGGGTAATTTGAAGTGTCAGGATTTTGTTTTGGTGTAGGTGTTTTTTGTCTCAAGAGCTTTGCTATTGCAGTGATTTAGATTATCTAAACCAGCTATGGTTTGTTTGCTGCTGACACTGCTGCTTCAAGTTGTCTTTTTTGATAGTAAGCTTTGTTCATCATGTGGAAGAGATTGATCCAAACCAGGTGATGCTGTAAGCTCAGACCTTGTTTTGTGTTGCAGCTTCCTTATATATTTTGACAAATTCTTTTAAGTATAAGGGGGGCTGGGGAAAGTGACAAATACCAGTTCCAAATCTTGTGACAAACTGGGATTTGTCTTATCTGCTAATGAAAATGTTTAATCTAATATGAAAATCCTCTTGACATAATGGCAGTGCCATAAAACAGAGTGTAATGCTCATTGGGGAGGTATTTATTCCTTATTCTTCCAGTGTGAAAACAAATGCTTCATGTGTCACATCCTACAGTGGCCTTGAATTATTGAGAACTAAGTTTTCTCTATTCTGTCTTTTTTTTCTTACAAACACAAAATCTCCTTACAATATTTCTTCTATGAAACACTGCTAAAGGCAAAGGAGTTAGAATGCTACTTCAGATGGCCTGATCACCCTGCTGAAGGATGGGGGGAGAAAACAGGACAAGTGGCAAAGGGTGAAAGTTGAGTCATAGGAGGTTCCATGTGAACCTGAGCAAGATTTTTTTCCCTGTGAGGGTGTCAGAGCACTGGAACAGGCTGCCCAGGGAGGTTGTCTACTCTCCCTCTCTGGAGATATTCAAGAACCATCTGGATGCATTTCCGTGTGATCTGCTCTAGGTGATCCTGCTCTGGCAGGGAGACTGGACCAGATGAGCTTTTGAGGTCCCTTCCAGCCCCTGACATTCTGTGATTCTAACCATAGGCAAACTGAAACATGGAGCTAAACGAAGTTCTGGCATGTGTCTGTGCAGCTTTGAGTGTCTTCAAACTATCCTGGTATGTGTGCCAAGTGTGGCAGACCTTGGGAAGCCACACCCAGCTGCAGAGCACTGTAAAGAATTTCTGTCGACACACAAACCAGCTCTGAGATCAGACTTGAACTGAATTAGCAGAGCTGAATGGGAAAAAAGCTGCCTAATTTCTGGATCCATGCTAATGCTGCTTTAGCTGGGCTGTCTTAGGACACTTAGTAATGCACCGCATTAAGAGTGGAAAGGTTTTTACAGCCCTTTTAGTCAAACTTGCCAATGACCAAGACTAATAGTGTCCTCCAGCTATTTTCACAGCTTTCATATCCGTTTAATAAAGCTGAGGGGTTTAAGCCATTTATTCTGTTTCCTTCTCAAGCTTTTTGTCTCTGTTCTGTGTCTCACAGTGCATGTATTCAAGACGCTATTCAACACAAGCACTGTTGTGTTTGTTCATTAACACATGTAATATTTAGAAGGTTGACAAGAAGCAGTGTGTATTGCCTGAAACCCCAGATCCTCTTTGCAGGCTATTGCAGTCTATCCATTAAGCAGGAAAAGGTGTATTCTTAGCTTTAACAAGAAGTGCTTATAAATGAGCTGAGCCTGACTCCTAAGAAGCCTTTCCAATCTGCCACGGAGTTACATATTGATTAATATTTCTAGAACACAGGGTCAGCAGTGCCTCTTGTATGAATACACATTTAGACACGTAATAATCCATTAAAAATGCCTTGGTGAGGAAGATAATTTTTGTCTAGCCTCTGTGTGAAAATCCTAGTTCAATTATTTTATTAAGGGAGTGGAACAGCTCCCTTATGAGGCAAGGCTGAGGGAGCTGAATCTCATTAGCTTGGAGAAGAGGAGACTGAGAGGTGACCTCGTTCGTGTTTATAGAGATGTGAAGGGTGAGTGTTGGGATGATGGAGCCAGGCTCTGTTCGGTGATGTCCAGTGATAGCATAAGGGGCAGTGGGGGCAAGCTGGAGCAGAAGAGCTTCCACATGAACATAAGGAAAAACTTCTTCACTGTGAGGGCCACAGAGCCCTGGAGCAGGTTGCCCAGAGAGGTTGTGGAGTCTCCTTCTCTGGAGACATTCAGAACCCACCTGGATGCATTCCTGTGTGACCTGCCCTAGATGATCCTGCTTTGGCAGGGATCACAGGATCACAGCATGTTAGGGGTTGGGAGAGACTCAAGGAGGTCATCGAGTACAGCTCCTCTGCCAGAGCAGATCACAGAGGAACACATCCAGACAGGCCTTGAAAATCTCCATAGAAGGAGACTCCACAACCTCTCAGGGAGGCCTATTCCAGTGCTCTGTGACCCTTACAATACAGTTCCCCCTTGTGTTGAGGCAGAACCTCTTTTGCTGCAACTTACACCCATTGCTCCTTTTTTGGACTAGATGATCTTTCATGGTCCCTTCTAACCCCTAACACTTCTGTGAGATTTAAGTTTCCTTTAAGTTGCTGAAAGACAAAATACACAAGGTATCCAGAACTGGATAGAAAAGATCTGCTGAGCTGCAAGGATCTGAAGCAGTGCATTCCTTTAGAATATGGCCAGGTTTTCATCTCCCAGGACCTCAAGCATAGTTACATTTCTTAGAGCCTTTTGTATTCCAGACATTTGCCTGGTTTTTTTTTTTTCCCTTCTTGTTTTTTCCCCTCTCCTCAATTCTCTCCAAGACATAGGGAAGACCCTATAAGAATGTTCTGATTCTTTCTTTTTTTTTCCCTAAAGCTTGCCCAAAGCATACATCTGAAGAAATGTCTTCCAATCGTGATTCAAGCCTTACTAATGCACCGGTGCAAAGCAAGCTCGTCTCTTCCTTCCAGCAGCACACAAAGAAAGCACTTAAGCAGGTAAGCTCATATTGACTGCTAATCAATTGGCTTCCCCTTCAGTACGTGTATCAGTCTCACACAAATAAGATCTCAGCAGAATTTCGAGGTGTTTCTGAGGATTTTTAGTGCTTTGTTTAGTGGCGTATCACTGGGTGGTTTATCTTCCTGATGTTTCTTTTCCCGATGGTGCGGTCCTGCTCTTTGTTGGGAGTTTGATGATTGTTAAAGTGCTTTTCAAGTAAGCAGAATTGTTCCTATTACCACATCACTGCTTTTCCACTGTAAGCATTTGTGTTGGAAATGTTATGTGAGGCTTAAAATAAATAAAGCACGTTTTGAAAGAAGTTCTGCGCAGAGAGAAGAATCTGGGTCTGCTCGCTGTTCACTTTGCCTCTATGGTCTGCTAAGTATTTTTTCATTCATACTGTATTTGACACTACAGTGTATAAAAATGAGGTAGTTTTTGGTCTTTGAATTATTTATGATTTGGATGATTTAGGCTGCATGATAAGTAGTAAAGCTTGGCAAAAGTAGCTGGTTGTTGAAAGTCAGATATTAACTGAAAGCGTAACAGTGTGAAAATTATTTTCCAGCGGTGCCAAATGAGTTCAGTTGACAGCCAGGCAAATGAAAAAGAAAAATTAAGCAACAATAGTAATAATAATACTTAAAAAAAAAATCTTTCTCTCTTCTTAATGGTGAGTCTGTAGGAATTGTTTTAGTCTTGTACAGACTATAAACAACGAAACGCAACTTTCTGAAGCGCTGAGATGTTGAGGTCGTGGTCGGTTTAATTTTTCTCTCAGTTATGGTTAATGGAGGTCAAGAATTTCATGGGGCAGGTTCTTGCCAAGTTGTTCTTTTAGGCTGAAGTTGAGCAAAGCCTGTCCATCTCACTTCAAAACACTGAAGTATTTGTGCTGAGTCTTTTCATGTGGTTTGGTTTGAAATCCATTCAAATTAATAAACCTTTATGAAGTTATCTTCTTGTACATGGAAGTTTTGAGGCATGGAAACAATGGTTAGGGCAATGGTTGGGATCTCAATTCTTTTGGGTCAGAGAAGATTGAGCAGTGGGCAGCTCTCTGTGTGAAAAAAGACACTTCTTGGAAACTTCTGTACAAATCTCTTGTGATACTTGAACTTTCTTAAGGGTGGAGGGAGCGGGCAAAGGGAAGGAGGGAGGGAAAAAAAAGAGCAAAGTCACAAATGTTTCAACTTCTGTAAACTGTTTAAACTCCACCATTTGTCACTTAGCAAAGGGAAGGGGGGGCAAAAAAAGAGCAAAGTCACAAATGTTTGAACTTCTGTAAACTGTTTAAACTCTACCATTTGTCACTTAGCAGATGAATAGCACTGAGAATAATTTTTAAAAGGGCAAACTAATCAGAATAGCTTAATTAATATAAAAGGTCATAACATTGATGGAAATCTTCTAAAACATTCCCTAAGGCAGTAGGGTTAGAGCAACAGCAGAAAGTTAAGTAATCAATAAAAAGAAATTGGTTTTAATTAAATTGATGGTAATTAGATCCTGTACTTCAGCATATAAGAGTATTATTACAGCTATCAGTAAAGTGTTTGCTCGGCGTTAGACAAACAGAGATTTGTATTGAAGAGCAGAGGATTTTTGCTTTGCTTCCTCTGAAGTTTCAGGTCCACACTGCAGCTTTGGTGAGGTTTCCTATTTTAGCAGAGGTGACTAAGCAGTGATTTTCTATATAATATTGCTGTGGAAATATATGCTTTTACTTTCCAGGCGTTCTGTTGCTTTTATGAACACTTTTATTGCTTTTATGAGCACTTAATGTGCACAAAGAACCTGTAGTATCTTGGAATACACAAGAAGCCTTAGACAGTTGCATGCAGGACTTCTCCAGCTGACACTGGTTCCATGCTAAAGAAACAGAACCAGCACAGATGAGCTATCATCATGCACTTAGCAAGTGCTTGTGCTATATAAATGTATATGTACTGTATGCAAGTTGTAATGGGTTCCTCCCTAGGTGTTGCTTTTTCCTGTTAGTATACAGCCTTCCCAGAGTGCAAACCTCCAAGGTTCTTTCAAACAGTTTCCTACTCTATTTAAAAACAGTGAGCTCTCCACATTAACCTGGTCTTGTGCATATTTGTTTGCTAATCCATTAAAATGAAAAGTAAGAAGCAAGTTGATAACGTGCAGCATAGCTTGAAGATCTGAGCTAGAATTAGAAGGTTTTCTCCACTGTGTATGTAATTATTAACCACTCCACTCACATGTGATTCTCTTTAAAGTATTATATGCTGGATTTACATATGATTTGAGTTTCAATGAATTCTGGAGGTATATTCCTGGGTTTAGGTTGCAAAGAGCAATCTGGCATTCCTGCATTTTAAGAGGTTCTCATGAATCAAATTAGTCACTACACTGAATTTCTTGAGCTATGGTAGGAGCTTGGAGGAATGGCTGTGTTCTGAGCCCTGGCTCTTGGTCTTTGTTTCGCTCAGGTAGCAGTGAATCTAGGGTCTTTTGCAGAGGCTAAGGTTTGCAATTGCAGTGGGCTCCCACAAGGTCTATGTCACAGTTCAAACCTTATCTCCTCACCTGTCAGAGGATGGGCTGCCATTTTGGGCCGGAAACCTTCTAGCTTCACCACTTTCCATAGCATCCTTGCTGGGAGAGAGGTTTTGAGTGCTTTACAATTGTTTTACACTTCTTTGTTGGTTTTGAGGGAGTTTCAGTTTTGCTCTTCTATAGTATCCACATGTAATGTCCAACCGAGTAGCTCCATTCATGAAGGTTTAGACAAAAGAGTCTTTGGTGTAGAGCTGCCTCTTCTGTTTGGCTTTCTAATGGCAGGTTTTACAGATTGCTGTTTCCCTTCTGCTGTTGGAAGTGCTGGGATCCATGTGCCCAGCTGTTGCTGGTTTAGTACCTTTGAAAAGAAGGTTTCTGGCATGCTGTCACATGCTGCTTTCCTATCAGTTTCAATCAGCTCCATACTGATTTACCTCATTCTCACACTTGAGAGTTTTGGCATGCAGACCCATGTAAGGACCTCTTCCTGGGAAAGTGCTGAACTACATCTGCATCTGCTAGCAGTGGTACATGGTCACACTACTGTGTGAATTATTCTTGCTCTGGACAAGGCTAACTCAAGTACGGACATCAAGTCATGGCATAGTGTCTACCATGCTCCCCTCTGGTCCAGTTTCTCTTGCATTGACTTGAGGTGATACTTTTTTTGGAAGCCTTCACTGTGTACAGATTTGTCTGTATCTGTCAAGATGTTCTTGGAACGTTTCTCAGAAGAAGCAATCATACCTGCAAGCTGGCCTCAGCAGGTAGCACTGAGCATGTGTGAATACCCAGGACACTGAGGTGGTGTTAGTGTCCTTTGGACTCTGATAGCCAAGTATAAGAGCACCTTGTCCATCAGTGTGCCACTTGTTTCCTGGGGCAGTACCAAGAGAGGATAAAGAACTTGAAGATGCACTGTAACGATATCTGGGATGATAGTAGACCTCCCAGATGTGGAAGAAAATCCTGCCTCACTTTGGCACTTTGGAATCAGCACCAAGAAGGGTACCCATAAGTTTTCTCTTGGGAGAAGAGAAGGATACTCCATTCAGACTCAGGATCTGAATACAGACCAGGACATGTCTGAGACTGTGCTGGGCATCCAGATCTCTTTGTAGAGACAGAAACTCCAGAGACAGCAGCCAAGTGGGTTTGGGAGGAGAGAAACTCAGGAAATAAGGGAATCTGCACAAGGTATGTTACTGACATGGTTTATTTTGTTTTTTTTTTCCTTAACTTTGGGCTTTGTCTGCATGCTTGGTGGCTGGGTTCCTGTATGTGCCACTATTCTATTCATGAAGTGGGTAGATGCAGTTTTTCATGGAGAAGGGAGGCACCCATCCATATGATTTGTTCTTACGGCAGAAGTGGCAGCTCCACATCCCTCTTACCCTGGTGGGTGCTGTCAGGCCCCAAGCAGTAATAGAGCTATGGGGAGGTCATAGTTTGGCTCCTGTGTTGCTTCTATAGGATGTTAGACCTGTACAGCTCCAAGTAACAGGTCAGGCTGACTTTTCTAGCAAAACTCTGAATTATTCTTATTAGAAATCAACCTACAACTTGAAGCAACAAAATTTCCGAGCAGAATGGTGAGCAGTCAAGTTTAGTCTTGTTTTACCCAAACTCACAGCTCACAGCACAATTTTAACCAAGGCTTCTTTGGGGTTCTGTTGTCTTGTTGTGCTTTGGGTTTGGGTGGTTGGGTTTTTTTTCTTGTGGACACAGGTGTCCCAGGTGCCTAGGTTGGCACTGAAGGTAGAATCCTGATCTCCCTCGATGGTGGTGTGGATTTGCTTCCCTATCTTTAGCTCAGGCACACTGATTATCTTGCTTTGAGAGAAGAACAAGAGCAAACTCACCAGTCTTCCTCCCTCCACACTCATTCTCTTAGGACTTCTTTCCTCAACTACAGCCAGATGCAGGTTATCTTGAAGCAGTTTGCTTCTGTAGCAAGTAATCCAGTATGAATCTGTCTGTGGTGTCTATGCTTTGACTCATTTGAGCTACTACTTACATGTTCTGATACAAGCCTGATATAATTGCCTGCCCTCCTTTCCCTTCCTTGCCCCCAAAGAAACAGAGGTGACTGAGAAAATCATTATGACTGTGTCCTTATCACTTAGTGTTTGAGCAGAGGGTGTCTTCCTGAAGGGCTCTGAAAATCCACTGTGAACTGAGAGATATTTTTTGTACTGAACTCTGGTACAGCAAGAATTTGCTGGAATTTCTCAGTGCCTCTGTTAACCATTTTCCTTTGTTTCATTTCAGGTGCTATGAATTTACCAAGGCCACAGCTGGAGAATTCTGGCTCCCTAGCTGAAGCATTTGATCAGATGTCTGGCAACATAAGTGATGATTCCAGACAAATTTTCCTGTCAACAAATGGAAAACAAGGAAAACATGTTGCTTTTTGACTTCTAGAGAGACATGGGAAGGGACAGTGGAATGTACAGAATGCATTCAGGAAAATGGAAGTTTGAAGATGATAAACTAAACTGATTTTCTGATTGCCAAGACAAGTCTAGGGAAGAGGAGAGAGAAACTATGGCAGGGAGACTGCGTAATGGGGAAAAGAAGCTGGAAGAGCAAGAGTTCCAGCAGGGGCTCTTCAGGGAGTACATGCATTGCCCGAAGGCAGGCTGCACGGTATGTCCCTCTAAAGGTCCCTATGCATGGGCAGCATGTGCCAGCTGCTCAGCACAATGCTTTGGTAAGACACAAGGCAATATGTATGAGACTTTCTTCTCATCCCCGTGGTCCTCAGCCCTTACCTGTGATGGAAGGAATGGGACAGGAATCCACACAATCTCTGTGTTCTTTTTGTACTGCCTTTTAATGCCTGCCTCCTGGTCACTGGGGCATTCTGGTGGTTGCTTTTCCTCTGGGTTGTTTGCCTAGGATGCTTTTTTGGAGAGCTCCTGCATGTTTTCTGTCTCAATAAATGTATTTTCCAGAATTCCACACTGAGAAATAACTAAGAAGAATCTTAGAATGGTACCATGCTGAAGTGTCGCTGTCTTTCTACCTCGCTGTAGGACAGTGTCTCTTACTTAAGATATATCCTGGCATGACCATTACCTTTGGTTAAATCTACCACTGCCACATAGTAGAATCACCTTCCTGTCCTGTAAATGCAGTTGCTTGTCCCAAGTCTCAGACAACCAAGCAGATGCTAGTGGACTAGTTGTAAGCATTGCAGGTGTCTGATAATAGTTTTCTTTAAGTAACCTGGGGAACTGTTTAAGGTTGCTTAGTCATTAATGACAAGCATCAGCACAGGAGATGAGAGTCCCAGTCATGTTTTTTTCAGTGGTGTTACAGGATTTTTCCAAATAGCAGCAGTGGGTGTCTAAGTAATCTTCCTCTGGGCCTTCTGAAAAGAGCAGCTTCTGATCTGAAGAGTTTGCAGTAAGGAATCATACCCAGATGAAAATGAATCATGCCATGATTTTGAAATGCTTCCTAGAAATGGTTGACCTTTTCAGGGAAAGATAGGAGTTGGAACAGTTCACAACCCTTCTGAGCTCTGGGAAGCCTCCCACAAAATGCTGACAAGCAGTTATCTACAAATGCTCTTCCAGGAGCTGTTGGGTAGGTCCCTAGAAGGCTGAGTGCTCAGGATGTGTTGGCATGTGGCAGAACCCAGGCTAAAACAGGATGCCTGGCAGAAAGGCATTGCACTGCAACTGCTGAAAGGGGTGCAATGCAAATTGCTGCACCTGTTTCTCTGAGGGGTAATAGAACCAGGTTTTTTTCGTCTGGGGAATGGCAGCCTAGCCCTGAAGCCCCTGCTGTGTGCTTTGGACCCCTCACAGAGCATGTTTGAAAATTCCTCCTCATGGAAAATGTTGATTGCTGGTTTCAGATTTTAGTTTGGTTTGCAACTGCTTTCTCCTAACTGTGTCCTCACCTGCACATGCTTTGTTGTGTCAAGCTTTCCCCATGAAACACTTTTCAACTGATAGGTTGTTAGTAGTTTAATTCTGCACAAACAGTTTGGAAAGAAACCAGAACACTCTTCTCTTTGGAAAAAGGCATCACTGAGTTGATGCCTGTGCCATCATCATTCCTATTCATGTGCAAGTCAGAACAGACTGTGAACACAACCCTGTGGGGTTTTTTGTCTTTCTCTTGTTTCTGCAGTTGAGAAAGCAACAGAAAACCTTTACTTTGCAGTCTGCCATGATCTGCAGTACCTGTAGCTGTGAATGCATTGTTTTATTCCTATAGAAGAGAGAGTTGGCTTACAGATGTGCAGGCATATACACAGCTAAACACATCTCTCTAGCTCTGCACTGCAAGTGTCCAAACACTTTTCAGTGTTGGTTAATATACAGGTGAATGTTGAATTGTTAATGCCTACTGGAGTTGTACAGAAGGATCCTGGCCACTGCTGGGACCTAAAGAACAAATACACAGCAAGAAGTTACTTCTGTTCCAA
This sequence comes from Pogoniulus pusillus, assembly GCF_015220805.1. Taxonomy (NCBI): domain Eukaryota; kingdom Metazoa; phylum Chordata; class Aves; order Piciformes; family Lybiidae; genus Pogoniulus; species Pogoniulus pusillus. Next base: position 7,081,188 of record NC_087297.1, read on the forward strand.
ATACAGATGTAAATGTCACAGAATGGGAGGATGGGAGAAGAATAGACAAGAATATAGACAAGATATAGACAAGATGCTCAGAGGGTTGGAGCAGCTCTGCTATGAGGACAGGCTGTGAGAGTTCGGGCTCTGCAGCCTGGAGAAAAGAAGGCTTCAAGGAGATCTGATAGTGGCCTATCAGTATCTGAAGGGGGCTACAGGAAGGCTGGGGAGAGACTATTTACAAAGTCTTGTAATGACAAGACAAGGGACAATGGGTTTAAAATGTCACAGGGGAGATTAGATGTTAGGAAGATGTTCTTTGCAGTGAGGGTGGTGAGACACTGACACAGGTTGCTCAGGGAGGTTGTGGCTGCTCCCTCCCTGGAGGTGTTCAAGGCCAGGTTGGATGAGGCCTTGAGTGACCTGTTTTAGTGGGAGGTGTCCCTGCCTGTGGCAGGGGGTTGGAACTGGGCATTCTATGATTCTATATTAGAGAAGCTATTAGCACCGTTTGTCTCCAAACTTCCAGGCTGGTGTTCTACTACCACTCTTCATCTCCAAATGATGGTCGTATACACTTGGCACCAACACTTTTACATTTAGGGTAGAGATCTGGATAGAAGTAGATTAATCTGGAAATGGCACTTTGTAGCTGTTTCCATAAGACATCTTTATTATTGCTTTAATCTCAGGCTTGCATGCTTACAACCAAGTACTTCTCAAGTACGCTTAGCACAAGAAGTAGTGGCAGCCTGAAAACCATCATGTGTTTATTCTTCATGATTTCTGGTGCTTACTGTTTAATGTCAACAGCTCTGTGTATCCATGGAGCAGGTTGCCACTGAGAAATTCTAGTTTAACAGAGACAATAGAGGCCATTTTAATTTTCCTAACAAAATGAGGATGGGAGAGAGGACAAAGACTGCATTTTATGGTGGTGTTAAGTGAGCCAGTGACAAGCTATAAATGCGTTTCATCTTGGCCCGTTTGGGATCCGTGACCACGATGCAGAGCTGGTATTTATTTTGTGCAATAGACTTTTCTCAGCGTAGCATAGCTTGTGTTTTTCACATGGCAGAATGGATGAATTCCATAGCTTTACATTTCTGATCCATAATGTGTGAAATTTCAAAGGTTATGTTTCATGATACGAGTTTCAGAATGTAGACTTGACATTTGTAGAACAAAAAGAAATCTGGGACGATGTTGCTTAATGCAGCCAAGTGTTACAGATCTTTGTTGTTAATCACTTAATTTTTAACATTCTCAGCATGTCATGCATTCAAGCTCAAATGAAAGTTGTTTTCTGCATTAATGGTTTATCTGTATGCTTTGGGGTTTTTGCATTCTGAATTGAAAAGATGTGAGAAAGAAAAACCACAAGTAAAGATCCTGAGTGGTAGTAAAATCAGACCATGGAGCTTGACATTCTGCTTCTGGTGCTTTTTTGGGGGATGCATTTTACTTCTCTGTCCTTTTATACTGTAACCCCTCTCTCCTTTTCATTTGTATTGTAACCCCTCTCTCCTTTTCATTTATATTGTAACCCCTCTCTCCTTTTCATTTATATTGTAACCCCTCTCTCCTTTTCATTGATATTGTTACCCCTCTCTCCTTTTCATTGATATTGTTACCTCTCTCTCCTTTTCGTTTATATTGTTACCCCTCTCTCCTTTTCATTTATATTGTAACCTCTCTCTCCTTTTCATTGATATTGTTACCACTCTCTCCTTTTCGTTTATATTGTTACCCCTCTCTCCTTTTCATTTATATTGTTACCCCTCTCTCCTTTTCATTTGTGTTGTAATCCCTCTCTCCTTTTCATTTATATTGTTACCCATCTCTCCTTTTCATTTGTGTTGTAATCCCTCTCCTTTTCATTTGTATTGTTAACCCTCTCTCCTTTTCATTTGTGTTGTAATCCCTCTCTCCTTTTCATTTATATTGTTACCCCTCTCTCCTTTTCATTTGTATTGTTACCCCTCTCTCCTTTTCATTTATATTGTTACCCCTCTCTCCTTTTCATTTATATTGTAACCCCTTTCTCCTCTTAATTTATATTGTTACCCCTCTCTCCTTTTAATTTATACTGTCCCCTCTCCATCCTTTCACTTAATATTGTAACCCCTATATCCTTTTAACTTATATTGCTTCCTTTCATTCCTACTTCACATATGACTGACTTAGGTTTTACTGAAGAGACTCAAGCATGTAGTTACCTGTGAAGAAGTCTTTACTGTGTTAAGATCAACTACATATGAAATGATTGTTCTTGAGAACAGATCATGGCATTCATGAAACCTCAACACAGTGCTGTACTCCAGCAGAGTCATAAACTCCCTGAAAAAGAAAAGGGGACTTGCCCTTGTCACCTCTTCACAAAAAGCTGTTTGGGATTAGAAGATCACTGTTAATCACAGAGTGTTTTTCTTGTGCCATTTGTCTTCAGCGTTTGTGGTTTTTTTTTAATACTCATCTTTTTATGCTATTTTGATTTCTTCAGATGAAAACGGACTGGTAGGTTATTAAAGTTGGCACTAAAAATAATTTCATTAAGCAAATGAATTATGCCAAGCCCTGCGTAACTACCGTGGCAGTGTTGTTCAACAGATGGTCACAGGTTCATTTTTATGAATGAGGATATTGGGAATTCTCCATACTCATTATGTGTGAGAGATTTCACAGATGTACTTTGCAAATCTGCTTTGTGAAAGGCTGGATGTAAGTACTGTAATTTGGGGGTGATTTTAGGAGAGCTTTTTATGTTTTAACTTCCATATCACATGAACTTCCATTTTCTTTCCTTCTTTCTGTGCTGCACAGACAGGACAGCAGTGATGTTTTGCAGGATATTTAGCAGTGATCAGTCCTAGGAGTTCACAGCTCCTTTTAATTCACAGCTCTTTTAATTCAAGCACTTAGCACAAAGTGATTGAATACATTTGAAATGTAAACACGGTCTCATTAAAGACAAATACACTTTATGTAAGCTACCATGTGTGCTAGATGTGTTTCTCTCTGACTTGCCATGGTAAAAATGCCATCTTTTCATCCCTGGGAAGTCCAGCTAGAAGGTTGTGTATCTCTAAATATGGATGAGATGCAAAAGGCTGTGTCAGTAAAAGATGCTGATGTAGTTTGTGTCAGTTATTGTTTCTGTATCTACAGTGAGGTTTGGAGCTGGTTTTATTTGGAGTAGTAAGTCATACAAATTCTCATTTCCTTCAGCCCTAGTTACAGATTTCACTCATCTGCTTTGTGTTTATTCCCTTCATCAGAAGAGCCAAAACTAGAGATCATGGTGACTAGGAAAGCACTGAATTAGCTTGGTGCACTAAAAACGTGATGCAATAAAGTGTTTAGTGTATGTTTCACTTTAAGTAATCCCATTGACTTCCCAGCTAAGTAAAATTAATCTTGGGATACATGATTCTTGTCTTATCCCACCCTAGTCTTGTATCCTAAAATTAATATCCCTCAGGCTAAGCACAGAGAAGTTATTTGTTTGTCCTCGGCAGAGACTGCACCAAGTGTCCTTGGTTTATACTTAACTCCTTCTGGTGCTTGGCTTTACAACTAACCTCTGCTGGGTTGCTCCTGCAGAATTTGAGACCCTGCAGCTTTAAATTCAGAGGGGATTTCAAAACAAAATTGTTGTGATTAATTGGAAATAATAAATCCAATGATAGGTTATTTACTTGATACTTTTGTACCTTCCTCCCCTGCCTCATGTTTTTCCTTTGACAACTGAAAACCTAGAGGGGCACGGGGAAGGGTATTCTGTGTTCTCTGGGCACAGCATAATCCATCACCACTTCGTGCTTGAACTTTGACTTAGATTTTGCTGTCCACATGCTTTGATTTTTTTTTTTTCTCCCATTCTACAACTTATCTTACAGGTGTCTACGTGTGTAGCTTTACTGTCACCTTGAGTCATCCCATACAGACTGATTTCCAAGCTTAACTATGGGCCCTGCACAGTGATGGGTGCCTTGCATTGCTGGAGGAGATGGGAGGGACTGGCAGGGTTTAAAAAATAATGTTAGGGGAAAATAGACCCTGAGAAGCAAATGTGTGTCAAGGAAAGTGGTGTCTTCAAGGCTTGTGTTTGATCCTCACACGCAGAGGTGCTTAGCTTGTACCTGAAAAGTCAGTTCCTGATACCCTGTGCTAAGTCGTGCCTGCAAGAAAATAGTCCTGCTAGCAACATTTGCCTGCTCGCAGCTCTCATAGCTCAGTGTCTGGGGGTGAGCTGTGCTTCCATTAGCCCTCTGTGAGCATGAGGTTGCCTGTGCTTCTTGGAAGAGCAAGATCAGTTGCATAAATCTGTGCTTAAGGTCCACAGTGGCCTGTCTGTAGCACAAAAGAAGGTAAGTGGTGCTCTTGGCAAAGACCTGGTCTGGCTCCAACTGCCCTGGCTCCAGCAGCACCTGTGTCACCTAAGCTGTGTGAATGCTGGCTGCTGTCATTGATGGAGGAGACACTGCTGCTCACTTGGGCTCATCTGTGGGCATTCAGTCTAAACCACTGATAATCTACTGTGAGGCTTTACAAAGAATCCACCTTTGTCACAGTGGCCATGTAAGACGTGGAAATGCTATCTTGCTATCTCCTTATGGATGCTGTGGTCCCTGCTAGAGGTGGGAATTGTCTGGAATGATCAGGGGAAAGCTGGAAAACATGGGGCATTGTTTGAGTCCTTACTGCTTTGTCTGAGGAGGGTATACCGAGGGTACTTCTTCTCTCTGTGCTGTGGGGCAGAGCAGTACAAGGTTTGGGCTGTGGCTCTGTTGCTGTGCTCTTAGTGCAGAAGTTGGCTGCTTTTTTGGTTGTGTTTTAGTGGTCTGTTTGTTACTGTCTCAGTGGTATTACTATTAAATAAGGATCACCTGGTTTGACACTGAACCTAGCAGGGCTGTGCACTCAGAGTCATGGTTGGGATTTGGGGGGAAAAATGGTGAAATGTTATGGTTTGGGAATTCTCTGTCCACAAGCCTGGCTGTGCTTGCCTGATACCAGGATGAATTTTCTGTCTGAGAAAAAATATGTGTGAAGTATAGGCTGTTCTTCACGGCTTTCTGCTTGCTTCTTTGGTTCAGTGCAGATCTGACAAGCTTCCTCTCTTTGTTTGACTGCAAGTGTTCTAATTTGCTTTTTATTGCACAATGCTTATGTGTCTCTTAAGAAGTGTACTGTAAAAAGGGGTTAATCAGTGGCGTAGCTTTTTGTGTGACTTGGTATGCTTTGTGTTGTGTGGTGTGCTATTTAGAGGGATGGAGTGACATCCATTTCTATTTCATTTTCTTTTCCACAGATTTTTATTTGTTTAGCTATGTGAACGTTTTGGAAAGATATTAGAGATTAATTGAAGTTACAGACTTAAACCTTACGAGGCATCAGTCGTTCATGCTCATAAACCCCCAGGGATAATTCATATCAAATATGTTCCTTGTTGATATAGTATTACTTTAATAAATCCCACCCACCCCCCCCCCCCCACCCCCCCACCCCCCCCCCTTCAAGATCATAATACAAATCACAAGAGAGTGAAAAAAGAGTGCACAGCAAGACTGGAGAAAAAAAGACAAGAGAAGAGGAGACATCTGTACTAAGCCCAGCCCGTTCTGATTAATTCCAGAATTTTAATGCTTGTGAAGGTATTAATTGGGAAGGGTTCACATTTCTGTGTTTTGAGAATCAGATATCATTTTCCATCTAAAACAGTCTGACAGATATTTGCTCTTCTTAATCTTTAAGTATTTTGTGTTGCATTATCAACCCTGTATGAAACACAAAGCACTTCCATTTGTAGAGGGCTTTTTTTTTCCCCTTGTATCATTTTTTTTCCCCCCAGATTTGCCAGAACACCATCATGTTCGTGTTCTGAAGGTTAATGCCCAAAGTCAAGCAGACAGAAGCCAAGTGCTGCAAGGTTTCCAAGATTAGGACTGATTCCCTTCACAAAAATAAATGATTCCTGCCATGTTCAGTGATTTTGTGCAGCACTACTCACGGCTGAGTGAGTGCATCAATACTGTAGTCCTTACATGCTGTACATACTGATGACACTCTGTGTTAACTTGATTGACTGAGCAGTATACTGGAGAGGATGCACCTGCGTGAGATGTGCAGACATATATATTTTTTACTCTGGTTTGGAAACATTTCTTTTACCTTTTTTTTCCTTGGGAGGCTTAGTTTCACATTCCATGGGTTATCATGTTGTGCTGTTAAGGTAGAGCAAACAGTTATGTGCTTCTTTGTTGTCAAAACTGTACTGGGAAATGATCTGAGGTGCATCTTCAGTCTCTTTATAACCAAAAGCCTGATTTTATGTTTTCAAGGGAAATGACAGAAAGGGGACGAGTGTGAAGTCTGGCAAGTCAGTGGCTATGTAAATGATGCTTATTTTAAGAGGTTCAGTTTAATGGTAGAGAAATGTCTCATGTAATTCACTTATGAGCATTGGGGTTTTTGTTACAGTTTTGTGTTTTGTTATCGTTTTTGTAGGCTTTAAGACAGCAGCAGAAAAGAAGAAATGGAGTCTCAATGATGGTAAACAAGACTGTTCCTCGTGTTGTTTTGACACCATTAAAGGTGTCTGATGAGCAGTCGGATTCACCTTCAGGTAAATAGCTAAAGGACCGTTTGCAAGCTCAGCTCTAGTCACAGAGCCTTCCTCTGAATCAGCTGTGTAGCATGCAGGATTTGGAACGGCTGAAGTAATGTTTCCACTTGATGGCTTTGTTTAACGTCTTTATTTCCTTATCAAATCTGGTGTTCCTGTAATAAAGAGAAGGCACACAGTAAAATGACAATTGGTGGGAGCAGCAGCTTTAAAGGCATGCAAAGTAACATTTTGTTTGGCTCTGGAACTCTAATGGAGGACCACATGCTGGTATTCAGTGCCATAAAAAGGGGAGGGGGGGGAAAGGGAAGCTTCTCTGTGAATGTGAATTCGTGTTTCAGTTCTGCTTTGCAATACTCAGATCCTTTTGTTAGCTTTTCTTCCTCTGGTACCGTGCTTATTGCTGCAGCATAACCTTGACCTTTAGTTCTGGTGGTTAAGTTGCTTTGTTTTAAGAGATTTCTGTGTCTGTGTTTAACACAAATTGACAATTGTATTTCCAGGCATATCTCTTCTATAAACGTCTCTTCACAAAGAAATGATATTTTTTAGATTGTTTTACTGCCCCATAACTTGAGGCTAAAATATTTTTAAAGATCTCTCTTGGGCATTATAGGAAAATGTTATTTTTATTAGATCAGCCAACATTTTTATTGACTGCAGTGTTCAGTAAACTTTAGCTTTCAGCACTTAATTGATTTATTGAGCTTTTACTTCCATTTCCTTCAATGATGAGGAATTGTGTTGTGACCAGAAAGGTGTATTGCCTTTCAGCAAGTAGATGTCAGGGTTTGGGGGTTTTTTTTTGTAAGTCCTATTTTTGTTCTGTTTACAGTGTAGGGAGTGCTGGGGAGATTGTTGGTACAAGCTCATCAGTGTCATGTTTGGGGGGGGGGTATTTTTTTTCCTAAGGATCTGAATCTAAAAATGGTGAAGCAGATGGTTCTGATAAAGAGATGAAACATGGGCAAAAGTCTCCAACAGGAAAACAAACAAGCCAGCACTTAAAGAGGTTAAAAAAATCTGGTTTAGGTGAGTAGGAGTCAAATAAATATCTTGTTGTAATGCTGATATTTTGGTAAACTTTGTGTTCTCTTTACAAGTTCTGTTGTTTCTGATTTATATATTCCCTTTGCAAACTCTTACAGCTGACCCTTTCTCAAAAGGCATCTTTCTTCTGGCTACCTGCAAGGTCCATGGGCAATTTTTCTTTTCTCTCCAGAATGCTTTTCTGTTGCAGCTTCTTAAAGTGTGACAGCAGTAAGCAGGCAGAGAGGTGGTTTAGCAATTAGCTTCTGATCACCATTAGGTTTTTTTTGGGCCTGGGGGTGTAGCAAATGTTATTTTCAATGGTAAAGTGGTTTGCAGTCTAATATGCAATGATTGCCAAAGATAGCAATGTATTTGCTGACACACCTGCCCTAGTAGAAGTTAACCATCTTTTCCTCACATGCTGTACTCCATGTCTGTATAGAGAGATTTGGCATCCCAGTTTTGGTTGATTCTCTTTCTTTAGTTGATTTGTTTCTTCATTTAGAGCCTCAATTATTTTGGAAGCTACATCTCTTGAGGTGGTAAATGCAGTTTCTGGGTTTATATTCTGTGTTTTTTAGCGCAATTCATGGACGATGATCTGTAATTAATGAAGAATTTTCTCTGAAGACATGCTAAGAGTAAATTCTCAGTAGCTCCATGTGATAGGCAGATTTTCCTGCTCTGCATGAAATATAATTGGAAATGCTCCCTAAGGAGCAGAAAATGTAGTGTTCACTAAGACTCTTGTCTCGGCTAAAATAAAGAAGAATAATTGCATAACTGTTTCTTTATCTTCACAGAGGACTTTGTGCATTCAGCAGACTGCTGAATCATTTAGAGGAGCATTTTCCAAGGTGGCCATGTTGGAAAAGTTAGCAAACAAGCTTTTTCTAGTAGCTGGACCATCCTAAACATTATTTAATGTCTGTCCTTGTGGTACTAAGATTGCTGGTCTTTAGAAATGATCCAGCCTAGTCCTATTTTCATAGGCTTCTGTAAAATGCTTGGAGGTGATGTACTTCCTCAGTACCCCAACTCAGTTGTTAAATATGCTATTTCCAGTTGATGGGGAACTGTTTCCTGCGAGCCTTGTTGTATCACAGCCTCCCATGAAAGCATACTTGTATGATCTTTCTGCAGGTTATTCATCAGTCTCAGATGGAGAGCCAGTTCTCTGTGTTGATCAAATGGCATTATTCAAAACCAAACCCACTCCTTCAGCAGTGCAACTTTGGCTGTGCAGATACGTTCAGTTTTGGATGATTTCCTGTGACTTCTCTCTACGTTTAAGACTGAGATCCATAATTTGATGTATACATTCCTCCTCATCCCCAGATACTTCATCAGCTGGTGGCTGATGACACCAAATGTAGACTGAATTCATTAGTGTGGGATTTTTTTTAAATGGATTTCAGAAAAAATCTTCTGTCCCTTCTGGGACTCCACACATAGGAAGTGGGGAACATTGTGTAAGGTTGAAGCACACCTGTTCTTGTACCTACTGAAATGTTTCTCTTGTGACACAGTATTTCTTGAGATACAAATAGAATGGATACTGAGCATCTCTGAGAACAGATCTGCTGTCCTACATAGTGCATGATTCGATTCCAGACATTGTTTGATCGTCTGAAACCCTACTGAGCTACCCAACATTCACTACATGCTGTGTTTGGTAGACTTTGTGAGCTGACTTTCTCCTCTTTTTAGTTAATTGATTCTGCCAACTGTGTGCTTTCTCTCCCTTTCTAGTTTGCATTTTCTCCTTTGATGTCGAACCATGGTGCTCCCATCCTTTCCAGAGTTAATGCTCTGTGTTGGAGACTAATCTCTTTTTGCAAGTCTGTAAGCCTGAGTTTCTCTTCCAGGTTCTATTTCTGATCTGGGCAGTGACACCCCTAGACTCTGGTAGCAGCTATATAAGGATTCAAAATGTCTTTCTCTGTGGAAAACAACATAGACACCATTGGCATATGTTTGATCATAAACGCCTTGCAGCGTTACAGTTAGCTGTGCAGTAGTGCCATACTCTTGCATTTCCACAGAATTGCTGCTTTCCATACTGCTCTCCCAAATACTTCACTAAATCTGGTTACAGACCTGCAGCAAAGGTCCTAAATTAATGGTAGGAAAGGTGCAGGAGAGAGAATTTGTTGTTCTCTGAACAGAATTTGTTTGTTTGTTTTTTATAGTCTGGGCATGCTGAGTGCCTCCTGTCCTATCCCTAAGCTCTCCTAGCCTATTGCCCTGGGAACAGTATACTTATTTCTTCCACCAGTTGATAAAACCTCCTGAGCAGCCTATAAGCAGTAACAGGTCAAATAAATCAGAAAATGTGTGACCCAGGCACACAGAATTAGGTTTGATTTTCTGATGCTGTCTTGGGATTTTCACACTATTAAAATATCTGCCACTGAAGGATGCTACTGACTTTGCAGCTATATATCTTGCTTTAGTCTGGATCTCCTCTATGTGTTCACCTTTCCATAGGGTAGGAAGCATCAGCTGGGGGAAATGTTGCTCCAATTTGCAGTCACTTAGAAGATGTAGATATGTATTCTGTATTGATTAAAGAAAAGAGGATCCATAGAGGCATTTAAAATCAGATACATCATACTACTTGTGTTACACTCGGGGGCTGTTTTCTCTTTGCATTCATATTTAGTGGGTGGAACAGATGGTGGCAGTTTATTGTGATGCATTCATGAAAATGAGCACTGCTTCCCTACAACTGTCCTTTGTAACAGGGCATTCATTTGCTTGCAGTGGAGCCTTTGCTGTGCTGAAATCCAGTAGGTAGGAAATATGTGCTGGAAAAGCTTATCGTGCACTCAGTGCAGAATAATCCTTGTCTCATTCACTTAGTGTTGTCTGCTGAAAAGTAAAAGGAAATTGCAAGAATGTTTGTAGGAGGCTATGGCTGAGGGGGAGCTTTTAGAATTTACAAATGTACTGGGTTTTCCTTCATTCCTGTGTTTTGGGGGGGATAGCCTTCCAGACAAGGCTGCTAGAGGCCTTCCAGGAGACCTAATGCAGAATGACATTGTTTTTATTCATGCTAACTCTTCAGTAATTTACAGCACTGGAGAAGTTCCTCATAATCAGTGTGCCCCAAATCCCCCCCATTTGGAAAATAGATTTACTCTTCTTAATGTGTCAGTCATAACCCTTGCTGAGAGGTCCTGTGTGACTGCCAAATGCCATCATTGCTCATAGCAGTGGAATATTCTTTTCAGTTCCTTCTTGTCAGAGATTCTGCTGGAGTTTGTGTATGATTTAGTTAAAGCTCCTTTTGTAGCATCTTTTAAATATTTAAAAGTACAACAGAGTAAAACCTGGAGGAGTTTCCTGGGAGCTGTTAGAAGCTTTTGAGGTTTTTTTGCAGCCACCTGGACTCCTCACTTCTTCCATTTCCATATTAAGTATCATAATACGTTAAGACCGAGAGGAACAAAAGGATTGTAGCGGTATGTGTATAGCCTGAAGCAGGTAGCAGTAATTGCTCTTTAAGGAGCTTTAAAATGTAGCTTTTAAATATTATCCTAGAAATAATAACAAAATGAGACCAGATGGGACATCCAGTGGTCATCTAATTTGCCCGTCAGTCATAGGGCAACATCAGTTAGACACTTACTGTTCCTGACAGACATTTGTCTTACATATTCTTAAAGGTTTCCACTGACTGTAATGCCTCCTTATGGATCCAACCCAGTGCCTTCTTCTCCTCGGGGGCTGAAAATTCTCTTTTCCCACTATCTTGACACAAATATTTCTTACTGTGCAAGAGCTGAAGCTCGTTACCTCTGCTATCCACTGTGGACAGTAAGAAGACATTGTCTACAACTACCTGAAGGGGCATTGTAGCCAGGTGGGGGGTGGCCTCTTCTCCCAGGCAACCAGCAATAGAACAAGGGGACACAGTCTCAAGTTGTGCCAGGGTAGGTATAGGCTGGATATTAGGAAGAAGTTCTTCACAGAGAGAGTGATTTCCCCTTGGAATGGGCTGCCCAGGGAGGTGGTGGAGGCACCGTCCCTGGGGGTCTTCAAGAAAAGCCTGGATGAGGCACTTAGTGCCATGGTCTAGTTGATTGGTTAGGGCTGGGTGCTAGGTTGGACTGGCTGATCTTGGAGGTCTCTTCCAACTTGGTTGATTCTATGATTCTATGATTCTTTCAGCCATCCATTTATGTCCCCTGCCCTGTGCTGAGTCTTCACATTGCTCTTTCCTGGGTTTGTATTTTTCCCCACAGACCCTGTTTGCCACACACCTGAGGATTCCTGCTGTGCCTTCTGGGTATTGACCATTTTGGCTCTTAGGATAATTCTGGACAATGCATGTTTCCAGACACTGATTTAGCACGTTAAAGATTCCCCCCCCAGCCATGATCACTGTCTATTCACACAGGTAGTTTTTAGCAGGTGCTGTGGCCATAGTGCGCTGCAGATGTATGGAGCAGTGCTAGAGAGAAGCTCTCCAGAATGATTGATTCACATCAGCCTCATCAAGCAGCCTTTGGCTTGGAAATAGATCCTTATAATTATGTTGATGACATGACAGGAAAATTTTCTGCTGCTGCTGAGTTGAGTTGGTCTCTCGAGCTGGAAGTAAGAATATGTCAGCTGTGATGTTAACTGGAACATGGATCTGTAAGAGCTCAAGAGACAAATACAGGGAATATAACAGAAGCTGTTAAGACACCTAGAAAAGGCTGTTACTTTGCAGAGTACAGCTTCTCTGGAGTTTAATGTATTACACAATAAAAGCTGAAAACTTTAAAAGAAGAATTGTCCTTACTCTCTTCCTTTATTTATGTTTAAAGTTATTTCTGTTTATTTACTCCAGGACATTTGAAATGGACCAAAGCTGAGGATATTGACATAGAAACACCAGGATCTATTCTAGTGAACACTAACCTGAGGGCTTTAATAAATAAACACACCTTTGCTTCTTTACCTCAGCATTTTCAACAATACCTCCTGCTTTTGCTTCCAGAAGTAGACAGGCAGGTAAGTAGCATCGTGCAATATTTCTTTCTTTAATGAGACTTCTTTACAGTGTGTTTGCATAGGCTGATTTGATTGACTAGGAATTGTTCCAGGCAAGAGTAAGAAGACAATTTCATGCTTCCTTAGGTAGAACTGTTAGATGTAGAATGTCTGTGAAGTTTATCCAAGAGTCAGCCAGCTCCTCCTTCCTTTCTTTGTGAGAACTGTGCAGCTGCCTGGTTTGTCTCAATGGAAACTGCCCACAGGTCTTCTGAGCTTGCCCAGTGTCCCGACTAGCTTTGCTGCCTGTGGTGTTGAAGATAAAGCTCTCATCTTCAAAACTTTATTTACATTGAATCTCTTTTCACCTGTGATCTGCCTGGGCACTCTGCCAGCAATGCCCAGGTCAATATTAGTTCTATTAGTTTCTTTTCACATTTCACACATGCCTAGGTATGGATCTGCTCAGCTCCAGAGCACTGCAGTTGCTGTCTACAACTACCTGAAGGGTGGTTGTGGCCAGGAGGAGGTTGCTCTCTTCTCTCAGGTGGCCAGCACCAGAAGGAGAGGACACAGCCTCAGGCTGCGCCAGGGGAAATTTAGGCTGGAGGTGAGGAGAAAGTTCTTCCCTGAGAGAGTCATTGGACACTGGAATGGGCTGCCCGGGGAGGTGGTGGAGTCGCCGTCCCTGGAGCTGTTCAAGGCAGGACTGGACGTGGCACTTGGTGCCATGGTCTGGCCTTGAGCTCTGTGCTAAAGGGTTGGACTTGATGATCTGTGAGGTCTCTTCCAACCCTGATGATACTGTGATACTGTGAATCCAGTCATCCACACCTCTTGGAAGGAAGTTTTTGTTCAGAGCTGGTGGCTGTAGGTATATGGGTTGTTAAACAGTTCTGCTGAGGAGATGATTTGAGGAATAACAGGGTGGAAATAAAAGTTCACTTTCATATTATTTCACTTGTTCCTTCCTGCATTTGTTGGTCAGACTGCAGGCTTCTTAAGGCAACAAAAACAAAAATCTCCCCAGCATGTCTAGCAGTTAAACTATCAGAGAGAGCCCAAAACCAATTTGCTTTGCTCACGTCCAGGTTTAACAGTCTTACCAGTTTCAGTGGGGAATACTTCTGCGCTTCCTTCAGATGCATTACATTGCCCAAACAGGGCATTTTTTCGTGCATATTTTTTGCAGATGGTCAGTATCCCTCTTTGTTCTGCAATAACTAGAGGCCACAGGTCACTCACATGGCTGCTTAAAACCTGCATCTTAAAGCAGTACCTTAAATGCCATCTCTCCACCTGTTAGCACTTAGCATCTGCCACAGTCATACAGGGAAAGCAGAGAAAAACTTCGCATCGCTGCTAATTTACTCAGCCTCTTGTCCGTTTAGATGCTGCATGTTGTGCTCTGAAGTTATGTGCCTGGAGAGTGGAATAGCTGCAAAAGAGATTAAACCCAGAGCTGAAGGCTAGACAGTGTAAATGTGTTTATGCTCATGCTCCCGTGTCACACAGCCAAAGTCAGTACTGACAAATGTTAACAGAACCTTTTTTGCCTGTTGGAGAACAAATTTTAACTTAGTGCCCAGCAAATATTTTTTCTGATAACTTTGACCTTTTTTTTTTTCTCTTTCTAATTAATTTAACTTTAAAAAACCTGCTTGGTAAAAAACCTTGTGGTTCTCCAATGATTAAATATCCCTGTGTTCATGAATTACATTTTGAGTACAGAGGCTTGACTTGGGAGCTTCTCACTTTTAAATTTATTTTTAAAGATAGAGGCTCCAGAACTAACAAACCATTTACCTTCTTATCAGGGTTTTTACAGCAGAGCTTTTGGCAAGAAAATCAAGAGAGTATTTGTGGAATTTAATCATACCTCACTAGTTAAAAGCAAATCATTTCTTTTTAATTTGTATTTCAGAAGGTGTTTGCCTAATGAATATTTGGGGGGGGCTTTTTCAAAGGCCCAGCACTACATCATTGGATGCTTTTACTCTGCAAGCAAACTAGTCACAAAAAAGCAGTTGCTGTGAGACATTTACAGGTGTCCTGTCTGCTGTCTTCTCACAGCATTTGGTGGGTTTATGTGGCACATACTGTGTTTTAATGCGTGCTTAGAAGGCAAGAGCCTCCATCTCTGAAGGATTAATGGAGGTGTTTGGCCTCTAAGTGTGTTTGAGGAATGTTTTTGGGGTGTGGTGTGTGTGTGTGTGAATGCAGTGCTCCCAAATCCTCACTTTGTGGAGGTCTCAGCAGGGAAAGAATTGCATGCCTTTTCTTGACACCTGAGAGTGTGTCCTTTGCTATACCCAAAGAGTAGCATCCCAGATGTGAGCTGATGAAAGCAGTAGAAGTGATCTTCTTTCCCTTCCTGTGGCACATCAAGAACACCAGTCTAGTGCTCAGGGTTGAAGTAAGTGGGAAAAAGAATTCCAGTCAGGGGGCTCTGCTGCCAGTCACTGCTGTTAGTCACTCTGACTGGACAAAGCAAGGTTGTTCAGTCTTCCTCACTTATTTCTACTGTCAAATGAGGCATCAGGCAAGCAAAGCATACTCTGGGGTGTGTCCAGAGAAGGGCAACAAAGCTGGTGAAGGATCTGGAGAACAAGTCTTGTAAGGAGTGGTTGAGGGAACTGGGAGAACTGGAGAAGGGGAGGCAGAGAGAAGACCTCATTCTCTGCAACTCCATGAAAGGAGGTTGCAGTGAGGTGGGAATTGATTTCTTCTGTCTAGTATCAGGTGATAGGATGCAAGGAAATGGCCTGAAATTGGGAAGGGATAGGTTGGATATTAGGAGAAATCTCTTTTCTGGAAGAGTGGTGAGGCATTGGAACAGGCTGCTCAGGGAGGTGGTGGAGGCGTTCAAGAGGAGTGTGGTCATGGCACTTGGGGACATGGTGTGATGGCCATGGAGGTGTTGGGTTGATGGTTGGCCTTGATCTTGGAGGTCATTTCCAACCCAAGCAATTCTAGCATTCTGTGATTCTTTATCTGTCCATCTCTGAGGGTTCACTTCTGTTGGTTTATGTTGTCCTTTTCTTGTTTTGCCTGCAAATTCCTACTTCTGCTCTTCTGGCTCTGAAGTGTTTCCTCCCTGTGCACTGCCCTGCAGTTGGCTGCCGCTGTATTCCCCAGGGCAAGCTGCATTTCCATGTTGTCATGTGGATATAGTATGGGAAGTACTGTAATGAATGGCACTATAAAACTGTAATAGAGTTATGCTATTTGTGTATATATAGTGATCTGTGAAATAAATTACTAATGAAGTGCAGCCTCATTTAGGCTTTATTACTGCTCCACATAGGGAAAAAAAAACCCATGATGAATGCTCCTTTGTCATTTCTGTCATAAACACCATTTTTCTGGGTGGTGTAACTCCTCCTCCTTAAATCGTACTCAGCTGAAACTTGTCATGCATATGTCAGTTTGAATAAGCATTTTTAGCAACCATTAGTTAAGGGAGTTGAGGTTTTCTCTTTTTTTGGTGTGTAAGTGTTTATTGTAAATGAATTGCTTCTCTCTCAGCCCTGGTTAGTCTCTTCTGTGCAGAAAAAGTTCAGGGCTAAGTCAGGAGTTTCATAGGATGTGTTCTCTGAGTTTTCTTCCCTTTTCAGATATTGAGATTGCTGTCAGGGAGTCATGGGGAACCCCTTGTGGAATCCATGGAACAAAAGGCCTTAGGAAAAGTGTCCCAGAGTGGAGGGTGTCCAGAGAAGAGCAATGAGGCTGGTGAGGGGTTTGGAGGACATGTTGTACAAGGAGAGGCTGAGGGAACTGGGTTTGTTTAGCCTGGAAAAGAGAAGGCTGAGGAGAGATCTTACTCCTCTCCACAGCTACCTGAAAGGAGGTTGGCTGCTGTTAGTCTCTTTCCTCGAGTAGCCTGTGACAAGAGGGCAATGGGGCAAGAGGGAATGGGCTTAAGTTGGTGCCAGGGGAGGTTTAAGTTGGATATTAAGAAAAATTTCTTTGCTGCAAGAGTGGTCAGGCATTGGAACAAGGCTGCCTGGGAAGGTGCAGGAGTACTCATCCCTGGAGGTGTTAAAAATATTAGTAGATGTGGCACTTCAGAGTATAGTTTAGTGGTTGTGGTAGTTGGGTTGTGGTTGGAATAGAGCTTAAAGGTCATTTCCAACCTTAATGATGCTGTGATTCTTTTATGATTCTATGATTCTAGGCTGAGAACAACTCTGCTGCTGTTGCTGCCTTGTTTTTTGACCCCCTTAGGAAAAGATTGTATCATCAATTACTCACACTTGAAATTGATTTCAGCTTGTATATTAGTTCAAATTTAATGTCAGTAGCAATGAGACCTGTGTGTAATTTTCTGTATTCAAAATGCCTATAAAAGAAATAGGAGCAAGTAGGCAGTTATGGTAAATACATTCTATCAAGGATTTTATTTGCTTTTATTTGGGTGCAGAGTGAAATTGTATGTGGCCATACAAGCAGACCTGAGCCAGGCTTGTCTGATTAGCAGGCTGCTCCAAAATACTGCCTCACTGAATCCTGGGAAATTGATGTCTGAAATCTGAGCATCCATATTTTCAGCTCTTTTATTAATCTGTGTGGACTCAAAGGCTCAGAAATCTTAAAGCTCAGCTGATACAGGAGCCTGTTGGGTGATCCCCCCAGGAGACCTGGATGTCTGAGCTGGCAATAAAGAAAACCTGTAGGTATGTAAACTGTATGGAAAGCAATCTCTGCACAAAACATTTCAGTTGTCATAAATCCCAGCAAATTGTTTTTCTTTTCAGCTCTAATTAGAACATTCTGTGGCTGAAGAACAGTGGAATTTTCATCAAAGAGATACCTGCTTCTAATACATCAAGTTGATAATTACATGTAGCAGCATCCTGACCAGCTCTCAGCAGCTACTCCTCTTCAAAGCTGAAGTTTCTCTCTGTATCATCACTGCTATGCTGCATCAGTGCCCCTTTAAATATTAATTAAACAACTTATGTTGTGCAAGGATGAGTAACAGGGCTGTGTGACAGGTTGCTGAACAGGAGTGGCAGCTGGCAGGAGCTTGTCTACACCATCTTTCCTTGTCGTGCTACTGAGGAGCCAAATCCTGGCTATTAATGCTGGGGAAGGCAAAAAGAAGGGATATACACTCGTGTAGGAAGCTTCCAAGAAGAGACATTCTGCTTCATCCGAATAGTCCCAGGAAGCTGAAGTGATTTTACTCATCCTTGGAGAGCTCACCAGAATGTTCTTGCCTAAATGCTCAGAAAAAAAATGTGTCTTTCCAGACTCTACAAATGCTTAACAACCTTCTGATCCTTGAAAATTTAACACCCTGTCCTGTATTTTCTCTACTGATAAAACACAGTTCTCCTGAACCTCTTGAGGTTTGCACCTTCCCTGCCCTTTCACACAGGATGGTTCTTCTGTAAAACACTCATGAAGGATCCCAAAGGCTTCTCAGACCTATGTTTGAAGTTGCAGTGCCCTTTTATCTGGCCAAACCTACTCATAAAGAGCATTTAAAACCAGTAGAAGTTACAGTTTGTCTTAGCTTTACTTGTTTTATGAGAGAAATTTAGCAAGCCTTTATTTTCTGACTCAATCTAGCTTCTAGATAGTCAAGGCAGTTACTTAGGTTCCAAATTCTAAGCTCACTTTATTCTGAAGGAAGTAGTTAAGCCTTGTAGGATCACAGAAGTGCCTGTGAACATGTCAGGTTCGTATAAACCAATCTACTGGAAAGGAAAATGTGACATGCAAATCAAAGATTGTAAAAGGGTGGAAGCCCACCTTAATCTCTTTCTTTTCATTTCCAACTCAGTGAATCCCAAAATGTGAACTGTCCCTGGGGTCAGTGCCGGTGTTGCTGTGTAATACCGTGACGACACCTTGGCATTTTAAGGTCAGCACAAGTTCTGTGTTTCTGTTTTGGCCCACTCACATTGGATACTGGATGCTGGAACTTTCCAGGCTGATTATAGAATCATGGAACCGTAGAATTGTTTTGGTTGGAAAGGCCCTCATAAGAGCAAGTCCAACCATTCTCTTACTCTACCAAGGCTCATGGTAAACCATATCCCTCAGTGCCACATTTCTGCCTCTTTTCAGCAGCTTCAGGGGTGGAGATTCAACCACTTTCTTGGGAAGCTTGTTCCACTGTTTGAGAACCCTTTCAGTGAATAAGTTTCTTCTAATATCCAACCTAAACCTCTCCTGGTATAGCTTCAGGTCATTTCCTCTCATTGTGTCACCACTTAGTAGGGGGAAGAGACCAACCTCCATCTCTGTACAACCTCCTTTCAGGGAGTTGTAGCGGAAAAAGAGAAGGTCTCCCCTCAGCCTCCTTTTCTCCAGTCTAAACAGCCCCAGTTCCCTCAGCTGCTGTTCACCAGCCTTGTTCTTCAGACTCTTCAGCTCGTTGCCTTCCTCTGGACCCACTGCAGGACCTCAGTGCTTTGTAGTGAGGTTCCCAAACCTTTCCTCTCTTGCACTGAGAAAAAGGCAGAGGCTGATGTCAGTTCATGATTTTGCTCTATTCTGTTTAAAGTAGTTAGAAGTGATTTGGGGGAGATTATCTGCAGAATTCAGTTTCAAAACCTCTTTGCTTTCATGTAGTATGAGTCAACTTAATATCCTTTCCTCCTGTTTGAGCACTGATAACAAAAGGTAACCATTGCTTTTGATGTGCACAAATTACTCCTCCTCCAAGGCACATCAGTTTGAGTGCTGCAGCGTAGAGCAGGTAAGGAGTAGTGCACAGAATTCTTATGCTTGTGAAGGGCAGGGAGAGAGGTCTCCTATCTGCCTTCCTGATACTTAATATTTATTTTGTTCCTTGTAATCAAAAGAATAAATCAAATACTATTTAGTGTATATCTTCTCGTGTCTTAGCTTCATATTAAAAGAGAGTAAACAGAGCTTTATTTTCACAGTTCCTTCCCTGTAGCAGTGTAATCATCTTCCTGTTTGCTTTAACTTCATCAGCACTTGAGGATTTATTTGCAGTTGGACTTTCCAAGCATTTTCTTTACAAGACATCAAACTGCAGAAATGAGCCCTCTGTGTGTTATTTGGTCCTGGGTTTGTTTTACGTTTCTCTTCATGGAATTCTTGTTTAGTAGTAGCTAAATGGTTACCTTTTCTTACTAGCTGCCTTCTCTGCTAATACTGCAGCCCTTTACCTGTCTTACTCAATTCTCTATCATCAGTAGCTTTCAAATATTTATTATTCTGCTCCTGTAAATGTTTGAGTTTTACACTGAAATAGTTTTAAGGTTATGACAAAAGCACTTAGTTCAGAGGAGAACATTTGCAGTAGAAGGTCAAATGTAACATATGTCTTCTGCACCTAAGCATATTTAAAAAGCTGTTAAATTGGCACCCCTGTGTGTATAGTAATTGAAGGTCATTTTATGTCACATTTCTCCTCCTAACTGACTCTTTTCCTTTGGTTTCATTGGTTCATGTGAGTAGTGTGGTGTCGTTGTAATGGGCTTTATTTGTACAGCTTTATGAGAGTAGTTTTAATACTGGTATCTTGTAGACTAGATGGATGGAGACGTTCCAAAGCATTTAAGCTGCCTTTCAGTCAGTCTGGGGCTCTGATTCCTGAGCTCAGCTAACCAGGGTTACCTCTGCTTACAGAGGTTACTGTCCCCAGCTGGTCCCCTGTCCTTATGCTGTGAGTTAATACGTTTCTTACCAAACGCGGCTGTAGGGGTGGTGGATCTGCACCTCTCACAGCCATCTATTAACAGCAGACATCAGTTTCACTTGATGTGAGTTGAAGGCTGAAGGATTTTACTTCAAAATCCCTGTTGGCTTCAGCTACAGAAATAGTCTGTTAGTTTCCCTGGTGCAGTCCACTAAGGCTCACTGCACCTGCATCGCAACCTGTCTGCTCTGATTGATGTGGTAATGGAATTGTGTTTGCTGGTTTGCAGTGTTCCTTAGAGGTCTTCCTCAATCCACAGGTGAAGAGGAAGCTTTACATTTTTGGTTAAGTGTCACATTGTTGCATTTCTGCAGGTCTGGTCACTATTTCAGAACCACGAATCAGTGTTTTCCAGCATGCTGCATCCGTACTGTGCATGTTCTTGTTTCATTTCTCAAACCCAGGCTACAAGCTCGTGTCAGACTTAAAACACATCTCACCCTTATGAACAAGTTCTGCAGAGGTGTTAGCAGAGCTATTGCAATTGCTTTTGTGTGTAGCAAGGCTCAACTCAGAACATCTGGTAGGACTCAGCAGCAGTGCTATGCTTGCTGAGAGCTGGAAATACAAGAGCCACAGCTGTCTCTACAGCATCCTTTCCTTTAAGTCCTTCTGAGTCTCTGCTTACGGCTGTTCTTCTGATGCAAACATGTGAAGCTTTTATTCCACTCTCCTTCATTCCAAACAAATGTTAGAAAGGACAGAGCACAGCTGTTAGTGCTTTAAAAAAAAAAAAGAGAGAGAGTCTTGTATGCAATACCAGCTCCATTTCCATTTGGCAGAATCATTAGTGCCTTAAAAAGAAAGAAAGAATTGATAAAACACCTTCCTTCCAGTGAGAAAAGACTTGCACAGGGCCCTTTTAAAAAGGCTTTCTACTAGGAGCTGTGTTCTGAGTGTATAACTAATATGTGGACATAAACTGTAACATCTGTGGACACCAGGGACTGGCATGCTTCACATCATGTGGCTATTAAGGATGTGTAGCACTACTGCAGTGGGCAGTGTTCCTACTGTTCCTTCCTTGCAGAGTGCTTGTAATTATCTGATGTGAGTTAGTCTGCAGTGCCTCCAGTGTTGCCACCGTAGGCTTGCATTGGAATTAGATGAAGAACAGAACATGCCTTCCCTTTCTCTCTCCCTCCTTCCTTCCTTCAATTTCTCTCTCCCTCCCTCCTCCTCCTCCTCTTTCCCTCTCTTCAGTCTATTTCTTTTGCTTAAATAAAACAAGGAAAAAGAGGCTGGGGGGGGGAGGATTCCTCATTATTTCAGAATATTGCTATTCTTTGTATTACTTAGATTTAAATTTCCTTTACCTTGTTGTCTCTTACGTTAAGGACACACAGTCCTTCCTTTTTCATAGGAAGGCAATGTTGTCAAACGCTGGAGAAAGGGCTTTGGTGTGGGGTTTTCACCGATGTTTACTTGTAACAGCCACTCACCTTCTGCTTTTGGGGGTCAGAGGCCTACATCTTCTACTTTTATCAAAAGCTAGATGGACATCAGGAACATTTTTTTCACAGCAAGAGTGGTCAGACATGAGGCGGATTTGAGTCACCAACCCTGGATGTGTTTAAAGATGCTTTGGATGCGGTGCTTGGGGATATGGTTTAGGACGGACCTTATAGGACTGTTGGCTGGACTTGGTGGTCCTCAAGGTCTTTTCCAACCTGAATGTTTCGGTGATTCTCTAAGTAGACCCTGAGTGTTTACATCTTTTTTTCTTTTCTCAGCCTTTCCCAACATGTGAGCATTGTGGAATAGTTTAATAATGTTTTACTCTCTCAAAGTCTCCAAGCATCTTTTTTTAACCAAGTTTCATACATGCTTGGCTTGATAACAAGCTGTGTAAACTTTTACTTTGGAGTTTTTTTTATCCCCCAGGCTTATGTGCCTCTTTTTTAGTACTTTTATAAATACTTGCTGTTGTTTTGTGTTCTGCTGAGCTTGGGACTGTACTTGTATGCCAGATGCAACAGAAAAATGTAACTTAATTGTAATCTCTATAATTCCAATTGTGTTAGAAGATGCTGTTTGCTGCATATCTTACTCTCCTTATATTTTACTTTTCACTTCATTTTAAAACGTGCTTTTGTCTTTCCATTTTGCCAGATTTATTATTCTCCTTAAATTCTTCAGTTAATTTCTTGCATCTGAGCTCAACCAGATTGGATTCTATTGTCTTTCCCCCTCCCCCCCCCACCACACACACACACTGCAGTGTATTGGAATGAATATAGCTATCCCACTTGTCTTCTTGATTTAGACAAGGTCTAAATTAACAAGTCACATTTCATTTTGGAAGCATATGTTTGCAATTCTTCAGCCTTACTCAGCATATTTCCCACTTTAGTGAAGATGGAAAAGGTCTTTTGTTTCTTTCTTTAAAAGCCTCTTCTTCCTTTTCTCCTCATGTCTGAAGCAATTATTCCTATGGAGGTAGATATTTTCATTTTCATCCTTTGATGTTTCACTTCTAAGTTTAGTCTGGCTATTTTGTGAAAGACTAAAGTCATACTCAGAATTACATTCACCATCTGCCTTCAGAATCTGTCTTTTCATTTTGTATTTGAGGACAAACTGTTTGGGTTATGTCAGTGATCACTTGGGAACAGCAGGAGTATGGATAACTTCATAATGAGGACTAAACAAAATGTAACTCTGTTCTGGGTCAGGCTGTACTCTGCTGCAGAAAGGTGAGACCTGTCGAAGAGAGGCTGCATAGAGTGAGCATTAGCACTCAAGCTGTGTTACATCAGAGCTGCTCTGAGAGATATAGGTGAAGACCTAAAACATGAACTTGAGGTGGCTGAGCTGTTTGTTCTGGGAGCAGATCATCAGTCAGGTGCATGCATTGCTGTCTGCTCTGTTCCTGTGTGCTGGATCATAGAATCATAGAATGGTTTAGGTTGGAAGGGACCTCAAAGCTCATCCAGTTCTGAACTCCTGCCATAGGCAGGGACATCTCCCACTAGAACAGGTCACTCAAGGTCTCATCCAACCTGGCCTTGAACACCTCCAGAGTGGGAGCAGCCACAGCCTCCCTGGGCAACCTGTGCCAGTGTCTCATCACCCTCATTGTGAAGAACTTCTTCCTAACATCTAGTTTAAATCTCCCCTCTGCCAGTTTAAACCTATTACTCCCTGTCCTGTCATTACAAGACCTTGTCAATAGTCCCTCCTCAGCCTTCCTGTAGCCCCCTTCAGATACTGGAAGGCCACTCCAAGGTCTCTTTGAAGCCTTCTCTTCTCCAGGCTGCAGAGCCCCACTCTCACAGCCTGTCCTCATAGCAGAGCTGCTGCAGCCCTCTGAGCATCTTCGTGGCCTCCTCTGGACTCTCTCCAACAGTTCCATGTCCTTCAATATCTGATCATTCCTGTGCTTCTCAGGATTTCACAGCTTTACAATAACTGCTTTGTGGTCACAACAGCAGAAAGGTCCTGATAGTTGCATTTCATCAGAAGCAGTTTTCTTGTACTCCTGTTTACTATTTTAAACTCAGAATTTCTTCCTTTGGTGGCTTTAAACACATGGAAGCTGTTCTAAGAAAGGGCCAATTTTCCTCCAGATTCCTAGCACTATGTGTCAATCTGTGTGTGTGTTTGAGACCAGCCTTGAAATGTTCCTTATCTTCAGGCAAAGAAACAGTTGCTATCCTTTTGTCTTCTGTGTTTTTGGCAAGCCCTGTCTGTTTTAGAAAGTGTTCTGTGGCTTCCAACTGCATTTCTTCTTCCACATTCCTACCATCTGTGTCCTCAAGACCTGAAATCATCAGCATTTTAAACCTGGTAACTACCAACTCCTTTACTATTCATTCCCCTCCCCTTTGTTTGCTCCTCTCCAGTACTATGCTAGGCCATTCTCAGCACACATTTCTCTTTCCTTTTTTATGTATGTCAAAACCATTGATAAAAATTTGCTTCTCCTGAGAAAAGACAGGCAGAAAGGACAAGAGGAGCAGTGTATGAGTACAGAGCTCCTCTGTGAGGTAGTTTACAGCCTGGTTCAGACCTTAGGTGTCAGAGTCAGAGGACAGGAAAGTGGCATGGGCATCACTGTGAGGGAAGTTTGCTAGACCATCTGATCAACTCAGCATCTCTTGTTGGGAAAGGCCATTGGGTAATGGGCAGTGTCTTTGCAAGGCTGCTCTTTATCCTCTTTGACAGGTCCCCAAAGACTGGAGAAAGCAAATGTTGCACCCATGCAACATTGCCTTGAGCAAATGCCTCAGGAAAGGACAGAATGACCCTGGGTTTCTGGTGGGCTGCAAGTGAAGTAAGAGCCAGCATTGGACTCTGGTAGTAAAGAAGGCTGGCAGCATGCTGGGCTCAATGAACAGGCCCACGAACGGCAGGTCAGGAGAAGTGGTTGCTGACACCCATTCTTTCTAGAAGACATTGATATGTTGGATCAATCCCAGTGGAGGGCTACCAAGATGGTTAAGAGTCTGTAGCATAGGAGGGCTGGATTTGGTCACACAGGAGGGGAGCAGGCTGTGAGGGGATCTCATGGCACTTGACAGATAGCTAATGGGAAGTTGCAGAGCAGACATCTCTTCTTGGAGTGTACAGTAATAGCATTAGAGACAGTGGAAACAAGCTGAAACACGGGGAATTCAGATTTCATTATCAGGAAAACTAATTTCACAGCAAGAGTGGTTAAAGACTGAACAGGTTGTGCAGAGAGACCGTGGAAGCTGTCTTCTCAGTGATGCTCTGATCGCAAGCGAGCAAAGCCCTAAACCTTTTCCTCCAAAGTTTACATGAGCCTGGAATAAAATTCTAGGGAAGAAGTGCTGGTTTGTTTGGCCTTTTCTACCAGAACCAAATAAAATGTGAAGAGCAGCAACTTCAGTAACAAGTGCTGTATTTCCAACAATAGGCAACTAACCCATGGAAGACTTGTGTGTGTGCTTGAAGTTAGCACTGATTGCTGGCAGAGCTTAACTGATATAAACAGAAGATGGTGGATGCATAGATATGAGTAGTAGCCACAGTTACATGGAATGGACTGGAATATTTATGGAAACCAAAATCCCCCTCTTGCAGTCTTATGCCAGCTAAGCTAAATAGAAATAGAAGTCTTTTCTCTGACAGCTTTCCTATTAATTGGCTCTTATGGGCTCCTTCACAAGCTTTATCTGCAAGAGCAATTACGAAGGGTGAGTCCAACCTCTGATTTTGTCTCGTGTTGTTACCATATGGTACCACTCACACATTGCTGACTTCTGAAAAATGTGGAGGCTTTGCTTAACGTGGAGTTGTGTGGCAGAAGTGCAGTCGTTGTTTAACAGAGCTTACAGATTTCTTGTGACAACTACAGCTGCTTTGCCTCTTCTTACCCCAGTGCATTCACACTCATTCTCTATTATAGACTTGCCAACTGTTAGAGCATCCTTTTAGTTTGGTCCCATTTATCACAATCTCTTTGAGTGGTGGTTGTGTAAGTGGAAAAATGACTTTTAGGTAGATAATGGCATACTTGAACAGTCAGCAGTCTTCTGCAGGAAACAGAGAAACTTCCTCAATAATTTTTCATGCTGGAAATGCATGCAAGTTCACTTTAAAGTGTTTTTCAGATGGTTAAAAGTTAAGTCTCCTAACTGTCAGCTATTCCTTGACAGGGAAAGCTCTAGCTATGGAGAACTCCTTGGTATAATTGGTTCCCAGATCATTAGCCAAAGGAGTGAACAGGGGAATCATTGTTTTGCATTATTATATGGAATTTAGGCTCATATAAGTGCAATCAGATCTTGTTAAAGTGTCTGAAGAACTTGTCAGTCAGAAATTAAACAGCCCAGAGACTGACAAGAGCACATACAGTAGTAAGTTCTGTTCCCCTTTTTAGTGCCTTGTCCATTTTGCAATGGTAACACTTTTTTGGGTGTCTAGAAAACCTTGGTGTTGGTGCAGCACATGGTCTTGTAATGCCCTCTGTAACCATTCTGTATTTCCCAATAACAATTTCTGGTTCTTGGGCTTAATGAGAAGTCTGTTGCACAGGGATGTCATGCTCAGCCTTAGGAACAGAAAGTATGTAACCTGGCT
Source organism: Pogoniulus pusillus (assembly GCF_015220805.1). Classification (NCBI taxonomy): domain Eukaryota; kingdom Metazoa; phylum Chordata; class Aves; order Piciformes; family Lybiidae; genus Pogoniulus; species Pogoniulus pusillus. The sequence continues at coordinate 7,107,548 of NC_087297.1, forward strand.
TTTAGTATGCCTCAAGATATCAGCTGCTAGCAAAGGAGTTTTGATGAGTAAGTGAGGCTCCTTCCAGCCATCAGGAAGGGTAATTGTGGTGGCTGATGTGACAGGTTTGTATTTGAGAAAGATGGTTCCAGAAACTGAGAGTGTGTCTGCATTACAATCAGAGCCAGGAGATAGTGCAGTGCTCCATGCTATGCCATCCATGTAAGGTATTTTGGAACTAACTGCAATCTGAGGTTTAAATCACGTGCAGGCAAAGCTAGGTCATTATCTTAGGAAACTGCAGTGTTTCTGAAGGTTGTACTGTCCAAATGAGAGGCTGAACCTTGAGCTGTGGTCAGTCGCACTAGACTGAATAGAGGACTCCACTGGAAGGGCATAGAGAGGCTAGAGGCCTTGAGGACAGAGTGCAAGAACTGACTTAAACAGGAGAGTCAAGCAGAGGGCAAGAGTGCTTTTAGTTTTCTTTTTCATGATGTAATAGATGGCAACTTGATATGCTGCCCTTTGGCTTTGTAAACTGTGAAGCGTTCTGTTATTAGTTTGTTTTTAAACTCTCTTAGGAAGAAGTTCTTCAGTACAAGGGTGGTGAGACTCTGGAGTAGGTTGCCCAGGGAGGTTGTGGGTGCCTCCTGCCTGGGAGTGTTCAAGATCAGATTTGATGAGGCCTTGAGTAGCTGAGTCTAGTGCAGAGGCATTGCTGCCCATGGTGGGAGTTTGGAGTAGATAATCTCTGAGGTCTTTTCCAACCTAAGCCATTCTATTATTCTGTGATCCTGTGATCTTTTATATCTTGACATGCCTTTTCTACACTGAAGCAGAATTAGCAGGGTTTTATGTTGTTGCCTAAAGGTTTTTTTGACTGTTCAGTGATGGAGAATTCACAGCCTCTACAAATAAGTTTAGTACTTTGTTGTTTTCACTGTTAGAAAGTTTTCTGCTCAGTGTCTAATCTGAATCTTTCTCACTTCTATTATTCTTTGTTCAGTTCAGCAGCTACATCTGGCATCAGAGAGTGCATCAGAGATTACAGTGTTCATTTTGCAATGCCAACATGGAGGCAGTAACCCATTCCTCATCTCCCTATTTCTTGGGAAGTACCATTTACTAATGCAATCTCCATGGGTCTAAGACCTTAAATCTGTGCATAGCCTCATTTCTTCCTTTGGTCTTTGTGCATGGTCTGAGTTGGGTCAAAACTGAACAGATTTCTCCAACTCAGATGATAAGTAACACCAAGGGGAGCAGAACTGATTTCTGTGTGGTTACACAGTACTCCTATTTACAGCCTCCAGTGTTGTGCTCACCTGTGCAGTTTTATAGCCAGGTTGACCCCTATTCATTCTGTGGTCAGCCCATGTGCTCATAAGCCACAAAAACCTTTACACAGAAGCCATTTAGTTTCTTCATTTTGAATTTCTCTAGTTAATGTGTTACTACAAGAGTCTGAAACTTTGCATTTGCCACTGTTGCAACGCCCTACTTATCTTTGCTGTTTCCAAGGTCATTCTCAAATACATCAACAGAATCCTGAAGTTCAGTTGTAGATTTCAGGGTGCTCAGTCCCTCTCTAACTGATGTTGTTTGCAAATTCGTTTATCTTACTCCTGAAATGCAGTCTCCCAGGTGACAATAAATTAATTAATTAATAATAGTTCCCTAAGTAAAGAGTTCTGAGTAGTTTTGTAGCCACCTAGCTCCAATTTATATATCCTAGCTTTGCTTAGAAAAGGTCATTTGACCCAGCATTGTTAAAATCAAGGTCTTAAAAGTGTGCTGTTTCTCCTCTATCACAAGGGCTCATGCTGCCAGAAAGAAAATAAACTGACCTCTTCTTGACAAATCTGTGTTGGCTGTTGCTCAGCTCCCTGTTAAGTTCCAGGCAGTGGTGTATAGTGTGGTATCTCATGCTTTAACCATTGCACATAACCTCCAGATCTTAGAGACAGGATATTTAACCATAGGCTTCTTCTGTGCAGCGATGTGTAGTCTAGAACCCAGCTTCCTCAAAAGGTTAGAGATCCCCTGTAGGGTCTAGCTTGAATCTGCCTAGAATGTGTCTGTATAAATATCTTGGGATGCCCAAGGGCATCCCCCCCAAAAAACAATTAGTCAGTTTTCTGTGTGCACCCCACAGAGTTCTGTGTTTATCCCCTCTTCAGACACAGGTGATGCATGTATGCTGTACACATGCGATTTTGCAGTTGTTCTTTTCACTGCTCTGAAATCTGTCTGAACAGTTCTGAAATAGATCATAACTGGACATCTAACAGACTAGTCTATCAAGGCCAAACGATTTGAATGCATTTAAGTAGTAATTATTCAGCCCCTTGCTTTGTTGCTGGCACTAATTACATCAGATGCTCCAACGCAGCAGCTTTGTGGTGAAGATGGATGCAGAAAGGCACAGTGAACATTAGCTTTGGCTCTTTACCCCCCTAGTTGTTTTCCACGTTGCACAGTGAGCTTTTTCTTTCATCGTCTTCTCCTAATGTGCTTAACAGAATTATGTCCTCCAGAGTTTGATGTGTCCCTCACCAACTGTCTCTAAATCTGGCCTGTTATGCCATGTTCTGCTGTGGTATTCGCGCTGAGTAAGTTGCCCTCATTTCTATTCCATGCATGCTGTGAGATCAGCAGTGAGGTCCTAACTAAGACAATGTGGCCTTGTTGTACAATCCCCATTCTTCCTTTGCAGGAGGCTTTGCACTCCCTGAGGTCAGTATTGTTTGCTTAAAAAACTGTGAGGATTCTTTAACATTTTTTTCTCCCCTCACACCACATTCTTGGGGATTCTCCCAACTCTTTCTGCACTTAGGAAAGTAGGCCTCCTTGAAACACAGTGGTTTTTCATTCTGTTGTCATTTCTTCTTCCTTATTTTTCCCCAGACAAGCTTTAGTCTTTTACACTACTATCAGGCATATCAATTATCAGATCTCCACTTTGCCAATTAAGTCAAAATGTTGATTGTTCAACAAAATCTTCCAGTTCCTCCTACGTACCATTTGTAGCTCTTGCACTAGTGTTCCACCATCAAAGACTGAAATAAATGTACCACTGCCATCACATTGGCCCCTTCTTTAACCCCTCCTTTTATAAATAAACTTGTTTTGGCAGAGGTCCACAGAACAGGATTTGATTTGATTTGATTTGCCCATACTATTGGGCCCCGTGTGTAAATCCAGCATTCAGATTTTGGAGAAATGAGCAGGTCACTCTTTCCTTTCTTCTCTGAGGGCTCTTTTTCATTTTTGCTTGCTTATTGCTATATCTCCAAACCTTCCTGGGGCTTGGGTGAAAATACTAAAGCCATTCTGCCTATAGCACCTATTAAACCACAAGTGCATTACCCATGTACGTCTGTCACTGCTGACAGAAACAGATGCCTAGGTTTAACCATTGCACTTACTCCTCAGAGCTTAAAGAGAAGGGGAGCAAGCAAGCTATGGACTTCTTATGCACACTGGTATGGAGTCTAGCACCCTACTTCATCTAGAGGTTAGAGGTACCCTGTAGGTTCTGGCTTGTATCTGCCCAGAATGTGTCTGTGTGGCTGAGATCAGTGTTTTCTGTTGAAGTGGTCAATAGCTTTAAATGATTACTGCTTGCATCTGCATTTGGGTGGCTGAAGGAATCTGAGCAGGTAGCCTGTGTTACAAAGTAGGAACTTTGAAAGAGAAGTTCACGAGATGAGCCACCAAGCTTGGTGTTAAGCACCCTGAGATCTGGGATTTGCTGGCAAAGACACGGACCAATTAATGCATCAGAGCATCAGATTTCATGATGACCAGCATAGGAACTGGTGGAAGTTTATAGCACCAGCAAACATGAATCTGGACATGGTTGACCTACCCAGTATATGGAAGTGTAAAGAAAGCACAAAAACTGGTCACTGAAGTGTGTGTTCCAAAGCACTCACCCGGTTCACAGCACTCTGCATTCAGAGGATGCCCAGCTGGTAGAGCCTCATGCATGCTGAGATATGCACTGTGGTGCTGCAGCCTCTTCTGAAGCTTAAAGTCACTTTTTTTTTTTGCTAGATTTTCAGTGGAACTTGGAGGAAAAGGATTGAAGTAGTAGTTCATAGAAAGATGACTCAGTTCTTCTTGCTACAGGCATTTGACATTTGCTTTGTAATGCAAACAGATGTTGGCTTTTAGCAGATATGTTTTGGGGTTGAGAGGTTTTTTGTTTTCTTTGATAAAAAGAGGAGCTGCTAAAAGCCATTGTGAATTCTGCACAGAAGTGTGAATTAGAAAACATAATTCTACCATTGTGCTTAATCAGAAAAACAGAAATTTAAAGCTCAGCAGAATAAAACATAAACTTTCCATGAAATGTTTGTTGTTCCAGCTCATTAGCAGACTGTCTCTGTTGGGCAGCACTTTTTAAATACCATAAAAATTAATAGTGTATTTAAGAACTGCTTTATTGGCATGTTTCTTCAACTTCTAATTTAGAGCTAGTGGTTAATTGTGCTGTCTCTGTCATCAGAGGATAGACCCTTAGGCTTCAGAATTTTCAGTTTCCACTTTAACTTTTTGACTTGGGTGAAAACACCCTTGGGTGAGGTAAGAAATGAAGATTTCACTCAGTTTGTTAGCTAATGTCATAGACTACCACAAGGTCAGCAGTGACTTCATGAGTTTGTTCTTCTCACTTTTCTTAACCTGTCTTCAACATCATATTTTACATCTGCAGTCTTTCCATTCTCCCCCTCTGCTCTGTTTCTTCTGTGTTGTTCTTCCACAACACTTACCACGTGTGTTGTTTGGTGGTTGACAAGAACCAGTAAACTTCACCTATGACCTTCCTAACATTTGCTTCCTGTTCTGTGCTTTGCTCTCAGGTGGACTAGTTAACGTCTGAATTGGGTTGAACCTCTTTCTACCTTTGCAGTTCACACCTTATAGGAGATTTTGCACCCCAAAACTTGGCACTTTTTTCCCCAAGCTAATAAAATAAAAGGCAGAGTAACTCTTGCTACAAACCTTGCTTTTCTCATATCCTTACAACAACGAAGCTGACACTGTTCTTGTGCTCTTGACTTGGCAGTCTTCGTGATGCTCTTGATTTATGCAGCCTGGTGAAATAGCTCAATCACACTTGGCTACACTTCCATACTCTGTTTAGTGCAGTCTGGAAGTGTATTAATGCTGAAAAATGGCATTTTCTGTCCATCTCTTGCAGTACATTCCAACTTTGTGTGAGATTTACTGATCCTATGACCTTAGAATAAGTTGGATCATGATGCTGATTTAACAGAAAATGATTGTCTGCAAATGATTACTTCCCTGTGAGATTTGTTGGCCTGGCTAGGGATACTGCTCCACTCTGCCATCAGCTGAGCAATGGAGTTTCAGAAGGACTATGCCTTTCAGAGACAGCCTGCAGTTAAATGAAGTTAAACATGATAATAGCAATTTCATGTCTGTATTACCCTCTCCTCTGAAACACTGGGATAAAATCTTGAGTTTACTGAAGTTTGGAGTAGAACCAACATTAACATGAATGTGTGTTACTGTTTCACCTCCATTTATGTTGAAGCTGAAGGTTGCTGCAGCACCTTGCTTTGAGGAGCAGGGAATTTTATTTAGTAACTTGTGGTTGTTTGCTCTGTAACTTCATCTTACTTCTTGGGAAATTGTGCAAGTGCTGTTTTTCACCATCCTCATATTTGTTTTTTTCAGGTGCAAAAGGCATTGGTGCCTAAAAAACTCCCTTGAGTATACTGATTCTGGAATGTAAAATATCTGGGGTCCCAGTTCTAGTTGACTGGCTAGGGCTGGGTGATAGGTTGGACTGGATCATCTTGCAGGTCTCTTCCATCCTGGTTGATTCCGTGATCCTAGTTGATGGGAGATTGACCATGAGCCAGCAATGTGCTATTGTGGCCAGGAGGGGCAGTGACATTATAGGATGTATTAGAAGGGCTGTGGCTAGTAGGTGGAGAGAGGTTCTCCTGCCCCTGTACTCTGCCCTGGTGAGTCCTCATCTGGAGTACTGTGTCCAGCTCTGGACCCCCCCAGTTCCAGAGGGACATAGAACTACTTGAGAGAGTTCAGTGCAGCGCCACAAAGATGCTGAAGGGAAATGGAGCATCTCTGTTATGAGGAGAGACTGGGGGAGCTGGGGCTGTGCTGCTTGGAGAAGGAAGAAACTGAGAGGTGACCTCATCAGTGGTTATCAATATGTGCAGGGTGAGTGCCAGGAGGCTGGAGCCAGGCTCTGCTGGGTGATGCCTGATGACAGAACAAAGGGCACTGGGTGGAAGCTGAGGCATAGAAAGTTTCATTTAAACATGAGGAGGACTTTTTCCCCTGTGAGGGTGACAGAACATTGGAACAGGCTGCCCAGGGGGATTGTGAAGTCTCCCTCTCTGGAGATATTCCAAACCTGCCTAGTTGTGTTGCTGTGTGATCTGGTCTAGGTGATGCTGCACTGGCAGGGGTGTTGGACTGAAAGAGCTTTGGAGGTCCCTTCCAGCCCCTGACATTCTGAGATTCTGTGATTTCTGAAAAAGCACATTTGTGCAAAAGGAAAATAATGGCTCTTACAGTTTGCTGTATACAACACACACATGTTCTTTATGGCCTTTTGTCTCCTTGGTTTGGTTTTCTTGTTGCTTCTGTTGCACGTTTCACTGTTTCTTCCCACTTTTTATCCAGCTTCAGCATTAGTCATAGCCTGTCTGTAATTAACATGCAAGTATTCCACAACCCACGTGCTGAGAAGTGTAGCAGCATTATATCTCCTCCCCAGATGAATGCAAATCCTATGACTTGTTGGCAAAACAGTGCCATAGAGCAGGAAATCACAGGCAGCAGTGCTGGAGGTTCATATGCTGCTGAGGGACCCCACTACCACACACATACAATTTTCATGCTGGAACCAAATGCCTTTAGCACTGCCTGGTTTTCAGAGTTCATGCTTATCACTCTGTCTCTCCTATTTCACATCTTTCTGGTTTGTTCCTATGAGATTATTGTGCAACAGGATGTCAGCTAGGCAAGGAGTAAATTACCCCAGGCTGTTCTGAAGGTGGGGCCAGTATAATCAGTGAAACATAGAGCTCAGCAAGGGACATGCAGCTAAATAGCATTTACTGTTTCTGACACGTCTGCTTCTCTCTGCCTCCAGTTTGAAACAAGCAGTGAGAGTCAGGGCTGTTGCATAGCTGAAACACATGTTAACAGGCTGTAAAATGTGTTGGCTTGACAGATGTAGAAAGTAATAATAATTATAATCTTCTTCCACAGTTTTCACTATCGATGGCTATAAATTGATGTGCTTAGCTTGTTTTGGGTTTAGTGCTGAGCTTTCACCACCTTTTTGTTAAGGTTAGCTGCCATCCACTGTTCTGCCAGTAGAGCATATTTGCTAACATGGGTATTAGGTTCACTCAGAAATAGCAAAGTTTCTGTCTTCATTCTATTTGATTTACAAAGCCTTGTAGTGGTAGGATGAAGGGCAGTGGCTTTAAGCTGGAAGAGGGGAGATTTAGACTGGAGATTAGGAAGAAATTCTTTCCAGTGAGGGTGGTGAATCACTGGAACAGGTTGCCCAGGGAGGTTGTGGATACTCTGGAGGCGCTCAAGGCCAGATTGGATGGGAGCTAGAGCAACCCAGGCTAGTGGAAGGCAACTGTGCCCATGGCAGGGGGGTTGGAACTGGTCCCTTCCAACCCAACCCATTCTGTGAATCTAATTGATCTGGTTTGTACCATATTCCCTGCAGATGCACAAGTATAATGACCAACATCTTGATTTTTGATTGTGCTCTAGACACAGGCTTAAGATAGAGGGCTGTAATTACAACATGGCAGCCAGGTGTTAACTGAGTTACCTTCAGTAGTACTGCTGCCTGAAGAGAGCACACTGGTGCTGGGCTAGCCCCCTGGCACATCCACTAAGGACTGTAATGAAAATGCTGGTTTAGTAGCAGTAGGTAATTTTCTTTGTTGCTCCTACTCCCTTCCCCTCTCCATTTCCATTAACTGGAGCTCTGGTGTTCTGTGATCTTAGCTGATGCTGGTTCTGACACTGTCTTCTGCTGCCATCGGCTTCTTTTCTAGATGGGCAGTGATGGAGTTTTGCGCCTCAGCAGCTCTGCTCTGAATAATGAATTCTTCGCCTATGCAGCACAGGGGTGGAAACAGCGACTGGCAGAAGGTAACTCTCCACTTGTTCTCAGACTTACCAGAGGTTAATTCTTTTTATGAAGAGTGTCTCTCATTCTACATTTGCAAACTGCTTTTAGAGTAGGGAGTGTAACACACCAGTAATTCAGCGGAGGGGAAATTGCTGATTGCATTGTGAGCTCAGTGTACACTTTCTCAGCTTGCCATGGCAGCTGATTTTGGCAGTTGGGAAAAAACCCCAAGCTTTTCCATCCCTGCCAGCCTCACAAACATAAATACATGCAACCAAATCCCACCAGTGTACTTTGGAAATGCAGATGTTGTAAGGCAAATGAAATCTTTCTATGCCCCTGTCCCAGGTTTGGGCTGATCCCTCCCCTGGGAAGAAAATTCACAACACAAATCTCCCTACTTTTTTGAAAGTCAGGGAAAGATGAAATTGTATTTTCTTATAGTATAAGTATAACAATGTAAAGAGAAATAATAACTAGAGAAGGAAGGAAGGAAAAAGGAAAAAAACAACAATACAATAACCTTAAGGGAGATAGGGGAGGGGTCAGGCAGCAGCGAAGCAGCAGAAGCAGCAGTAGCCAAAACAGCAGCCGGGGAAGATAGGCGAAGCTGCAGCAGCAGAAGCCAGCGGGAGAAGGGGGAGAACAAACTGTGCTTCTAGACATTAAGTTCTTGATGCTCCAATGAAATTATATTAATTTATCTATTGTTGCCATTTATGTGGCCTATCCCTGGAATGTTCATCTCTTCCCTATGTCTGAGCTAGAGGATCAGCTCAAACGGCCACAGCCCCACTCGCTTTTGGTTTTCATTATTGTCATTTGGAATTGTTGGATGACTGTAACTGTAAGAGAAATCACTGTGTGGCACCTTTGTGTCTGTAATTTCTAGTTGCCCATACTAAGCTAATCCTTGACAACTTTTATTCAACATGTTACTCTTTGTTTTTCAGGAGAGTTTACGCCAGAAATGCAGCTGCGCATCAGACAAGAGATCGAAAAGGAAAAGAAAACAGAACCTTGGAAAGAAAAATTCTTTGAAAGGTTTTATGGTGAGAAGTAAGTATCAGAGCAAAGAATAAAAGCTTTGCTTTTTTATTATTTTCTTTTCTTTTAGGAGGAAATGAAAATATAATTCTCTGCTTCACATAGCGTGGTCATATGCTGTAAAACTTAATAAAGCACTTATCAAAGGCAGTCGTTCCCCAGTAGCAGAAGTTGTGGGTAGAATTACAGTGGTGTGTCTGCCCTTGCATTACAATTGCCTTTTTAGAGGTTCATAACTCATCCATAAAAATTCATTCCAAGGAGAGCTTAGGACAGAAGGCCCAGGCATGTGAGTATTTTCTAATTATCTTTTGAAAGACAGCATTAGGGCAATTCTCTTCCCCTCCCCACACCCTGCAAAATGCAAGAGCAGTTCCTACAGACTAGAAGACCAGTGGAGATATTTCTGTAGCATGTTTTCTTTTCTTAGTTTTTCCTAAGCTAGCTGCAAAATTCCTCAACCCAAATGGTGTTTTTTATCGTTTGAGGTGGCCCTTTGCTGGAGTACAGCATTGGCATGCAGGAAATGTTGGTCAGAGACAGATGGAAGTGACAATGGCTAGTCTAGTTTTAGAAAAGAGATGCAGGGAATAAATAAATACCCTTAACTGACTTAAATTAATGAGATAGTATCACTGCAGGTGCACAGTGAGGATAGGTCAGCCCAGTTTCATTGATGATGATACAAAGATGGCATTCTTGCAGCTGGTGAGGAGTCAGTTCTTACACTCAGGTGTTTTAAACCCAACATTTAAACAGATTCACAGCTTTTAAAATTCACAACTCTTCCTTTGAAAGGTCAGTCCATCAGTGCTTAGAATTAGATCTCTGTTTTTAAACACATGAAGTATTAAAAGTATTGAAAACTATGAACTGATTCTTTAGAAGTACTGTTTTTTTTTTTCATGTATGTTTTAATGGAATTTATGCATAATACTTAGCAAAAAAAATGTGCCATGGGAACCACCCTCATGTGAAATGTCTTAGTTTTGCTGTTAGATGCTTTTTACTTAGAAAATTCAGGGCATAGGGAACCATTCATGTAAGTGATTAATTTAAAGGTTAAGGCTTAACTACAGTGTTTCTACAGCAACAATGCTGCTTCTCACTCCTCACTGCCTCGGACCACTGGGAAATGTAGTGAAAACAAAGCAGCAAATGAACAGATCCCTTTTAATATTTTCCTTTGCACATCCTTCCTAGCTGCTTCCTCCCCACGTGAATATTATTTCTACAGTGCTTTCTCTTTATGTATAATGAAAATTCTAGGGTCCTAACATGACAGACTTTCTTATTGTCAAGCACTTAATTTCTGACTTAACAGCTTTGAGAGCCCAGAGTGGTCCAGGTGTTGATCCCTTTAGTATCAGAAGGTATTAATTAGGTTTTCAGATCAGGAGCATAATGGCTTTTCGTTCCACACACCAAGGGAAGAGTCACTTAGCAGTCTTTCGTGGGGGGAAGGACTATGTAAGGACTATAAAGGCTTGGTGAGAAGTTGAGCAGCACAAAGCAGGAGCGCCTGGCTCTAGCCGAAGCTGTTCCTCAGTCACAAGTGACTGTCGCACGCCCAGAGAGCGCCGCTCAGCATCGTGCAGAGCCAGAGTCCTGCCGTGCTGCCTGAATGCTGGACACTGCAATGGCTGGCAGGTAATTACTCAGTCTGCAGTGATACATGTCATTTGGGCTGATAGGTTCCTGACATCCACATTGTAATGCAAAATGTCATCCTGCACATAATTTCCATTTTGAGTACAGTATTAAATCTGATCCCCCCTGCCCTTTCCCCAGCTTGACTTCTCTTCCTTCGAAGTTATGTGGGCAGATTCTGCTGCTTTGCTGCTTGCCCAGATTTAAGCACTTTTGCTCAGTCGTTATCATATATGACTGAGTGGTAGCTTTTGCTGTCATTTCCATGTTGTGTGGCTTCTCTCACCTTTTTTTTTGTCTCTTTGGTTTTTAAACTTGCTTTGAGTGTGACCAGGCTTTGTCCCTCTCAGCTGTGTTGATTCAACTGATATCAGATTTGAGAGCTTCCTGAGCTTTCATGCACACTGTCTTCACAATAGATCTCTCTTGCAGTCTAACTTGCTTACTTCACAGTGTGGTGATTTTGCTCTGACCTCAACTAATGTGACCTTTTCATGTTCCACAAGTAAATTCAAGTTTCACCATACACTTAGAGAAAGACCATTAATAGATACAGAATCTTTGCAAAGATTTTTACACACTCCCCAGGTCATGACATTCAAAGGGTTTAGAAAGGCTTCTTCCATGTTGGCTCTACCCATTGTTTCTTGTGTTTGCTCTTATCTGTACCCGGGCTGTCTATCATGGGACTCTTAGTTGCAGTTTATTTCTGTCTGTTTGTGTTCTCTTTCCATTTCCTGACAGTTGTTCGTTTTTCTTCTTTCTGACTATGTTTTAAAAGCAGTAACTGCATTTTGCAGGCATTTCTTTCGGATCAGCTCATGCACACTGCCAGAAATCCACATTCTCCTGGCTTGTTGCCCCAGGATTGCAAGGGTTATCCTCTATTGTCTCAATCTGTTGTTTCTTCTGCCACTCTTGAGAGAGTTACGTGTCAGGGCAGTGCAGCCAACTCACTAAATCACAACTTTAATTTTGGGTGGACCTCCTCTGAATTTTCTTGCTGGTTTAATCTTCCATGAATTCATTTATTGTTTTCCATGGTGTTACTTATGACAGCACTAAAACAGCAGCATCCATGTAGCTGAGCACTTTTGATTTGTTGACTGAGTGCCCTTACTGTATCAGTTGAATTCTGTCCTTAGCAGTTTCACTGAGGGCTGTTTACTGCTGTCCTCCTATTTTTGTGCTGTTTTGCTAACTTTGGGTATCTCTCCCTCTAAGGAAGACAGATCATCTGTTTATCTTGCAACCTGAGATTGCCTTAAATATGCTGATCTTCAGCCTTCTCCTTTTGAAAGCCTTTTTCTTCACTGCAGTATTTTCCTCCAGATAGTAGCATATCCAATATGGAAGAAAACACCAATTCATATTCAGTACACATTCTGCTGGCTTTAATCCTGCATTATCTTAACTTCTCTTACACTTTTTCCTCTTCAAAATGTTACTAGAATGTGTATATTTGCATAGTGGCTATGTGAGAGCTGCATTCACCTTTATCCTGTCCTTCATTCCTCTGCTGATTTTCATTCCATAAAGATAAGTATCAGGTAATATTTTTTCATGATGTGTAAGGCAGCAAGTGAGAATAAACCACAGGTTCAGTTTTGAGCACTGAAGGGGATTTCTTTCTCCTCTCTGATTTCCTTTAGATAACTTTTTCTCATTTACACAAAGAGCTTTGGAGGATGAAAGTTACTCACCTAAACCTGAGTAAACTGAACCTTAGTCACCTACACTTATAACCTAAACTTGGTCTGTATGGGCAACCTGGAGTCTGTAGATGTCTATGCAGTCAGTGTGGGAGTTGTAAATTTGCTGTTCTGAGTTGCTCTCTAGAGGATCCTTCCTCAGCACATTGATGGCATAGGGAGGTTTTGTGCATGTTAAGTCACTAGTAGTAGGCAATATTAATAATTGCTCAGAGAGTGCTTTTTGGGTTGCCAGTTCCATGCTGTTTGGGGTTCTTGTATTTACAGCTGTCACTGTACTGCATCTGTTCAATGGGTTTAAAATCTTCAGCCACAGATTTTGGGGTTTAACCTGTTTATTCTGTACTGCTTTGGGGTTTGATGTGCTTATTCTGTACTATTTTTGGGTTTTACATATATGTTCTGCACTACTTTGGGGTTTTGTGTGTTTTTTCTGTACTGTTTTACATGCTCATGGTATACTTCTATACACATGGACCTTTGTGATCTGTGTCCTCTGGCTGCACACTGACAAGTTGTCTTCCTTCCATAGTTTCTGAGTATCCTTTATGCTTGCTTATTTCCATATTATTCTGTTTTCTGATAAAAATGAGGATAGAGCTCAAATTTCAGTTAGTTAGATTAGAAGACCCTTAAGACCATGAAATTTCTTTTAAGAGCTCCTAACCAAGCTTTTGTGTATGTTTTTACTATAATGGAATTGCTGAGGCACAAAATCTGCTTGGAAAGTCTTATTAAAGATGCTGAACACCTGTACCCCCAGTGTCCTTATGTCAGAGTGCACACATTTTGTTAGAATACTTTTTTTTAACAGCCCATGGCTTATATTTTGTTGGGGGTTTTAAACTATTATTTTCAGGACCAAAGGTAAGAAAATCTTGGAAAGAGAAGTATTTCCTAGGAATGGTTCCTTCACCCCTGAGAATGAATGCTGAGACTATAAACATGTGTCTTTTTAGCTCCTCAAGAATGTTAAACTTCTTGTTAATTACAGTGAGTGAATAATGTATACATAGATCTGTTTATTTAGAGATTTATCTGCAATGAGGTTGTTTCTTTTGCTGAAAGAATGGAGCAAAGCCACACAAGCTCTCAACTGAGATCTTTATAATTGACTCTTGAGATGTAAAATGAGGCTCAAATGGAGTTATTTTGATTTTCCTCACAATTTTGAAATGACAATCCAATTGCAAAGCTGAAAGAGATAGAATCATAGAATCAAGCAGGTTGGAAGAGACCTCCCAAATCATCCAGTCCAACCTATCCCCCAGCCCTGTCCAATCAACCAGACCATGGCACTAAGTGCCCCAGCCAGGCTTTGCTTCAACACCTCCAGGGACAGTGACTCCACCACCTCCCTGGGCAGCCCATTCCAATGCCAATCACTCTCTCTGCCAACAACTTCCTCCTAACATCCAGCCTAGACCTCCCCCAGCACAACTTGAGACTGTGTCCCCTTGTTCTGTTGCTGGTTGCCTGAGAGAAGAGCCCAACCCCATCTGGCTACAGCCTCCCTTCAGGTAGTTGTAGACAGCAATGAGGTCACCCCTGAGCCTCCTGTTCTCTAGGCTCAACAACCCCAGCTCCTGACTAGTTTTAGGTGCAGCTTTTCCTATAAAGTGTATCACTTAAATTATGTTACTGACTGCATTGACTCTAAGTGTAGGTATAGGAGGCAAAAAGGAGTTTCCTTTAGAACTGATACTGGCAGAGTAAGATAGAGTTGTGCATTTCCACTTTGTTTCCACTCTGTGGTCCTATTGCATCGTACTGTAAAGAAAAAAGGGCAGAACACAGAAGCTGAAGCAGAGTATGGGTAGTGCTGAATCTGTGTAGCTCATTTTTTAAACTTCATTGAAGTGCCAAACAGTCAAATAATGAATAATAGATTACCTTCTGAAAAAAAAAAAAGCAACTAAGTTTTTTCACACTGGTAAGAAATTCTGCGCTGTGAGGTTTCCAAAACACATAAAACTCTGTATGAATTATTCAGAGAGCACTTAACCAAACCACTGCTTTAAACTTTATGTCCTTTTTTGTAAACAAAAGACGTGGGTGAGAAAGATGATCTCATTCCTTTGTCGTGTCTGCCATGGAAAGACCTTTTTAATTTTGTGTGTTTTTCTTTAGATTGGGAATGTCAAGAGGGGAATCAATGAAACTCACTGCAGTGCAGAACAATGATGAGGATGAAAGCAATTCTTTATGTGGATCTTCTGGCACGCCTGGGCCTTCTAAGCAAGCAACCTTTGATGACCAAGAGGAGAAAAGCACTAAAATTCCACCTCTAGCAGAGAAAGATTGTTGTCCGACTCTCTGTGGTATGGAGCAGGTTCCTGGAAAGGATGTAACAGCAGACTCAGAGGATGTACTGATACCTGAAGAATCAGTCATTCAAGAGGAGATTGCTGAAGAGGTTGAGACAAGTATTTGTGAATGCCAGGAGGAGAACCATAAAACAGAACACGAGTTTTCTGAGGAGTCAGTCAGTCCAGCTGGCACAAATGAAGAAACAGAGGCAGTACAGCTTGCAGACAGCACTGAGTCCTGTGTCATGATGAATGATGTAACTGATACTGTACCTCACATTGAAATTAAAGTGGAGTTGAAGTCAGAATGCCCTCAGGAAGAGATGTCAGTTGTGATAGATCAGCTGGAGGATTGCGTATCACCAGCACAATCAGCTTCATCCACGAACTCTGTCAGCGATACAGCAGAGAAGGATTCTGAGTCTGCAAAAGAGCTAATTGCACCAGAAATGCAGAATGCTGGTCTGGAGGGCTCCGTGTTCACTGGTGGAGGCATTGCAGTGGACATGGAGCTTCAGAGTGACCCTGAGGAACAGTTGTCTGAGAATCCCTGCATTTCTGAAACTTCCTTTTCCTCTGTAAGCCCAGAAGGACCGTGTGTGTGTATTGCGTCTCCTGGAGGAGACACTCAGTCGACTTCAGAGGAACCCTGTACTCCAGCGTCTCTTGAAACAGCTTGCTTGTCTGAAGTGTCCAGTACTGAAAACATTGAGGGTGACATTCAGCAAAAGGCTAGTGATGAAAACTTGCACACACCTTTAATGTCAGAAATCTCTCCAATGTCAACCTCACCTGTAACCTCAGAAGCATCTCTGATGTCAAACTTACCTTTAACATCAGAGGCATCACCAGCTTCTAATTTACCTTTAACGTCAGAAACGTCGCCGATGTCTGATTTGCCTTTAACATCAGAAACATCTTCAGTGTCTTCTGTTCTGACTTCTGAAGCATCTGTGGCAAATAGTTTGCCTCTTCCATCGGAGACGTCTCCAGTTTCTAATTCCCCAAACAACGAAAGACTTCTTCTGCAGCAGAGGAAGTCACCATGTTTGTTGGAAGACTCTCTTCCCCCGTTGAAAGAGGAAAGCTCTGCCATTCCTAAGGTGGTGCAAGAAGAGAATCTTGTTGTTCAGCCAAAGCAGCTTCAGAGCGCCCCTGAAAATGTGAAAGTTGTTCCACTGACAATTATACCTGATACTTCAGTCTTGGAAGAGCCTCAAAGCAAAAACCTCAGTCATCAGCCATGTAAATCACATCCTGAAGTCGAGAAATCCTACATTGCTTCCATCCCAGACCACTCTCCTCCAGAGGTGATCAAAGTTAAAAGTCATGGTGTTCAGCAGAGGGGTGACAAGAAAGGTGCGCTCCTGCCACCAGAGGTGACTGTCTTATCAGAAGCGTCAGCTGGCAAAAATATCGAACTGCTTCCCTCAAAGCCACATGATAAACTCTATACCTCATCTCTGGAGAAAGCTTCTTTCTCTGAAGTATGCAGAAACAAATCCCACAAGCTAACAGGCAGCACCCAGAGCCGGCTAGAGAGTTCACATGCTTCCAAATCGTTAGAACCCACAAAATCACCTGAAGTGAGGAATGAAAGTAGAGACCCAGAGATCCCAAAGAGGAAGACAGCAGAACAGCACAGCTTTGGAATCTGCAAAGAGAAGAGAGCTAGAATAGATGAGGATCAGCCTAGCCGTAGCGCTTCCTCGACCAGCCCATCTGAGAAAGACCAACCGCCTAGAGAGGAGCCCCGAGTTCCACCCCTTAAGGTAAAGTGATGAGTGATCAGGCTGACTTGGAAGCTAGGGGGCTGGCCCCGCTGCTGACTGCGGGCAGACACAGGTAGTGCATGTGTGGGGTCTGTGGAGGTTTGGGGGGTGCTGACTTCCCTTTGCTGTGACATTCCTACCATGCCAGATGACTTCTGATGCGAGTGTACCTATAGTTGTTCAGTTAGGGCCTTCCATACGAAATTGCTTTTGTGTGAGGGAAGGTTTTCTGGCTTAATCTAATTCAAGAGCTTCCCCATTGTTTCCACAGTGCTACTTGTTTGTCTAATTGCCCAGCTGTCTTATCTGCTTGTTCTCCTGCAGACGACTTCTTCAGCGAGCATGAATAATGAATGTTGCCATACTAATACTAACAACTAACGCCTTAACCCAGCAGGAGAGCCTAGCATCAGAATAGCCGGGGATCAATTTGCAAGCCCAGGGCTTGGGGTAGGCTGAAGCATCAGGTTTTTGTGTAGAATTAATTGGAGACAGACCTGCCTATCAGGGGGAAGTGTCTAATTGATGTACGTTGAGGTATCTGCGTGGATGGCAAAGCAAAACATAACAAAGATACGGTAAGCAAATCATAGAATCACAGAATGTCAGGGGCTGGAAGGGACCTCGAAAGCTCACCCCCTGCCGTAGCAGGATCACCTATACCAGATCACAGAGGAATGCATCCAGGTGGGTTTTGGTTATCTCCAGAGAGGGAGACTCCACAACTAATATAATAATATATCTAATAACTAATATGATGCTAACAGTAATAATAAATACTTCAACGTGTGTCCTATGAAAGAAAGTAAATTCCAGTTGAAAGCTGCATTTTTTCTTCCCCCTAATGGAGGGATCCATAGATTTAGTTCTATATAGGCTCAACATTTTGACCCTTTCCATTTTGGACATCAGCCAAGTTTTAGATCCAATTTGCTGAACATAAGCCCTTGGCTTTGCAATGCTAGTACCTGATTAATCAGAAATGCCTTTTCCTACATTTATTTTTAACTGCTGCAATCACTGAACATTGTTAATTTGCCCAGGAGGGCAAACAGGCTAACTGTTTTCATCGCTAGTGCGGCAGCGTATTGCAACTCATCTATTTTTATGAGCAGTGATGCAATTGGAAGTTAGCCCCTTCTGAGTTTAGTGACATGCTTTCATATTTGGAACATCTCTATCTAGCCTAATAAATTCAAATCACTTTAAGCACAAAGGAAAGTAGATCACTAGGGAGTAAAAAAGGTCACGACTGTAATGATAAAAATAATTGAGCACGTAGAGCTTTAGGGCTTCTGGTGATGCAAAGTGGGAACAAGCAAGTTGCTACTCAGTCAAAAAGCAAAATATTTTTTGTAGTAATTGTGAGTTTGTGATATTCTTTCACACCTGGACGTGTTCCTGTGCAGCCTGCCCTAGGTGATGCCGCTTTGGCAGGGGGAGCTGAGTAGATGATCTCCAGACGTTCCTTCTAACCTCTACCATTCTGTGATTGTATGAAATGTTAAAGCCTTACAACATTAGCTGTGAGTGTTTGTTTGTAAACCAAAAATGTAAAGGAGAAGTGAAGTATTGCAGCCCTCCAGACCAGCATAAAGTTGTATGATCATATAAATAGCTATGTATTCCAGTGCCATCTTAATATTGTTTTCCACTGATCTCTTGTGGAAAATCAGATGCTTTAAGTCCAGCAGAGTCTTAAGATTTTTTGAGTCTCCCTGAGGCCTCCATCCAGTGAAAGAGAATTCTGGAAAACTGGAAAGCATTTTGGAAAAATAATCTTGGACTATCAATTTTTATGTAACAAATGTTTGACTCTTGGGCCATCTCACCAACAAGCCACTATCCTTTGTAATTAAAAAGGGGAGGAAGCACTCCAGTTCTCCTAAGCCACTCTTCTATGTGGCTCCTACTTTCTGTCATACCTTATGACTACTTTTTCTACAAGTGCTGCCTAGGTTTTGTCTTGGTTGTTTTCAGAAGAGAAGACACAGCACTAACTACCTATGTCCCTTTTAATAAATAGACTTTTTTTCTTGCCACTCTTTGAGTATTCTGAACAAGTTTATGAGTTATAAAGTTCTCCCAGGACTCTTGATCTCTTTTCCTAATTGGAAACATACTAATAACTCCCAGCTATTCTGCAGGTTATTACTTTCCTTAATATTTAAAATTTTAATATTTTCACCTTTAATATTGGTAGGTTTGAGGATTTCACTTTATGAAATGCAGTAGTATGTGAGGTATCAGAGAAATGTGCTAAAGCAAGTCTCTTAAAGTTGTGAGTGAGAAAGGAACAGCTGTGTCCTTTGGTGAGTCACTTCTTTTAGACCGTTGCTCTAAAGTGGTCTGTGGTGTACCATGGAAAACAGGCTCAGTGGAGACACTGCAAGATGTGTTGTCCAGACAGGCTGTTCCTAATGTATTAGTCATTGGAGACCAAGGAGCTAAAGTGCTACATGATGGTTATTCATTCACACATTTGCAGCAGGTGCTTAGTCGTCGGCTCATTTTTAGTATCACAGCACTGGGCTGGTCGATCTTCTCAGTTAGGTGCACTGCATCTAACACAGGTCTGACAAGTAGTATCAGATAAGCATCATGCTGTCATCCCATTCAATCATTTTCTCCCATCAGAAGGATCAATGTGAGTAGGGAAATACAGGTGCCAGTTATTCATGCTTTAGGATGACAAAACACTGAACTAAATGTTAGCATTTTGTCTGTGCAGATGCACTGAGTAGCAGCTCCCTTCATTACCTTTCCCTGCCCTTTAAAAGACAGCTGGTGACCCTGAGTCCATGATGTCATTAAAATTGCTGTGTTTTTCCTTCCTTTAGATTCAGCTTTCAAAAATTGGACCACCTTTTATCATCAAGAGCCAACCTGTTTCTAAACCAGAGCCTCGAGTTTCCCCAAGTACATCGGTCAGCAGTGGGAGAAACACTGGGGCTAGAACTCTTGCGGATATCAAAGCACGAGCGCAGCAAGCAAGAGCCCAAAGAGAAGCTGCAGCTGCAGCAGCCGTGGCAGCAGCTGCAAGCATAGTCTCTGGAGCAATGGGGACCCCATGTGAAGGTGGGAAGACAAGAACACTGGCACACATCAAGGAGCAAACAAAGGCCAAGCTATTTGCAAAGCATCAAGCCAGAGCTCATTTGCTCCAGACTAATAAAGAATCTAAGTCGCAGTTCAGCTCAAAGGAAAGTACCTCATCATCTCTGGAGATACCAACTTCTACTGACACAAAGATTGAAGGTTCTACTGGTGTCATTATAGTTAATCCTAACTGCAGGTCCCCCAGCAACAAGTCTGCTCATCACCGTGAGACTACCACGCTATTGCAGCAGTCACTTAACACGGCCACGCTACCAGAAACTGCTACTGATATATCTGTGCACAGTTCTGATGAAAATATACCTATGCCACAATTGTGTGAGAAAGTTATTTCATCTACCTCTACTGAAAGTAACAGTGTGCCAGTGCTTTATAATAAAAGTTCAGTCTCTGTGTCTGTTTGCAGCACTGCTATGTCTGGAGCAATTAAAGAACTTTCTTTTGCAAGTCCTGTTGATAAATCCTCTGTTTTAATGTCTGTTGACAGTGCAAACACAGCAGTTTCAGCTTGTAACATAAGTATGCTGAAAACCATCCAAGGGGCTGATACTCCGTGCATAGCCATTGGACCAAAATGCGTAGATGGCAGTAGTGTCTCCATAGACAGCACGGCCTTGCCCGGGGCCATCGACGACAAAAGGTTGCCGATACCGAGTAGCAATGCGAATACCACAGTCTCCAGTCATTATGCCACTGTGCCAGCTTCATCTATTGCTCATAACTTGCCAAATCATCTCTCTGGTAATTCTGTACTGATTCCCCCGGTGGGGACTACCAACAGATTTCCTTCTGATAAGATAGCCATAACTGGGTGTAACGAGCAGAGCACTGTCTCCGTTCACACCACTGTTAGGTCAGCTTTAAGTTGCAGTGAGGGCCTTGCAGGAGCAGAGCCTGTGGCAAGGGCACCCATGTCAATGTTTACTGGTAACATGGTGACAATAAGCTCCTATGATAATGCTACTAAATTAAATGCTGATCTCTTAGAAAAAAGCTCTGGAGCACGGAACCGGATGGATCTCTCTGGTAAATCTCAGCCAGTGAACTTCACACAAACTGCCATGAATAGGTCTATACCTTGCAAGGTCATTGTTGACCACACTACAAATCTGAATTCCAGTCTGTCACTTTCTTCTTCTCTTGAAAATGCAGACAACAGCATTGACCTGCCGAGCAGACCCGTAAGGACAGAAGCTGCCTTACAAAGTATAGCCTGTCCTCAGGTGTCTGTCATAAGCAGGCCTGAAGTGGTGTCTAGCGAAAGCCTTGAGCACAGTTCCAGCTTTATCACCATTACAGCGAAGCAAGACAGCAAGAACTTGCAGGCAGGTTGTTCAAGCCTTCGAGAAGTGCCTCTTGCTCCTCAAGATAAATTAATTGAGGTGGTTACTCCCAGCCAAGGTTTTGCTGAGCAATTAAGAGGTCCTTCAGCGTTTAAAAGTGAAGCAGAGGCTGCCTGTGCCAATCAGTATAACGCTAACAATAGGATTTGTTGGCATGATGAAGAGGCGATGAGCACTGACCAGCCAGTGGTCAGCCATCTGAACTCCGGTAAGCATAAGGAATACACAGAGCAAAACTGCTTAAAAAGTGTCAAAATCGAACCCTCCAGTTACACGCAGATGTCAGAGCTGCAGTCCAGGAGCCTGCTGACGAGCATTGCCGTTCCTGTTAAATCAGAAGCTAATGAGTCTGACAAGTGCTTCAGGATGGACACCGAGGATTTTACAGGACCTGAAATGCCCGCCCAGCCTGCAGAGATGGCCACAAGTGTGCAGCCGCCACAGACCTCCAAGACATCCATTGCGGACTCCATGGAAGACTCCCTGTCCCTGACAACAGAAACCCTCAAGAGGGTTTCCAGTGCCGGGGGCTCGAGCTGTCGCTTGTCGTCAGTGGAGGCCAACAACCCCTTGGTGACACAGTTACTGCAAGGCAATCTGCCTCTAGAGAAAGTGCTGCCGCAGCCCAGGTCAGGAGCCAAACTAGAAATTAACAGGCTTCCCTTGCCTTTGCAAACTACCTCAGTATGTAAAACAGCAGTGTCCGAGAGAAATATTGGTGAGCATCCTTCCAACTCTCCTAATCCAGATGGGAAAGGATTCACAGCAGGCAGCATATCCCCGCTGCAGATCAGGAAGCGTGAAAACCATCCCAAAAAGAGGATGGCCAGGACTGCAGGGGAACATGCTCAGATTAAATGTGAGCCTGGGAAGGTGTCAATGGACACAGATGTTAAAGTGGCTCCGTGTGTCATTAGTTCCAGCATGAACCAGCTAGGGCATGGCCAGCCGTTTAAGCAGGAATGGCTGAACAAACATGCCATTCAGAGCCGAATCACTCACAGCCCGGAGATCAAGCAGCAGAAGAGGCCATTGCCTTCGTGCAGTTTCCAGCAGAGCTTATTTCACATGGATAAAAATGGCAGCTTTCATGCAGAAGCTAGTACCTCACACAGACAGCATTTTTACCAAATGTCCATGGCTGCAAGAGGCCCCATTCCTACAGCAGCTTTGTTGCAAACTACTTCAAAAGGCCCACCTGGCTGCAACGCGTTTGCTTTTAGCAGACACCTGGAACAGAAGGGCTTGGGAGATGTGAATATTTCTACAGCAGCTCACCAGCTGAGGCTAGGAAGTGTGTTTTCCCCTAATCTTCAAATTAAGGAAGGTGATGACATTGCCAGTGCCTCTCAAACTCTGCAGAGTAAAACGTTAGTGCATCCCCCTCCTCCCCCTCCACCCCTGCCACCTCCTCCCCCTCCTCACCCAAATGCAGAAATCCCCTCTGATCAAAAACAACCGACAGTTACTATGGAAACCACTAAAAGACTTAGTTGGCCTCAGCCAGCAAGCATCTGTAGCAATATAAAATCTGAACCTATTTCTTTTGAGGAAGGTTTAAGCAGCAGCTGCGAACTGGGCATGAAACAAGCTTCCTATGATCAGAACGAAGTGAAAGAACAATTAAAAGTGTTTGCATTAAAAAACGCAGATTTCTCCTCCTATTTACTTTCTGAGCCACAGAAGCCTTTTCCCCAACTTGCTGCTCAGAAAATCCAGCACCCGCAGCAGCAGCAGCAGCAGCAGCAGCAGCAGCAGCTCTGTGGCAGTTACCCAACAATACACTTTGGTAGCACAAGCTTCAAACGGGCAGCGTCTGCCATCGAGAAATCGATTGGGATTCTAGGAAGTGGCTCCACCACTGCCACCAGCCTGTCTAACCAGAACGCCCAGCTCCCGGTTCAGAAGTTTGCTGACAGCAGCAATGCTGATGAGCTGGAACTGAAATGCTCATGCAGGCTGAAAGCCATGATCGTCTGCAAGGGCTGTGGAGCCTTCTGCCATGATGACTGCATAGGGCCCTCCAAACTGTGTGTAGCTTGCCTGGTGGTGCGGTAGGAGCTGGATCAAAGATGCAGTATCCCTTAGCAGCGTGAGAGAGCAGGACAGAGGCATGGAGAAATTGGAACAGTTTAGGCCACTAATGGTTTGCAGTTAGCTCATTGATTTTACTTTTTTCCCCCTGTTTTTGTTCACCCACATGGTGCATTCAGAATTTAGTTACTCCTGCCTGAGTGCCATTTCCTGAGAAGAGGAGGAGATCTGTAGAAATAGGTTCAAAATTAAAGAAAAAAAACAAACAAAACCAGGCCAGCCTTGCTACTGAAGCTTCTGTGAGCTTCCTTGCTGTGATTAAAAGAAGAAAAAAGGGGAGGAAAAAAGGCATTAATGCATCTTTCATTGTGTCTTTTTATTTGCACAAAGTGCAGCACATTTTCTTTCTCTGCTTTTTGATAGCTGATGCGAGCTGCAGGTTAAAGATCAGTGGAAGAATAGTGGAAGGAGTAACTATGCAGAGTAAGTAACACACTGAGTAGCAAGTGTTGTCAGCAGGGCAGTAGTGGCAGGGTGTGGGCTATCACCCAGCACAGCCTCTAAATCAGTTGGCAGTTCGTCTGCTGGCAGGATTGTTTTCTTCAATTGGCTTTGACTATCCAGGGCTAAAATATACTTCACCTGGCAAAAAAACAGAAGAGATTTAGAGGAGTTTCCTTGTGTGCTTGCCAGAGCCTATGGAACTCAAATCTTACTCCTCATCTCTTCTTGTTGGTTCCTTGGGAAAGATTTGTGTATGTGATGGGTTAGTGAGAGCAGCACCGAAATCTTGTAGGCTTCAGCAGAGTCTGGAGACAGTAACTTCTCTATGGGGGATTAGAAACTTTTCTCTTCCTGTACCTGCTTAAATGTTCTTTATTTGTCTCTCTAATCTATCCACTCAAATTTGTCAGACCCAAATACATATACATAGGGTCAGACTTGGATGTTTTTAGCCTTTCCATAGCCTGAAAATGATGCATTCTTATGATGAATGGATAAAGAAAGATTCTTGATAGCATATTGGTCGATTTTCAGTTGTTTCTCCTCCTATGTGACTTTCTCTATTCGATTAACATCTCAGAGTTTTGCCATTTAAATTGATTCTTAGAATTACTTGCAGGACTGATTTTTAATTTTTTTTTCTTTCTCAAGAGGAATTCAGACCCCTTACTCTACTTTTTAGACATCTGGAAGTTAAAAGTCATTTTTAAAAGGGATACTGCATCTTTGAAGTAACCTTCAGTATTTATCCAGTACTGTATTTCTGTTCAGGACTATAGCTGCATTCCAGATGTGCTAGCCACCACAACAGCAGAGAATAAAACTGATGACTTGAGGACCCTATTCACCTAAAAGGAATATACTATAAAGGGATAAAGCACATGCAGTTGCCGGGGAGGTGAAAATACCTTGGATGTCATTTTGCTCTCACTTCAAGAACACAAAATGTGGAGTGCAAGTCATCCATCTGCCAATACCTGGTTGGGTCTGCCCAAATGTCAGCATCAGAGAGAAATGTTAGTTTTGCCACTACAGTAGAACCTCACTAATCCAAAGACCTGATGGTCTGCTCAAGAAAATTGATTTCCCTTCCACAGTTTTCAGAGAGCAATGTAGTCAGAATGTGCGAGATGTAATACTGCTCAGATTTAGTGATGCATTTACTGTTGTGTTCTGAAATATTGATGTGAATGATAGAACTGCATTTAGGAAATGAAAAAGACCACTACATTGTACACCATTTGGTTTAAATACAATCTCTGCTTGCATATTTATTCATAAGCTGCAGCTGGTCCCCCTGACATGGGTGCTTATTAGTGAGGTTCTACTGAATGCAGGAACGACATTTCTTTCCTTGTGGGACCATTTTCACAAACATGATAAATGCCATTTATTGTCTTAAAAATGAGCTGGAATAACTACAACATACATTCCTGTCACAGGAAGCTCTATGGTGCACCTTGATGTTCTCTTTTATTGTAATTAGCAACATATCAATATTATTTTTGACACTGTGTGGTACAAAGGCCATTTCTAATTACACTAACGAATTTGTTGCTGATACAATAATATATATATATATATATATTATTTTTTTCTATACAAAAGTGCTCCTTAATACAGCATGTGAGTTAAGAAATGGCTTCTCAGCACTTTTCAGGTTTTCTGGTAGGAAAATAAGCCAGCCAAGCAAAAACCTAAAAGTAACCACGTGAAAATTAGCATCCAGTGCTACGCCGGCTGCTGGCAAACAGTGGCTGGAAAATACTCATGAGTAAGCATGAGTGTAGTCAGTTAATGCATATCAGGTTTGTATCTGAGGAGCCTTTGTATTGGAATTGTATTGCATTGTATTTATACTGGGTAGAGGTAGGATACTTCTGTTGCAAATACAGAGAATGACCAGTCTTAGACTTCTAGTAACCTATGTTTATAATAAGCCTGCTGGGAATCCTTATTTCTAGCTCAGGTTTTCCTGTCCACAGCACATAAGTCAATATTTGTTTGTACTTGCATCTTGAGATACTTTATGTATTGACTGACATAATGCAGAAATAAATTCCAGCCACAAAATAGTTTTACTTTGTTTGAGGGATGAGAGTGTGACTAATGTGGTTAGGCAACTCATGTCATGCTGTCATTTTTATGTCAGGATTGCAACTTGCATGTGTGAGGTCACGATAAAATGCTGTTTTGAATGGCATTAGACTGGATGGTGCTGTGTTATATTACACGACTGACCAAACGCTTCCCTAGTGCAGTTCCGCTCCTTTCATTCTGGAATTGCACCAGGAATAAATTAGACCAATTAATTAGCAGCAGTTGTTAAGTGTTGTTACAGGTTTATAGTTCTAGGGTATTTGAAATACTCAAAAGCAACTACAGTGATAGAGGAGCCTGACTGCATCCTGGTGTGACTGCAAACCTCGCTTGGATTCTGCTATCACACAAACACTTGGTGCAGAGTGACCCTTTGGTCTTCAGTATGAACACAATCACACTTAGAGGTCAATTTTTAATGACTTCCTCTATTTTTTTTCAGCCCCCCAGTGTCATGTGTTTTCTAACTACCATGCAGTTTGCACCATAGGGTGTTAATAGTTTATGCACTGAAAAGTGGTGAAAGAACTGCTTAAGGACACACTGCTCTGCGTTTGCGCGTCCGTACGTATGCGTCCCCACGTCCAGCATGTTTCATTTACACTTTTGGTTTTACAATCTCCAAAGTTGTATCCCTACTCCTATCCCTGGAGCAGCATTTTTTAAGTGAGAGGGAGAAATACTTTTTTTTTCCCCCTCTGTCTTCCCTCTATTTTGTTTTAATTGCATACCTATGAGATATGGAGATAACATTAGGGCATTTGCAGTGTGTGTGTTTGTGTGTGTTTCTGTGCCGGACTAATTCTTCCAAGCAGAAACTCCCTTTGAAATAATGGTTTTAGAAAAAAAAGAAACAAACAATCCAACTTAGAAATGGTGAACTGGATGCTCCCTGATTGCATTTCATTTATCTGCTGAGGTCTAGTACATGGAATAGCATTTAAAAGACAAAAAAAAATAAAAGAAAGGTTGAGCCATAAAGCAAAAAGGTATCTTATTCTCTGTACTAGAGACTTTTCTTCTTGAGGGTGGTGCATGTCTTCAGGGTAAGCTACAGAACGTGCAGATGGTTTTTCAGGGCCCTGCAATGCCTTGCACCGCTCTGGAGCTGGTGCATCTGGTGCTTTATAATGCAATTTCTGAAGTAAAATTACCTTATGCTGCACCCCCTTCCCCTTCTAAACACACGCACAATTTCAGAGTCGTTAGTGTAGCCTCTGGTTTGGCAGTTTCTCCAAGGTGTGGTGAAGTACCAGGATAAACTCTCAAGGTGAGCTGAGAAGTGTCACCAGCAGGGATCATTTTAGCTGACACACGCAAACGGCCCCGCTCTGGACACTGAATGACTTCTGCAGCCTCCTGGCAGCAGCGCAGGGGTTCCTCTTCTGTGGCTCTGCAGAATGCTGAGGAAGGGGGGAAAGCAAACAAAACATTCAGTGGATTTATCATGGACCTGTGTGGCTAAATGTTTCTGAACCTATGAAATCCTGTTGTCTTCGGTCATCATGCTTTGTCACTGTAAAACCAACAAAAAGAAAAGAAGAAGAAGAAGAAGAAAAAAAGGCATTTTTTAGTCTAATTTAAGGAGCTGCTTCTTTTATAGCACATAATATTTCGCTTTGTACTATATTTGATAGTTAAAGAATAATTTAGTCCGTAGAATAACTTTGTTGTATTTGTACTGTTCATGAATGTTACAAGAAAAGTGCTTTACTTTGTTGCCATAATTCTCTTGTACTGCTGTAAGATATTTTTTCTGCTCTACAGAAACTTAACTCAATTCACATTTTCAGTACAGGGTTTTGGGGTTCTTGGTTTGGTTGGGGTTTTTTTTTTATGTGTGTGTCTATGTAATTTTTTTTTTTGTTTGGTTTGGTTGGTTTTGGTTGGGTTTTTTTGTCAGTATTCTGAATGTTTACATCTGTTTGCCATTAGCCATTCTATGCCTTCCCAGGGCAGTATTACTCCTGCAGTATACCAGCAATGTGAAATCCACTCGTACCTACCGTGCATGAGAAGTGCAGGTTCGCTGGGGAGATCCCTCACCTGCAGAGATGATGCTTCTATTCGCAGTCAGTGAAGTGAATACCTTCCTTCAGTCCTCTACCAAAGAAAATATTACTCCCACAGGACAAGCTCAGAAAGTGGCTCTCTGGCTCTTCAGAAGGGGGTGTAGATGGTTTCAGCGGGGTTACTACAGTTTCATGCTGTTATGCTTTGCTTTGTTACCCTACCAGAGGGGACTGGGTGCGAAGAGCATTTTAGCAATGTCTTTGTTTCAAGACAGTGTTTTGTTTAGAATTCAGGGATCATGCTTCCTTTAATGGTGCTGTTTCTTTTCTTTCTGTTGTTTTGGGTTTTTTTTTAAGGAAGAAAACCTTTTGTTGCCTACAGAAATGACCATTCACAAAACCATAAGTTAAAAATAGAAGAATTTGTCTTCATAACTTTTCTCCCTCTCCTTTCCCCCTTCCTTATCCCTTGGAAATAACAACTCGGGCTTCAGTATTAAACTATTCTGGAGGAAAACAAAATAATAAAGAGGTAAAATAATATTTGTCACTTGTTTATTTATTTTGTGTTCAGTGCCTTAGGCAGGAGATCCTGCTGGTGCACGTCCATTGTATGTATGGTGGTTGATGAAGTAGAAATGTGAGAGAAAAGTCAGTCCTTTGTAAAGGATTTTCAATTACTATGATGTAAGATTCAGTTTGAACGACTTCTGATGTAACACAAGTATTAATCATCTTATACTAGCAAAATAAACCTAGGTGTTGTATATTAAGTTGTTGTAAGGAGAATAGTTTGTGGGTGGAAGTGATCAATCTTGCTTTGGGTAGTGAATGCTGGGTGTATTTTAGCACTTTGCCTCTGTCCTCAGCCCACCCCAGAATGTGCTTAGCAACAACCACAACAATCCAGATGTGCACCTCTGTTACTTGTCATCCTTGCAGCAAAAAACATCAAATGTCCATGGTACATGAAAGGCAACCAATCCATGTTATATCCCCCATGCCATTTATCTTTTTCAGTCTGAAAGGCCCTTCTTAGATTGAGGATTCTGTAGCCATTAAGGTAAAATATTTCTTGTTTAAACAGGCTTTCATTGTGTGGCCTCACAAAGAGAGTTGTGAGTACTCGTGGTTAGGGTGCAAGTCTTAGAGGGTGGGCAGCAAAGAGCTTTTTTGACTGTACTCACAAATACCAGAACAGCATCTTTTGTCCAGCCTCCTGTCGTCATTATGTCAGCTGTAGTACCATCTGAGGGTCTTGTTAGCAGTGACAGCAGCCCCTTCTGCCAAAATCTGTCCATATCCAGAAAGTACCAAACTGTGCAGTTTGTAATCCTGTGGCTTCTTTTCACACCCAGCTGGCAAACTCCCTCAGCTTCTGCTGTCATGCAGATTATTTAACTTACTCTGTTCTGCTTAGATATTTGGTTTTGTATGAGGCTGTGCCAGACCAGGGACCAGCTCAGCTTCTG
The DNA here is from genome assembly GCF_015220805.1 of Pogoniulus pusillus. Taxonomy (NCBI): domain Eukaryota; kingdom Metazoa; phylum Chordata; class Aves; order Piciformes; family Lybiidae; genus Pogoniulus; species Pogoniulus pusillus. Next base: position 7,136,769 of record NC_087297.1, read on the forward strand.
AAAAGCATGTTAAAAATCATTCTTTTGATTCTTTTCATCCAATCAATGTAGCCCAAATCCATTTCTTCAGTCTGCTCAATATTCACTGTTGTCCTTTTCTTTCTTTATGCCTTTTTAAACTTGACAAATATTTCCACACGCTTTTGTTTAATCTTAATAGTTATCAGCACTTCCTTTTTACCATGGGGTTTGCCAAGGACCTTTCAGGTATTAGCAAGGGAAGCCTTAGGATTTAAGCAACCCTGTGCAGTCCTTAGGGCAGCCCAGGCTCCCACAGCAGTGCAGCCAGCAGATGGCATCAGGAGAAAACGCTGCTTGTGGTCTCCTCAGTTTTTCTGTCCCTCAGCGAAAAGCACCTAGCAGTAGAAACAACTGCGAATGCACAGGGATTGTGGGTTTGTGTTTATTCGGTGTGGAGCTTGAGTTGTAGTGAAAACAATCCCTCCTCCCCCCCAGTCCTAGAATGTGGCTGTCGAGAGAGGCGATGCCCTGAAGCTCACATCATCCTTTCCTGCACTTGGCACTGTCTGAGTTGTGTGGTCTGTGGAACTGAAGTACTGATACACTGGGAAAATTCTTCCCCAGGCCAGAGCCAGACCATTTTTATTTCCTTTTCTTTTTTTTTTTCCCCCTGCTGTTTCCTTTGCTGTTTGTGGATCAAGAGAAAGAGCAACACAGCTCTTTGTATGGAGGTGTTCCACAAACAGACCAGAAGATATTGTCTGCAGGGCGTGCAGATACCAAGCCTGGGCTTTGCTGGGTGACGTGGTTTACAGCTAAAAGGAGCACCAAACAGCAGCACCTTTGAGCACCACCACCTTGCAAACAGCTTTTCATGGTAAGGAAGGAAGACAGGCATGGGCAGTGATACCTGCTGCTACCTGCTTGTGGAGACAGAGCATCAGCAGAGCTGGGGTTTATGACAACTGAGCTAGACACAGTAGAGCAGCACTCGTTGAGATAATTCAGGCACTTGGACACTGGTATTCTCCAAATGCATGGCAGATGCTGATGAGAGGAGTTTGTTAATCTCAGTCAAGTGACAGCAGTTTAAGTTCATGCCCCAGCCTGGAAGGTGTCCATTGCCTCACCAACAGTGAGAAAACCAACACTTGTTTCACGTGTCCATGGGGAAAGAAATAACTGGATACTATGTGAAGCTGATGACACCCTGAATAAATGTGAGTTTCTGGGTACTGGTCACTTTCCTAAAGCCCTTCTGTTCTGGGTCTTTTGTCCTGATGTCAGAAAGCTTGGTTTGGCTTTCAGTCATACCTCTACATGATGCCAACAAAAAGCTGAGAGCTTTCTTCCATCCTCACATATGCACCATCAGGGCAGAGAATAGTTTAAGATCCCATGTAGAAGAAACATCAGAAACTAAGCTGAATATATTGGATAATTATTTGCATTAACAAGAAATCACATTTTATTGAGTAAAGAAATTACCTCTGATGTTAATACAATGGAGGAGATACCTTTTATTTTAAAACAGTGTTGTGCCTTGCTGTTAACAGTGTTATTTGCTTCTGATTCCTTCCCAACAGCTCATATCCATCCTGCAAGCCATTTTTTCACACCCCTTGATTGTGAACTCTCAGCCTGGTATCTGCCAGGCAGAATTTTTCCTGCTGCTGTGTGGATTTCTGTTTTTCAAAGGAGTAAACCTGGGTGATGGTGCAGAGCCTCGTGCACAGTGCATGTCCCTTCACTCATTTACTCACACCTACAGAAGAGTGTGGAGTCTCTGGGGAAAAGAGTAGCATTAGCTGTGAAAATGAAACAATCCTAACACACATTCTTTGGCTTCCTTTGGGTTGTAAAGTCCAAACCTCAGATTTTTTAATGAGTGTGAGAAGGAGCTGACCCATGGCAGCCAGAATACACCACAGCCCTGGGTTCCATCCAGAAGTGAGCATTTACAGTTCAACGAGTCCAAATAAGTGTCCTCAGAGTATTAGACTAACATGGACAGCCTAGCACTGAAAAGAGGCATGGGCAGGGAGACAGCATATGAGCAGTGAAAAAGTTCAGTCCTGTGCCCAGTACTGAGCTGCTCAATTCAAGAGAGATGTTGCAGTACTGGAAGGTGTCCACAGGAGGGCGACAAAGCTGCTGAGGGAGCTGGGGGTGTGCAGCCTGCAGCAGAGGAGGCTCAGGGCAGAGCTCATTGCTGTCTGCAACTACCTGAAGGGAGGCTGTAGCCAGGTGGGGTTGGGCTCTTCTCCCAAGCAAGCAGCAATAGAACAAGGGGACAGAGTGTCAAGTTGTGCCAGGGCTGGGTCTAGGCTGGATGTTAGGAGGAAGTTGTTGCCAGAGAGAGTGATTGGCATTGGAATGGGCTGCCCAGGGAGGTGGTGGAGTTGCTGTCCCTGGAGGTGTTGAAGAAAAGCCTGGATGAGGCATTTAGTGCCATGGTCTGGTTAACTGGATAGGGCTGGGTGCTAGGTTGGACTGGATGATCTTGAAGGTCTCTTCCAACCTGGTTGATTCTATGATTCTAGATTTGGAGAGAAATAATACAACCCTGTCAGTCTGTGTATGGGGTGTGTAGGTGGCTGCAAAGAGGACTGCTATGTACACTGTGCCAGGGGGGCTTGAATATTTAATAAAAGAGGATTTATAGAGGCTTGGGCAGAAAATGAAATAATGCCTGAGAGGAATGGAAAGAGCTGTGTGAGGTGTCAGTCCCAAGGGATTTTTTTTTTTCCTCTGGCATCTGATGACTGTGACATGGTGGAAAAGAAAAAAAAAAAAAAAGGAGGGGGGAAAAAGATTCTATTTAAGGACTGCCAGAGGAGAGTGAGGCATTAGGAAAATGGGCTACGAGGTACACGTAAATCAGGAATTAATATATGGGTACTTCTGGTGCTGCAAAGAGAAGGCTGATTTCGATCATATTTTATAGAAGGTGAAAAATAGAGTTGCCAGAAATCTGAGGCTGGCATGTCCCTGCTGTCCCCCAGCAAGCTCAGCCTGCTGCTGGGGACAATGTGGGTCATGCCCCCCATGGGGCACTCAGTCACCGGGCAAGTTTGGCTCAGCACTTCACTGTCCTTACATTAGCAAGCTTAGCCTCATGGTTAACCCAGATCTGCCTGGCTGCTGGTTAAACCCACTCAGTCTTATCTACGCTTCACAGGCACTGAAAATAACTTTCCCCTTCCCTCTTCCCAGCAGCCTGTGAGATAGGCTGTTCATTTGTCTCTTGCTTTTCCATTGTTTAAGCTACACAATCCCAATATTCAGCCTTGCTCTATAGGTCATATTTTGAAGCCTCTTATCATTGTCATTGATCAGCTGTGGACTGTCTCCAGCTGGTTCAAATCCTTTCTGCTGTTCTGTTCCCAGAAGTAGCTCCCTTGGCCTCAGCTGAGGGTGAGCAGAGAGGTGGGAATGATTTAAATGCCTTAGAGGCTGAAATTCTGCTCCTGTGTTCCAGAAAAGTGTTTGGCTTGTCCACAGCCTGTTTGACTTGGGTTGAGGTTGGTCCCACTTATCCTCTGTATCCTTCGCAATAAAGCTACTTTTTAGCTGCTTCTTTCCCATCCTGTATTGGAATAATTAATTATTTCTAGCTATTCTGTTTATCAGCACTTAGTGCAACCCTCAGCTTTTAAATCACACCTGGAACTTGTTCGGATCACCTTAAATTGCACTCTTACCTGTCAGCAAACTAACAGCACTTCCCAGGCAGGTATCATCTGCAAATTCAGAAACGCAGGACCACAGCAGCATCACAGGGCAGCAGTTCCTGCTGGAAGGGCCCCCAGCAGGTCATCAAGCCCAGCCTCTGGCTCAGAACTTGCTGTCCCATCATCCATCCCATTAACTAAAATGCTGGAAGGAACTGGAGCCCTGCCAGAACTGACTCTGCTGGGGCTGCTACTAAGATTGTGTGAGAATGGTTTTTCCACCCACTTTTGACTAAGTGGGTAACAGTTTTGTCTAGACCATATTTTTCCAGTTTACTTTTGGAAATGGCATAGAAGTGGTGCTAAAAGCTTTACTGAAATTGAGGCATGAGATCTGCTGCTCCTTGGTCCACAGGATGGGAGGAAGGTAGACTGGGCTAATCCATTCCTCTGGGTGAATTCATGTTGATCATAGCTGCCTTACTTTTTATCTCTGAGGGTGCTTATAAACCAGAAACTTGTGCTAACATTTTTCCAGAGAGAGAACCAAAGCTGATGATACTGATGTGCTTCACTCCTCCTCCACCTTTTCTAGGTGGGTTGCTCAATTCAAGAGAGATGTTGCAGTACTGGAAGGTGTCCACAGGAGGGCGACAAAGCTGCTGAGGGAGGCTGGAGCAGAGCCCTGTGAGGAGAGGCTGAGGGAGCTGGGGGTGTGCAGCCTGGAGCAGAGGAGGCTCAGGGGTGACCTCATTGCTGTCTACAACTGCCTAAAGGGAGGCTGTAGCCAGGTGGGGTTGGGCTCTTCTCCCAAGAAACCAGCAACAGAACAATGGGACAGAGTCTCAAGTTGTGCTGGGGAGGTCCAGGCTGGATGTTAGGAGGAAGTTGTTGGCAGAGAGAGTGATTGGCATTGGAATGGGCTGCCCAGGGAGGTGGTGGAGTTGCCGTCCCTGGAGGGGTTGAAGCAAAAGCCTGGCTGAGGCACTTAGTGCCATGGTCTGGTTGATTGGCCAGGGCTGGGTGCTAGGTTGGACTGGATGAGCTTGGGGATCTCTTCCAGCCTGGTTGATTCTATGATTCTATGTACTAAAATACTAGCTATAGTAAAACAACAGAGTGATAATGATCATAATGTCCACACAGTATAAAAACTGAAGAGCCCAATAGATTAAATCTCTTTTAGACACTGTAGGGAAATATTTTCAAAGGACTAATTCACCTATCATAAGCAGGGAATTAAAATCAGCTGCACCTTCTTACTTCACTACACATCTTGCAGAGTTAAGTGTTTTTGGCTAGTTTTCTCTGGCTACACAGCTTGTAGTTATTTGCTTCCATGTTAGGAAGTGTAAATTGGAACCAGCTGAGAGTGATAGGATTTGGGATCAATTTGATGTTTGTTTTACCTGCATAAAGATCTTTCACTTGTCAGAGAGCAAGAAACTATTTCCTCTAATGTTGGTACATAGTTTTGGGTCACCCTGTGCATTAGAACCACAGAATTGTAGGTTGTAAGGGACCTCTGGAGGTCATCTAGTCCAACTCTCCTAAATTGCACAGGAATGCATCCAGGTGGGTCTTGAAAGTCTCCAGAGAAAGAGACTCCACAGCCTCTCTGGGCAGCCTATTCCAGTGCTCTGTCACTCTCAAAGTAAAGAAGCTTCTCATTAATCTCAAGTTAAACTTTCTGTGTTCCAGTTTGTACCCGCTGCCCCTTGTCCTACCACTGGCCACCACTGACAAAAGCCCAGCCCCATCTTCTTGACCTCCACCCTTCAGAAATTTATATGCATTTATTAAGATCCCTTCTCAGTCTTTTCCAGGCTAAACAACCTCAGCTGGGTCTCTCAGCCTCTCCTCATAAGAGATGCTCCAGTCCCTTAATCAACTTTGTGTCCTTCTGCTGTCCTCTCTCCAGTAGTTCTCTGTTCTTCTTGAAGTAGGTGGCCCAGAGCTGGAAACAATACTTCAGATGTGACCTCATGAGGGAGGAGTAGAGAGGTAAGAGAACTTCCCTTAACCTGCTGGCTACACTCATCTTCATGTATCCTAGCATTGTGTCAGCCCTCTCAGCCAGAAGGACACATTGCTGGCTCATGAGGAGCTTCTTGCCCACCAGCACACCCAGGTCTTTCTCCACAGAGCTGCTTTCCAGCAGGTCTACCCCTTCACCTGTACTGGTGCAGGAGGTTATTTGTCCCAGGTGTCAGCAAGTGTAGGCACTTACCCTTGTTGGACTTGGTGTGTGCACGGAGCAAACCCCCACGCTTGGTGGCCAGCCAAAATCAAAGCACGCACACAGAAAAGAGAGAAACTTGATGTTGTTTATGTCTGGGGATACTCCTTTCTTTAGTTGTGCTTAGGATAGATTGAGATTTGTTTGGAACTGACATGCATATGCAGAAGGACCCCAAATTGGAAGCCCCAGGCGAAGCACAGCAAGCCCCACGCTGTGGCTGCTGCTATCAGCCTGGTGCAGTGATGTCCCCTGGCACCTCACCAAGGAGCGGCTGTTGCAGAAAAGAAACAAATTCCCTCTTGTTCTACCGAGCAGGACAGGTCTCAGCTTTGGCAGATGGAGCAGTGTGCAAGAAATCAATGCTAATCAGACATTTAGCAATGCAAACGCTCCTTATTTGTGCCTGGGAAAGAATCCTGCTGCTGCTTGGTACAAATTGCTGTTAAAGAGCAGGGGGTTGATAGAGGTGGACTTTGTCCTGCTGAAGATCAGTGGCAGAGAGAAGTAGGTTTATTGTTGCTTAAATGATGGAGTTTTATTAACAAATCACTTGGCTTTACACAATAACCTTTTCTTCTATTTTGAAATGATTACCATTTAGTTGTCTACCTGCTTACACCCTCAAAGTTGTTGGCATGCTTGATGGTCACCCTCCCACTTAAAGGTGCGTGGATTCACAGTGTTCACATCTGGGAAGGCAGCTGTGTTAGACATCATGAGCACATAAATCACTTCTCTTCCCTTTCCTCAGGACTGCTTCCCTGCTTATTGTGACTGCCCTCTGCTCATTGGGCTAAGTATAACTTTATATTGCCATAGATATTAATGTTAATTTTGATGCTTCATTAAATCCATTTTTAGTTCCCACACGTGGGTCTCCTTTTCCTGATCCCTCTGGACACAGGGTCACAGGCTGATGGAGCAACTGCTAGAGTTTAGCCACAGATATGGGCTAGATGTGGACACTGCTGAAGTGTATTAACCTAGCAGACAGGAGGACCTTACCCAAACTTTGCTGCCCAGCAGGTCATACTGGCTCAGTCTGAGTTATCTGTGTCTGGGAATGCTTGTGAGCTCTGAGGTCAACTGGCAGAGCTCAGCTCAGAACTTTCCTGGAATGTTGTTTCTTGGTGCAGGCCAGAACCTCAGCAGAGGGTATTCCCACTGTGTATTAGTAGACATGATCACATTTGATGCTGGCTAGGGTCCTGGATACTTCTTAATTTGCTGTCATAGATGCTGCCAAGCTGCCTGTCAAGATACACAGGATTTGTTTCCTGTCTATAAGTTTTGTCAGTGGTGTGCAAGGGCACAAGCATACAGGGAGCCCTTCTAGAGGTGTACCTTGGTCATCAGTAATTTTGAAGGGTCCTGGGCATACCAGATTCACTCCATGTGCACTATGGACACACTTCTAGCTTGAAGGCATCAGGCAGCAATATGGTAACTCAAAGGCTGGGGCTGAGCCTGTGCAAATAACCTTCTCATCCTTTAATCTTAGCATACACAATTTCTTCCATCATTTGCTACTGTGCAGTTTTGGAAGGCTGTTTAAGTGCAAGATTACACAGTTACAGATTTTATTCACCATCTCCTTACTGTTGTGTTTCTCAGCACTTTTCCTCGTTCAGCAGCTTAGCACATTTGTGTTCTCAGGAGGGAGGTTCAGATGTGGCTTTGTTCATACTGTTGGCCTCAGCACCACACATCTATCACCTGAACTTTGTTCCTGTGTAATTTGTTCTTAGTTTCTCTCTCTGAACAGGCAGAGGTAGCTGTAATTCTGAAAGGCAGGACTTACAGAAGTCAGAAAGGAGAGCTCTAGCAGGGAAAAGAATTCTTTCTCTGGTGTCTACAAGATGCTTTGAAGGTTTTGCTGTCTTCTGCAAAACCTTAATATTGCATTTTTTTTCCCCAGGTAATGACATTTATAATGAAAAAAACTCTCTTGATTTCTCAGTGTCTCTCCTCTGCCTCACAAATGTAATCTTCCTCCATTTCTTTTCCTAACCCTCTGGTTGCATTTCCTCCACATCTGCTTGCCCCTCTGAATTTTTGCTGGTGCTGTCTCCTACATTTGCCGCTTTAGCTCTAACTCTTTTGGTTTAACTGCTCAGCCCTTGTAGGCTGCCAACTTTTTGAGGAAACCAGGGTGTGTTTGGTCTCTGAAACATTTCCCAACGATGTTCATCTCCAAAGGATAACAGAGACCAAGTTTGATGTATTTAAGATGAGCAAGTTATTCCGGGAAGAGACCGCTAATGCTTCACACTGCTCTGAAATCTTTTCCTGACTACATTTCCCCCATAAACTTTAAATGCAGATTGCACTTTGATATATAATTAACCCTGCTTAAAATTGATCCTTTCTGAGAATTGTACTTCCAAAAATAAATCTTGCATTGCTAAAAAAAAAAAAGGCAAGCAAGATGATTTCACCACCGTTCGTGTACCTGCGCTGCCCGTGCAAGGACATTGGCATTTCCTCCACGTGAAAGCTGAGTAACAGCACAGCAAATTAACACAGCAAATATTGGGCCAAGGTAAACTTTGCAAACACCAAGGCTGAGTTAAAAATGCATTGCCCTTCCACGTGTAATCATCAGATTTAATAGACTTGAGTTTAACAAATTAGTGTCTCTTTTGTTGGCAACAGACAATCCTGTTTAGGTTTAAATTGGACTGTAGAGATTGTGTTACCTGTTTCTGTGTGCATCTGCTGCTACCCTCCACCAATTCAGGTGCCCATAACCAATGAATCACATTGAGAACTTGGCAACAAATTGCTCCATGATTGTAGGCTGAATGGAAAACTGGAAAATTTGAAGGCAAAACATTCTGAAGGTTCACAGTAACTAAATACTTGAGGTGGTTAAAGAAGTGAGTGGAAGTGGATTATTAATAGCTCACTCTGTTGAAGATGGAACAATATTCACTGGAAGCTAAACTGAGCAATTTAAAATATATGTTTTTAACAATGTCAGGAAATTGATAAATGGTAAAGAGATGCTGAAGTGTCAGGATTTATGGCAGATTCTCCATCATCCATTGTAAATTTGTGAGTCAGGCTTGACAGGATCTTTCACTACGTCTTTTCTACTGGGGCAATTTTCACTTTGTTTGATTCACTGCCAATTAACTCCATCTTCTGATTCAGCTATTGGGGAGGGGGGGACATAGATGAGGAAACAAAGGTTACTCACTTGCCTTCCTCTTTCCCTGGCTCATCTGAAGGCAAACATCTCCCTTCTCTTACTAGTGCCTTCTCGCCTTGTTTTTGCTGTGGATTCCACTCCTTACTTGTTCTGTGAGCTCACAGGAAGGTGTTGTGCTTCATGGGTCCTTTCTGCTGCATCTTGCTCCAGTGAAGGCCACCCTGGGCTGTATCTCATTGAGGTTGTGATAGGTGAACTCTGTGATGGGTAACCTCTATGCTCTTAAGTGTCTCCTTCCCTCTGGTTTCTCCCCAAGAAGGAGAGCCACAAAAATGCTCAAAGGCATAGAACACCCACCATGAAAATAGGTTAAGAGAGTTGGGGCTGAGGTTGTTCAGCCTGGAAAAGAGAAGAGATGGCCTTTTATTACTTGAAGAAGGCCTTTAAGAAAGATGAGGACAGGCCTGTTGTGCAAGGATAAGGGGTGATGGTTTTAAACACGGGAGATTTTGACTAGATAGAAGAAAGTTTTTATACTGCAGGTGGTGAAAGACTGGCCCAGGTTGCCTAGAGAGGTGATACGAGACCCATCCAGGGTCTGGTTGGACAGTGATCTAAGCAACCTGATCTGGCTGAAGATGTCCTTGCTGACCACAAAGTGGATTGGACTAGATGACCTGTAAAAGTCCTTCCAACCTGAACCTGTCTATGATTCTGTGTCCCCAGCCCTTTGTGACTGCTGCTTTTCCTGAAATGCATTTGAGCAATGGCACCACAGGTTGCTTCTACACCGAAGCTCTGACAAGCAATGGGTTGCTCACACCACTTTCAGAGTTGGCTGGACATAGCTGTTGTCTGCTCAAGGCAACTCATGGCCTTCTCCCATGCAGCCCCCAGCTACACAAATGCTGCCAGTTATGGTCAGTTTGACAGCTATTAGATTAGCTCTTATTTTGCATATGTCAGTACAGCTCAGGACCACAGGCTCTGCAGGCCAGCTCTTGTCCTACCTGTGCCTAAAGCAAAGCAGAGCAGATGCTGTTTTCAGGGTTCCTAAACAGCCTGTGTTATGTGACTTATTCTGCCAAATGCTTCCTGGTGCCACAGAACAAAGTCCTGTTTGGAAGCACTACATTCTGCTCTTAGCAGAACTATTTTCAGCTACTTTGTCAGCTTGCTCTATAATAACAGGCAAACGTAGCTCATTATGTGGAAGGAAAAAAAAAGATGTAAAACTGTGTATTTTCTCTGAGACTAAAAGCAACCTTTCCATCTGACTCCAGTCGTTCCCTGTTTGGTCTGATCTCAGTAATTCAAAAACTCTTCGCTTGGTCTTTAAATCTTCGCTGTTAGAAGCTTTCCAAATGTGGGACTTGACTTCAGCAAGGCAGTTATGCCAGTATAGAACTATAAAGAGAGGTAATTAAGTCTGTTCTCTTTTATCAGAGAGGCACATCTAAATGCCAAAAATACAGGATCACAGCTCACAGGATGGTAGGGGTTGGAAGGGACCCAAGGAGATCATCAAGTCCAACCCCCCTGCCGGAGCAGGACAATACTAACACAGATCACAGAGGAACACATCTAGACAGGCCTTGAAAGTCTCCATGGAAGGAGACTACACAACCTCTCTGGGAAACCTGTTCCAGTGCTCTGTGACCCTTACAGCCAAGAAGTTCTCCCTTGTGTTGAGGCAAAAACCTCTTTGCAACTTACACCCATTGCTCCTTGTCCTGTCACAGGGAGCAAGCAGAGCCTGTCCCCCCACTCCTGGCAGCCCTCAGATATTTAATAGGAAGAAGAATAATTTTCATTCTCTTAAGTTTCTGAAACAAGGTCCTTTTTTTTTTCCAAACTCAAGTGTCACTCTCCTTTTGCAATAATGTCACTCTCCTTTTGCAATCAACGCTCTGGTTGAGTGCCGTCAGGTGTCAAGATTCAGCCTGGCAACACTATCCACGGTCAGATGTTAGCAAACAGAAGTGCTCTTGTCTGAGAGCCTTCTGAGCACAGCAGAATGAGACCTAGCGGTAATATTTGTAACTGATGATGTGGGGACCTGATAGATGATTTAATTTGAGAGTGCAAATTCAATTCCTGACCCCCATGTCACTACACAGAAGGTTTATGTAATTATCATTAGCGTGCTGTTATTTATCCACGTGTAGGACCTGCTGACTTCTTATTACTCGCTGCTAATGTTGTCATTAAAAATGTATGCCAATTAACATAATGTTAAAAGGAAACCTGGGCAACAAAAAAAAACCCCACCCCAACCTGATTTTCCCCTTACCTTTCAAGTATTTCTTTGATTTATTTTTTCCTTATTTTCTTTTTTTTATTATTTTTTTAAGTAACAGTCTGGGTGAACGCTGGAAAAGAGTAGCAAGTCCATTAATTCTCTTACCTCTGTGGGTGAAGGTTGGAAGCATCTGATTTTGTGCAAAGCAAACCATGTGCTGTCACCACTCCTGGGCCAGTCAGTCCCTTTTATTTTTGAGAACTCAAAACCCTAGCACAGATGGCAGATCTTGTTGCAGCATTACAGCCTCAGCCCTTTCATGAATCACTTGAGTAGGTAAAACAGCATCTGTCAATTTTATTAGATTGGATTTATGGAAACCAAGAGATCTGTAGCGTGTGAGTGTGTATTAGTCTCTCCTTGGCACCTCATGGCAGTGCTCAATTATCCAACGTGGTGAACTCAGATGTGTTTACTAAAACCTTTAAATCTATTTTTTCCCTGCTTCGCTTGCCTGAGAGGGCTTAACGACCGCAATTGTGTGAGCTTCTGTTGCTTACGGTGGCAAAAGCCTTCAATTTCCATTTTAGAGCCTTGCATGGAGCACAGGTTTCATGTAAGCTTCAAGATGAAAACAGCAAGAGAGGAATGATCATAGCAGGGAGCTGACTACCACCAATTTTAGCATTAGAAAATTGCTCATTTTGTCCAGGAACAACACAGTCCCTGCAACTGCTACTGGCTCTCCTGTTCTGCCAGGAGGGCTCTGTTCCCAAGGGGCTCCCAGATGTCAGGGAGAGTTAAGGACCAAATGTCAGAAATGTTCAAATGAACCCATGGCTGGTGATTGGATTCCTCGGGCGAGACTGCAGGTTGCACAAGTCTGAGCTTCTTGCTGAAGGACAATATCTGAACATACCTCTTCCAGGAATAACATTCACTTGCACTTAAAAATACACAGCACCTTTTGGTAAGGCTCTTCTTTTTGTGCCTTTATGCCTTCATTTCTGAGCAGATGGGAAAGCAAGGTTGCAGGGCTTCCCCAAACTGCACACACTTCCTTCATTAACAGTGGCATAAATTACATTGAAGACTAAACATGTTGATGCTCTTCTCTTTAATTATTTTGGTTATTTGTACACCTACAAACAATCAGTTTGCAGTGAGTCTGTGATTGTTGGTTTGAGTACACCAGTGAGCTACTGGAATGCTGAGACCTGCACCTTGTGAAATTACATTTGAGACTAAACGTTTTGATGCTCTTCTCTTTAATTCTTTTGGTTATTTGTACACCTACAAACAATCAGTTTGCAGTAAATCTGTGATTGTTGGTTTGAGTGGAGCACACCAGTGAGCTACTCAAATGCTGAGACCTACACCTTGTAAAAGGTGTTCTGCCAGATCCAGCAAACTGCACTCCACCAAAATCTGATCTTTCATCTGGCCACTTAGGTCTTGTAAAGGCCATTTCTGATACAGCCATCTGGTGAAATATAAGTTGTGTTACAGCTCTGCTTGCTCTTCTACTTCTCTGGCAGCTCAATCCTGTTGTGTTGCAATGAACAGAGATTAGAAAGTCAAAGCTTACACCATAAACTCAGCAGTCTTTGGCCTTTTATTTCTTTAATGGCTCAATTCCAGCAATCCCATTGGAAGAACCTTCCAGCATTTCCATTTTCTTCCCTGGTTTCAGCAGTGGCCCCATTCCAGAGCTGAAGCCACAGCCACCCCTGCACTGATGCAAGATCCTCAAACATAACCTTGGCCATCTGGAGCAGAAATGAAACATGAGATTGGTGGAGGTCACTCAAGCAATGCAGAATAGAAAGTTCTGCCCCACTGAATGTTTTCTGTTTGTTTCTGTTCGTGTTAAGCACTTGAACTATTTGATAGGGAAGATTTATTGTCTGTTTCAGTGCAAAAAGACACAATGTTGGAAACTGGCTTTTAGAAATGTCACAGAAAAGGAACCCCTTGCTCAATGAGTGGATTCTCATCTTCCTCCTGCAGTAGAAGCCTCTGCAGTGTTCTTAATGATTTCTTCTCTATCTCTTTTATTTGCTTTTTTAATTAATATATATTCTGCTGGCAGGACTTAGAAACAAATCAAGTGATGTTTACTAACACTTAGACCCCTAATGTTTGCTGAAGCCCAGTGACATTAGCAAAAGGTGTACAATATATTGTAGTACAGGGACTGTTGTCTAATGCTAAAAGGTTTACTTCTTTTGAGAACAGAACACTTGGGGCTCTGAATAATTATTTTCCTCAGCACGAGGGACATATGATGGTGATACTTAGCAGTTGCAGGGAGATTGCAAGCTCTGAGAGAGCAGTGGGACTTGATGATCTCAAAAGCCTCTTCTAACCTCAACACTTCAACCATTCTATGAGATAGGAAAGCTCCATGACTGCACCTAAAGATCACAGAATCACCAAGGCTGGAAAACACCTCCACAGCCATCAAGTCCAGCCTATAACCTAACATCACAACATCAGCTAAAAAGATGGTGGCTTGTGACTGGTATGTTCACACTGAGGTGTTCAGGAGAGAAGGTAGCCTGTCTGCCAGCCAGGAGTTAAGGGCAGGATGCTGAGAAGCTGAATCAGGAAAGCAAACTGAAACAAGGTGAGGACTGGTGAAGGTTCCATCATTTTTTAGCATTATTCTTGTATTGTTTCTAAGGATGTAGACAAAATTGCTTCCAAAAAAAGCATGGCTTGCCATTTAATTGGCCATATTAATCTTGGAATGCAAAGCATTTATCAGAAGTGTAAAAACAATACCTATAAATTATGACCAATCGAACTGTACCTGTGGGAGCTTCCTGTTTCAGAGGTCAAACACTAGAACAAGCTCTGCAGGTTGTATGAAGTACATCCATGATAGAGAAATCTGGGAGTTTTAGTGGTGGTTCTTGTGCTTTGTTTTAATCTCCCACTTTAACTAAAGATCAGAAACAGCAGCTTCACGAGAGCTCTATGGGAGCAGCTTTATGTATGAATTCACAAAACTACCCATGAATAATTTAGAACAAACATTAGAGAAGTGGAGCTTTATCTTCTAATAATAAAATTAAAGACAAATTAAGGAACAGGTAAGTTTATTTCTTGGACCAGCAAAGCAATTTCCATGTGATGGATTAGTCCTATTTAATCAGAGCAGTGAGCAGCTGGATAAATCCCAGCTAGAAGAATATTAGGTCATTTGTTAGCCCTTCAGCCAATTACAGCTGCAGCTGCTCTATGGTATCTTTTTCTTCTCATCATTGAGCTGCCTTTTTTTTTTTCCTTGAAAACATTAGATGCTGAGCCCTCATTAGATAAAAATGTAGGGCACTGAGATCTTACAGCATCAGGGTGCTGGTGGATAAAATATGGTCCTCTCGTCACCAGTGGAGACCGTGAGTGAAACTTGTCTGTGGAGCTGCAGGACAAGGTTCTGGTCATAGAATCATGGAAGAATCATAGAATCAGTCAGGGTTGGAAGGGACCATAAGGATCATCTATTTCCAACCCCCTTGCCATGGGCAGGGACACCCTACCCTAGATAAAGACACCCTGCTCTAGATAAGGACGCCCTGCTCTAGATCAGGTCCTGACTCAACAAGAAGAAAGCTGCAAAGTCCTTTTATTTTTCCAATCCTTCTGAAGGAACTCTCTCTTCTTCATTTATTTATGTTTATTTGTTTATAAACCAAACTACTGATCAGATTTGCTTTCCAGCTGTTTTCATCCAAGCTACCATTATAATGGTGGTGTTTGTGCTGGGCAGTTTGCTTTGGGGGTTGGGGTTTTTTAATAGGCAAGCAACTCCATTGGAGAAAATTGCTGGGAAATGTTGCCAGAGGTTTCGTGGTGGTATCAAAAGAGAGGCAGAAAAGACTAGAGGAGTTTGTGAGTGTTATCCTGTGACAGCTCTACCTGTCCTTTTATGACAAGGTCACCCATCTAGTTGACTAAGGGAAACAAGTCAATGTGATGGGTTTGGATTTTAGCAAAGCTTTTGATATTGTGTCTCACAGTATCCTCCTGGATAAAGTCTTCAGCACACAGCCAGACAAGTCCTTGTTATGTTGGGTGAGCAATTGGCTGATGGGTCAGGCTCAAAGGGTTACAGTAAAAGGGGCTACCTCAGGCTGGCAGACAGTCACCAGTAGCAATCCCCAGGGCTCAGTTTTGGGGCCAGTGCTCTTTAATGTTTTTATAAATGATCTGCACACAAGAATCCAATGCACATTAGGTCAGTTTGCTGACAATAGTAAGCTAGGAGAAGTTGTGGACTCCTTCAGAGATAGAGAGGGCTTACAGAGAGATCTGAATAGCCTGGAGAGCTGGGCAATCACCAGCACGGTGAAACTTAACAAGAGTAACTGCAGGAGTCTCCATCTAGGAGGAGGTAACCCTGGTTATACATACAGGCTGGGGGATGAGAGGCTGGAAGGCAGCCCGGTGAAGACAGCTGGGGATTTGGGTTGATGGCAAGTTGAACATGAGTCAAGAGTGTGTCCTGGCAGCCAGAGGGACAAACTGTGTCCTGCAGTGCGTAGCCATCTGGTTGAGGAAGATGCACAAGTGCAGCCTCACCTTGAGCATGGTGTGCAGTTCTGGGCACCTTAACAAGAGAACACCAAGCTAGTAGAGTGTGTGCAGAGAGAGGGTGATCAGTTGCTGCAACAGGCTCCTTAGGGAAGTGGTCACAGCAGCAAGCCTGTTCAGGGAGCATCTGGATGATGGTCTTAGTTAAATGGTTTAGTCTTAAGTAGTCTTGTGAGGAGCAGAGATTTAGACTCCATGATCCTTATGGGTCCAATTTGATACGACTCTATCAAATACTTCAGGCTGTCACGTCAGCTATTTTTTTTTGTCCCTAATCACTTGTGCAGTGAGCAGGAGCCTGTTTCTTCTGTCTGCTGTAGGGGGAAATGAGGTCTTTCGGTAGCCAGAGCATGCCTTTGTCCCAGACACTGTCCTTTCTTGGACTCCTAGCTGTAGGTACACATCACTCTCCTGGACAGCCCCAGCTTTTTGCACTCTCTCTCACTGCCCTTCCTTGGGGCTTGCAGGGAGCTGCTGTTGGTAGCACAAGAATAGGCTCCAGGTTTGTAGCATCCAGCAGCAGCTGAAACCTATGGAATATTTTGGTGGCAAATCATACCTTGCATTTTATTGACTTCCTTTGTCTCTTACATCAGCTTTGGGTTACAGGGCATCCCCTGGGTTACTCCACGTGGTAACAGCAGTGTGTGCTCTGTCTTGTACACCTTGATTTTAAATTGTGTTTACACAGTGCATGGATGTGAATCAATTGGAGCTTGACATTCCTATTTCAGGGCAGAAATAGCTAGTCAATACCAGCTGATATCATTGACTGGGCTGTTTACATGCCTGTTATGCAAACCACACAGGTAATGAATATCAATACACAAGAGACTGCTGGAATGTTTTATAGTCTAAAAGTATGGGGAGTTTGCTGAACATGGAAGGCAGCCTCCCATGTTGGAAAGCAGCTGTCAATATTTTGGTACAATAGATTCATCTGTAATCTAAAGTACATGCAAAGAACGAAATGTGAAACACTGTCTTAAAGGGAAAACATGAGCATATGTTTCACAGTACACTTCTGACATGTGGTGTCTCACACTCCAGAGAGTCTGTTTTTAACATCAGATGCAGAGCTGGTGTTGCAGCTACAGAGTTCCCAGGCAGAAGCCGAGGCACGGTGGAATCTCTTCCAACTATAGTCTACTTTTCCACACTGCTACCTCCTCCGACTCCTGCCCTGTCCTCAGTGGCCTGAGGTTATCACAGAATTGTCAGGGCTGGAAGGGACTTCAAGGATTAGCTAATTCCACCCCCGCTGCCATGGGCAAGGACACTTCACACTAGATCAGGTTGCTCTGAGCCACATCGAGGCCTTAAAGACCTCCAAGGATGGGGCTTCCACCACCTCATCAGGCAACTTCTTCCAAGCAATTGCTCTGGCTCTTGTCTTTAAAATGTCTAATCAGGTACATGTTTCAAAGAGCCAATTAGCATTGAACAGCAATTAGGAGTGGATAATGTGTCGTTGTAAATCAGGATTACTGAACATTCACATCATCTTAATTACACTCTTTGTTTAACAAAAAAAAACCCCAAACTACCATCACCAGACCTGGGGCTGGGGAGGGAAAATAAAGATTAATCATAAGCCAATTGCTAGCTCTATAACATGGCCTCTGCAGCAGTTGTGGGGTACAGCTGGGCTGTCTCAGGAGCAGACCAGGGATGGAGCTGTGACTCTGTAAGCTGTCATATGGCTCCATGCTCCCTGAGACATGATGTAGAAGGATTAGGTAATGCCTCCTTACTGACAGCAGATTGCCTGTGCTGCCTGCTGCTCTGGGGATGACTGCAGCACAGGCAGTTATAACAGTCTGTTATTTGTAGTGAATAAACCCTCTGGTTTGCTTCTCTGATGCCCCCCATCTGTATGCCTGCTCATGCCCCAAGCACCCATGAGCTATTCACTGATGCTGTAGCCTTATTGGAGCTACAATGCCATGTTCAGCAACAAAAAAGAAATGATTATCAGCAGGGCTCATTAGCTTGGTCCCAGCTTTATGCCAGCGTGGCTGTCCAGCTTTCATTCAGAGCTGGCTTGCTTCTAGTGCAGGCAGAGTATAAACTAACAGTTGTGTGTTACAAGTCATTCTGCATCTATGGACCAGTGTGATGTCAGCCAAGAATATAAGAAGTGATCCCTCCCCTGGTAGAATAAACTCACCACAACATGGATTTTTTGGAAAGCCAGGGAAGGATGAAATTGTCTTTCTTATTGTTTAAGTATAACAGTATAAAGAGAAATAAACTTCTAGAGAAAAAGTCTCTTCCAACCTAGTTGATTCTATGACTCTATGATAATAACCTTAAGGAAGATGAGGAAGGGGTCAAGAGGCAGTGAAGCAGCAGCAGCCAAAACAGCAGCGGAGGAAGACAGCAGGCAGGTGCAGCTCAAGCAGCAGAAGCCAGCAAGGGGAAAGAACAAGCTGTGCTTCTAGACATAAAGCTCTTGATGCTCCAGTGAAATGATATTAACTTATCCATTGTTGCCATTATAGGGCCTGTCCCTGGAACGTTCACCTCTCCCTATTTCTGAGCTAGAAAATCAGCTCAAATGGCCACACAAGAACATAACAAGAGAAAAAAGATGGCTGATGGCCTTTAGTATAGGGGGGGGAGGAAAGTAAAAAAGCAATTAGGTTAAATTCAATTTTGTTCACCTCTGTTCCTTCCCTGGGCCAACAGAAAGGCACATTGTACAAAGTGCATAACTTATTTGGTTGGCAGCCTCTTTGGGAAAAGGGTCACAGTAAGTGATGGGATCTTATTATGTATAAACCCACAGTGACAAGGAGCCTCTTCCTTTCAATGATTGGGGTTTTAAACAAGAGGATACCAATGGATACCAATTAATGCTCCAGTACTTTGCAGGAGGTTCAGAGTTGCAGTTTACCAAGACAGGACAAAACCTGCATTCCTACTGGTGCTGCTGCTTGGATATTCAAGGAAGATGAACTATGTTCTTCAGACTGGCAGCTCCCCAAGAGTCAGTAGTCAGAGCTCTGAATAGAAGAAGCAGACTGGGATTCTGCATGGTATATTTGTGTGTTTAACTCCTCTCTATCATATTTATCTCTTGCAGATCACTGAAAACAGCTGCTGCTCACGTATGCATTGCTTCTTCCCCATTATGCATGCAATGTGTGCATGAACAGAGTTTGGGAGAACAGGTGGGGATGACAGAGCCATGTGTTGAAGTATATTCATAGATTACAGAGCCCAGAGGGAGGACTGCAACAATCTACTCTGACTTCTTGTATAATGTGTTCCGTACATGCATAAAACAGTTCGAGGGGAAGCATCCCATTTTGGCTTAAACCTTAATTTCCTTAGCTGTGTCAGTCATTAAACTTCCATACCGAAGGCCTCCATTTCTCCAGGGATAATAAACTCTTCAGTTGTCGAAGCAGGAGGGTGGGAGGGTGCTGAATTCTGAAACATCTCCACGACAGGATTCCTCTCCAGACCCATGCCCTGGACCATTCGCTCTTTGTGGTCTGTGCAGCTGAAATGCTTTCCTTCCAAGTTCTTGCCATTTGGGTTTTACTTCCCTCAGCTCACTTTTAACAAACCCCTTACATTTTCTTTCACCCTCTGAGCTGATGATCCAGTCTTTGTCCCTCCAATGATTTGGCTTCTGCTTCTAATTTTCAGATGTAATTCTTTTCCCTCTCTCTCTGCTCTTCATGTACAACCTCTGTTCTCCCCCTCTGCCTTAGTTTTTGTCCTGGAGTCCTGTACCCCTAAATTCCTCTCCTGCCCGGACTTCGGGGGGAAAGGGGAAAAGCCGCCTGGTTTCCCCCCCCCTCGCCTGCCCTGCAGCCGAGAAGGGGGCGGCGACTGCCCCATGAGTTCCCGCGCTGGAGCCAGGCTGGGATTGGCCGTGCGCTTTCGCGCCTAAAGTGTGGTAACTCTGCCCTTTGTCTAGCGAAGGGTATAAATATTGGGGGTCTTCCCGCCTTTGGGGTTCCCGCTTTGGATTTTGCGTGTGCCTGGACGAGTTCGCTCACTCTCCTGTGCCTGGACTGCAGAGAGACTAAGGACTTGCCTTGGTGTTAGGCACACACCTTTGTCTGCTTAACGACCCTTAACGACCCTTAACGACTCCTGCAGCCGCTGGAGGAGGAAGACAGACCGCACGAGCCAGCCTGAGTGAGTTATTTGGCTTAGCTTAATTTAGTAAGAAACCGCTATTAATTAATAGCAGAGTCCTTTTCCAAAAACTGACTTCCAAATATATATAGTCAGATTATTAATGGTATCCTCGTAGAATTCTCATGCAACTGAACCTGTTTATCAAACGAAATTAATCTTTGCATATATAGTTGTGGGGGCGGGTTTTGTAAAAATAAAAAATATCTATTTTTGATAAATTTTCTTCTCGGCCACGAATTAATCCTGCCCTCCGCAACAGTTTTGTACATCAAAGCAAGAAAAAATTGTCTTCTGTATCTGTGCTCCTTTAAACAGTCCACAGCTTTAGCCATATTCGTGTGGCTCCCTCTTTCAGGGACATAGCTCAGTTTTCTTGCAGTCATTTCTAACTCCTCTTCTAGCAATGACTTTTCTTGCATTTGCAGATAAGCATTGTAAGATCCATGTCTGCAGATGATCCTGAAGATAACGTGGACCACAAGCATCAAGCCCATGGAAAGTGTTTTGCTGAAGCAGCCAACACTTTTCAGGTGCAGACACTTGAGATCAAACTGTTCCTTGTTTTTACCTGCTTGGCTAACTGCCTTGCTGATTGCCTCTGTAGCAAACCTGGGAGGGTGAGCTGCCCCACCTGGTTTAGTCAACTGCCTCTCTCTTGCTTTGCTTATTCCTGAACCTACTCACTTAAATCCTTCCTCAAGCTATTTCTGCTTTCCCAGCACTCACTAAGGTGTCAAAGCCCAGCAAGTAAAGCTCATCCCAGACCTCCCCTTCAGCTCCAGTTCTTGTGGGTGTTGTGCAATCAGTATTTTGAAATAAATTACTTCCCTTCTCTCGATTTTCTTTTAAAGTTTTCTTTCTTTGTGCTCATACAGGAGAACCAAACTTACCCAGCACCATAAGCTGATAAACGTCCACTGATTTGGCTTGCTCCAGTTTGTGGAGAGCTTAAAACTGTGCTAGTTTGAAGCTGGGTAAAACGTTTTGGTGAAAAGTACTAGATCACAGGCTGTGCAAGGAAAACAGTGGTGATGTCCACTTCCCTCAGAGTCTTGCTGAAGAAAGAAAGGAAAACATTAGATAACACTCTGGCCATTATTGTCTCACTCTCTGGCTGGGCTCTGGCTGAGCTGCATCTCCCTAACCTCACCTGCCATTTGGACTAACCCACCTTTGCTTTATAACCTCTTGGCTGCACCTCTATTCTTCCTTAGAACTGGGGTAAGGTTGAGAGGGGCAGGGGGAAGAGGCAGGGGTGGTTGAGAGCCCCTCCTGGGGACTCAGGTTTCTGGGAGTGGAGTTGTGTTTCTGTATTACCTTCTACCTTGTCTATTTCTGTCTATAACTGTATATACTGTAAATATCTGCTTGTGTATTGTGCTACCTGTAAATAAATAGCTTCATTTATATTCCCAGAGCCAGCTGAGACTAGTCTGGGTGATTGCTAAAGTGTGGGGGGGCAGGGAACACCCAAACCATCACAAAAACACATAAAAAGTCTCTTCTAGAAGACACTGCAAAAGAAACAGTAAAGTGTGTCAAAAAAGGGGGGACTTCTGTGGCTGTCTCTCTTTGCCTCCTAATCCATGAGAGCATGAACCTTGTGGGACACTTGTTTCTCCTCTAAATGCAATTAAGAAAGGATCCTTCAGTCTGGATATGTTGAAGAGTATCCTGAAACCCTTCTGGTGCCAGAAGCTGCGGGCAGCCACTAGACGGCAACGCGATCCCACCAACAGCCAAAAGTAAATGCTCCTTTGCAGCTGCTCCAGCTGAAACCTGCTCTTCAGCTCAATAAATCACTTCTGTCCCTGTAAGTGTAATTAGTCAGGGGCCTGTCATAAATGCAATGTTTTACTTGGGCAGTGGCTGCAGTGCCATGGTGCTTCTAAAGGCATGAGAGGGAAGGGTGTTCAGTTCTGGACCCCCCAGTTCAAGAGGGACAGGGAACTGCTTGAGAGAGGCCAGCACAGAGCCACAAAGATGATGAAGGGAGTAGAACATCTCTCTTATGAGGAGAGCCTGAGGGAGCTGGGGCTCTTTAGCTTGGAGAATGAGAGGTGACCTCGTCAATGTCTGTCAATATGTGCAGGGTGAGTGCCAGGAGGATGCAGCCAGGCTCTGCTGGGTGATGCCCAGTGACAGCACAAGGGGCAATGGGTGGAAGCTGAGGCATAGGAAGTTTCTTGTAAACATGAGGAGGAATTTTTTCCCTGTGAGGGCGACAGAACACGGGAACAGGCTGCCCAGGGGCACTGCAGAGTCTTCCTCTCTGGAGATATTCAAAACTCACCTGGACACATTGCTGTGTGATTTGGTCTAGGTGATCCTGCTCTGGCAGGGCAGTTGGACTGGATGAGCTTTGAAGGTCCCTTCCAGCCATTCTGTGATTCTATGATTTCAGTGTGGGGCTTTAACAGCATTCCCTGTGTTTACAATCAGCTCTGTTTGCAGAGCAGAATGATGGAAAATGGCTAAATGCAGATAGTCTCTTGATGATCATTACTGGATTCTTAGACCTGAAGCTCTGTGAAGGGGATTTGCTGTGCCAGCTTGCTTTTGTGAGCTTTCAGTAGTAAATAACTTGTCCCTGTCAGGAATTCAATGCTCCCAAAGCATAGTTAATATATCCTTATGTCTGAATAGATAACTAACTACAAAATAGATGCAGTGCTGCTGTTTCACCTTCTCCTCTCCATTTCTCCTGGAGCTGAGAGACACAACAGATGGCCCTTTCTGTGTCTGTGTTGTTCAAACTGTAGTGTGAGTGCTGCCACTAAGTATTTGCTGCCTTTTAATTTTCAGGAAAATATGTAAATTGAGACAGTCTTGCTCTATGGAGCAAAAGAGGCCAATTAATGTGGTGCTCTGCCCCTAGTATTGCCCCAAACTAAGTCCCATACAGCTCCGGTTGCCTTTTGACCTAGCATTCACCTGGAATGCTGCAGTGATTTTGCCTCTTTCAGTGGCTTTTGCTTTACACATTTATTGATAATAAGGATCTTGGCATTTATTGCCATCTACTCATGTTCCACAAGCAACCTCTTCAGGGTGGAGCCGGGAAGAGGTGCCAGTGTCCCTCAAAACACAACTTGTTCCGTAGTATGGAGGGGGAAAAAACCTTCTTCCTTCTATCCCTCCAGATCTAGTAAGTTTGTGGATCCAGGCAAGCATATTTACTGTAGAATCTAATAACATGCTGAGACTTAATTAAACTTGATAGAAGGGAAATGATAAAATAATCATTTATGGCTCTGAGAGTGCAAGCTCAACTGTTACAAGGCAGGACACAGAATTCTCTTGTCGCTGCTGTTTTGGGTTCTAATGCAAATTCCCATCATCTCTGCTAACACAGATTGGCTTTTTGCACATCACTCTTCCCTGGAGAACAGAAAGCCCTGTCCTGTACCTCTGGATCCTCAGGAACAACTCGGAGTTGTTCTGTGCTGTATCAAAGCCCTCTGCAAGGGACTGGCACTCGGCTATCAGGCCATAGCCATGGCCACTGTGCCTGTATGTCTGAGGGGCCCAGAAACCAGAAATCTAACCAGGGAGATTTTCACGTCTCCCAGCTCAGTGAAACGCTCCCCAGAGTGGGGCAGGGCAAACCTTGGCAGCCAAAGGACAAATCAGTGCCGAGACTGCTCCTAGCCCTAGGGGGACGGGAAGGTGAGCAGTGTGCCCGCCGGCTGGCTGCGAGCTGGGTCAGGGCTCTGCGCAGGCAGGTGCAGAACCTGTTGTTTATTTGACAGGGTCGGTGGCAGCTGCTGCTCCTGCTTCTAAGCAATTCAAGCATGTGGCGGTGGGCAGGAGGTTGCCAGGTGCTGGCTGTCCTAAATGCTACGAGGAGCAGGGCAAAATTTCATGTAAACACCTGCCAGCATCCCAGCAGAGCTGCGGACAGGGGCTACTATTTACCTGCCATTAAGCCATTTGTGGGGTTAGGTGGCAGCACTATGTGTGCCCCATCTATCAGAGATAAGATACGCCAGTGTTTCCTTACCTCCAACAGATGCAAGGCCAGGAGGCTTGAGAAACACCAACAACCACTTCAGACTGCACTCTCTCAAACAGGCAGGGCCCATTCCTCCAGCGGGGTGAGCTGGTGCTGCTCTGCTGATGGCAGAGAGAAGGCAGGATGCAGGTGTGGAGCTGTAACAGGAACCAGCCTTGGCAGCCACAGCTTGGTGTTTCACTGTGGGGTTGTTTTTCCCCTGCAAACCTGGGTTTTGGGTGGGCTTCCTTGCTTTGTGTACAGGACAGGCAGGCTTCCAGGTTAGCCACTGAGCTGGTCTGCAAGTGTGTTACGGTTGGACTGGATGATCTTGGAGGTCTCTTCCAACCTGGTTGATTCTATGATTCTATGATCTCTCTTAGCTGGGATTGGTGCCACCTGTGTCATAGGTCACAAACTTTCCCCTGAAAGGAACAGATGCTACCAGTGAAGAAATGAGATCTTTGAATATACACAGCAAGAAATATGCAACAAGACAATCCTGGTACAATTAGCAGATGAGTATCCCAGGAGTAACTCAGCCACGTTCCTTCGTGGGGAAGGGAAGGACTCATATCCTGACTCTGTGTACTGTGTATGTTTGAAACAGCAATTATTACACATGCATTTTTCTCCCTTACTGAAAGGAAAACCTGCAGTCTCTTGCCCCCTGCAGTTTTCAGTGAATACTGTACATAAATGATTTATTTCTTTCTTTAAAGAGGGCTTTGCTCTGCACGGCATCTGTCATCTTGGGATCTCCCCCCTCCCCCTCTTGCAGAAATGGAGCTGGAAGCTGTTTAACTCAATCTGAGCACAGCTCCAGGTCGGCTGTATTAATTCCATCAAGCTCCATCTACTCTTTAACATGCTCTTTCATCTGGTGAAGACCTTCATTAATATGCACCATTTGTGATTAAGGTAGCACTTACAGGACTTGCAAGATTGCTGCACTTCAGAAATCACAGAGTCACAGGATGTCAGGGGCTGGAAGGGACCTAGAAAGATCATCTGCTCCAACCCCCTGCCAGAGCAGGACCACTTTTATTCTTTTTACAGTCCAGTTTGCATTTTAATGATTTTTTTAATCCCACTTCTCCCCCATCTCCCTCCTTTCCCCTCCATCTCCTTGCTTTCCCCCATCTTCCTCTTTTCATCTCTGTCATTTTCATCTCCTTCTTCCTCCTTTCAGCACCACCTCCCCTTTTCCACCCTATCTGTCCCTTTCCCACCCCACACTGCATTTTCCTCTTTTTCCCCTAAACCCAGAGCACCTGGGTGCTGTTGAGTCTCCTCCCACCCCAGGTGTGGCCACTTTGCCCTGCCTGCTCACTCCCCTTTATAATTAGCCCCAGGAAAGGCAGAAGCCTTAAGCTTGCCCAACTGGGCAGAGGGATCCTCCTCCCATCGACGCTGGTGAGTACCTATGGTGCTGCACACTGGGTGAATGGTGGAGGTGACAACAAAGGCCGGGGGGCCTGGTGGCCCCCCGGTTAGGTAGGATAGAGACTCAATCAATGATCATTCTAACGTTACCCACGGGTGCTGGTTGGGCTTCCTTAGGCTGAGCTCCTCTCTGTTTAGCTGCTGCTTTCTGCTTACTCATGATGAGCTGAAGCACTTGGCAGTACTGGAAGCTCATGGGTGAGGAGTATTGTGTTGTCATAGAATTGTTCTGGTTGGAAAAGCTTTCCAAGATCATCAAGCTCAGCTTTCAACCCAACACCACCATGGCCATTAAACCATGTCCTAAAGTGCCATGGCCACACATTGCTTGAATAACTCTAGGGATGGTGACTCCACCACCTCTGTGGGTGGCCTGTTCTAATGCCTGACTGCTCTTGCAGCAAAGAAATTGTTCCTAAAGTCCAAGCTAAACACTGCCCTGCCCTTCATCCATAAAACTGATTCCTAGAGTTTAAAAAACAAAGCAAAGCTTAAAATATCTTTTAAAAGGCAGTTTTCAATAAAATTAAAAAAATGAATCAAGAGAAGTCATGCTAATAACTACCATCTAACACCTCTCAGAATCACAGAATCAACCAGGTTGGAAGAGATCTTCAATATCATCCAGTCCAACCTAGCACCCAGCCCTAGCCAATCAACCAGACCATGACACTAAGTGCCTCATCCAGGCTTTGCTTCAACACCTCCAGGGACAGCAACTCCACCACCTCCCTGGGTAGCCCATTCCAATGCCAATCACTCTGACAACAACTTCCTCCTAACATCCAGCCTAGACCTGCCCCGGCACAACTTGAGACTGTGTCCCCTTGTTCTGCTGCTGCTTGCCTGGCAAAAGAGACCAACCCCACCTGGCTGCAGCCTCACTTCAGGTAGTTGCAGACATCAATGAGCTCTGCCCTGAGCCTCCTCTTCTGCAGGCTGCACACCCCCAGCTCCCTCAGCCTCTCCTCACAGGGCTGTGCTCCAGGCCCCTCACCAGCTTCATGACCCTTCTCTGGAGACCTTTCAGTATCTCATCTTCATTTGCTGTGGTGAGGGAATGGGCAAAAAGAAACAATTGCAGCTGAAGGAAATTAAAGGTATAACCTGTATAAAGTCAGGGATTCTAAGGTCCATTGCTGGTAGCTCTTAAGGGCTGCAGCTGTGTGACACCAGGTACCACACAGTAGTAAGTGCTGGCAGATGTGGTGAATTGTGACTTTAATTGTTTACTTCTATGGTTTATGAGTGGTGTTCTGAAATAGAGCCAGCAGCTGAACCTCTGTTTAGAGGCCACAGAAATCCAGTTGCTGACATGGGATAACAGACAAAACTAAAATGGGTAACAGGACAAAGACACTTTAGAAGCAGAAGGTGCATCAGAGCAGAGAGTAACAGAGGTCAATGAGGGAGAAGATTAAAGTAGAACAGAAGTAACTGGAGGAGGTCTCAAGTGAAAGCTGTTAGAGAGTCAACTACATGCTGCCAAGAAGGAAATCTTTGAATGATTAAATACACCTCTGTAATATGTCTCTTGTGATGGTCAAAACTGCTCCCACTGAAGCGAGTACAAAGACTTCAGCAGACGCAGAGCTGAGCCTGCAAAGAGCCTCGGCAGCATCCCGCCTGGAAATGGCACATGCCACCTGCTGGGGCTCTGCTGGAGAATTGGCAACGCAAGACACGTGCAGCTCAGCTGTGCATGGCTCATGGGAATGCCTTTCTGAGCTATGCCATTGCCACAGGACCTGGAGCCAGCCCCAGGGTGCTGGGACTCCAGTGGGGAACTGGGGAGGTCTGCAGGGCAGGCTCGTTGCAAGCATGCGGAGTGTCTGGTGCATGAGCACGTCTGAGTGTCTTGCAGAGACACATTAAAAAGAATGAGGTGATGGGAGACTTATCAGCACATCAAAGTGGAAGGTTCTAGCCACCTGCCTGCACTGAGGCTGAGTGCTTAGTGAGCAGAATACAGAGAGCCAACCTTCATTTCAGCCTAGAGTAACAATGTCTGTTGTGGCTTTTAGCAATACAGCTCTGGAGCCCAGAGCAAAGGACTGGGGCCGGGATGTGGGAACACATTTGTGAGAACAGCTCTTGTGAATTGCTGCTGAATCAAGAAACCAAGGAATAAGGAGTTTCATATGGGGGGGAGTGTCCCTGGGTACAGGATATTGTTCTTCTGTCAGTTGTGGCTGGGGGGGAGTAGCAGAAAGCAGAGCAGATGTGGCATAGGGAGGAGAAAAAGCAAGAGGTTGCAAGCTAGGGAGGAGCAAAAGGTGAGGTGGGAGCTATGGCTGCAGCTTCTCTTGGAAGCATGAATTGCTTTCCCTGCCTCTGTGCTTGTGCAAAGTACTGTTTATGGGGCAACTCCATCACTTTTATAAAGATCAAGTAATTTGCATACTACATCTGCATTATATTACTTATTTACATACCAATCCCACTTAGTTTCTCCTCCTGCACTTAAAAATTTCAGCTGTTATAGCTGTCAGCAAATATTGAACAGCCAGTAGCTGTTAGTTTCTCTAAGGACACCCTTTTATCATAGGGTCACATAAGACTTGATTGTGGCAGGATGTGCAGAGAGAGTAGGAAGCATCAGGACCAGGTTTCAGAATGAAACTAGGTCCTGGTTTTAGGGTCTTCAAGAAGAGGATGTTTGCAGGGGATAATGGCTGGTGTTGAGGAAGAGAATTGCTGATACCATTAGGTCTTCTGCTTCAGAAGGAATGGATTTCAACATGTAAAAGGACCTTCAGTCGTGAAAGGTGGAGTAGGGTAATGAAGACTTATTTCTGCTTATGAGGATGATGACCCAACCCAAGGAGGGGAAATTATTCCTGTCATGGTTTTGTGTATGGGAACAGAGTGCCACAGAGTGGCCTCAAGGTGTTTTAGACTGTAGGCAGGACTGGAGTGAGTGTTGTGTGTTCTTGGTGGTAGAAGAATTGTATAGCCTAAATTTGTTCCAACTGATTTCTGTTTGAACCTGGCAGTAATGTTGACAGAAGCAGCCACTCTTGGGGCTGCTGTCTGCCTCAGGAAAAGAGAAAAGGCTGTTGAATGGAACAAACATGGTTACTTCAGGTGGGACTGGGCAGCTCTTCCCTGGATTGTGCAATTTCCCACTGGAACAAGGGCACATGACAGCAAAGGATGAAAAATGTGTAGGCATCACTTCTCTCTTGAACTTCTTATGCTCTCATCAATATTCCCCTCCCCTGTCATCTTTCACCCTCTCTATTGTGCCTGTCTCACACTCAAAGCCTGAGCTTCTTCAGTTGTAGTAAGAGATTAGAGTAATAAGGGGTACAAAGTGAAACACAAGCCAGAGGAAAAAATCTTCTCTTGAAGGAGTGCTGTGTTTGTTTCCATGTGTAGTGCTCTCATGCAATGAAAAGAACTCTACAATCCCATAATGAATTCATTTTTCTTGCAGTTACACCAATTAACATGTAACACACAAAAAGCAAAGCAGCAGTGGCTGGTATTTGGCCTTCAGCAGCCAGCAGTGCAATATGTGAAGCTATCAAATCGTCTACGTGCTGCAGATTATTTCTGCCTCTGACAAAGCCATGCCCACCATTAAGGCACTAGCAAGGAAAAATGAGCCAGAAGTTTAAGGCAAAGGGGTAGTGCTTCAAATGTACATTTTATGCTGCTAAAGGGATCCACAGCACTGTGACCAAAATCCCATTAAATGGAACACTTTGTATTTAAATCTTCCCATGACATGTTTCTGGTATTACTGTACCAGGGAGGCACATAACTGTCAGGCTTAGGGGCTGCTCATCTTCCCTTCCCTGAACGGTGCTGTGGACTTAGCTGTCACTTTCTGCTCAGGATCTCGGGCTGAGTGCTTCCTTTGTGGTCTGAATGTCACCTTAGTGCCACTGCTGAACCCCTCAACTTGTGCACTTTGCCCAGACAGATATCAGCAACTTAATTCCCAGGTAAGAAAATACAAGACCTCACAAGGGAAACTGTGATGCTGTTGCTTCCTTCAGTCTCCATGGGCCATCAGCTTTGCGCCCTTCATGGGATGAACTCCAGTTTAATGTTATTGGTGCCTGTCTTGCTTATCTGCTGGCAGGATGGCCTCTGGGGGTGTTAACTTGGTCAGCACTTAGTGGTCAGGAATAACTTAGGTGAGTGTTTTGGTTGCTGTTCTTGCAGGCATCTGTGGCTTCTGACAAGTGTTTCACCATGCAGGGCAGCAAACTGGGGAGTTACAGTTAAAAGCAGTGTTCACCCACTGCTAGCATCTGACCTAATCAGAAATACTACACTTAGCTCTCTTTCAAGGGCTGATCCCAGCACTGTGGCTGCACTTAATGCTGGCTTACATTAAATGCTTGTTGTTTAAGGCTTTTTATAATCCCAAGTGCATTGTTCACAGAGTGGAGCCCAAGAGCTGCTTCAGAGCAGCAGAGAAACAGATGCTTAACTGAATCTTAATAGACTGTCACCCCAAGCTCCTCAAATATTGGTGGTTGGAAACAACTCTATAAGAGAAAGAAGGAAAGGAACTCACAAACTGCCTATTGATGGGCTACGGTGTCCCTGTACAGGAAGGGCAGCCTTTGCTGCTTCCAGTTCAAGTGCTTTGGTGCAATCAATTTCTACACTATTTTCATGTTTACTTAGTTTGTAAGGATATAGAAAACTCCTCAGACTTGGGCTTCCTCCCAGAAAGGACTAGCAGTGGCTAGTAGATCAACCAGAGCTGTTGATGTAGGTGGGGATCACTTCAATTTTTGCATGCTGGCATTGTTACTGGCATGTCTCATACTTGGGTATTGAACTTGTGTGTGTTTGGCTTTTTGTTCGTGGCTTGACCACTTGTCTCAGTCTTGATCTTCTTGCTTCATCCCATCACAATAGCAACACTATTAGTTACTATTAGGTAACTGCCAATCTAGGGTGATTTTTCTCCCTTCTTGTAGCTTACAGTGGCCACCACAGCTACTGGCAGCACTCACTGGTAAGCTCCCTGAAGGTTTCAGAAAGAACATCTCTATCTGAATCGAATCATCAGATGAGTACTAGCTCCAAGGCATCTGAGATCCCATACCAGACTTCAGTCACACTGGGCAGCGCAGAAGTCTGGATCCAAATCCATCTCTTCTGTAGCTGAGCAGGCCTCCAAGCATCCTTCTTGATGCTTGCTACATGAGAACCAAACGCAGCTAAACACTCCCCAGTCTACAATCCCAAATAAGTTGACATAAATAATATATTTAAAGGGAAAGCCATGTTAAAATAAGTGTTCTGACAGGAAACTGAGCCCACACTTGTTGCAAACACTTTAAAATCATTTTCCTGGTCGATATTACTATTTATCCAAGCTCTCTTTTGTTTAAGCAAGGGCTTGCTGCCTCGCAGCCTGTCTGCATGGTTCTGCAGTGCAGCCATTATGCTGAATTTATGACACAAGAAGGAATTACTGTGCCAAACCTAACCAGCTGCTGTTTAAAAAAGAACACACACACACACACCCAGTCCAAGAAACAAACCCAGTGGATTGTGTCTAAGAGGGCAGAATGAGCTGTTAGAGGAGAGGGAAGCTTTATTCAAGCACTAATGTTCACTGAGCTAGCAGGGACACTGGAAATGAGTGGCAGAGTAAGTAGCACTGTTGAATAAATGTCTGCTCCAAGTTTGGTCCATTGTAAGAGCCCCTCTCAGAGTACAGTGCTGCCACAGTACAGGGCATGCAGAGAGCCAAATGTTCACTTAGAGTGAACAAAAGCCTGTCTCCTGCTGTTGCTTAATGCTCTAACTTTTATTAGCAGCAAGTGACAGCAGTTTAGCCTCCTTCCTTTTTCTAGATGATTACATTCTTAAGCCGATTGGCTGTGTTGACTAAAGGCAGCTGTTGATCCACACTCTTTCCTCTTACACACACAATGGCCCACGAAGAAAAGAAATGCCAGATTTTGTGTGTTCAGGATAAGCTTTAAGGTTTTGATTGCCTGAACAGAGGTGAAAAATTGGTTGCTGTATCAGGAGCCTGGGAGCCCTGAGGGCAGAGTTTCTGCATGGTTAGCAAAAGCAGGTGGGGCTGCTCTGAGCCCGTCTCCTAAGGTCCCTTTTGCTTCCCTCTTGCTCCAGACATGGAGGAAATGATGGGGAGCACAGTAATAGTATGTGTCTGGTTGGATTTGGGCCCCCTAAATCACTAGATTTATAAAGGGAAAACCCTACCAGGAAGAGCTCATGAATCAAACATAAAGGTAGCCTGCAGTCTTTAGACAGAATTAAACTTGGATGTGTAAATAGAACTTGTTTGTGTTTGGTGGGGGTTGTGCATGTCTTTGTGGGTTTTGCTTGTTTGTTGTTTGGTTTGGGTTTTGTTTTTATCGTGGTTGCTAACACCTAGTTCTGTTTCCACACTAGAGCACAGGCAAGTGCTTTGCTCCATGCTCAGAACACCTTCAGGACACCCAAAGTGGCAGGTGTCTCTCTTGCTGAGGCCTGAGGATGCAGTGCCAGTGCCTGGGGATGTGGATGATGCTGAACAGCCAGTTTATCCTTTGAGCTTGGAAACAGCAGTGGCACTGGGAAAGGATTCTTCATCCCTGCAAAAGAGCTGAGAAGCTGTTTCTGGGACAGGTGCTCTCTTTTAAGTAACTTGTCTGGGTGAACTGGCACAGAATTTTACCCAGGAGGAAAGACAACAGTGGAAGTGGCATTGCAGCTGTAATTACCCAATTAAGCTTTTTCAAGGAAAAAAAAACATGTCTTAGACATCACTTTGCACCAGATAAAGTAAGGGGGGGAAGTGAGGGATGGGGAGTCTCTACCTGCAAAGATTTAAGAGCTGGATAGCCGAGCTCAGCCTGTTAGCTACAATGCACAGTAAATGCATTCGTTGAAGATCTCAGGAGGGATTGATCTAACAAAAAGGTTTCTGCCACTCTTATCTCAGGTGAGAGGCAATTTGCTGTTGAAATGAACATCCAAGATCAAGTCCTCGTTTGCAAAAAAGAAAATACAAGTGAGGAGATTGTGGTGTTGGTAGTGGTTGGGGTTTTACTTTTTTGGTTGTTGGGGGTGGTGGTGTTTGGGTTTGTGTTGGTTTTTGTGTTGTTTGGGGGAGGGGTGTGTGTGTGTACAAAACAGTGATGTAAAGTGGCTACAGTAAAAAGGGGTCTGTTGGGAAGAGTAATATTAAATGTAGTGATTCTATAGAATTGTCTGATTCTGGTACACTGGAACATAAGCCATGGACAGGTGAGAGTGCATGAGCTCAGAAGTGCTGAGCTGAGATAGAATAGAAGGTTGGAGTGACCTTAGAGAATGGTGTAACAAATATTAACAAATGTAAGGCTGGAGCCTGTGGTTTTCTCCTGTCTCTGCTGGCTTGGGTTGCTTAGACACAATGCAGGGATTGTTGAGAGAATATGATGAATGTCTATGCCAATTAGTATGTAATTTCTAATGCAAATACATGTAATCAGTTAGTTTAATACCATGTGTAGCCTTCTGATGAAAGGTATATAAACATGTTTGGAATACAATAAATGGATTGAACTTGCTTGCATCAAGTGTTTCCCTGTCTCTTTTGATGCCTGTGGCAGGGGTCTACCACAAAACTCAGATCTGTACTTTCCTCCCTGACAAAACTGCTACCTGCTCAAGAGTCCCTCTAGCTAACACCAAAACACACACTGGGAAATAGTTCCAGGTGAAATCCAACTGAACACAGCCAAAACAGATCCACAGCTTTCAGAGGGATGGTCATGGGGGTAAAATATTTTGACACTTCAAACCAGAGTTTTTCCAAAAGGGTTAAACCAAAAAGTTGTACTGGGAAAAGATTTTACTGGAAGTTCCTTTTGTTGTGCTCCTCCTTCCCAGAAGGAAAAGCTAAACAACAAATGAGAAATGCTGGCATCCCTGTGGCCTTGTGCTCTTCTCTCTCTAGCTGTGCCTAAGCTCCTGTTCATATTTGTGTGGCACAAGAAGATATATGCAGCTGAAGTAGTGGCCAGACACTGCATGTAAACTGCAGGAAAAGCTGCTTGATTCTGCCTTGTGCAGTGTGGAAAATAGATTTATTCACAGTGGAGGAACCTAACAGGGGTGACAATTTGATAACTGACATTGTTGCAGTAATTTAATAAGAGGAGAAAACCTAAACTAGATCTCAAAAGCTTGAGTAGACATAGATAATAGCTCACTGGCAAAGCATATCCTGAGGAATGAAGGTGCTGCCAGAGTGCTGTCAAACAGGGAAATTCTAGTCAGTAATGAAACAAGACACAGTAGAGGAGCAGGTGGCTTTCAATGTGGTAGCAGAAATGTGAGTGTAGCTCTGAGCTGGAATTAAATGGTTGACAGAGTCAATGGAGTTAGCTCTGGGGAGCAAAAAGAACATGAGAGAATTGCTTGGGTTAGAACATTTTGGGGAACCTCTGCAGCTGGTTAGAGTGGCATGGTGAAACACAGTGTTTGAACTTGAGCCCTCCAGTGCCTGCTTATACCTTGTATAAGCCTGGCCTTTGTATTTGGTGATATGATTATCTGCCCCAGCAAAAGACAGATGGCATAATGTGAGAAGGTCTGCAAGTCAGAAAAGATGCCCAACAGCAACACCCATACGAAAGGCTTTAAAGCTCAGTTCTGCTGCTGCTCCTCACAGCACCATCAATCCACCCCCAAGGTCTTCAGAATAGTCTCTCAACTTTTACATTTATCAGCCAAAAGAAATAGAAGCTTACCTACAGAAGCCCAAGTAGAATATGGTCTTTTAAAGCTGCTTCTCAGGGATGAGCTACTGCTTTCCAAACATGTAGGCTAAACCAGCAGGGATGGCATCTTTCACATGATCTCTTTGCTTTCTTGACTAGGACAAACTGAACATGAATGATAGCTTCACCTGAGGCCAAAATCCAGAATGTAATGGCTTTGGACTCAGTGCACTAGAGCCAAGTATGCAACACTTACCTGGGCCATCCTGATCTGGGGTCCCCCTGTCATTGCAGACACTTTAAGCACAACACCTTCCCTGTCCTCCTCACCCCTTCCCACGCTGTAGTGATTGCACTGCCCATGTGGATGTACATACAGCAGTGAACACTTCAATGTGAAACACAAATCCCAGTGTAGACAGAAACATCTCTTTCAGCATTCAGAAAGAGCTGTATCTATTTATTTCGGTTATCTCTACCAGTAGGTGTCATGGTACAGCAACTTGTGAAAATTCTTGGTGTAGCAGGAGATAAAGTGGTTAAATAAACACTAATAATGATGGAGTTTTATTAAAATTAGTAGATGTCAGTGGTTAAAAGGGTGAATAATTTTGCTAGATGTCACC
This sequence comes from Pogoniulus pusillus, assembly GCF_015220805.1. Lineage (NCBI taxonomy): Eukaryota > Metazoa > Chordata > Aves > Piciformes > Lybiidae > Pogoniulus > Pogoniulus pusillus. The sequence continues at coordinate 7,171,564 of NC_087297.1, forward strand.
ACTGAGACATTAGTCTCCTTGTTTTGGCTGTGCTGCAAATGAAAATCCCTAGCACTGCCTCCAGATTCTCTTTTTGATGTCTGTGCAATATACCTGTTTGCCTTCTTCCAGGAACGGGACCTGCCCTTCAGCACGGCTCACAAGGAACGAGGAGGCAAGCAGCTGGGGAGTGACATCCTCTGAAGAAAGTCCTGATAACCTCTCCTTTGAAGAAAGAGATTCAAAATGAATGCCACACACATTCACTACATCTAAGAGCAGTCTGCTTAGATGCTTTTGTCACATATCAAAGCATGCTCCCAGCAATGTCCTTTATTTTTTTTTTCCTGTATGATTCTGGCTTCATCCTTTGGGGGGTGGGGGAAACAAAAGAGCAAGCAGCTGTCTTGTTGAAGAAATTAATTAAAAGCAATGGTAATATGTCAGATAGGCAGTCAGGTGCCTGGGCTAGATAAGATCATCCTTGGTCAGTAATGCTGCTGTGCTCCCCTGAAGATCCAGTTATAAATGTAAAAACACCATAGCAAAGTATAACTGCTTGTCACGCTTGTTCCCTGCTCTTCCCTCCTGCTAAGAGGATGATGAAACATAAAAACACTTTAAATAAGCCTGAAAGAACATCATCATAATATCTGCATTCTAGAGGGGGGCAAATGACCAGAGCATGGGGGCAAGGTTTCAGCAAAGACAAATCTATATCCAGAGCTGGGCTGCTGCAAACTGCAGGCTGACATGGGCTTGCTGTCACCTCCCTACAGCAAGCCTGCAGGGCAGCAGGCACTCAGCTCTCATGAAGGCACATGCAAGCTGAGGATAGAAATGTCCTCATGACTTAGGTTGGAAGGGACCTTAGAGGTCATTTACTCCAACCTCCTCATAATGGGCTGGGACACCTCTCACCTAGCCTGTGCCGCTCAAGACCTCATCCAATCTGGTTTTGAACATCCCTAGGGAGGGAGCATCCACAGCCTCCCTGGGCAGCCTACTGCAGAGTCTCACCACCCTCGTGCTTAAGAACTTCCTCCTAAGATCCAGTATAAACCTACTCCCTCAGCTTCAAACTGTTCCTCTTGTCCTGTCTCTAGATATCCTTATGAACAGTTCCTCTCCAACCTTCCTGCAGGATCCCTTCAGGCACTGTGAGGCAGTGCTAAGGTCCCCCTCGGAGTCTGCTCCGGGCTGAACAACCCCAGCTCCCTCAGCCTATCCTCATAGCAGAGGTGTTCAGCATCTTTGTGGCCCTCCTCTAGAACTGGGAGAGAATCAGTAATTAATGAAAGAGCTTTTTACCTTTGTCTGAGAGCTGTCAGCTCTGTAGAAAGCAACACACAGACAGAATATTTGGTATAGGGCTCCCTGCTCAGCTGGCATCCCCGGAAAGAACCATTTCAATGAGAGATGTGCAATCAGCCCTGCACTTCAGCCAAGTAAGTGATGTGATTCTGAATCATATCTGAATGTCTCTTTTGCTGGTTCAGTTGCAGTTACAATCGAACCCCCTGTTCATGAGATCTGCCAAAGGCTGCAGGTAAAGCTACAGCTTGGGTGCATAACGCTGCTTGTTTTTACAGAGATTCTCTAAGCCCTTAGCCTGAAAGCTGCTCTCTGCACAAGGGCCATCCCTTTTTCCACTCATGAGTGGCCCCACAGCTGTTTTTCAGAGCCTGTGACAGGGTCTGTGCTGTCTGAACTGTAGGTGAGCCTTTCTAACTGTTCACAAGCTTAGAGAACAAAATGTTGCTGAGCAAACTGTGCCCACCCAAAAAAGGTGGAGTTGTCCTGATTTGAAAAACTAAGTCAAACAGATCTGGATCTGCAGAGTCTTTTCAGGGCTTGGTGCTCATCAGGGCACCTAATGCCATTAGTTTCTCTCATGGTATTGTGTCACTGCTGCTGTATTACCGTAACAATGACATCCTCATAGTGGCAGGGAGTGAGAGCAGGCTAATAAAAAAATCAGTTTCCCTCTTGGTATTGTCATCCTCCTCTATAGCAAAGAAGAAAGTGGCCTTTTAGAGTGACTAGGATGGGCAGATGGCCCTTTTTAAGCAAAGAGGATTAGTTTTCACTTCTTTACCTCATAAAAATGTACCACCTACCACCATGACCACATTTCTCTCTCAATTTCTTGACAGTGGAATTCTTTTTTAAGTTCTAAAATATCAGTCTGGAGACCCAGTGACAGTGATACAAGAAACTGGCACTGGGAGGCTTTCTGAACTACTACTGAAACATCCCCAAAGTGCCCACACCACCTGAGCTATAGCATTTCACAGAGATTGTCCACAAACTCTCCAGCCCAGACATACTTGGGATGCAAAGAGCAGTTGGAAAGCCAGCAGGAATGAGAGCTTTTCTGCAGCATCACACAGGAATCTCAACAGCCTGCTCCTGCCCACTCTGCACTAACGGCTCGAGACATGCACAGGAGTGGACCTCATGAACTTCAACAAGGCCAAATGCAGTCCCCTGTATCACTGCAGACTGAGGACTGGGCTGTGTTGGAAGAGGAGTGGACAGCAGGTAGAGGGAGGGGATTGTGCTGCTCTCCTCTGCTTTGGTGAGACCTCACCTGGAGCACTGCATCCAGCTCTGGGGTCCTTAGCACAGGAAAGACATAGATGTGTTGGAGTGGGTCCAGAGGAGGGCCACAAAAGTGATCAGAGATCTGGAACCCTTTCTCCTGTGAAGAAATGATGAGAGTTGAGGTTGCTCAGCCTGGAGAAGAGAAAGCTCTGAGGAGACTTTAATGAAGCCTTTCCATGTGTAAGAAAGATGTAACATTACTTTTTACTAAGTACTGCAGTGAGAGACCAAGGAGCAATGGTTTTACACTGAAAGAGGGTGAATTCAGATAGGGTAAGAGGACTAAGTTCTAACAGTGCAGTTGGTGAGCCAGTGGAACAGGTTACCCAAAGAAGCAGTAGATGTCCTCTCCCTAGAAGTCTCTGAACGCTTTTAGGTCATATTGAATGGAGCTTTGAACAACCTGATCTAGTAAAGATGTCTCTTCTTACGAGGAGGGGGACTGGACCAGATGGTCTTTAAAGACCCCTTCCAACCCAAACCATCCTGGGATTCTACCAAGAGCTCCATGGTTTTGTGTTGAAAGCATCAAACTTCAACCCAGAACCATCTGCTAGTATTTCAGCTGAGCATGATTTCAAGCCCTTCATCAGCAATGCTTGTAAAGCAGCACTAACAAAGAGCTTGGCAGGGAGGGTAGGCAGGGTGTGCTGCTGCCTTTGACACCCTAGTTCAAAGAAGTCCACAGCAGAAGAAATCTGGGCTCCATACACTGCAAACAAACACTGTTCATGTTTTTTTTAGAGGAGCAGTTGTATGATTTTCTACTTTAGGAATGAGACTATTAAATTTTTCCAAACGTGGACCTCAGCTGCCTGCTGGATATTAAAGATGTATATTAAACCTGTAACTCTAATTGTATTCTTCTTTTTTAATGTTGGCAATGAAAAGAGGGGAGAAAAAGTTGGAAAAAAACACATTAACAATATTAGCTTGTGCCTCTAATTGTTAGAGGGCAGATCTGGAAGTGAGGCATGCCTGGTAGCTTCTGATTTTCATGTATCAAGGGCAGCAAATGAACGCTGACAAGAGTGCCTGCTGGCTAGGGCAGCAAGAGCTTTGCTCAGCTAGAAGCTATTCCTCCACATAGCAAATCCTTCCCTCCCTGCCACAGAATATGAGAGGAAATAAATAGGTCAAGCTTGTGGTGCTAAAGCACCCTGAGTTTGCAACCACAAACAGAATTAATTTTGAGCACTTGAACGGAGACTCGTTTGAAAAATTAATAACACTCAAAAATTAACCATACTCCTCCTTTCTGCTCTTCCACTTTCCCCACTGCTTTCTGTGCTGTGAGTCTTTCACTCTGCTGTGACTGGGTGTAGAAAATACCCAGCCAGCACCAGAACCTGATTAGCAACCCAACAACAAGAGAAGAGCAGCCTTGCAAGGAAAAGGGGGAAATTACCTGGTTTGAGCTTCAAAGGGAGCATTAGGAAAAGCTTAAGACCAGCAGGGCAAGGGAAGTGATTCTCCCCTTTTACTCTGCTCTCATCAAACCCCACCTGGTGTCCTGTGTGCAGCTCCGGAGCCCCCAACACAAGAAGGACTTGGAACTGTTGGAGCCTGTCCAGAGGAGGGCACCAAGATGCTCAGAGGGCTGCAGCAGCTCTGCTATAAGGATAGGCTGAGAGAGTTGGGGCTCTGCAGCCTGGAAAAGAGAAGGCTTCCAGAAGACCTTGGAGTGGCCTTCCAGTATCTGAAGAGAGCCTACAGGAAGGCTGAGGAGGGACTATTGACAAGGTCTTGTAGTGACAGGACAAGGAGTAATAGGTTTAAACTGGCAGAGGGGAGATTCAAATTAGATGTTAGGAAGAAGTTCTTTGTAGTGAGGGTGGTGAGACACTGGCACAGGTTGCCCAGGGAGGTTGTGGAGCACAGAAGCACCAAATGTGATGTTCAGTCTCGATCACATTTGGTGCTTCTGTGCTCCACAACCTCCCTGGAGGTGTTCAAGGCCAGGCTGGATGAGGCCTTGAGTGACCTGTTCTAGTGGGAGGTGTCCCTGCCTATGGCGGGGGGTCAGAACTGGCTGAGCTTTGAGGTCTCTTCCAACCTAAACCATTCTATGACTTTCTAGAAAGCCTTGACAACTCAGCAACACTGTTTCCTTTTTAATTAGCTGCTGTGAGCTGCTCCACTGCTGAGTCAACCACTGGCTCAAGCCTCCTGGAAAACAAGGACAATCCTGTCAACGTGCAATCAGGAGGCTGGACCCTTCTCTGAGCTCTCCTTGGCCAGTAACTGTACAGTTGGCTTACCAGGGAAAGATGTACTCACAAAACACCTAATATACACACAGCCACAATAATTAGAACTCATTCCCATTGTGTTTCCAGACACCATCAGAAAAGGGAACCAAGAAACTTTGCATACAATATGTTTCTCCACACTGGGAGAAATCGAAGGAATTAGGTGGCACAACATAAAGTTTCTATTCATAAAGCAGTTATTCATTTTACAGCCTTTACAGCTCCTTTTTGCTCCTCTCCTCAGTGGCAAAATGAGATTTAAGTAAGTTGTTGGGGTTAGAGTCAAAATACATTTCTGCACCCTCCTCCCTAGCATCTGATGGAGGCCTGAGGACAGCTTAGCAGAACAAGAGAATCCAAATTTTGGGCTTCACCTACTGCATTTGGCACATCTGGAGTGTGCTTTGCTGGGGCAGAACATCGGGCAGGAGTCAGCAGACCCAGATTGCATAGCCTGAAGCATTTGCCTTTCGTGCCTGCTCTTTGTGGGGCTTTTTATATGATGAAATCATACCATATGATGATGCATTCTTGGCAATAACATGAAGGAATTATGGTGGGGACTTACCTGCTAGCCAGAGACAACTCACCATGGCCACAAACTGTTGTAGGGACACGCATTTGGAGAGCACTTCTGTAAGCTTGTTCTGCTCCTCTGCTCTGCTGCAACTGCTGCATGTTTAAATGCTTTACATTTATCAGAGACAGAATCCAAGGCTGTGTACAACTGGTCTTGTCTAGTACAGCCACTTTATAGGCTCATTTTATATTTCAGTTACCATCTGTGTGGCATTGCTTGATTTCTGCCATTACTCCACAACTCTGTTTCATGTCCTGGGAACAGCTTTTCAACAGCGGTTGGAGCCAGGGCTAGATCCTGACTCCAGAATCTACTGAGCTCAGCTTTTCTTTATCTAGCAAAACATATGTCTTCCTCATGAATGCCTCACAAGCCACTCAAAGCCAAATTCAGAGGAGGTTTTGGAACAAACAGTGTTTTTAAACACAGTGCTACAAACCTGAAATAAATGACTCCTTGTTTCAACAGCTTGCCAACAAGACTCACCTCCACTTTGCATTGAGCAGGTTCTTACAGCAACAATATCCAAATTCCTCAGTGTGCTTTCCAGTCAGTTTTATAGCTATGGTCATGTCCAAGTTTATCTCTTTTCCCTCATTCACAGAGTTCCTCCTCCCCAGAGGATGGCCACCTTTTGCATTGTTAAATGCTTGCTTACCTGTGTGTGGTATTTCTGTAGCCTTTGGCAGTCATCGTGGCTGGTGCGGTAGTGTCCTCCTGCAGTCGCTGGCAGCAAGGTGACAATCTGGATAGAGTCGTTTGCCTCCAGACCTCTTTGCATGCATTCTGAATCCAGTTTCCCAGCTGACATCAAAAGCAGGAAACAAACTTGTTTAGTTGCTAAGCTGGTTGGGTATTCCACTCCCACAACCTAAGGTTGCATCTGAAGTTGTTATCCATAGTTGCTTGCTCGAATTAATGAAAACTACCCTGGAAGTGAGAAAGAATGAATCAATGTCTTGTCTTCCCAGTCTGAATGCAAGCCTAGAGACTTAGCCCACTAAGACCATTGCCAGGTTTGGTACTTAACTCTAGATGGGAATTTAAGGACATCATATGACATTCTCTGACTATCCCTCCATTTACAGCAACCCTCTGAAGACCAAATGTCTTACAGGACCCTTCCCAAGGAGCCTCCAGCATAGCTGGGAAGGCATGAGGCTTTCTCAAGGAAGACCAGCACCTGCCAGTCTGCACTGATGAGGGTCTGTAGTGAGATATCCATCAACTCAGAGTACAAGTTTATTATAAAGATACTGGATATAAGGATAATACTTTTCTGAAGGCAGCCCTAAGCAGTCATACTCAGGGGACACTCCTATGCCAGAAAGGGCTGGTCTTATTCTAAGACCAATGCCTGAGGTGATCAGACATTGATTACAGAAGATGTGGGTAAGAGAAAGAAATAACTCTGAAGTTATTTCTGGATACATGACTCACTCTACAGATGGAGCAAGATCTCCACCTGCACTCTTACTTCCTTAGGAAGTCCAAAGCAGGCAAAGTGTAGGTGGCTCTGAGACCCACACTGGATACAAAAGGGCAAATTTAACTGTGATGCTTGGAAACAGATTTGCACAAACAAAAGTGTGCAAAAATGTCCATATTTTAGCACTCACAAAATGGGTCAGAATTTCAGTACCCCCTGAGAAGATGAGGAAGTTAGAACTATAGTTGAATCTATGTTTGTTCCACAGCTGCAGAGTGAAAACCCTACTGGTCTACTGGAATTTAGCACAGATTAAACAACCTGAGGACTGAAAGCTGTATGAGCCTTTAGAGAACAGCAGCAGTTGCTTCTGTGACTGAAGAAGGCCACACACATTTCAGAGAAGATGATGCATGTGCTGTAGAAGTACTTGGAGATCTAACAAAGTAAACTGAGAGTGGAGCAGGAAAAAAGCAGAGACTAGCCATAGTCCTTAAAGGTCATATGGTGGCCCCCCAACTTTCCTACTTCTCCCTCAAAAGGAGGAGGGAGAGAGGAAAAGAGGAGTCAGAGGGGAGGACACGGAAGTAAATCTCTTACCTTCTCATCCTCTTTCCTCTTGTCCTCACCTGGATTTAGCACAACAGCTTGAAAAGCAGTGAAGCTGCCCAGCTGAGAAGCATTCCTGGCTTGCACACAGGCTTCCAGACACACTGCTGGTTGCTGCTTAGCTGAAAGTTTGAGGCATGAGAGAAAACTAAGGAAACTATGAAACCTGGGCATAGATCTCACTCCTCTGTGGAAGATGCATGCTAGAGCTGTTCCTCAGATGAGGCCAAGACAGTGATGTGGCACAAGGTACCTACTTCCTCCCCTCCTGGCATGCAAGAGACAGGAGAAGTTGCAGATATTTGAAAGCTGAAGAGAAGCAAAAGGCTCTTGGTTCTCAACAGACTTTTGAGTGCCTGGTGAGACAAAAGCTGAAGCAAGCACACATCTACATTAGAGACAAGCTACAGGCTCTCACAAGCATGGTGAGATGTTAGCAACAAATGCAGCTCTCAAGTGATGGGCAGCAACAAGTAAGAATCTTCAACAATCCTCTCACATCCAAGAACAAGTGCCTTTAAAGAGCCATCCATTGGATTCTAGAGCAGCAATACAGAGCAGTAACATGGTGTTGTCTCCAGCCAACTTGAAAGTATAAAGTGCTAGGGACTTGGATCTCGTGCTTTATGGACCACTCACTTCTGTTCTTGTTGAACACAACATGATCATTTTCATTAACACAGTGATGCTCCAGCTAGATCAGCCTGCTGGATTTACTCAACAATACTGAGAAATGAGGTTTGAGTGGCTGCAGGAACTGGGCTGGAAAGGCCCCCTTTTTCCTGCTTGAAGACTGTACTTGTAGCTTTAAATGCTCTGTCAAGTTTACAATGTTTCACAATCATGTATTTAAACACAGAAATCTGTTTATTTACCCAAACAAAACAGAGGAAATGATTCCAGCCCTCAGGTTTTGAATTCTCGTTTTAAATATGTGAACATCAGTCCACAACTTAGAGATGTTTGTGTAGCTATGTACCTCCAAAATACTCATATTTCATAGGCTTTTTTCACATTAATATTCACCAACAGTATCACAAAAGTTCTTTTTTTTTTTATCCTTTTACATAACTGTAAGCAACAGTAATTCTAGAAACACTAGAGAGAGAGAGAGAAAAAAAAAAGCATAGCAATGTCCACAGTTACAAGAAAAAGTGCACATTACTTGGTCACAATCACAGTCATTACTTGGAAAAACTATATGTAACAAGTAGATATAAAATATCACTGATGCCTTAAACTCATCCTCAAAAACGGAATTACAGAAAAGTTTTGTACATGAAATAAGGCAAATTTAGGAATGCACAAGAAACCTGTTATTCAACAAAAGCTAACCAACGGAACAGATAGTACAGTAAGCAGAAACTAAAGTACTCCTTTCTATATACTTAAAAATAAGCCTGCCATAGTGCACAAAGAAAACACCATTCATGTGTAATCAGGATAGAAAATAAGAACTAGAGGGGTTGGGAAGAGAGGGGAAAGGGGAGAGAAGAGTTTTATTATAGTTGCAGCTGCATCCATTTACAGTTTTGTACAGGTTTTAGCTAGGCCTGGGAATTGTACAAACCACACCAGAAGCATCAATGACCTTCCTGGGTAAGAGTTTTGTTTAAGTTAAGGAAGACAAAAAGAAAAAGCAAAGCAAAGCAATAAATACACACAAGAGTGCAAATTTTCAGATTGTCACTTGCAACCTCTTAACATTCATCATCTACATCCAATCACAACTAGGGGGACTTGTACAGGACAGCAGCAGTGATCATGGATTTAGATGAGCTCACCGTAAGAAATCAATTTCAACTTTTTGTCGTCGTTGCTGGGTTTGTGTTTGGTTGTTTGTTTGTTTTGTTTTTCCTCAATGATATGTCCTTAAAAAAAAAAAAAAATCAAAACCCCTCAACTCTTTATTAATTGCTAATAAAGCTGCAATATATTACAGAGTGGAGTTGAGAATGGTATGAATGCAGGAAATGCATGCTTCCTTTGGAAGGTAATCCATAGATGACAATTTACAGTACACGGGGGGGGGGGGGGGAGAATTATCCAGCATCAAGAGTTACTCATTGTAGAAAGAATATGAAGTTGGGGAGAAGGGCACAGTCAGGGGGGAGTGTTCAAGAGAGGAAGGGGACTTAAAATAGCTCCTCAAAACATTTTCAGGACCAGTGAAAAAGTTTACGAAAGTAAAAATGAACAAATCTTGAATGAAAAGAAAAAAATCTTTTGTTTTGTTTCTTTATAAAAATTACTTTTTTTTTCTTTTTTTTTTCCTTTTTTTTTTTTTTTTTTTTTTTTGTGTTAAAATACAAGATCCTTTTCATTGCAATTGTGCCCTGCAGCGACAGGACTTTTGGCAACGTTTTGCCATATACTGCAGCTTTAAGTCCAATGAGTCAGTACCACATTCCACTAATATTGCACTTGGATCTTGAACCTTTTTGTTTGTTTGTTTTGTTGGGTGTTTTTTTTGTTTTGTTTTGTTTGTTTGTTTGTTTGTTTGTTTTTTCAACCATCACAGCATCTTCTGTTGGCTCCACTTGTTAGAAGGAGTTAATTTCTAGCCACTGTTTTGATATTTATGCTGACACACTAAAACAAAAGCAATAGGCCTGACACAGTAAAGTACCTTGGAAATACCAGAGGTCGAAGTTCACTTTGAAGCACCTTAACACATCACTTTATGGATCAAGAACAGTGTGGCATTATGGTAATTAACTCTCCTAAAAGACTGTGCAGTAACTGAAGTGTGTGCTCTGGGAAATCAAAATGTCATTAGTGGAAACTCTGAGATAAGACCAGGCCGGTGTGAAGGTCGGGTGACTCAGTTCTGCTGCAAAATGAGGTTTTCCAGTTCATCTGCAGAGCGCAGTAAAAACGCAGCTGATTCTCGGTACCCTGCCACAAGCTGCCTCACTGCGTTTATTTCAGTGGGGCTCAGCTGGGGTCTAGAGCTGGAACTACTGGAGGATCCGGAGCTGCTTGCTAACTGCCTCTTCATACTGAGATCTGTTGGACCTGTGGATGACAAAGGGAAAGAAAAGAAGCTTCAGCTACGCTGCCAGAGACGACTTTTCACGGGGGTGCAGCTACTCTCCAGCTGAATCTGTACAGTGTACATTTAAAAGTTGGGAATAACACACCAAAAATCTTTCACAGCTATCCACACATATTCAGAGCTGAATCCAAACATATTCAGAGCTCTCCTACGAGCAGAGGCTGAGGGAGCTGGGATTGTTTAGCCTGGAGAAGAGGAGGCTCAGGGGAGACCTTATTGCTGTCTGCAACTACCTGAGGGGAGGTTGTGGCCAGGAGGAGGTTGCTCTCTTCTCTCAGGTGGCCAGCTCCAGAACGAGAGGACACAGCCTCAAGCTATGCCAGGGGAAATTTAGGCTGGAGGTGAGGAGAAAGTTCTTCACTGAGAGAGTCATTGGACACTGGAATGGGCTGCCCGGGGAGGTGGTGGAGTCGCCATCCCTGGAGCTGTTCAAGGCAGGACTGGACGTGGCACTTGGTGCCATGGTCTGGCCTTGAGCTCTGTGGTAAAGGGTTGGACTTGGTGATCTGTGAGGTCTCTTCCAACCTTGGTGATACTGTGGTACTGTGTGATACTGTGATACTGTAAAAAGGTTGGAGTTTTGCTGCCCATATTGTTTTAACTGTAACAGAAATTTGTTTTCTCCTTTGCTTGTAATTTCTTTGGAGACGGAAGAAAAGAAATTTTAGGGCAGACATGTAAGTTCTATGTGTTGAATTGTACAGATCTACTCAAGGATAAGACTTTATTAAAACAAAATGGCAGCGTTATTTTTTTAATGATACTGCCAAAATCTTCATGCAGAACAGATCCTCCATTACGGTGAGAACCATGGTTCTGATGTGGGGTAGCAAAGTCTGCTTGCAGCTGAGTGCCAGTGAGAAGCAGCAGCAGAACCAAGCAAGAGCTGTTCAGTTACCAGTTGCCTCGACAGAAAGCACAGCAATTTGTATTTCTGTATGCCAGACACCCTCGAAGTCCTGCTTATGTCACAGGAGAGGTTAAGTCTGCTGCCAGCAGAAAGCTACCCTCGGGGGTATCCCGAAAGCATAAGCCACTCGCACCCCAACTCTGCCCTGGGATCTGATGCTGGTGAGAAGACAGAAGGTTCATCTCCTGTGCCTCCCCCAGCCCCAACTGCCGTTGTAGGCTTCATGGCAATCTGCACACACAGAAGATCCAGTCTGTTCCCCAGATATCTATTTTCATGTTCCGTGCTTCGGGCGGCAGGCGCCCAGACTGCGCATCCCTCACAGACGTAGCTTAACGGCCACGCACTCGAGTGGCCCTGACACCAGGTGATCACTCACAGAAAGAGCTGGCTGGGCATGCCGGTAGGCTGGTGACAATCTGGCTGCCACAGTGAGGAGCACACCATCGCCTGAGAGAGACGCGTGCAGCTGGCAGTATGTTGCAAGGATCCTGCAAAGCCTGAGCAAGAGAATCTGCAGCTATCACCACGTTGCATTGGCAGCTTGCACCAACAGGCTCAGCACTCCTCGTCAAAGAATATTCACAATCCCATGTATGCTGTGTGCAGCAGACAGCACTCCTGAGGGCAGTCTGCAGGTCACCAGCAGCACAGCCAGCAGGCCAGCATGGCATTTGGCTTTGTGTGGCAGTTGCCTGCTTATTTGCCTGTAGTTAGTAATCAGTTCAGGTGTATGATGCTTTGATGAGATGGTTGAGTTTTCCACTTCATACACTTTTTTCTTCTTGGAGCATAGATTTGGACAGGTGGAACTGGACTGACAAATATCCCTATCGTGCAGCTTACTAAGTGAAGATCTGGAGAAATCCTGCTCATTCATTTTGACAGGGTTGCAAATCTATACTTCTGGTAGGCAGAAGATCAGAGCAGCCTGATCTTAATCTTAACACTCTCCTGGAAATTGAGATCCTGTTATCCAAAGAGATGTATCATGCTTTCCTAGGAGAAAAATGCCACTGTCCAATTTCACCTAGGCAATATATGAATATATGTCAGTGCCAAGACACTCTAAGCACTGATTCACTGGATGGGACTTGCTGCCTGAAAAGACTGCAATAATTCAAAGATTTAGCATACTCAGCTATAGAATAGAGAACACTGCTCTAAGAGGTTCTCCTAAATCATCCCATCAGAATCAGGAGATTCAAAGCCAACCCAAAATCTTATGCAGTCGTTGAAAGACATGCAGATTTCCAGGAGCTGAAGCAGGAAAGTCACAAACCTTACTTATTTTCCTTTATGCTTATGCAGAGCTATGGCTGAGACCACACAACAAATGTGGAGATTGCCATGTCCCCACACTCACTGAATTAATGCAGATCTCCTCGAGTGAACGAAAGCAGAGCTGCGACTGTGAAAAGAAACTACTCAAAGTAGTTATATCTTATTTCCTACTACACAATTACTACTTAGCCTTGCAATTGTATTATCAAATTTTATATCAGAATAAATGAACTGACTTTTAAATGACTTCCCATGTAGAAAGGATAAATAAAATGACAATTAGCTAAGTGAATTTGTTTTAGTGTGACCACATACTGCAGGGAAATGATCACAGTATGAAGGAGCTCAAAGGATACTTGTAAGCAAAATCTTAACCCAGGACAGGTACACAAATCATACAGCCAGTTGGATTGAATGGTTGTAAGGAGCCACTAAAGACTTCTATATTTATTGAGGGGGTAGGGAAAAAGCTACCACTGACATATTGAGGGAATCATGCTCCATATGAACCCACTTTAACTTTTATGTTCTTTCCTTGACTCTCATTTGTGTCACAGCCAAAATCACACACACAATATATTGCAGAACAGAGCTTCTGTGGCAGAGCATTTCTTTTTCTGAAGCAAAACTGAAGAGCCCTACTTTAAATAGAACAACTTCCTACTGTACTTAATGTGACTTATTAAGTTGTCATTCTTCATAGGAACACAGAAGCATATCCTTAAGTAGAAGGATATTTGAATACTCTTACAATGGATTTTGCACTGTCAGCTCCCCCAAGGTGATACTGCACAGTTTAGCATACTGCTTCCTACCCTGGAGTACTTTAGGGCAATTAAAAATCCTGATTGCAAATATTATCAGCTCCTGCAATGTGTGTGTGTGTGCAAGCCGAAGTTCAGCACATATTGCAGAGATGAAGACAGGATACTTATTTTCATTTATTTATTTCTTTCAGTGCATACTTCTATTAATCAATCATGTCAATCATAGAATTAACCAGGTTGGAAGATACCTCCAAGATCATCCAGACCAACCTAGCACCCAGCCCTGGCCAATCAACCAGATCATGGCACCAGGTGCCTCATCCAGGCTTGGACTGAACACCTCCAGGGACAGTGACTCCACCATCTCTCTGGGCAGCCCATTCCAATGCCAATCACTCTGCCAAGAACTCTCCCCTAACATTCAGCTTACACCTCCCCAGCACAACTTGAGACTCTGTCCCTTTCTTCTGTTGCTGGTTGCCTGGCAGAAGAGCCCAACCCCACCTGGCTACAGCCTCCATTCAGGTAGTTGCAGACAGCAATGAGCTCTGCCCTGAGCCTCCTCTGCTGCAGGCTGCACACCCCCAGCTCCCTCAGCCTCTCCTCACAGGGCTGTGCTCCAGGCCCCTCACCAGCTTTGTCGCCCTCCTGTGGACACCTTCCAGTACTGCAACATCTCTCCTGAATTGAGGAGCCCAGAACTGGACACAGCACTCAAGGGGTGGCCTGACCAGTGCTGAGCACAGGGGCAGAAGAACCTCCCTCGTCCTGCTAGCCACACTGCTCCTGAGCCAGCCCAGGATGCCATTGGCTCTCCTGCCCACCTGGGCACACTGCTGGCTCATGCTCAGCTACTCTCTACCAGCATCCCCAGGTCCCTTTCTGCCTGGCTGCTCTCCAGCCACTCTCCAGCTGGAGCCACTCTCCAGCTCTCCTGCCCCAGCCTGTAGTGCTGCTTGGGATTGTTGTGGCCCAAGTGTAGAACCTTGCACTTCGCCTTGTTAAATCTCATCCCATTGGCCTCTGCCCACCCATCCAGCCTGGCAAGGTCCTTCTGCAGGGCTCTCCTACCCTCCAACAGATCCACACCAACTTGGCATCATCTGCAAACTTACTGATGCTGGACTCAATCCCCTGTTCCAGATCATCAGTAGAGATATTGAACAGGACTGGGCCCAGCACTGATCCTTGGGGGACACCACTAGTGCCAGCTGCCAACTGGATGTGGCACCATTCACCAGCACTTTCTTGACCCATTTCAGAGTGAGAATAAATCACCACTGTCACTTCTGATATTTCCGTAGGAGTACTTCTTTCTCTTCAGCAGTGGGTTAAATAAAATGCTGAGACAGATCCTTCCTGTAGTACTCTTTCACAAGACTGAAGTATTGTTCCTCTGCTCCTTGCCAAAACCACCTGACTGACACTCTAACACGGGTATATTTTCTCTTTACCACCTCGGTCCAGTCACACTGACCTGATTTCCCCTGTGAGGTGAAACTGCTCTTTTTGGAGCCACACCAAGCTGCAGAGGAGAATTCTGAAGCCCACTCTTCCTGTGCTAGCTGATCATCTATCACATTAACTGCCAGGAATACCTGCCATTACACACACCGTGGGACAAATGGCTTGTCTATAAATTGCAAGACTTAAATGGAACCAGTTATTGCCTCATGTACTACTCATTAGCAAGATGATTTATGTCAAATCCCCAAATATGGGTCAGATGTAGATGTGCTGTTACTGATTGCTTAGCCACTACCAACTGTCTCAGCAAAAATCCCTCGAGAATTGAATGGTGTCACTGGGTAGCTACCAATCTGATAATTAACAACTACTGAAAGAATAATAAATGTGTCAGGGACTCTCAAAACAGTTATCACTATTGCAGATAACAAGTCAGAATCACAAAAGTAAGTTTAAAAAGCTCTATGTGCTTAAGCATCAATGCTCCTGCACTTTAATTAACAGTGAAGCAATATTTTCCACCAGTGGAGATGTAAAAATCAGTGGCACTTATTTATGGAAGCCCACATTTGCCCAGACTTTGAAATCTCCCTTGTGATCTTTTTCTGTTGCACCTATTTTCCTCTCCTCTTTCTTCCCCCCAGGAGGGGCTTTAGAAGCATGTACCAGGTTCTCATAGACTGCAGTGAAACTAACTAGAAACAACTATCAAAGTACGCTGCTTTTACTCCAAACCAGATGTATTTATTATTGCAAGAATGTTTCATTGTGATACTATGCATCTGTCAATGTTTCTTTTCCTCCTGCCTTCAAACACAGAGCAGATGTGCCTAAAACTGTTGTTTCAAGTGCCAGGAGATCTCAGATGAAGAAAACAGGGACTAACGAATTGGACTGTTAAACTTCTTTCTCTATTCTACACCTTTTCCTCTAGAAAATAGCTTAGATAGCAGGGGGAAAGACCCAACATTCTGTGTTGCCTGAGGAAAGAGATGTGAAAACACAGAAGTGCCTGCAGCACCAAACATGCAGCAACCAGCAAACGTGCTGCTTTGTAACAAAATGACTACAGGAGGTCTTCCTATCCACCTCAGGAGATTAATTTTCTGTCATATATCTGTCTTGCCTTGATGGCCCTCTCCTACCCTTGTGCAAAGGTAAGGTGCTCCATGTAAGGGTCACAGAGCACTGGAACAGGCTCTCTAGAGAGGTTGTGAAGTCTGTCTTTACGGACACTTTCAAGCCCTGCCTGGATGCATTCCTGTGTGACCTGCAGTAGATTCTGTGGTCCTGCTCTGGCAGCGGGGTCGGATTCCATCATCTAGGGAGGTCCCTTCCAACCCCTAACATCCTGTGATCTGTGATCCTGTAGATAAGTAGGATCTTGCTCATTGATGTAGGGCAGGATCCTACTATATCCACAGACATTCCACCTCCATTCCTATGGTGGAAGCAGACACAGGCATATGCCATGTATCTGATCACTTGAAGAGAAGCAGGAAAGGGGAAGAGCAATGTAGGGATGATCTTACCCCAGAATTCAGTCAGCACTGCCCAAGGAGAAAATCTCACCTTTCCTACAGCACAGGTTAAAACACTTCTTAACTTCTCTCAACCCTGCTTTTTTGCCTTTTTCAAATGGGACTAAACACTCTCTCAGGTTCCTGACTCTACCACTCCTGGGCCTCTTCATGCCTCAGGCTCCTGCTGCGTTACAGGCAAGCTTCCTTTTTCTTTCCTCTCTCTCCACTTTTGTGTCTTCAGGGCAGCACTGACCACACCAAACACTGTGCAAGAGCAGAGGTATAAAGAAAAGCTGGAGAGAGAGAGAGCAATCACAGCAAAAGCTCCCATTCATCCTCAGCATCATGGCCAGTCAGGCTGGATAACCCAGTCAGCACTCTAAGAATCAGCTACATACTGACTATTCTCAACTGGACTATTTTTTTCCTAGGTAATTGCCAAGAAGCCTCTACTAAGTATGCAAATTCCAAGTTCACCCAATCTGAGAGCATGGAAATTAGGCACATTTGCTACATGCAAAACTGAACAAGAGTGCTCAGCCCTCCCCTCCCTGACAAAGAGCAGCAAGGTCATGCTGATCTCTCAGGGGTGCACCTCCAGAAGGATCAAGAGGCAGAAGGACCAGGAAGGCTGATTTGCACACCAGAAGAGGCCTGGTCACATCAGAGGATGTCTGAGAGAGAGCAGGGGGAAGTGATTGCTGTGGTGGGAGCCAAGGAGTTACAGGCCAGATTATGGGGCCATTGGTTGTGGTTTACAGGCTTGGCTGTGAATGAGAAGGCTGAAAGAGAAGCCTGCCAGGGTTGAGGGTTTGCTCGTGGTGTGGTGTGACAGGATTCAGATTCAGGAGAAGGACTCACCTGAGCTGGAAGGGGACTGGACGTTTGTGGTGCCTGGGATGCAGTGCTGAGTTGAGGCTGTGGTGGAGGTAGGCTGCAGATCTGTGTAGAGAAATGAAGACACAACAACTGCTTTGTTTTACCACAACACAAATGCATGTCCTGCATGGTGAATCTGCCATTGAGTCTGAAACACTCTCTTCTCACATGCACAAAGGCAGATGACTGCAGTACAGGAAACCAGGCAATAATGCAGAAAAAAATGGCAGCAGAAACATTCTCCACACCTCTTAGGGAAAGTGGTCTCCAGGAAATGAAGTGGCTGAAAGCAAGGCTCCAACAAGCCGCCCTGGCTTCAGAGAGTGCTGACAGCTATCAGGAAAGAGCTGATGGTGACCCACTGGATAGAAACAGATGGGCAGATGGGGTGACCCCACTCTGTCAGGAGAGGCTCAGGCAGCATATAAGAACTTCAACAGCTTTGGGCAGCAGCAAGAGATTTTATTCCCCACAAAGCAACCTGTCTCCTGTCCTCACCCTCCTGCCTTCAGGCTGGGCATCACTCCAAGCTAGATCTAGATGTGACAGAGCAGAGCCAGCTGAAGCCTCTGTGGCTGGCAAGCACCCACTGGGCTCCCCCACCTTGAAGACTCTCTATTCTGTAGCAGGAGCTGCACTAGCCTTAAGAAACAGCCATGGAAATCCACCCTTCTCAAAAGGCAGCTCTTGTTTAACTCTACTGGAATCAAGAACAACGTGCCCAAAGGTTTCTTTTCAGCTCAGGTACAGGCTGAGAGAGAGGTTCTGGCACCCCACAGGTTGTTGGTGATGGGGTGAAGCTTTCCAGCTGAGCTGGGTTGGCAAAAAGGGTTTAAAAGCAGGGGTGAAAGAGACCTTGGTGCTGTGACATAGAATACTCTGCCTAAATCTCATAATTCACTGCAAAAATGGGAATTATGGAAATGTATCCTATTACAAGAGGTTTCAAGAGAAGAACAGTTACACAAAACAGTTGTGATTCCTCACAGTTTAGGATTATGTAAACCAGGAAAATTCTGATGGCTTCTGCTGATAAATAACACATGGGGACTTTAATCCTACTCTTAGTTGGGTGAAAGAGCAAATGGAGAGTTTAATCCTACTCTTAGCTGGGTGAAAGAGCAAATGCCAACGGTTTCCAATGGGAACTGGCTCGGATCTTCTCTGGCCACAACGTAAAACACAATTTGTGCTGTGCATTTTCCCAAGAAACCAGATTTCCACAGCCTGCCTTATTCTTATGAAAATATTGGACCAGAGATGATATTCACTACCTTAGATGTGTTCTTCATGCATATGGAAACAACTGTAATCATAAGTCAGTCTCTTAAGTCAAAGACTTCTGACAACTAAAACATTATCTTTTTAAAGCCCTTTGAAAACTTAATACAAATCATTCACAGACCTTTGAGGATTTTGGGAGTGGGGGGTGAAGAAGCAGACATGACTGAAAGTCACCAGGACAGCATATATCAGTACCTCTTTGTGGGCTGCAGCCTTGGATAGCCTTTGGAAGACTGCTTAGCATGTCGAATATAGAGGCTGTAGCTCCACAATTGCCATCCCATGTACATGAAGCAGCGCTCTCCTCAGCCAGAGAGGGATCAGCCAGGACAAACCCCCAGTGATTTCTCCACTCCCAGAGGGAGTTTTAAATACTATTCTTGAAGGCAAGTGACCCTCAGGCTTCCACAGTAACCACTTTTCTTTGACAGACAGACAATACCCCTGTTATCAGACTTGGCAAACCTTTTCCTTTGCTCTGAATGTCTATGAAACCAACATGGGGAACTCTATTACTACAATTCACTTACATTTGTTTGTTCTAAACACTTGCTAAGGTAAGAAGAAAAGAATGTTGTGTAAATAAATGGCACCACTGGTTTTTGTTTTGGTTTGGTTTTTTTTGCCAGAGGGGCCTACAGCCTCATGCTTGCACATAATTGCCCAGGGAGGTGGTGGAGTCGCCGTCCCTGGAGCTGTTCAAGGCAGGACTGGACATGGCACTTGGTGCCATGGTCTGGCCTTGAGCTCTGTGGTAAAGGGTTGGACTTGATGATCTATGAGGTCTTTTCCAACCTTGGTGATACTGTGATACTGTGCTAATTACCTGCATCACTTTTAGTTTATACATATCCTGATCTATCATTCAACACTTGGTATGCCAGAGTCTGATCTGCAGCAAATTAAAGCACCCAGAGAGGCCATGTGAGAAAACTAGGTCAATTCACTTGTGTTACAAAATATGGAGGTCAGTGTTTTCAAACTGCAGCCACAAGGACACTAATGGCCTCATTTTGTGATCAGTATAGGAGAGGACAATAAATGACAGGGTAGGTCCTCATAAAGTCATGCAAAGAGACTGAAGATCTAACTTGCCATGTTCTTACTCAGCTTTATTAGAGACTTATGATTTAATCTTGCCCTGTTGTGAGTTAGTCTCTTGAAACTGAAAGGACACTTGCACACAGTGAGCAAGTATTTTGCTCAGCAGTAGCTGTTTGTGGGATTGTGTTCCTGCTCATTATCTGACAATAACAGCCTATGGATATTAAACCCCTTGGGCTACCATTCTGTACAGCAGGAGGAAATGTACACAAGAGCACATACACACACAGAGGCAGATTTTATAAGGGAACTCACCACTGCTAGAAGCATCATTGAGATTTAGCAGCCCACCTCCGAGCCCTCTGTAACTATGGTAACTGTAGGTCCCGTTGCCATTGATGTACAACACCTCCTGCGTGCTGGAAACAGCTGATGTTGAGTAAGCGACCTGGGCTGGCTCCTGTTTGTACTGCTTGTCGGCTGGAGCAGCCTCGTCCTGCACAAACAAGGAAAGGCTTTGAGTTATTGTTACATTTTACCTTGCACAGAAAGTCTTCTCTGTTGCTGTCTGCAAAGCATGATACATGTTAAACAAGCACAGATGCGTTTCTGGGTGACCAAATATCAGCTGAAAAGAAACAGTGACAATAAAAAGGCAGGTTTCCTATACATCTGTGAATATTCATTTACTTGTGCCCTACAAGCCAGCCATACAGTTTTTCGAAGGAGAAGGTGCATCCTCTCACCCTGAAGAGCTCAGCCTCCTACAAAACCCAACTCTGGACAGAAATGGCATGAGAAAGGACAGAAAGAAGCCATTATTCTCTGAATGCAGGAGTGGCTATTTTGATCTAGAGAATCAGATCTCTCTCAGTAAGACAAACACAGAATGCACCAACTACTTCTTTAGATGTAACAGCCTCAGAAATGCCAGAAGGAACAGAAGAATGGAATAAAACAGCATTTCCTCTGTTTTCAGAGAGTTGAGTGAGTGTCCATCCACACAAGGGCCAAGTCGTAAGGATACCTCTACAGATGTGCCTTGGAAGCATTTGTTACCTATGTAAGAGAAGCAACTGTTTGCACACCATGAGTTCCCTTCAGTGCTTCCTCTTTGCCTCCTGCTTGCTTGCATAAAATTCATCAGGATTTAGCACAAGAGCCCCCTAAGTTTTTGCCTGAAGAATTCCATGTTCCAGGTGAAAGTGTCTTTTTCCCCATCTGCACTTACCATAGCTTCTGAGCACCTCACCTCCCTTCATGATCACAGAATGCCCCTGTGGCAACTCTAGCAATGACAGAGGTGAAAAGAATCCCAAAAGCAGTAAGGGAAGAGTTAATGTGGTTGGGAGCAGTTTGGAACAGTTGGGAACAAGGTGCCACTGTTCAGCCCACCACAGAGACCTGAGTGCCACAACTGCTGATTTCATCTGCAAAACTATTGGAACTTTTCCTTTGTTTCTTTTAACTTGTCAACATTTTACACTCTGATGGATTTGGTGATTTTAAGTCAAGTGGCTCTATGGAAGATCAATATTTAAAAAGAAGAATAGAGTTGAAGAAGTTTGCAGACCTTTTTCAGCATGGTTAATTGGAGAAGGATCCATGAGAATTACCCTTCCTTTAGAATCATAGAATCATAGAATCAGCCAGGTTGGAAGAGACCTCCAAGATCATTCAGTCCAACCTAGCACCCAGCCCTAGCCAGTCAACTAGACCATGGCACTGAGTGCCTCATCCAAATTGTGTCCATTTCATGCCTCCCTCTTCTGCACAACCCTTTTATGGTTGCTACATATACTGAACTTATTAAAAAGACTCTAAAATGCCTCACATTTTTTTTAGTGTTTACCTAAAAATAAGAATACATGCATGAGCACAGAGAGATCAGATAGTTCAAACAGGGTCCAGTCTCCACGGTGAAGCAAAAAGAGTTCTGAAGCAGCTTTCCTGTTTGCATGAGGAGTAGTCATCAGTTCCACCTCTCAGACAAGACACTCCCAACTTCTCTGAGATGAAGACATCTCAGTTTTGCAGATATTTATTGGTGAAAGAGACTTGGGCACAACTGAGATGACTCAGGAGAAGGTATATATATATTATTAACAGAAATTTTAATATTTAATATGGAACATTGAGCCAGCAGATAATTAATTCTATAAACAATCAGAATGGGGCCTCTTGGGCACTAATATGAGCTGAGGCAAAGCTTTGTATTTTTAAGAGTTGGCAAACATTTTCTCAAGTAATAGTAGGCTTAAACAAAGGACCAAAATTGCAATGTACTTTGGCCAGGAATTCAACTTTAATGTCATTTACTTTCTATCTCCAAAGGTCATTGCTGTCTCTTTTAAGAGGAAATATATTATCTTCTCTGAGAAAATACTCATAAGCTATAAAGTAAAGCTCTAGCTTGGCAACAAGGCTCAACTCATCGTCCAAATCTTTAACACTCTCAAGCCTGAGATATTCTGTATCCTTGTGTCTAAACAGGATGACACTTTCTGACACAGAGTCACTCAGGGCCTCGTTTTGTCCTCATGAAGAACAAGAAGGGATGTTCTCCACATTTTTTCAAAGACTGGACTGTGTTCCAGGGGTGCAGTGCAAAGGGAACTAACTCTTACAGCTGAAAGAAGTATCTCAGGGACTGTCTCATCCTGACTGCCTGGAGTCCACAAATTTATGTGTCTTCCAGAGGCCTCCACCCCCCCAAGTCAGTGCACTGAAAACCCAACAGTGAACTTCCCACAGAGGTGATGCAATGAGCTTCTAGCAGAGCAGAGAAAGCAGAGCCTGGCAGAAGGGCACAGCAAGGGCATTTGGTACAGCTTGGTGCATAGCAGCCCATGCGTTAGAGTACACGGCCAAGAAGTGGGAGATCCAAGTTCTGGATCCTGGTTGCAGGATTTGGGATGCAAGGTCACTGCTAGCCGTGGTGAGCAGGGGACCTGAACTCAGAGCTGCCATCGCCTAGCAACCAGGCTCAGAGCAAAACTGTGGTGGGAGTTGTAGCTGAAGCTGTGCCACTGTGTAGAAAGAAAAGCACAATTCATAGGGCTAGAGAGATAGGAAACAAAGAAGGAGCATGACTCAGTTCCCTTCCAGAGAAGGGACATTCTGGGAGGCTTCCAGCTCTGCTCCCTTCCAGCTACTCCCTAACACAAAATTCACAAGCTGCTCTCAGGTGAGGAATCCAAGACTGGGGCTGCACTGCAAAAGGAGCATTTTTGTACCAAAGTAATTACAGCTCTCTCCAACATCGTGGTGTGCCATGGGCCAGGCTTGAGATGAAGACAAGGTGTCCTGGTGGGGAAGGCTCTCTTTGGAGGGGTGGAAATGGGCTGAAGCCCAGGACCCCTGGATCTGCATTTGAGCTCTAATCTCTTGACTCCTACACAACAGGTGGCTTCCTCTAAATATTACATATGCTTTTAAAGAGCAGACCAACCACCTGTACCTAAAGGATGACGCAGCTGCCATACACTCCAGACCTGAAATCTGGGCCTCATCTAATTACTCAGTGCTTCAGGATGACTAAATGCAGAAGCAAGGCAGGATTTTTGGTGACCATTTTCTGCACAGGCTCAGGTGTCAGCCCTGCTGGCAAGATTATAACCCTTTAGGCAGGTCCCAGGGGTAGGTGTTACCTCTCATCCCTTCCCTTGGCATTTAAGCATTTTCCAGAAACGTTTTGTGTGCCAAAAGGCAAAACTGTGTCCTTTCTCCTTGCAACCCCACCAGGAATAAAGAAGCCAGGCTCTCTTTTTCTTGGGGAGAGAGAGCACCAATAACATATTCAATTCCATATAACAGAGATTTATTCTACACAGATTCATTTTCTTCTCTCTTTTCATTTTAATTGCCTTTGCTTTTAAACTAGTGCAGAAATTAAACAAGCAGAAAGGAGGTTGTTTTTTTTTTTGTTAATAGCTTGTATTAGTCATTCAGCACTTGTTCCCCTCTACATTATGTTCACACTGGAAAGGTTTCATAATTTACCTAAAATGTTATTAAAAAAAAAAGAAAAGTTTTAATTTAATAATAATCAGCAATAATTAATTATTTATAAATATATTTGAGCTATCTGGAACACACACTGTTGTAACTCATAACAAGTTCATAAAACCTCTGAAGTATTAACTAACCATTTTAAAACTATTTCTAATTTACCTTTAGTAAGAAGGATGGAAAAGAGGCAGATAAAACATTTGTCCATCTAGAATGTGACTAACACCATCTTCGTTCTGTGTATGGCAATGGAAATCAGTCACCTTCCTAACAATATTTCTCTTCTGAATTTAGTTTGGAGGAGAAGTCATTTAAGCCTTGAGCATATCATCTGCAAAATGATGGAGATCAGAGAAATACAAAAACCCCCTTTTTGGTGCCAAAGCATGCTAAGATACAAAGCTATCTGTTGACTTGCATACGCAGAAGCATGAAGCACCTACTGTGATCCTCAGCTTGGTATATACCAGAGATATCTCTGTCCCAGTTGTATGTCCAGGTCTGTATAGGAGAACACAACTTTTTCCTTAAAAGCCCAAAGAGATGCAATTTGGTTTATTTTATGTTTTATCACAGAAGCAATTAAGTCACCCTCTAAGGACAGCACGCACTAAGAAAAGACTTCATAACTATTGCAGTCTGTGTATTGAAGAAACCCTGCTCTGCTCTGACTATCTGTATACTGAAGAAACCCTGCTCTGACTATCTGTATACTGAAGAAACCCTGCTCTGCTCTGACTATCTGTATACTGAAGAAACCCTGCTCTGCTCTGACTATCTGTATACTGAAGAAACCCTGCTCTGACTATCTGTATACTGAAGAAACCCTGCTCTGCTCTGACTATCTGTATACTGAAGAAACCCTGCTCTGCTCTGACTATCTGTATACTGAAGAAACCCTGCTCTGACTATCTGTATACTGAAGAAACCCTGCTCTGCTCTGACTATCTGTATACTGAAGAAACCCTGCTCTGACTATCTGTATACTGAAGAAACCCTGCTCTGCTCTGACTATCTGTATACTGAAGAAACCCTGCTCTGCTCTGACTATCTGTATATCGAAGAAACCCTGCTCTGCTCTGACTGATGTTCTGAGCAGCTAATGAACAGTTTAAGAGGAAATAACCATCCACAGCAACACAGGTGCTAGAGCAGCACGACATGACTGTGGTACATAGAGCAAGGCTCACCAGCAGTGTCCCAGCCTCCCATTCCCTCCCATTCACCAGCAGAGGCACAGCATGCACATTTCTTTTCAAAAGTCTGTCCTTCCAGAAAGCAGCTCTAACAATGCCAATTGCTCCTTTCTGTTCCCTATCTCCTTCTCTGCCACCAAAAGAAAACACTGGCACTTAGTGCCATGGCTTAGTTAATTAGAAGGGTTAGGTGATAGGTTGTACTCGATGATCCTAGAGGTGTCTTCCAACGTGGTTAATTCTCTGTGTGATTCTGTCTGTGTGAAAAATTAATGGCTTAATAAAATAAAAAGCTCTCAGCTACACTGAGTTTGGACCTGATATACACACAAGTGTCAAGAACTCTGTGTATTCCCACTAAGAGCAGGCTGCTGCCTTGGTTCTGCTGTTAGAAATAGGCAGTGCTAACACAGAACTGGAAATCCCAAAAGGGAACAGACCAACACACAGGCAATGCTGTCTGAGCATAAAGCTAACAAAACTTCTGCAGCAAGAATACAAACAGCATTACTCCAAATGGCAAAGCTGGCAACTTGCATCTAACTAGAGCTTGCACAAAATGCAGTGCCCACCAGATGGGCAAATGAACAGCTCTGACAACTGCCCCTATTTTAAGGTGAGTTTTATTTCCCACTCGATTAGAAAAGAGGCAAAAAGGCAAACACATTTCCCCCTCATGTTTCTTGATACTTCATTTCTTCAGATATGTTCAACTGAAAAATGTGGATTGCTCATTCCCCTCAATAAACACTTCTCTTAGGACACCACTTTGAGGTTAGCAAAACTCAAGTGCAGATTAGCCTTCAAGAAAATAGGCAAGCCTCATATTTGCATGAGCTCTGCCATTTCTTTTTCACATGAAAAAAAAAACCCCAAACCCAAACCCAAACAGGCTTTCATTCTTGGTTTATTTTAGCCACAAGAGCTTGCAGGATGGCTTTAGCAGATGATGATGTTTCATATATTCTTGCCATTTAGAACTCATGGATTTATTCCTACATCAAAAGTGAAATAACTAGAAAGCCATGATAAAACTGTGTAGCACTTTTCAAAGCATACCTAATTAGTCCTCACAATACTCTTGTTCAACAGGACTTTTATCACTGCTTTTCAGATGGTGAGATGCTGGCAGCAGAGGCAGCCTTAAGCTAGCACCACCTACTAAGTAAAGCATTTGAGATCTGCAACCACAACAACGTGACAGGATTCTCTTTGTGCAACTTGATTTTGAAATCATGGGAAGAAACTTACAAGTTCCACCACGAGGCACCCTGATAAATCCATAGCAAGCTGTGGTGTGGTGCACTCTCTGCCCATCTCAGCTCTTGCACAGAGAAGCAGCTGCCAGTGTAAGCAGGTATCATCGTCTGCATGGAGCAAGGTGTTTAAAAGAGGATGAGCTATAGGATTCCTGGCTCCCACTGCAGAGCTCAGAAAGTAGCTCCTTCTTAGACACTTGGAGACCACTGCTGCTTCCCTGTCCATGACCTGGTCACATGTATTTTGTGCTCTGTCTCTTCAAACTTGTTTCATGTTCTCTCTTCAAAATCCATGACTGCTCATGCAGACTTGCTTCTCCAGTTTCATGTTCTGCTCTCCATCTCAGTTGTTGTCTCCTTGCCTAGCAAATCCTAATGTCTCCTTTCCAAACAAGTGTCCTGATGCAGCTTCAGCAACGCCAGCCCTTTTGTTTGCTACTTTGTATTTAATCAGTGTTGCATCCATTGATGGTCCCACCTGAGATTTTCTATCTCTCCTCAGATGCCTGTCAGTCTCCTCATCCTCAGACTCCTACCCCACAGGGAGCAAAACCAGGTTCCACAGTTGTCACAGCAGCTCCTGTTTTCCACCCACATTATTTTTCACTAGTAATATCTGATCTTCTTTCACTATTACTTCTTTAATTTACCTGACCAGCTTCCTGCACATCACCAGCCTCAGCTGCTGCCTGTTACCTCTGCTCTCGCTGTGGTTCACAGTCACAACACTCCTCCTCTCCTTTCTGCACAGACAGCAGATTCCCAGTCACACCCACTGAATTCCACAGAAGCTGAGTATTTAGCAAATACAATGTTTTGATGCATTTTAGCAAATACAGTGTTTTGACACTGGGTGCAAGCATCTGCATCCAGTGTCACACCCCTGGCATTAATGGCACCTCCACATTGTCAGGACCAAAGAATTGTAAGGATCAAATTCACTCTTACAGGACAACATTTTCATCACTCTTGAAAATGGCTCAAGTTTTCTCTGATAAGAGTTCAACAGATGGAAGACATAGAGGACAATAAATGTAATTTCTAGAGGTTAAAGTTCATGAAGTTATCACCAAACTGCACACTTGGTGTTCTAATGGGAAGTGTCAGGTAATCTTAATAAGTGGTGACCCAACTGCTTGGATGACAGAATCACAGAAACATCCAGATTGGCAAAGCCCCTCAGGATCATCAAGTCCAACCTAGAACCCTACTCTACAAGGTTCACCTTAAATCATAAGCACCACATCCAAACGACCCTTAAACACATCCAGGGTTGGTGACTCCACCACCTCCCTAGGCAGCTCCTTCCAGTCCCTGACCACTCTCTCTGTGAAAAACTTTTTCCTATTGTCCAACCTGAACTTCCCCAGCCTCAGCTTGAGGCCATTCCCCCTTGTTCTGTCTCAAATTGCCTGTGAGAAGAGCAGCCTCTCCACAACATCCCTTCAAGTAGTTGTAGTCATCAATGAGGTCCTTCCTCAGCCTCCCATCCCTCAAACTAACCACCCCCAGCTCCCTCAGTCGCTCCTCATAAGATTTATTCTCTAGGCCCTTCACCAGCGTTGCTGCTCTCCTCTGGACCTGCTCCAGCACTTCCACATCTCTCTTCTATCGTAGTGCCCAAAACTGAACGCTCACCAAAGCCAAGTACAAGGGGATAACACACTGCTCTGACAGAACATTGGATCTTTTATTAGCTTTAAACTAATTCTTTAATGCTCGACCCAGCTTTAGTTTTACGATCAATCTCCTGGAAGCCTAGCCAGGATATCATAGAATTCATGCCAGAGATTGTTCAGCTTGGGAAATGTTTGATAAGTCAGGGTTAGACTCAGGAGTGAAAGCAAGAGGGCCCTAACTGCTGTCCTTGGGCATGCACAGACTATTTCTCTTCTTTTAAGGAACAGCTAGTGACCACACAGCTTTCTATTTCTCACCCTCTGCTATCAGATCTAGACCATGTTTTTCTCTAGCTCTCTCTGCATTATTTTCTGCACTTTTCCTTACTTAAATCAGGGATATCATAAAAACAAGAAAGCCTGTTCTTGTGTGACATACTACTCAATTTGTAGCTCAGTTGGAGCTGGGTGTTCCAGCTAAGCTGAACGCTGGTGCTTTAGCTGTGAGTCTATCATCTCATCATTAGGAGGAGAGACATCAGTCTCGGCTCAGAGTTTTCTGGCTCCTGCACGGAGCAGCAGCTGCCAGAGTAAGTACTCATTAACTGCACAGAGCAGGGTGTTTAGAGGAAGATGAGCCACAGCATTCTTGGTTGTCACTGCAGCGTCTGGAACGTGTCCTCTTCAACACTCAGTGAATGCTGCCTTTTCCACTCTATTGCTTCTCTGCCTTTTCCCACTCCTGGCTCCCATCTATCCTCTCTCTATTAAATGGAGAGCACACCAGTCCCAAGCTAGAATTCTCCATTATGGACATAACAAGAAGAAGTGCTTCTAGCATGCAGATACAACTGCATTGAACGAGTTACTGCCAGAAGTTTAGGTATTAACAAAGATTTTGCCATGAAGTCGAGTATTAAAACAGTTTTCATATTTCAAGTAAAAAACAAGAATAGTTTTTTTTTTTAGATAGTGAGTATATATTTTTATAGTCTAATACCACTTAATCAGCTGTAACACAGACTCCAGTCAGGCATCCAAACTCTCTGCAATGCTAGTGGTGATGTGGGAACTTGAAGTGTCTATCAAAAAGTTCATTTAGCCTCCAAAAGTTTGAGGACCTCCAAACCATCCTCCTGATGCAGAGCATAGTGCCAAGAAAAGAAAGCAGCATGCTACAGTTTCAGATTAGAAGGGCAGTAGGTTCCTTCTGCTTTCCATTTAACTCTGAAATGAACTGCCAGCATCAGTGATGTCACCAGGCATCAGAAATGACAGCAGCCAGTGTTCAACAAGAAATGAAAGCATGAGACAGACACGGGATAAGAAGATGAAAATAAAAGGATGCTGTTGTGTAGGGGAGAGAAAAATGAACCTCAGCCTTCTGCCTTTCTGATAGGATGACACATTATTTATAGGCTGGAATGGCTACTTTAACCTTAAATAAAAGGTTACTGTTTTCACATTGCAGTGTTTCAGTTTTGTTTTTCCCCACTGCCACTTCACCTGCAAACTGAAGAGGTACTCATGTGGCTGGGGTTGCTGGAGAATCACTTTTGTTGGAGTAATAGTAAAGCAGATGGATCATTTTTCATAGCCTGTCAGCTTCAGCCAGTTCATTATCCACTGTGATAGCAGAAGAGTAACATAAGCTTTTGGAGGTCACCAGTGCTGCTGGTTGACCATGGACACGTGGATGAGCTATTCCCACAGTTCAGATAACTCTGATGCAGGC
The DNA here is from genome assembly GCF_015220805.1 of Pogoniulus pusillus. Classification (NCBI taxonomy): domain Eukaryota; kingdom Metazoa; phylum Chordata; class Aves; order Piciformes; family Lybiidae; genus Pogoniulus; species Pogoniulus pusillus. The sequence continues at coordinate 7,201,056 of NC_087297.1, forward strand.
TTACTGGGGAAAGAGAAAATGAGTCCTTCTAAAGGGCCATGTGTCTCTCTGTCCGGATGGATAAGGATGGCATTTACCTTTTCCTGTGCTGTTTGAGATAAACACACTGCTATCTAGTTAGCTTCTAGATAGCTGATTTTTGCATGTGCTTTCCCTGGTATGTTCTTTTTCCAGCAGGGACAAAGGAATGTTAAAAAGTGTAACTCAATGCAGCAAACCCATGTGAGGCAGATTAAAGATGAGAAGTGTCCTGCACATTAACTTCATTCGTAGTTCCTGCTGTTCTTGTCTTAGGTTGCAGTTATCCACCTTCATAAGCTATTTCCTAAGTTATACTGGACATAGTTATGCTCTTTACATTTTCTAGAGAATTTGAATGCATGAAAAAAGTCAGTCCCAAATAGTTTCATCCCTACTAATAGAAAGTTGCCTCGCCATACAAGTGCACAGTGCACTGAAGTATACACACTATGATGAGTTCCTCATTGCAGTTCTAAGTACTGTGTACAGCGATGGCCAGCACTGCTGACAAACAGATACATGTATTTAAGAGGCAGGACTTGACCTAGCTTGAATACATGAATTGTGGCAGTGGCTTTGTGCCTTGGCAAAACAACTAAATGGACATAGTGTATTTCACAAAACACATGTGCTGTTTCTCCTGGAGAAGTGGTGCAAACCCAGAGAAAGGGACAAAGCTGCCATGCAAAGAGCAGAAAAGTCTTCAGGGGCACCATTTTCTGCTTTGCAGAGGAACACCAGAGGAGAAGATGCTCCTCTCTTTTGCTCCTCCCCACTGCACTGGCAGAGAGATTTGCCAGGATCAAGCCTCAGAGAGATTTTTTTCCTCTCAGGACAGGCAGAAAACAAAGGCAGATTTTCATTCTGACCAAAAGAACAGCACAGCTCAGCCCTTGTCTTGGACTTTAAGATAATTTACTGATTTAAGCCTTCTTTCAGTAGGGACCACTAAGATTCCCCATCTCCTCTATTTGCACCTCCCCACTCACTCTCAGCCAGCATTTTGCTTCAAAGGAAATAATTTCTCTTGGGAGACTGCATCACTGACTCCTTCAGCCTACCACACAAGACAGGGCGAGAGAGAACAGGAAAGGATCCTTTCCTTCCCTCTACCACCTCCATGGATCTCTCTAAGATAGATCAAGGCTCAGGACCACAGGACCTGACCTTGCTAAGTCTTCTCCTAAGACAGCTCATCTGGTACCTGCCTGATTCCAAAAGTGAACCACTGCATAATAAACTCCAGGGTCAAGGATGCCACTGATGAAATTGGCTTGGCTAAAAATCTAAAGAAAATAAAGGCATAACCTCGGTGGAAATGAAGTCCAGGTTATGTCACATTTGTCCTTATGCTGCTGCACACCCCCTCCAGCCCTTCCAAAGCCAGTTCCTTTGCAGAGGCCAGCACCACGCAGAAGAGTACAGCTACTGATGGCTTCTGCTGCTTCCTCATCGACAGGGAGTACAAATGGAGAAGCCTGAATATCTGACCTTTCTTCCACACACAGACAACATAAACTGCAAGGAAACAATACCATCTTTTCCCATCCCAAGAGCAGTTTTGCCTGCAGGTAAGGGTGCTAAGCGAATCAGTGTATCACTGGAACTGATGTGTGCTGACAAAGCGTAGCAGGACTTACTGCTGCAGCAGAGAATGCAAAGCAAGAGAAATCCCTCCCTCGCCGTGTGCTCCTCTCATTCAGAACAAGCCTCGCTGTGCCTCAGGCAGCTCCACTTCTATGAGCACAGTCAAGCTTTTTAATCTGCATTTCTCACATTCATGTGTACTGTCCTCAGTAAATTACCTCAGCAAGGCACTCCTACAGGAAGGGGTGTTTCAGTTCCCCTTTCCACCGTGCCATTTTTTAGTGACCACAATCACAAAATCACAATGGGCAGCACTTTCAGCTGGGAGAGATGAGCCTTACTCCATTCAGTGCAGGACTGTGGCAGCAGAGTACCAACACAGACCATTTTTAAACTCACAAATCAAATGTTTAGGGACTGTGCAGGGGAAAGTGTGTGGGAGTAGCAGAGCAATCCTAGTGCCAGCTTTGCAGATTTATTACTACAATATCATCACGGTCAACACAATTAAACCTCCCACTACAGGTCTCTTCATCTACTGCATTACAACTAGTGTTACTCCCACCACTGACAGCATCTTTTCTTGACACAAAACAGCTTTCCACACACCTGCTGGCTCTGGGGTATGGAGATGCAGCTACTGAAAAAGGTCTTACTGCAAGCACTTTTAGGTGCTTCTTCCTATTTCTCTTCTGCCCCACACTTTAAAAACTACTACATCTGTTGGAGTGTGTGGCAGGGAGAATGGGCAAAACCACTTCATAGCAGGTTCCAAATTAAATTCTTCTTCATTTAGATTCTTCATTCATATAGATACATATGCTAAGATACAGAAGATGACAGCCTAGACATGAAGCATCTTTGGTCAATGCTGAATCAGCTTCCTAAGTTTCACCTACTTAATAAAGCCTGTGTGCTCTGCTTTGAAAAGGAAAAAAACCCAGGTGTGTTGGAGATTCTAGCCCACTGCCATCTTTACAGTATGGGGTCTCTTCCACAGGGACGTTTCAGTGGGAGTTACAAATAGCTGCCTTCTGAAAACCACTTTCCTTCTCTGTCAGAGAGCGGGCAATGACTTTCTTCACATGGACCTACGACTGGTTCTTGTTTTCAACACCTGGCTCAGATATTAGCCTGTGTTTGGTAGTGTTGATTGACGATTACTGTGCCATGGTCTAGTTGACTGGATGGGGCTGGGTGATAGGTTGGACTGGATGATCTTGGAGGTCTCTTCCAACCTGGTTGAATCTATGATTCTATGATTCATATCTGGTGAAAACCAAAATTCAATGCAGGGTGTCTGGTTTTGAATGCTGCCCTGGGTACAACTTGACTTGTACAGTTAGGGAAAAAACAATCTTTTAAAAAGAAGAGGTATTTTAAAACCCTTCTGACCTTCCCAACCTGTCTCACACTGTTTAGTAGAAAGAAAATATTTTGCTGCTGAAGAAGACCTGCTCTACATTTTTGACAGAACTTGGTGCACATCCTTTAACTTCAGTACTGTAAGATTTCTGTATTTTAAAAGCCTCAGATGATAAGAAGTGATGCTTTGGGGTATGGCCTTTTGATTCCAGAGTCACCAAACCAGAGTAGCATAAGCCACTGGAAGAAACAAAGAAATGAACTTTAACTGGCCTTTGCAGGATGCACTTTCTGATTTGCTTTATTAATGGAGACAGTAAAACTGAAGCTTAATACAAAATACCATGAGTAATAAGCATGAAATTTGTGCACTGCAGTACAAATCTGTTCACCAAATATTCTCATTTCAGGGCAGGATTCTTTTGGCACCATGCCTGGGCTGCTGGCCACAGCCTTTTTGGCTGCCTTGCCTTGAGCCTAGCCTCTTTAGCAGCAGTGCTCTCAGCTCCTGCTCCCATGGTTTGTTATATTTTAGATTTTTTTTTCCCAGGAAAAATATGTTTCTAAATTTAGTTTAGGGACATCAAACCAGTTGCTGAATCACAAATATGTTCCTGCTACCAAACATAAGCAGGCTGTGTGTACATTCCTACATACATTTTCTGCATAGAGAGCTGCAGTGTTGCATAGCAATGAATTCATCTGAATCCACTGTACAACTCATGCTTTGAGTTTAGGAGCAATTTAGGATTTAAAATGTCTTTCACATTTGCTAATTCATCAGTTAAACCCAAACCACTCCACTCTTGAAAAATAAAGAGTTTGCACATTCATATTGGGTGTTCATTGATTTCATTAAACCAGCCCAAGCTCTGCACAGTAACAAGGATTTACCCACCAGAAATTATTCCCTGCCTGTGCTGTAACACCTGTTAAACAAACAGCTCAACAGGAGCCTTCAAATTTATCAACTAACCACCAGAACAGAAACCTTACATTGGCATCAATTTTACTTCACAGTCAAACCTTCTTTGCAGGTCAGGGTGTTGAAAGTGTTCTCTGCTGAAATTCAACCATAATATGCTCAGCCTGAAGAGCCTGGCAAAATAAAGCATTTTCTAATTTAATGATCTCTGTGTTGAGGTGAAAAATTAGCTGCTCACCTTAGGGCCTCACTGTAAATCCAAGGCATGAAATTGTTTGCAATTGCATGCCTTGCACATTATGCCTTTCCAATACATGTAGCAAATCTAATGCAGGTTGGGCTGGAGCACGGCGGGGGCGGGGAGGGGGAGGATGGCCTATGCTACTCAGCAGTTCCTCCAGCTGCATCTGTTAATGACAGAACCCTACCCAGCACTGCTGAAATCAGGAATTTTGCCACTAACTTGAAAGGCAGCAGGATTTAAAATTACAATGTATACCACTTGTTTTCTTCCCCCTGATAATATGACCAGTGCGTTCTGCATAGGAAGCTAAGTTTCCCAATACCAGGACATAATTTGATCTCCTGACAATAACCCACATGCAGCTAAACAGTGCCTGCATAGTAATTTGTGCCCCAATGGTTAAGGCTTATCATCTGGAACCACAGAAGCAAACAAAGGACCAGCTAAGAAGTAAAATAATCATTAGGTGGGGAAATAATGGAAGTGAACAAGCTAATGTGGGTGACCAAGGATGTTACAGTCATCTTAGTGATTATCTGGAACACAGATAAAGTACTGAAATCACTCTGATCCCTTTTAAATACCAAATCACAAAGAGATGTCCAAATACAAACAACATATTATGAATAAAGCTTCTCTAAGACACAACGAGCCCTATCCAAGTTAAAGTGACTTCTGCCTCTTGTCGATTTGGGGATTTCATGTTAAGTGAACTGCCTGCATTCCTTTGGCCTTTTCTATTACCTTGGCCTCTGCAAGCCTCTCATTCTGAAGTGAAAATCACTTTGAGCTGGGATTTTTCAGGTCTTGTACACACACAGAGCAGAGAAAGGACATGGCCCCATCCTGCTGCACTGCTGCCACTTGTCAGCATGGACCAAGTGCCTTTGCTTTCCCATTCTCTAGAGTAAATTAGGCTGTGAAACCCAACAGGAAGGGAATTCCTGTTGCTTTCTCCTCCATCTCTAACAAGGATGTATCACTGACATGCTCTTCCTGGGCACTGAATAGCTGTGGAAAAGACTCCACCTTCCTGAAACAAAACTGCTTCTTCATGCTCCCTGCCACAGAAGCAGTGCCTCGGTAGGGCATTCTCCACTGTCCACTGGAAGATATTTTTGCTTAACTCATTTTCTGTAACCAATACTGCTCAAATTTGCCCTTGATACAAAACCAGACAATAAATAACAGAATAAACAGGGCATTTAAGAATGCTACCATTTGTTTCTTCCTTCCTCCTGGAAGCTGCAGTATCACATTGAACAAGAAAGAAAACAACAGCATGCACACAGGCACACGAATCTGTATCCCTCCTCATTCTTTCCTGTTGTCCAAAGTGTAATATAGGAAATAATTGCTCATTGTCAAGATTTAGAAGCTGTGCTTTAGTGGGACAATTGAAACATAAATTATCTGTCCTCAAAACAAGTATGTTTGAAGGTGTTGTCCTCAGCACCGCTGAAAGCCAGCTGCAGCGATCCTGCGACGGAGACCCATGCCTTCAGTGAAATTTAGCTTTTCAATTCATTTCCCCCCAAACAGTTTTACAATTACCTGTCATTTGTCCACCAGTGATTTCCTTCCTTCTTAATTGAGACGCAGCCTGCTCCTGGTCTGCAACAGCCAGACATTTGTATTTCTTTTGCTAATAAAACCCTGCTTGAAGAGGCTTTCTTTAGGTCGACCCCTTGCTATATGCAGAGCAAAGGCAGCAGGAATTGCATGGAGGCAGATCATTAACACCTCCTCTCTTCCAACATGAACATTTAGGAATTAGATACAAATGGAAGGAAACACAGTAATGGTGATTTCCAAGTGACAGTACATGCACGTTTGTATTAATATTCAGATGTATTGCATTAGCGCAGAACCTGCAGCCAGGCTGCAACCAGCATTTGTATCAAGCCGCTCTATTCAGGTTGCTGCTATGACAACTATCCGAAGGCAAATGTCAGGTCAGCTCCCAGCACATGTCTCTAGGCCATAATTGCTTTGCCAGAAACCTAATAGCCACCTACTCCTACTCCTCTAACAGCTAAAAGCAACATTGTTAAAATTACTAAAGGTTACAATACTCAACACTCTATTCCTATGCCACTAAAACACTGAAAACTTTATATTTGCCTTCCTTTTAGCCCCCAAACTAGAGGAATGGTTTAAAGTGCCTCTTTACAAATGTTTATGTTCATTTATGTTTCAGTGTAAACTTGGCATCATTAAATTTTGTTTTTCCTTAGAGGTTAAATATTATCTTTCACTCTACCATGGTGATTATTGATAATTAATTTGCCTGGTTACAAATCACAGCATGAGGAGGGGAAAAAGAAGTAAAAAAAAAAAGCTTTCCTCTTGATAAAAGGCTTCTTAAAAATGCATTGTGTCTATTATAAAGAACTGCTTCATAGCATCCCAGGCAAGCAGCAACAGAACAAGGGGACACAGTCTCAAGTTGTGCAGGAGGAGATAGAGGCTGGATGTTAGGAGGAGAAAGTGATTGGCATTGGAATGGGCTGCCCAGGGAGGTGGTGGAGTCACCATCCTTGGAGGTGTTCAAGAAAAGCCTGGCTGAGGCACTTAGTGCCATGGTCTGGTTGACTGGATAGGGCTGGGTGCTAGGTTGGACTGGATGATCTTGGAGGTCTCCTTCAGGCTCAGTGATTCCATGGTTCTATGATCACAGTGCATGGTAGTCTGTGCACTCAAAACTCAAATAATCAAGGGTTTGTTTTATTGTTGTTTGTTTTTTAATGAGCTTAGCTTTTATAACTAAAGAAACTGGTAGCTTCCACAGGACTCAGAAACACAATCTGCACATTCATCCTAATTACAGAATGTATCTGGTTGGAAGAGACCTTGAAGATCATCCAGACCAACCTTTACCTCAGCACTGAAGAGTCAACACTAAGCTATACCCCTAAGAGCCAGGTCCACACACCTCTTGAACACCTCCAGGGATAGTGACTCCACCACTGCCCTGGACAGCCCATTCCAATATTTGATAATCCTTTCAGTGAAGAAATATTTCCTAATATTCAGCCGAAACCTCCCTGTTTCCTTAGTCCTGTCACTTGTCATCAAGGAGAAGAGGCTGCCCCCCTCCTCACTCCAACCTCCCTTCAGGTAGTTGTAGAGAGAGATGAGATCTCTCCTCTGCCTCCTCTTCTCCAGACTGAACAACCCCATTCCCTCAGCTGCTCCTCACAGCCATGTGCTCCAGACATCTTACATCACATCTATAAAACTTCTGATTAAAAAGATATTTACCATTTATAAAGAGGAAACATTTTTTTGAGATGCCTGGAAGAGACTGAAAACAACCAAAGAGGAGACAGAGATAAAGTAATACCCTTGGCAACTGCAAAGTTGTCTTGCAACCATCTCCAAATATTATCTCATGTGAAGAATTAAAAGTAAGTCTCCCTGTAGCTGGTTTGATCAGTGGAAGGGGAATTGTCTGCCAGGCACACGTGGAGATGTACACATATCCTAATAGATGACTTTTATTACCTCCCGCATGCCTTGCAGCTGGTGATAAAGAGGTGAATTAAATCAGACTAAAAAAATCACCAATTTTACCAGAAAATAGTGATTCTGATGTCTGTGCAGTGAAGGTATGAAGACAGCACCCTCAGCAGGCTATAAAGGTGTCTGACTTGTTATTTTCAGTTAGTCTCTGGAATGAAATGAAACTGCACCCTTTCCATTTACATTTAAAAAAACCCCAAATTGCAGAAACCCTTTTCCTTAGCATGCACATTCCATAAAATACTGACTGGCAAGCACTCTGTCAAGCTTCCACTAATTTAGAATGTGCCAGCTCTGGCTGAGAAATGCCTTTGCTAAGCTGGAAGATATACAAGATAATTTTCATTTTCCTCTGAGCTTAAGCTCTCTTTGGGCTCAGCTTGTCATTTGCTGTGTAACTACAAAGGAGTCACACACTGCATGTCTGATTATTCTGGGCACAAGGATGAAAGAAGTGCAAGTAGCTCACTCCTTCGACTGAGCAAAAAAACTCTGCATGCTATGGTAGCCCTTCCATGACATTATTCACTGAAATCGAGGTCAAATTGCTAGAAGGACATGGACTGAATCCATGAGGAAACCCTGTCCACTGGCTTGGCAGGCATATGTGACGGCTGCTCTCCTACCTACAAGTACAATAGTGAATTCTCAGAGGTCCAGATTCCTAACTGCTACAAATCAACATGGTGTGAATGAAGCTACATCAATTTTGTAAATTATATGAGGCCAGCCCATAAAATGGTTCATACACTTCTACGGACAGAGTGTTCTATGATTCAGTTCTTTTCCTGCTTTCCCACATTCATCCTCCCTCTTCGCTCCCAGGAGCTCACATTTTGTCTTGGTCCCCAGAAATTGTCTTCTTTCAATTAGATGAAAAATGCTCATTCATAAATTTTGCAACATGACAGCATGCAAAGAGAATCAATTCTAACCAAGTAAACAATGAAATGAAAGTCAGCTGCGATAGCAACTGCTTGAATCCAAATAAAGGTGAAGGCAATTTTCCCCCTAGCATCGATCTTGCTTGCTATTCCAAAGAAAGATTTCACCCTTTCATCTTCCTTAGCAAAAGTAAAGGGGCAGGTCCTCTCACATACTGATGTACACATAAACTACTCTTTCATACCATTCCTTCTCTAGAAGAATTTTCACTGGTCTTTATTTCAAAGAGGACAATAACAAGACAAGGAAAGTAGGAGAAATGGAGAAGAGGAGAAAAGGAGAAGAGGAGAAAAGGAGAAGAGGAAGACCATAAACAAAGAAGAAAAGAGGTACAGGAAGCTGCTGAAGTTTTGTCTTATCTTCAAGATCAGGTGGAACACTGAGAGCGCTCTTAATGTATTGGTGTTTTATGGGTAAGTAGTGGTGGGGATGCAAACTACATCTCGTTTTGAGGCAGAAAGAAGAAGAAAAGGGAGACCTTCACTGAGCTGCATGCAAAAATAAAGCAGCTTTAATGCAATGTGTCCATTCAGCTCTGAGGAGAAGTGCTGAGTGAATACTCTTACGAGATCCTCTTAATCTGCTTTCTAGGACTGTCCAATACTTGTCCCTCATTAGAAGTTCTCTTAAAAAAAAATTGTGAAGCAGTAGTTTTCATTACCCAAACTTTATTTCCTCTCTCCTCCTCCCAAATTTCCACTGAAGGATCCTCAAAGCCTGAGCCTACTCATTGGTGTAACGCTTAAATTTGGCAGTTTGTTTTTCAAAAGGAGAAGGAGAGGCATGATAACAAGAAACCAAAGCTGCTTTTGTTGCTTTGTTTTGAAGAGCTATGGAACAGGAAAAACAACATGTTGAATTTTTTCAACCTGACTTTGTTTAAGAAAAAAATCCAATTAAAATATCTCATTTTGGATGTATGCAAGTGAAGAAAATGTATAAATAAGTAAAAGAAAGAGGGAAAGGGAAGGGCAGAAGGATAGAATCCTTTTATCTACAGGGCACTTTCCCTGAATGTGAGGATACAGTTCCACACCCCATCTCAGAATAAGACCTGAGCATAATAGCGTGTGTTAAATACTCCACTCAGAAACATTCTGGCATCCTTTGCTCTCAGACTACTTTGCTATTGTCACATACTTGGAATAGGTAATCAAATTACAGTGGAGCCAGGGCTAGAACCAAGGTTTCTACTACCTCTAATGACTTAACTGTGCCACTCTGCAGGGTAAATTTCTCACTGTAAGTTTCATGAAGCTACCTAACACATATTCCTTTTTTTCCCCAGCCAAAACTATTTAGCAAATCGATCCTGAATTCACAGATAGTTTTGCAGGCACCAAAGCTACTGCAATCTAGCTAATTTACTGCTTGCTGAGTCAAATGGCTGGTGCTGTTTGCAACTGTCTTCAGACTGTTCCCAGAGCTCACTGCCAATAACAGGGCAGAGCTGAAGGAAGCAGAAGCCAGCACCTGCTCTTTGTAGGCAGCTTTGCTACTTCAACATCACATTTGTAACTAAGATGTGATCAGTTTGGAGTCTCTCTGCCTGCAGAGATTTTTAACTCTGCAATGAAGAGTAATGGAATACTTCTCCCCTCAACAATTACCTATTGCTACATCCTTCTGTAACAGTAATAACACCAATATTTATTCTTTTTTTAGTACATCCTATTAATATGCTTGTTGAGCTCTCTCTACAGCTTTAAAATCAGGTTTGCATCAATAAAAATTGTGTTTGTGTCAATAAAATTGCTTCTCTGGCTCCTTGAAAAATATTACAGGGTTCTTATTTAGATCCACCAAAACTCTGCCTCATCCTGGCAGGACCAAGAAATTGAGTTTTGTGCAGGACAGTAACCAATGTTTGCATAAACCTTTTCTACTTCTCCTTGGGGTGAGCACATCACCTTTATAGTTATGGTGGTTTGTTAGCCCTTTTTGGGGGGTGTTTTTTATTGCTACTGAAAAATCAGGAAACAGAGAAAATACAAAACACAACCTGAATGAGCTCAACTTCTAAACTATGCCATAATTAACAGTGCAGTGCTTTGATCACAAAATGGTCTGCGTTGGAAGGAACCTCCAAAGGTCATCCAGTCCAACCTAAATCTTAAGGCAAATATACCACAATAATGCAAATAACTAACAAAAGAAAATAAGAGCAAGGAAAAAATCAGTAATATACACTCTCAGATCCTAAACTATCAATACTGTAGGGATAATAGTAGGAAATACTTATTCAGTTAGGAAATATTTCCTGTTAGGGCACAACCTGAAACAACTCAACGGACTACTTATAAAACAAAAATGTTCTTTTAAACATGTTCTTTACTACAAAAACTGTTCATCTGCCATGACAGAGACATATTTAGGGACAGGTAAGATATTACTAAGATGACTCTGTGATAATCAGAGCATAACAGTCCTTGCAGTAAGAATGTGAGGCATTTTCTTTATCTGTGGAGCAAGTAAATAATCAAAGACTGGAATGAGCTACCAGTTTGATTTTTAAAGATTGAAAGCAAACACAATGCTCAGCAAATTAAAACCAAGGAAATCCTAACATGCACTATAACAAGGGAATAAATCACAGGAAATAAATGTTGATACAAGCTTTTAAAACTGACTAATAATTGGCAGCCTTTTGCTAGAGACCACAATAACTTTTCTGTTTCAGGCAAACAGGTATTTTCAGAAGCTTACACTGCTTCACCTTACATTTCCAAATGTATGCACATTTTGGGAGAGAGGATGTGCACAGATAAACAGACTGACTCATGGACACATGCACCATTTCTGTTATTCATGGAAATCACACAGACAGTATGTTCTCCTTTTAATTCCAGTATGCAGATTACACACTATGCCCTCACAATCTACAACCCTAAGAAGAGCAAACACATAGCTTTATCCAGCTGGGCTGGTAAACACACTAGACAACCTCATACAGATCATGTAACTATAACAGGCATGCTCGTGAGCTCATCTGAAGAACTCCACCTTTTGTATTTTAACTGCTCTTGCCAGCAAGCAACGTGCAAGGGCTTGCACCCCCCTTCTGCACAGCATCCTAGTGCATTTCCAACCAGGGATGTGGCAGCCCCCCCCCCCACACCACACAGTACCTGCTGTCTATCCAGCCGCATCCTTTTGGCAGCATTTCTGCTTTCACTCTCACAGGCGGAAGCCAGGATACTCTCTGCAACTGCTGAAGTAAGGTGTGAGGGAATAGGTCGTGACTATGAGAGAAAAAGAGAAAGACAGGAATTATTTCTAGCATCGTCCACGATCCCCTGTTCCAAAGCCCACAATACCAGCACGCAGGCAGGGAAGTCCGCTCATTGAAATGCAGTTTATACCAACAAAACAGGGAAATGGAACTTGTAAAGATGAAAAATGAAACTAGTTAGATCTTAAAGCTGCAGCTGATCCAGAGATCCACGAGAAGCCCTTTCCCCCCACAGCTCTATTGTCCAGTCTGTTTAGTCTGGCTCATTAAGCTGTACTTTGAACAGACAGTGGCATATTCGCTGCGTTCCAGCAGCACCCTGGCCATCTGATTCTTGTTAAGAAAACTGAAAGGCTTTTTATCCTGTACAGCATGTGACAGAGATGAGTAGTGGTTTTTTTATAGTCAGGAAAAAAAAAATCCCAACCCCAAACCAAAACAAAAAAACCCTGAGTGATAAGGTTGAAGCATCGCTCAAAACGTAACAGATTGTCAGAACATTTCGGAGCATTGCTCAGTCTGTAGTATATGAATATTTGCATCCCTTGCTGCAACATGACTGATGGGATTAAGATGACTAAGAAAAAGAATCTGGTTTTCTTTTGATTACACCAGCCTTCCAACACCATAAAGATTCTGTGGTTCAACTAGATATGGTTCGTTTTGCTGATTCAAAAGCTCTCATCACTGGCTTCACAGCACTTCCATGGGTTAGGTTAAAGGTTCAACGAAACCCCACCCCCAAACAAGAAAATGCTAAAATCTCAGTAGCTCTGTTGTTGGTTATGAACCCCAATATGACCTTCCCCACCATTTCATGATGAAGGATATCTTGTTGTTTCCTGAGTACATACAAAACAATCTTTCTGGAAGAGGAAGCTCACAATAAAACAAATCATTATTACAACAGAGATGTATCTGGGCTACCAAAAAAATAAAGCAAATGGGGCAATAACACAGCTACTGATACACAAATAAAGGCATTCCACAGACTGCAATTTATTGGACAAGGTTCTGACCTTCCATAAATTTTCAAAGCTTCACTGAACTCAAAAGTCCTGTGTAAATTTATACCTACTGAGAAACTGTCCATATGTTGGGGTGGGTTTTCTGTTTGCTTTTGGCTGCTTTTGGGGGGGATTTGGGTTTGGTTTATTTATATTTTATATTTTTATATAAATACATTACACTCATATTGCTCTTAAAAGCATAAATATGAACCTGCTATGAAATGCCATTGAGTCTTGGAAGCTAGTTTTGAAGTATTTCCATTCACTTCCTCGACATTACCTTGGCTCCACTCTTCTATGGCTTACATAACATTAAAGAGAGTGAGAAGCCAATCACTACTAATATTACATTTTAACCTTAAGAACTTGAAGTCCATTTAGAGACCTTGGGTGTGCTCTGCAGTAGACCAATCTTTAATCTGACATTGTTCTTTCTCTAATGCAGGAGATCAAGATTTTTATGGAATCATAGATTAATCATAGAATCAACCAGGTTGGAAGAGACCTCCAAGATCATCCAGTCCAACCTATCACCCAGCCCTGTCCAATCAACTAGACCATGGCACTAAGTGTCTCAGCCAGGCTTTTCTTGAACACCTCCAGGGATGGCAACTGCACCACCTCCCTGGGCAGCCCATTCCAGTGGCAAATCACTCTCTCTGTGAAGAACTTTTGACTGGGACCAGAAGCCAGCCTAGCTTTTAGAGACAGACAGAGATTTATGGATCTCCCTCACTAGAGCATAGGCTTATTTCTTCCCTCTCAGACAAGAACAAGCTCCCTGGCATCAACATAACAACTGTGTAAGAAAGACCACTGGAGACCACCACACCACAATAAAATATACTGATTTAATGGAACCAACTATTCAGCTTTTCTCCAGTTCTGAAAATATGTCAGTCTAAGAGATGAGGGACACCAAGGGCAAATCCTGGTATGGTGAAGTTGACGTTATAGTACCAGCAGAGACCTTCCTCAGAGCTTCAGAGGAGGGAATGAATCTTTGTGGAAGTGTTGTATTTATTATTTTGCCTAGAATGGTGGTATTACTCTGAATTTGTTATTGCACATTTAACCACATTAAATGCCTTCATCTCTTAGGTGTCCAAGTCCTTGGACATGTTCAGGAAAAGCCTGGATGAGGCACTTAGTGCCATGGTCTAGTTGATTGGATAGGGCTGGGTGATAGGTTGGGCTGGATGATCTCTTCCAACCTGGTTGATTCTATGATTCTATGATCACTGAACATGCTACTGGTTTAGGTGTGTTGGGAGTCTCAAGTGTGGTCCTGTAGCATTGGCCACACTGTGACATTCTTGAAAAACAGTGATTGAACACCTGGAAAATTCCTCTAGCTCAGGTTTTAATTTGAGCTAAAACCATATCTACACAGCAATGGCTTTTTTAGCAGGTGATATGTGAGCCAAAAAATCAACGTTCTGATCAAAAAGTGAAACGAGCCTAAGTTCCCTCAGCCTATTTCTTTATGGGAGAGGTTTGCTGAAATGTTTTTCATAAAATAAAAAATGAAAGAGTCACTAAAAAAAATGAAGCAGTCATTGGCTTCTCTCTGAAGAGGAGTGCAGTGGTTATGTGTTCGCTGCTGATATATGGAACTCAGACTTAATATCTGCAAAAATGAGGAAATCTCCAGGTAATAGAGTATCTTCCTCTTGAAATATGTGTTAACCCCTAATTTCTCTCACTCATCACTGCAGCTGGCTGTTGCTGTGCTCATGCCAAGAACTACCTAGCGCTAGCTTTAGGGAGAATACAATGAATGCATGGTTGAGTCACCCAGGGAGTATATTACTGCAACAAAGCACAGGAGAAAAATCATTTGATTAAGGTTCTAGCTCTATCAACTGAACTCAGGCAGAGCACTAGTCTGGCATTGACGGAGAAGGTGAATGCAGTCCTCTGTTGCTAAAAGCAGAACTGTTACAAAGAGGATTTTCTGTTCCATGAAATGCCATATCTGTCAAATTCCAAAAAGATCAATTTTGAAAAGCTTTGCCTAAGAGGAAAAAATTGCTTTGAAATAACCACTGTTGAAAAAATGTTTCTAAATAAACTGAATTAGTAGCCCCAGCTTCTAAGCTCAGAGGCCCCTTCTGGCTTAGCTTGGCCTCCACACCTCCTATACTTCTGATTATTCATGATGTTGTGACTAGCAGCTATAAAACTGCTTCTGCCAGAAGCTCAAGCACCCCAATCCTTGTAGAGTTCTTAACTCTTATCTGAGGGTGAGACACTGAGGCCTCAGGAAACACAATAAAAGCAACACCATTGGATTCTGCAGAAGGCAGCCTCAAGATCTCAGCCAAGCCACCATTTCCTATGTTCCCAGGCTCTCATCTGCAGAACTGAGAACTGGTTCCTGCATCTCTAAGACTACAATAAGAAATATAGGAGCTAAGGAGTCCTTACTTCTAAAGTTTGCCCCCATAATCTCTGGATGCACAAGTTGCCCATTGGACTTGCAGGAAATCAGCTTTCATTGTACCGAAGTGTGTCATAACAAAGAAAACCTTTGCCAAACTAACATTTCTTGCAGAAAAACAGACAAACAAACAGCACCACCCCAAACACAGCATTAGCAAACATTGCCAGCCAGCTTTAGCCGGGCACAGCACACCTGCTATTGTTTGATACGTAGCACTCACAGCCCCGCTCTGTTATTTCTTCCACTTCACAGTGGTGTGAAGTAGGAAATAACTGTACTGGAACTATTCAGGTGTGAAACAATGGAGAAGCAAGCCTCTAAACTTTGGTCTACCAAAAGGGATGATTCACAAGGCAGAATTAGAAGTTAACCTGTTAACCCAGGACAGCAGGACAACGTTTCTGTTCTTCTGAACCAACGAGAGACAGAAAAGAGGCATGTGGAAATCCTTCCAGCAACTGGCAGGTGAAAAGATTAACAAAAATTAGAAGGAAGATAGTAAACAGCTTAAGCCAGAGCTTCTTAGAAGACTACGTGCCTCTGTCCATCACTCAGCTGCAGCACACAGAATTCCTTTGTATCTACTCAGACACACAGCACCGCTCGTGACTGCACCCCAGCAGCAGCCATGGTGTGAATGCATCGGGGTTTGGCTCTGTATGTCTCCTCAGCTGACACACAACTGATGTCCTGTCTCTAACACAATGTAGGTGAGGAGCGTTTGGACAGGAGTTGTAAGGGAAACCTGCTAGATTTCATGTACATGGGAATGTCTCTGCTTTTAACAGCTTTTGAGGTGACTGACATCCAGGAAGCAGTCGAAATGACCAACTACCTTCAGTCCTCACATACGACTGTGTTTCCAGGTAACTTAAACCTGATTCTTGAGACCAGCACAGAGGCATTTAAACCTGATCCTTGAGACCAGCACAGAGGCATTTAAACCTCATTCTCAGGACCAACACAGAGGCATTTAAACCTGATTCTTGAGACCAGCACAGAGGCATTTAAACCTCATTCTTGAGACCAGCACAGGGGCATTTAAACCTCATTCTCAGGACCAACACAGAGGCATTTAAACCTGATTCTTGAGACCAGCACAGAGGCATTTAAACCTCATTCTTAGGACCAACACAGAGGCATTTAAACCTGATTCTTGAGACCAGCACAGAGGCATTTAAACCTGATTCTTGAGACCAGCACAGAGGCTCTAGATGACAACAACGACAAAGCAACAAGCACACAACCACCATATTGAACAGCAACTGCTGCGTGGTTCTAAGATCAATCATTTCTGTGCAAAACAATATGAAACCTTTATACACCCAACTCCTTATCTCTTTCTGAAGAGTGCACAAATTACTGACAGATACACTTCTGCAGATTAAGAATCAAGTCAGCTGACACTTTTTTGTAGTCAAATAACTGTTGGTCTGCTTTAAAGAACATTCAAGGTAATGAAGATGATTCCATGACTTCGATGGTCAATTATGTTTTATCTAACTTCAAACTCAGTGAAGATGGATGCCTAAGATGCCCGACTGTCAGTAAGTGAGGTGTTCCAGAGTCTTCACTAAGCAGTTTGGATGGTGGGCTCCCTACAACATTATACTCCCTAATGTCCTCCTGCAGTTCAGCTTTTTCCTCAGCTATCATAAGACCAGTTCATTTCCAAAATGAAATATTGCAACCATGGCACAACTCTTTCCTAGTAACTAATTAAGATCTAGCACAATGTGTTAAAATCCTCCATATGTTTCTAAGGCTGTGCAATACCTAAATAGCTTTGTGTTTTTCATAGAAAACATCCAGAATATTTGACAAGACAGGGTATGCATAATCTCCAAACAAGACTTTTTACTCAGGGTAATGCAGTGAAGTGTATGACACAGAACTCTCCTCTGCTGCACAGAGGATTCAGAAAGCTTTCCAGAGTCTGTTTAAATGTACAGACTGAAGTACAGCACTGCACTCTATTGGATGCACTTTTATCCTTGCCAGTTAGTAGAGAATTATGAAACATGAACAATTGGATTAGCATCTTAGTGCTTGTTGCACTGTGCTTCAGTCTGGCGTTTTTGCTCCATCCTGCAGCCCTGTTACTGTTAGTCTATGGAAAGACCTACCACAGAATTCAAAGAAATAACTAGAAATAATTTCTTAAGGGTTGCCCATCAGACTTGCATAAGCTAACCACTGTTAAACAAGGGCGAGGTGCTCGGCAAGTGCCTGGGGTGCAGTACAGAGAACAGCTCTGCTATGTGTAGATTTTCATGTAACTGTTTTTGTGATAGTTGTCTTTATGCATCCTTGGATGCACAGATCCTCATTTTCCTGAAAATGCTTATGACCTTTCCAGCTACAAGAGGAAGGGCTACAAAGCCATGTGACTGTGAGGGCAACTGGACTACTTCAGTACTCAGTTTGCTAAATAATCAAAGTATTTTCCTCTCTAAAGTTAAAGCTTAAATCAGAGGCTAGACATCTATCCTGGGAATTCTTAAGAAGACAGATTTCAGAAAACACCCCCCCATGCCTCCTCTGAAAACAGTCCCCATTAAAGTTGCTCAATCACAGTCCAGAAGCACTCCAAGCCACTAGACACATTTAAAACACCTCGATCAATGTGCACAGTTGCAAATCGTTAAGACACCTCTTACAGCCAACTGGCACAGCCAAGTGACAGAAGCAGGGAGAAATACAGAGCGCAGTTGTTTGCTACTGAGGTTGGAGATAGGATGGGAGGAGCTGGGATGAACTCTGGGATGTAACTGAGAAACTGTCTTCAGGCATAGTTTTTCTCTTCTCTGACACACGAAAAGTTGCCTTTGGACAATGAAAACCATTTATGGCTGACGTTTTCTCTCCAATGCATAATAGTATTGCTTTGCATTACAGTAGAGCAGTAAGAAGGGGTTCCTTTTGCTTAAACAAAAGGAAGAATTTCCTTGTGAATGAGACTTTAAGACCTTGCTCTTGCACTGGAATGCACATAGTAAAAAAAGGCATAACTGGAAAAGATGCCATAAGGTGCACTTTCAAACTGAATGCCATGAGATTGGTAAAAGGAGATTATGAAGATGGGAGGAAGCAGACAGTACTATGAAAATGTAATTATTAAGCCTGTTCAACCTCATTTGATTATTTCTAGCATCTAAAATATTGCTGGACTATAACTCAATATATACATACCACATATCACCAACTGATTTCTCCTAGCTTTTTAAATTGCTAGTTTTCTATAGATATGGAGTCAGAGACAAGTCTAAATGACAGACTTTTAAACCTTCCATGAAACAGGTCATCTGACCATTTCTAAGAGAAAAAAATCCTTTTCCAAAGCTGATATAGGTCACAAAAGAGTTAATGCATAAAAAGGAGTTCTCATTCCTATCAGTCCTTGAGGAAGAGGCAGTTCACAAAGTGCCACTCTGGGTGGAAGCACAACTTGGAGATCCCATCTAAAAGCCAGTGATTTCAGGACTTGACAAACTTCCCTCCCAGTGAGAGATTCTGAACAAGGCCATAGAATTTAGCAAGAGAACATTGTCTATAGTCCATAGGCCAGAGAAAATGGGAGGACCTTACACATTGACAGTGCCTCCTTGTTGGGGGATACAGTTGTGTCAGGATGGAAATGGCACCACCAGAAGCTGAACAATCAAATGGGGAAAACACTTCCAAGGTAGAACGAGAACTCAAAGGAGTGTTTACAACAAGAAGCTATGCAATCTGTCTTGGAGTCCACAGTAACTATCTGTTATAAGTAGACACACAATGGCTATATGCTATTTCCTAAGAATATTAATACTAAGAAACACATTAATTAACACTATGAACACTCACGAGACTGAGCCTTTCTCACTGCCTCAGAGCTAGAACTGGCCTGTTATGCAGCAAGAACTGTCATTTGGATTACAGATGGCAAATAGCTGACAGAAGCAGGCTTCAGGCATGCTTTTTCATCTTTGTCATGCAGTCTTACACTAATTTAACTTAGTGTTTACATTTCCTTTTCACTTTACAACATGATGATGTAGATAGCGGCACTGTTCCACCCAGTCTGAACTGTCACATGCCATATAAGAGCAAGTAGACATTCAAAATGTAGCATTATGAGCCTGAACAAAATGAGAAACCTGTGTTTATATGTCTATAGCAAAAAACATCTCCTGTGGAGATTATTATCTGACAGCCTGTTTAATGCAACAACAGTATCACTATTGCTCCTGAGGAGATTATTATGCTGTTCTGCTGCGTTTGAGGGTAACACCTCATTCAAATTAGCACCAACACGTCCCTTTGTGATTGTTTTGAACAAATGTTATTATCCAAAGAGAGTCTTTTCCACTGTCAAAACACCAAGTACATTCAAAACAATCCCACAACCAAGTGCCTCTGTCCATGGTAGCACTTTAAACACCTTACAATCAGGAGCTGCTGATACAGTAACTTAGAAATCAGAAAACAATTAAAACCAACACACAGATACATATTACATTCCAGAATGATTCAAGACATAAACAGCAAACACCACTTATTCTCTTAGGAAGTTAATGGGAGCTTCTCCAAAGACTTTGGATATTCCTTGGCTCATGTTCCTACCTACAAACAGGGATGCAGGACAGATTTCTCTTCAGGCCCAGGAGGGCTGAAGTCTTTGGCATGAGCTTCAGTGCCTTGTCACTTCCACTCATGGGCAGCAAAGTCAGTATTTTAGAAGTTAATTTGTTTGTTTAAAGAGAAATAAAGGCATAAAAATAGGGAATATTTCTGAAATAGAAACATCACCTACTTGGATCATGTTCCTGGTTAGCTCTGCTCTTTTTCCCCTCCCAGGAATAAAGTCGATCCTGCAACCTTTATTCATATGAAAGTAACACTTGCAAATGTGCACTGAAGTCCAGCCAACCCAGCCCTTCTGGGTCAGGCTGTAAGCTCCAGAACAGTTGTGCCAGTGTTTCAGATGACAAAACCCAAGCCAGTTTACATAACTGCTCATCAGTGTGAATAATGACAGTAATGAGGCCAGAAATTTGAACAGCGAGGGGACTTGCTAGCATCGGCTAATTCTGTAAAGATCTTCAACTGAGAGTACAGCAAAATTAAAATATCTGACATTGTGGAAGCTGAACTTGATGTTGTGGAATTATTTTCAGCCAGAGGGAGCAGATACAATTTGATGCTGCTCAGTGTATTGCAGACAGTGTTTACTTTCTGGCTTTCCTCCTTTTACTTTGGAAGGCAGACAATCTGACACCTACATCACCACTTAATCTTTGGCACTTCTGTCTGTACAGATGTCCTTCATTCTACCTGTCTCTCTTCATCTGCATTTCTATTGTTCAGAAACAGTGTTATCCCAATGTGTCAAGTAATAAAGCCATGCACTCAGAATCATAAACACACAGAGATTTAGTTTTTATCTTTGGGTTTTGCATGATCTAATAGTGGTGTTACCCTATAAAGACACATGGTATTTTGTTCTTGAAACTGTCAACTAACATCTTAAACAGCATATGGAAAGCAGAGGTTTTCTGCAAAGACTGCAGGAAAGAGAAAGACAGAGAGAAAAAGAGAAACAATACATTTCAACCATCTCCAGTAATCAATGGGTTTGCAGATGATTCATTAAAAAAAAATGATATGTTTAATTGCTAAATGGTATCTGTTTGTAACGATGAGGTGATTTTATTGTGATCTAAAGGCCAGAGAGATAGCTATGGCATCACACATAAGGTGTGTAGCTACCTGATTTCCTCTGATTTTCCCAGGTTTTGGAAATTCAAATATTTTTAGAGATAATGAAGCAGCCACTTGGTGAGAAGACTCATAATTTAGCCATTCTTGTGCTACTGAGGAATGGTAAAATATTAATGTCTGAACACTGAAACACTGACAGTTGCAAACTATCATAATTTTCATAGATTTGGTTCCTTCACGATTACTAAACCATTGGGATGCTCAAACAGTATCACAGTATCACAGTATCATCAGGGTTGGAAGAGACCTCACAGATCATCAAGTCCAACCTTTTACCACAGAGCTCAGCAAGGTTGGTGCCTGTGTTTCAAAACCACTTAATGTGCTCTGCACACCTACATAGCAATGGAATGATTTCAAATGGAGTAACGTTTACTGATAAGTAATAGACTAAAATAGACAAGAAAGACTCAATTGTCAGTGTGATGTCACTACACTGGGCATTTTCTTGGGTACAGCATTCCTCCAGCAGGATCTACTCTTTACAGAGCTCACAGAAATGTATTCAGCAGAGGCATTTTTAAGAAAAAAAGTGTCCTACACCAAGACTTTTCCAGGCAAAAGTCTCTAACTATAACCTGCAGTAGGAAATAAATGATCATTCCATTTCCCTCCTTATGCCTTGCTTAGGCTTCTTTTGCTATACATCCATACTAGTTCACCTAGTGAGCACTAGTGTCTCAAAGCATTTCCAAACCAGTGAACAAAAGGCATAGATTCAGGAAGAATGAAGGAGCGAGAAAGAAAGCTCTGACCTGGTATTACCAAAAAATAAATGAACCAAAACAAAAACAAAACAAAACACAAAAACCAAAAAAAAAAAAAAAGAAAGAAGGGAAAAGGAAAAAAAAAAAAAAGACACTAAGATGAAAACAAAATAGTGCCATGGATTAACATATGGGGTTTTGATGGAAACTAGGGCTGGGTTTTAAATCAAAACTCACCATCTCAAAACCACTTCTTTTCATCCGCCTGCAGGACTTGAGGTAAGTACGTATGCGTTTTCTGGCACGCTCTTGATACTCAGGGAATTGTCGCCTGCATGAGTCAATGATAGCCTGGATCTTTTCTTTGGGCTGCTTAGAGATTGGGACCATTCGGTCCAAGTTTTCATCTACAAACAGCCTGACAAACATCTGTTGGCAAGAGGGAGACAGAGGAGATGGGTTTGGAGGGCGGCTCTCTTCTCTTCCTAGCTTCCTGTCTTGATTACTGATAGGAAGACATTTTTTCTATCCACTGAAGAGCTTTGTAATGGGAAGCCAGAAATATTAAGTAAACAGTTCTTTAAAGGGTTATTTTGGGGGGCTGATTAAAAAAAAGAAAAAAAATAAAGGGGGGGGAAAAAAGACAAGAAAAGAAGAGTCTATAGGATACAGAACTTGTGAGATTAACCAGAACAGACTGTGAAAATAGGCACTACTTAAGTTTCATTATTAACAATACGCTGTGATTGCTAATCACTTTATTGAACTGACTCTCACTTTCTCTTGGTTTGAACAATTGCTCGTGTTTTCATGCATAATTACACACATTGAGAAAGCAAAAAGAGAACAGCTGACCACTGGAATGGTCTTCTGAGAAACTAGCTACAGCCCCTTTCCATTCAATGGGTGAACATGCACATACATCCACATCCACACGCACAGGCACATGTGCACGCACAGAACAAAGCTTTGATGTCCTCGCTGGTAAAGATGGCACTCTGCCTTAAAAATGCTAAACAAAACACAGTAAATCTGTTGGCTGTTGGCAAGACTTTAATGTGTGTTAAAATAATAATCAAAATTAATTCTGCAAATTAAATTAATGTGCCTTTAATATTGTCAAACTTACCCATAAATAACAAAGTGAAAGGAAGAGTGGAAGAAAACAAGACAATGAGTGCAAGAGGACTTACATTAAAAGCTTTCAGACGTTCAGCTTCTACCCCATCTGATTCATTGACCTTCTCAGGGTCTTCCTGCTCGTCATGGTCATCTTCATCCTCATCTCCTCGATTCAGAGACAGATCTTCAGCACCTCTGCCTACACTCTCATTCTTGCCAGAGTCATAGCTTGAATAGCTGTGTGCAGGGGACTGAAAATAGACAAAGAGAAAACGTCTGTGAAAATTTACCATGGAAATAAGGCTTACTCATAAAAAAAATGCTTTATAAATAAAGAACTCCATGCTTTTTATTTTTTTGTTCCACAGAAAATGCTCATAATCCTTGTGAGAGTGAACAACTCACACTAATATTCATTTCAGTATTAAAAAAAGAGTTATCAGCAGCAAATTCAGTAAATCAATTAAAAAATTAATTACCTACAGTAATTACAGGCAAGATGAGATTTTGGCCATACAGCCTTGTTTAGGTACTACATACTGAAGTGTCTTGCAAATACCATGATGTAAATAAGGGGCAGCTGATTTGCACAAAACTTTAAAGGATGAGAAATGACACATTTTAAGGTGCTTTAAGTAGGAAACTCTGGTGTTCATCCAATCAATATCAAATAATATTGAGAGCTGCAGTAAGTTATTCAAGACATGGAGATGATTATGTTCTAGTTTCCCTTGCTAAATCCCTGACTGAATTAGAGATGAGTAGGTTTGTTAATTTTTCAAATGCTCTTCAGAGAATCACACAGCAAAACCATTTTCTCTTTGTGTTTCAGCATTCAGAAGTCTCCCCTGAGCAGGAATCCCACTTGCTGGATAAAACAGATGACCATCTCATTAAAGCGTATCTGTTTGAGGGACCAAAAAGTTTTCAGTTATCTGAAGTCAGAAGACTTCTGTTACCTGTTTTCTCTGCATACATTTAAAACTGTAGACCACAAAAAAACCCCAAACCTTCAGCAATAACAAAAAAAAAAAAATCTTCTACAGCTTAACACTTTAAGGTCAAAGCCTTCCCCCAGACACTGCATTAGACAGTATCTTCACCAAAGCCATCAGATTCACATTTAGGTAATTCAAAGCACAATTTTACTTCTACAACTTTTCCCTCTCTAGCTTCAAAGATACTGTAGTCTGGAATTTCAGAGAGACCTGAATCAGGTGAAATGAACTTCACAAACACACTGTTTACTACATGCCTCCTGCCTAAATGTCAGCAAAAGTCAGGTGTGTAATGCCTCAGTCAAAACCACATTTCAAATACTTATAATCACATGCCTTGATCTACATTCTGAGCTCCTTAAAATTGCCTTTATTTTAGGATGTTATCACCAGTCACAGAATGTAGCTGAGCAGAGAGGCAGGAGGGAAAGGCCAACAAAACCATTCATTTTAAGGTGTATTTCTTGCTTTATATTCTTATTCTAACTCTGGGTTTGGTTGGGGTTTTGTCATTATTTTTTTTTTTCTTTCCCCATTTTAATTTCCATTTCACTTTGGTCTTCTGTGCACTGAGAGTTTTTGGATTCGCTCCCTTGCCTTAACTGCAGTCATACTCCAAGCCTTCCTGTTTCATCTGTCCTCCCCAGGCTATACTCTCACAGTGCAAATCCCCTGAAGTCCTGCTTTTTAATCCCTAATGCTCCTAACATCAGATCTTGCAGCCTCTCTCATCCCCTTGAGTCTCTTCACTCTCTACATCACTCTCCACTTTCTAGGCTCTTATAGCAGATGTAGGGAGAATGAGAAAGGATCAAAAGAAAACAGAAGAGTCAGCCACTGGATACAAACACCTTCAACAAAGAGCAAGCTCAGCACCACTGCTCAGCCTGTGGCTGCACAGTTACAAGGCAAAAAATTAGCCAGAGTTCAGGATGACAGATGTTAGTCAGTATGGGAAGATAAGACAGGAGAGCAGCACAAAACTAGTTCCTTTTCTTGACACACTGATATTTTGCTTTGGGAAGATGATGACTAGCTACACTGCTGCCCATTCAGGTAACTCTTCCTTACAGAAGTGCTGCATTCCACTGAATGATCAGGCTCCAGAAGAGCATGGTTCTATCCTGATGGGAGGCTAGAACTTCTCAGAGTGTTCAGTGTATATAAGCAACAGTTTTTAACCTGGCCAATGGCTACCAGAAAGCCAACAGCTGGTAGCCTGCTAGAAAGGAATAAGAAAGTGTTCCTTGGTGCTGAAGAGATTCCCAGAGGAATTACTCTTAAATATAAGCTCACAATTACTGAATTGTTACAATTACTGCAACTGTGCCCGAGTGCATTAGAAAAACCTGACCTAGACTACAAGAAGCATTATTTTGCACTTACCTCACCCTGCACTGCAGCCACACAGCATGCAGAGGTCTTCCAGATAAACAAAAAGCCATTTAATGCGCTAGGTGCCATACAAAGCTACTGCCCTCCAGAACCCTGCTGTCTGAGACCCTTGTTCTGCAAACACTTGATTTCGCATGAGTCATTTCATCAGACTAAATCAAATTAGACTACTCATGTGCACAAAGTTAAACAGATGCAAAACTGATTTCAGCATGTACATATGTTTGGGCTGGATGCCAAGATCATAAATTATGCACCAGGACTGAGATTTGCTCTCGTGCAGGCAAGAAATTCAGGCCAAAACGGATTAGCTACATCTCTCAGAAAGGCAATAGAGTTTTTATGACTTTTTTTAAAAAGAAAGTATTGTCCAATGTCTTCCCAGAATTTATTTTAAGAACAACATCAGCATCTCCAGAACCAGGGAGTCTAACCTACTCTGCAAAGTTGCATGGCAAGAATCTGTATTTATTCGTCCTGAACTGAAGACTGTGCACGGTACCAGGAAAACAGTAGGGGGTTTCCTAGCTGTTGTGTTGGCAAACTGAGGGAAGAGGCTCCAAAAGCTCAGTTAAGAATAAAATCCCTACCTTTTTTGATTTCTACACAGATAATATTGAATTAGAGAAGGAACAGAATGTTCTTCTCAATTGTGCTGATTCTGCAGTTGTGCCAAAGCTGGTGTTTTCTTTTGGTAGTCTAAAAGCAGCTGCAGTGCTAAACAAAGACAGAGTAGGATAGCAGAGGAAAACTGTTTCTTAGCACACATTCTCCAGCTCCAGGTCTTGCACTGTCCTTTCAAAAGGCTGCTCCCACCTTTGCCTGAGGGAAACTTGCTCATCCAGATCCCTGTGCACCATCTGGCACACATTGGTATGGTCCTGCAGTGAACTAGGCTGGAGAAGTGATCCTCCTGGTTAAAATGTTTTGGGGTTGTTTATTTAATTTGTTTTTCCCATTTGCTAGGCTGTAGAAGACCAGGGTCAGGTTTTGGCTCCAGTCCACCACCTGAAAGCACAAACCTTTGTGCCAACAAGAGAGCATGAGCAGGGAAAAGGTAGAGAAAGCATAAACACCTCTGTTGACAATGATGCAAGATGTAAGCAATGATGGAGTGAAAAAATTAGTAGCCACATTTCACAAGTGAAACCTTTGTGCTCAAAAAATGTGGCTTGGAAAAGAAAGTGACTTTGCTAGTCTGTAGAAGACCAGGGTCAGGTCTTGGCTGCAGTCCACCGTCTGAAAGCACAAACCTTTGTGCCAACAAGAGAGCATGAGCAGGGAAAGGGTAGAGAAAGCATACATGTCTCTGTTGACAACGATGCAAGGTTTAAGCAATCATGGAGTGAAAAAGTTAGTAGCCACGTTTCACAAGTGAAACCTTTGTGCTCAAAAAACGTGGCTTGGAAAAGAAAGTGACAGCAATGTAAAATGAGAAATTATTCAAGGGGAACAAATGAAGCCAAGGCTAAGGCCAAGAGTATTGCCTCCCCCAAGCACTTAGATTATTATGAAGTTATCTTTAAACCACTGAGAAGCTGACAGATATATTCTAGACACTTTGTCCTCAGCCTTTCATGAAGGTCTTAAGTTCATTGTTTTAATCTCTTCCTTGCAATAATGCAGACATTTCTGATTTATAAAAATGGAAGTAAAAAATTTCTTGCCTAACAACCTGCTTTCAGGAGCTTGTGATGGGAAATATCAAACATCTTTCCAATATATGTCAACAACAAAGTTTACCTGAAGATAGGTATCAAAACATACAATAAAAGACCTGGGAGGATATCACAGTGTCAGCTAGTCCATCCTGCTGCCACAGAACAAGGTCAGAAGGTCATTCCTGACCACTGTTTGCCTGGTTGTCATCTTAAGACTTCCATTGGCAGCTGATATGCTCCCCCCAGAAGATCTGCATCCGTGTTTCGTTATCTTCTCAATTATTAGAAGCTCTTAACTCTCACCTATGACTTTCACAAACAGCACCAAGCCCCTTTCTTTTCCGCCTCTCTACCACACATGGCACTGGAGGCCTGCAGCCATTTTTTCCAGTTGCTCTTAAATCTTTCACCTTTCCCTCTTCCAGACTTTACTGTTATTATCCTTTGTACATGGTCCTTTGACACCTTCACATTGTGAGGTGTGCGGAACTTTACCACCAAGCATTTTTTCTCACTACAGAACAGAGTATGAAGTCTCCAATACAATTCCAGCATCTCACCATTGATTTCAAGATCCAATTAACCTCATTTTTATAAGCTTGTCACACCATTTGCTCATCTTACTTGTATCTTTGCATCCAACTATGACCAGTTTGCTCCCCTTGTTGCACCACAATTAGCCTTTTCAGCTCCTTCATAAAATTTCATCCCTGATAATGGGAAGGTGCCATTGTGTATAATTCTGCTATGTGGAGCATGAGGCTAACATCCTTTTTCCTGGAAGAATGGAGAGCTGAAATCTAGGTTTTCATAGGTTTGACTCTATAAAAGCATTATGTCGTGGAGTAGATTGTATAAGACACTTTCATACAAACCTTTTTTCCCTGGAATATTAAAAGATGATTTCTGTTTGCTCTATGCTACCAATGTGAGCTCTGGGAAGACAACTTCCCAGTTGCCTACAGTAGGAATTAAGAATTCTCTTCAAAGTGGTCTTTTGAGCTGAGTCATTGGTTTCACAGTAGTTAGAGAGAGAACAGTTACTGTTCCTAAGACTATCTACTTGCTCTTTCTCAGTAATTAGCCAGTCACTTTATCTGTTTGCTTATAACATTCCTTTCAACAGAAGTACATTTATTAGCACTAAGTACAGTAAACTGGAAATTACCCAAGCACTTTCATTCTGACAGGACTTACCTGGATAGATAGAAGTTTGGATTATTGAAAGATAAGAAATAATTGAAAGAGCCTCTGAAACACAGACCTTCCTTTTAGCTAAATTGTAGTCTAATCTAGGTCTATCCTCACTGGTATTAGCCAACATTGTTGAAATACATCACTTTGTCATGACTAAAAACAAGCCCAGAAATTAAGCAGAGAGTAAAAACACAGGCAACTGAGAATTCTCAGTGAGGTTGAAGAAAGAAGTATATTCAGAGGCAACAGTTTAATGAGCTTCTGTCTAATCTGTCTACAACCAATCCCATATTACCTGAATTTCAACAAGTTCAGGACATCTCCTGCTCCTTCCTCAGCCATTATGGAGGGGGAAAATTCTTGGAAGATCAGAGTAAGTGTGTTCAAACCTCCCTAGTCCGCCCGTGCAGAGAGTAACAGGGCAGAGCTGATTTAACAGAGCAGGAGGCTTGCCTACTTCTCACAGCTGTTATTTTACAAAGTTGCTTTGTTAATGACTTCTAGAACTCCTGTCACTGATGCAGCAAGACAGGTATTTTCAACCAAACACAGAAAAGCCCTAGTTGCATAACCCCCAATAAGCAGTCATGTTGCAAAATGTGGCTGCTGTGTTTTTGGCAAAAATACAATGTCCTTTGTAAGAGCTGAAAAATCAAAGCTAAGTGGTGACAGACTCAAATAAAAGCCTCAATTATTTTTGGCATCATGCACCATTATTTTGAAGCTTTAAGAGGATCTGACAGAGTTTCTGTAACTCTGACAACCAGAGGCTGCCACACAGGAAAATTCATCATGAATGTCTGGATTTCTGCAAACCAGGAGCCAACAGAGGATTTTAAGGTTTCTTAATGAGAGCCCAAAACCAAACCAGAAGGTTTTAATGAAGATGTTATACTCTTGCAATAGCCTACTCTGCCAGAAAAAGAAATTCTACCTTATTATCAAAGGCAAGGAAACTTCATGAGTGGTCTCCTAAGGACAGCATTAGCACACTTTGCAGGCACTGCTATAGCTCTGTGAAGCTCAGAGCCAGTAAGTGCCCCATGCAGTCATAGGATCATAGGATGTTAAGGGTTGGAAGGGACCCAAGGAGATCATCGAGTCCAAGCCCCCTGCCAGAGCAGGACAATACTATCTAACACAGATCACAGAGGAACACATCCAGACAGGCCTTGAAAGTCTCCAGAGAAGGAGACTCCATGACCTCCCTGGGGAGCCTGTTCCAGTGCTCTGTGACCCTTACAGTAAAGTTCTCCCTTGTGTTGAGGCAGAACCTCTTTTCTGCAACTCACGCCCATGTGCTCTTGTCACAATGGCATCAGGCAAAAACACAATTGGGAAATGACCACTTTTTGGTGAAACTTTGACCTTTTGACAAGATACTTTGCAGTTTCCACTCAGATTCCACAAGGTTTAATCTTGTGTTTCTTTTCTAAACTTCCATAGTGACAGATTTAACTGAGGATTAGAGGACATGAAATATACTCCAGTGACATTATAGGCAAGTAGTGGGCATTTTCTACCACCAATAATTTGGACAGTTGCTACAGAACTGGCTAAGAGCTACAAACTGTTGTGGGAAAAAACACTGAGCTATTAATTTCTACTCATTCTATTTACATTGGAAGTGAAACCTCTGGTATAGACAACACATTTAGGAAGTAACAAAGATGGAAAGACCTAAATAAACTTGAATATTGCAGTGGCAATCACAACACAGAACTCTCAATCCTCTCTCTATAGCCTGTCCTCGTCTAAGTAACAGAAAAGTGAGACATAACGAAGAACATCAGCAAGGGTACAACAAACCCTTGAGTTTCATAGGCACTCTCCTGCAAGAAAACAGCAGAATCCCTGATGAAATTCAATCTATCCTGCAAGGAGCACATTTACTTCCCAGCAGTGCTGCCCCTGTTGTTAGAAAACATCCCAGATTACTGCTAGTTTTCAAAACGAAAGCAACTGCAGTCATAGCCTCTCATGTCTGACTTAGGTGTGAAGTTACTGTCAGCAAAAGCAGAACTGAGATACAAGAGTGAAATAATTTCTTGAGTAGTAGGAGCTTAAGCATCCTAAGCCTACAGTTTTATTTCTAGAATAGACTAGGGCTATCTGTGTGCAAAGAAATAATATTGTAAACACAGAGGAGCAGGGGTTCCTCTCAACATGGCAGATTGTATGCTCTGTTTTAAACTTGAGCATACTGCTGCTGGAAAACATAAGTAGTAGTATCCCTCCACTTTAGCAGTGAGGAATGCAAACCACCTGCAATCATTGGTATGGTCAAGGGCTTCTTGTCAAACATTTAGAGTGAACTAGATAATGACCACAATCTTTGCTCTGTTTTTTGACTCCTTTTCAATTCCTTCTGATGCTCCTTGGTTCAGTTTAAACCTTTTCTTTTTTCCTCCCCAAGCTGCCTTTTTCCTAAAATCTTTCATCCTTCTCTTCATCTTCCAATTCATTATGCCTTTAGTACTGACTGCTTCAGTCTCCTCTTGTGTTGCTCTCTTGACTCTCGAACTATTTCCTTCATATCTTCATCCTTAAAATTCTCTCTGCTCTCTCTTGCCATAAATTTAAACTTTCACACCAAAAGGGTTCAATAACCTTCTTTCTTCTTCAATTACAAACGTGAAACATAAGGCTCTTTTCATAGGTCCCAAAGCATGAATCTGCAGCAGGAAACTGTGTGCTTAGTTGTGAACAACATCCCTTCAATCTGTGCCTGTCAGCTTCAGGTGAAGCCTTTCCTAAGAGAACTACAACCCCAGGGAACCTACAGACTTTGTACCTGTACCTCTATTCCACTACCTTTGACTTCCTCACTCTTTATTACAACAGCTTTTCTACCCCTCTATAGCAGCTCAGCTACTTACAAGCTTTTTCTATCTGCAGACTTATGTTCCCAAAGAGCAAAGGTATTCACAAGTGAAGGAGTTCAGTTTCTATCAGGAAGTCAGGAGATAAACTTTTAATTATTGGGGTTTTGACACTTTCAGCCTGCTGCCCTGCCTCTGTGCATTGCAGGAAAGCTGGAGAGAGAAGCCATGCAAAAGGCTTCCAGGTTATACAACGTTTCAAAACTTCCAGAGAGTAACAGCAGAGAGAGATAACAGGGAGAACAACTCTGATCACTGCAGGGTTTGTGTGTTCCAAGAGCAGCAGCAGCAAAGCAAAAGTGTGATTATTTTCCCTAAGTAAATGGAAATCAAGCAATGATGATGAAGGATGTCTCTGTCCCATTCTTGTCAGGATTTTGGCAATGGTAATTGAGGTCCAGGAGCTCAGCAATTCCCAATAAAGCCTGTCTAAGGCTACATAGCAGCTGGAGTTATTAAACACCTTAGTTACATGCTGAGCTGTGGAACTCTATCTTCTAATAAGGAAGGAGGAGCAGCATTTTTCACAGAAGGAAGAAGAACACAGTGCACAGAACCAAAGTGGGAAATAATGAGGAACTAGAACTGATGATCAGGCAAGAGAGGAAGACAACGATTTAAGAAAGGACCTTTCTCGGTGTGCTCTTCATGAATTTATTCAAGGTTTCTTCCCTGTGATGTCCTCTCTCTACTTTGTTCCTACACAATGACATTTTAGAGGCTCTCCCATCTTTCCAGTCTGAGTGCAGATATTTGGGAAGGATGTTAGGAATCTTTTGGTGGAAGCAATAGAGAAGGAAAGCCCCAACCTACCCATCTCCATCACCTGAGACAAAATTTGTCTCTCCCTCCCTCAGCCACTACAGACAGATGCCAGGATAGGTGAGAGGAGACAGTCCTGTCACTCCTCCTCTTCTGATTATCAGACTCTGACTGATCATTTAGAAGCACAGATTAGATGAAAAAAGGCAGCAATGGTAACATATTGGGAGACAGCCTCATGGGAAAAAACAAAGCCAACAGATGAATACCATGCATGTGACCCAAATTAGTCTGTTCAGTACTGAAGAGCCATTTACAGTTATCATAAAAACAAGACAGCACACCAGAGACTGATTTCTCTGGAGGAAAGCTGGGAATGCAGCAGCAGCACAACAAGGGCCAGTTGCACATGCAGGAGAGGAGCATATTGGTTGCACAGAAGTGTAGGGTACAACTAGAGGATGAAGGTCTAGATTGTTCTTGCTCTTCCCTTTGCCTCTATCTGCTTATAGTAGCAACTTTTTTCCCCCCTTTTTATCCCCTATTTTGCTGAGCTTTATGTCTCTGGAGGTAAATCAGCTGTCTCTTGTTAGCAACCAGCCCTGGGAGACAGAGGCTAACTGCCTTAATTATTGCTTAAGGGCCAGGTGGGGAGCTTTAGAACTTGAGATCAATCAAGAGGGAGCCAATGAAGACAGGGCTCCTGAATGGGGCAGAGTGGGGGTCGATTTTAGCTTGCAGTCCTGAGTGACAGGATGATGCCTGGAGCTGAAGCTGATGGAATTCCACAAAGAAGTACTTCCTCTACCACTGCTTCCAAAGCAGTTTTTAATATGTTCATGCTAGTACCTTAAATAAACAAATAATCCTACTTATAGTCTTGCTTTAATGAGGAAGCAAACAGTGTAATTGGACATACACCACAGAAAAAACGTTGAAGTGCTGGTAAACTCTCTACTCAAGAGGAAGCTCTACATCACTTGGTTCAGCCTTGTGGGCTGCACATTTTATTTCCAAGGTCAGCATTTCAGTATCTGTTTGTAAAAGGCCTTCAAACAATCCTGAAGCCTACTCATCTTCTTTCTCTATTCTAGATGTGCAAATAAATCAGCCTCCAACCTGACACTTCCTGAGTAAGGTTTCTGCAATATGTTTCTGTGCTTCTTCACAGGTTTGGTTTGTTCTGTTACAAAACAAACCAGCAGCAGTGGTCAGTCATAATGACCACAAACAAATCTATAGTTTGGCACATCCCTGAAGATGTGACAGGAGAACCATTAGACCAAAATTGAAGCTTTGCTGCTTTGTGTTTTGCATAGTTCATGTTTCACAGGCTTTAAATAAGCAGAGCTGAGGAAACATTCTTTATACCCTGACTTTGCTCACCAGAAATGGTTTACCCTGGTTAGTGCTTTGCTTGATCAGATGACTGAAAACTGCACTGCCCTCAATTAACTAATTCAAGGTAAGGACATATGTTAATTATTTTTTTTCTGGAAGGATGAAAGGCTTTGGGGTAGGATTAGGGAGGTCCATTAATTTTTGAAATTAAATGCTATCCTTTTGCTGTCCCATATCTTGGATCCTGCACTTTATAGCAAAACCAGAAGTAAACATGTCTGTTGTGTAAGATAGCCAGCTGTAGCCTGAGCACAGCCCGTGGAAATCTGCCCTTGCAGAGTTCAGACAAGTCCTCTCATGTGAGATAGGGATGGGCTCTGAAGCTAATGTTTACTTGTTCACCACTGCCACTTAAAACCCTCTTGCATTTTCTGTCATTAATCCATACCCTCACCAGGGCCTTGAGTGCATGCTCAGGTCTTATTTTTAAAGCCCACATCTTCTGCGTCCTTCATCTCTGTGGCCCTTCCCAAAAGTCCCCCTGAAGCTGAGCTATGCAGTGGGGCTCAGTGCTGTCCCAGGCTGCTCCTAGCTCACTGCCTGTCCTTTCTGCACTGAACTAGAACCTGCCCACCCTCCCCTGCTTGCCTGCTGGTCACTGGGCTGTCAGTGACCTGCCCTACTGCCAGCAGCCCTGCTCTGCAGGTTGTGGGGTGCAGTGAGGCTACCTCTGCATCAGAAAAGGCACTGCCCTTGGGTCATGGCTACCCTCAGCTCCCTGAATGCCTTCCCTTATAGAGAAGATTCACTCTTGCTGCTCTCTACAATGCTGATGACATGATGACATGAAATGGCATTTGCAGTAATAGTTCCCTTGGGTGCTCTGCTGCCAGTCTTGCTTTTGAACTGCTACACACAGGATCAATTCATTCTTTGTTCTCTACTTTGAAATTTTTTTGGAATAGCCTCTTAAGTACTCCACAAAATTATTATTGCATCCAATCTTGTCCCATATTCAACAAAATCTACTTCAGATCTGCTCTGTGACAATAGCACAGATTTCATTTTGCACGCTATTTGTTAAATTAAAGTCTCCATAACACTATGGCAGTTTCTCCTGTTCTAGAACTTTCTCTCCTCTTGATAACTAATCAAAGATAAAGCAATGACCTGAAATGCATGCTCCCAAGATCAGATATGTCTTTTGTTTTTGTCAATCTCACTGCTTTTTCTAGTCAGTAATTTGTCTTTCTGAGCCCTTTTAGCTGAAGTGAACAGTGCCAAGAAAAGTTCACTGAATTAAGGCAGAGGTAACATAAATCTGAGACTGTGAACAGGGTTTTGAATGGGCAGCTTTTCTGTCTGTCTAGTGGCTTTTGCCTTCATGTATTCACAGAATCACAGAAACATTCTAGTTGGAACAGACCTTCAGGATTACCAAGTCCAACCAGTAGCAGAGACAACAAAACTTCTGCCCCTGGCACAAGTGTAAGAAGAGCTACTAGGATAATTCTCTATGAAGAGGTCACCATGCAGAGTAGATCCATGGTTTTGAGCTGAATTCTCTCAGTAAGTAATTCTGTAGCAGATCACAACACAGTTGACTTGGATTGGTTTATAAGGATGATTGAGGAAGAGTTCCCAACAGCACAGGAGACTAGAGGCAGTAATGTAAAAAGTCATTTGTGACAACTAGGATGAACATACAGAAGTGAGGGCCTAAAATGACTGCATGGCAGTGGAAATTTCACGTTGTGCTGACAAAGCCATTTCAAAGAAGAAAGAAGAGGGAGGCTACTGCACACCCAGTCTCTGACCTGCAGCAGGACTTTGTAGGGAGCTGCAAAAATGAAACACTAACAGATGCTCATTTCTGCCCCTGCTTTTTAGAGTAAAAAAGCTCTTTGCTTTTTTAATCTTTATGTTTTCTACACATCCCAGCTGATGCTTGCCCAAAGCCTGGTGGATTGTAAACACAGAGGCCAGCTGCTGTAACACCAGTGAACAGTACATGCAAGCCACTGCAGGATGTGTTGGTGCCAACGGTAGTTCCATGGCTCTGGTGGCTGAAGCATGTAAATGTCAGGAAATCGGCTGCTGGCATAAAAAGCTGTAATTTAAAGGTGTATGTAAAGGCACAATGTCAACAGCACTTGCCAGAAACACATGGAAAGAGCACAGGCCTATTAAGCAGGACAAATTCAGCAACTGAGAGAGCACTCAGCCAAGCGAGCTACAGATTACCCACGCTGTGAAACCACACTGATTGTATGGTAAGAAGTGGTATTTAAGGAGGAAGCCAAACAACTTGCTTGATGCAGGAACACAGATACACACCTGTACTTTGTACATAAACTGCTGACCCAGGCTGAACATCCAATGCAGCCTTAAGCAGAAGAGCTCACACTGCTGTACAGCTTCAGACAATTCTCCTGACACATCTGCAGTCTCATCAGCCTGCAGTGCTCTCAGTTTTGGCTACATGCTTATTACTTAGTTCAATCAATGATCCAATCAGCAAATTAATGGCTGTACACAGTCCAAGTCTACAAGACCAAGGCCACATTCTGAGATATGTGTAAAAGAAATTCAGAGGCAAATGTTGGTCTCGTATCCTCAGGAATATAACAAAGACTACAGCATCAATGTAAGTGGAATTAACAGCAGCTTGTACTAATATCCTCTGAATTTATGCAGCTGTTAAGAGAGGAGAATATATGGATGACTGAAAGGGAACCAGATGACTAGGTGAAAGGCAACTGAGACTCATCGCTATTTTAGGGTAGGAGCACTGCACTATGCTGGCAAATGCACCACAAGGCCAATGGCAATGAATTATGTCATGCCTGTATTTACCCACCCACAGACAGTGGTGGAACATCCTTGCCTCACAGACTGGCTCAATGTGAAGCTGGTTTATTGCTGTTGATATTTTCAGAATCTCAGACATACTATGCAAATCCAAAGAATGAAGATATAGGAACCTCTGGCAATTAACATATAAATGACTGATTCATGTTGTATGAAGTTATTATGCACAGAATTATCTCATTAATAACTTTAAAATGCAACAATATGAATTACAGATGCTAAATGACAAACATCAAAAGCAGCATTGCAGCATCATACACAATTAAAGGACATGACTCACCATTAGGAAAAGACAGTAAAAGTGGAGGAAAAGTTCTGAAGATCCTGTCACCACTGCCACTGAACAGCCTAAATTGGGAAGGGGTGAGGTGTTGCATATACAGCTCTGGATATAAGTTATCTGCACTGTAAGCATCATTGTAGAGTGAGGAATAAGTGTGGAAAAACCCCTAAACAACTAAATCTAAACATAGAAACAAAGAATTGAGTATAAAGCAAAGCAGCATACTCCCTGCCAAGATCTCATATTAAAAAAAAGAGAAAGAACAAGGAATATAAAAAAAGTTCTCACAAAGTTTAGAGACAGTCTTAAAAACTACTTACCTCTTACACCAGTGAGAATGATCTTGAATTGGCAGAGTGACTACTGTAAAAATAAAAAGCCTTTCCTGAATTTTATACCCTGAACCAGATGTATGCAGGGCTAAGTACTAAAGACTATGAAACACAGCTATCCAGTCCAGGTTTTTCAAAAGCTTGTGCCAGGGAACTGGCAGTCCAAGAGGCTAAAAGCCTTTTTGGCTCTTTAAGCATTCAGGACACTTCTACAGACTCATAGATGTTGAGCTCAGAAGGTAAAGCCCACACTGTGGAACATCACCTGGTAACTCTTGAACAGGAGAGAATACTTGTCACTATTTTCCTAAACAACACAGCCATGCCAAATAACTTGCAAATCAATTAGGACAAACACTTATAAAAGAATAGCTACATTAAGTGGATTTTTCTTTACCAGCCTCCATACGAATGGTTGCTTACAGTCACAGTAAACATGGTTTATCTCAATTCCAACCCAACTTACAAGCAAGTATTTAATCAGCCGAGTCTTTTAATGACTTTGTCTTCTAAAACAAAAGGCAGCCTCTTAATTGGTAAGAACCAGTGAGATCTGTGAAGTCAGCATTGCTTTATGTCTAACAGTGTAGCAAATTTTTCAGCTCCTCCGTGTTTTGTCTTTCCTTCAAATTCACTGTGGTTTCCAATATCTTTTTTTCAATATTACACAAACCTGTATGTTGTGTGTTTCCTGAAGGCAAGATCACACTGAGGAGACTCAACTGGATTATTATATATGGAGGTAGATTTTTAAAAGCACCTATTGAACTACACAGAACAATCAACCTTGAGAGATTCCTCTTTAAGGCGCAACTGACACACTAAGCATATTCCAAGGGATCTTTGTATCTCATTCCTCCATCTCTCCATCTTCCAGCTGAGCCAAGAGGGTATGAGGTGGCACACATACCCCAAGCTCATCTGACTTCTTTTCCACTAAACACAGCTATTCCTTCTAAGGAACACACTGGAGGAAACAGCACTTTAAAAAACCTTTATTTCAGTAATTTAATACAATTCTTGACACGGGGTCCAGTCCCACGGGGTTCCACCTGCAAAAGAGGTTTTAAGAGTATATGACTAACTGGACAAAGTGAGACAACAACACCTGCATTCAGAGGGGTCAAAAAAACCTCCCATAGCACTGATTCAGTACAAAAGGCTCAAAGACTATCCATCTGTCTTTTTGAGAGCTGGTGTAGCACTCACAGTGTAATGTTGAGTACTGAGGACAGGCCATGCTGAGGCTACTCATGGTAATGCCTAAGGAAATCAACTCACCTTTCCCAGTTTTTCATGCAGATTCTTTAATCCATCCTGAGACTTCAGAGTCCAGGAGAGCAGTAGCAGAAGGTACAAGACAGAAATTGCAAATAGTTCTGCAAGGGTGCTTCCTGATGGAGTCAGTTTCCAAGTTCCATGGAAACACAAGAGGAGAAACCACAATACTTCATGACCTCTACACAAATACAAAATGAAGTCAGAAGCACCACAGAAAATATCCCAATTTTAACTAAAATGCACATGAAAGATAATCACACACTTGTCTACTAGAGCACCTGTACACAAAGGTTAGGTGTGGGTCACTGCAGGTGCCTTGGTAATGAGAGAGATGAGCTCCATATGCTCCTGATTCACCCATGTGATTCCATCATGGCTGCTGGATCTGACTGTTATCAGAGGAGGTGCAAGAAAGCAGATATAAATAAATACAGCCATAAGTGTGTGCCTGTGTCTATGTATGAATATAACAAGAAGAACATGTAAGATCCCTGTAAGATCCAGGGAGTTTCTCGTGACATATTCACAATGAAAAGGATTAAGAAAACTGTATAGGTGTACAGGGCCACTGAGAATGACAGCCTGTGACTAAAGCAGCTGATGAAAAGAGGCATCTATACGGGAAATACTCAGCAGTACCGTGCCAAGATCCAAGCAACAGCTGCAGCATTTCATAAAACCACTCAGCTCCATGAAGCAGCAGTTTGGTAAAACTCTGCAGATGCATCTGGAATTCAGTCACCATTAAAATGTTTCATGATATGCATGTGCACATTGGTGGAATTACAGCTCACACCAGTTGCACACCCCTACCTTTTCTCATTCTTTATACTCTCACCAGTGCCCAGTGATAAGCAAACATTGCCTATTTACACAGTTCTCAGATACCTGCATCCAGGCTCTTTTGCTGCCCATGCAAGAACACTCTTCTGTAACATTTGTGTCAGCCAGTGGCTTGTTAACATGTGTTTTGCAGAACGATTTGATTGATATCTTTTGATGGTGTGTGATAAACATAACACACATTTCACAGCTTTCAATGCTTATCTCTACCACCATCCCCTCCCTTCCTCAATAACTAATGTAGATGCTGCTTTTTCAATTGGTTCTTTGAAGCATTCAAAATCAGTCACTGACAGAGGCAAAATGCAAGGCAGGACGTTTTGATGAAACATATGGCAGATGAAAACCTCAAGCAGACTGACAGGGATTATTGGAGGTTGTTCTTTTTCACTTCCTATTCGATAGGGAATAAGATAGTGCCAGAGACCATCTGGGAAATCCACCTAGCAAATCCCTTGTTGTTGCAGGGATCTAGAGAATCAGTGATAATTCCAGTGCCTCACTTTTCTCCTCTGGCATATTCCAGCTGCACCATTGTTGTTTCCTGTAGGCTGAAGGGTTTTAAACAGAACTTCAGGGAGGCTG
Source organism: Pogoniulus pusillus (assembly GCF_015220805.1). Taxonomy (NCBI): domain Eukaryota; kingdom Metazoa; phylum Chordata; class Aves; order Piciformes; family Lybiidae; genus Pogoniulus; species Pogoniulus pusillus. The sequence continues at coordinate 7,240,379 of NC_087297.1, forward strand.
TGATGTTTTGTGAGCTGAACTGTTGCAGATCCTTTTAAGAGAGTACATGTCTATTACCTAGGCTGCCATTTCCAGAGTACTGGACTCACTAATTCAGATGATTCCTCTTTTCTGGTAATTGTTATTATTACCTACATCTACTATTTTGTTCCTAAGCCAAAAATTTCAGGTAAGTCTTCCTAGGCAGTCTTTGGAAACAAATAAAGGAGAAAAGAGGAGAATTAACAGACAAGGCTGGAGCAACAAAAAGAGGATGAAAAGACCAGCAACAAAAAGAATGATGAAAGTGAACAAAATAGTTAAGTAGTTTTGAAGTTGAATTCTATTTCTCCTTCCTTTTTCTATTTAAAAATTGGCCTATTCACTTCTCTTGCGTCACCCTGCAAATTCAGTATCATGAATAAGTAAATAACTGAACAAAACATTCTGTGTCCTCATTATTCCCAGAAATTGCTACAGAAGGAAAATGGAAGGGACATAAGAGCAGTTCAAAGGTGTATCAAGCATGCAGCAAGACATTCAGCAGCCTATTGGCATTCATTTAACAACACCCCGGCACAAACCACCCCTCCCAAGATTAGAATGTGAGATGCCTCTAAGACAACTAGTAAAAATTACATTTATTTTAAAACCTTAACAACATGTTGCTACTAAAGTAATTCAAAAACATTCTTCACTTCTTTTCTCTTTTTCTTCAGTAGCTGACTTGTCATATAGAAAAGAATCCAGCACCAGAAGAGAAAATTGGGGGTAACATTACAGGATTATCAACTTCTTCAATAGCAATATGGTTTTGGAGAAGTGTAATGGGTGTAGAAAGTGGTCAATTATCAAGCCATTCATCACAGATTAGTTTTGAGGATCAGCTCTTCAACCTCTATATCTGAAAAATAAAAAAATGACAGTTCATTAGCTGTAAATAATATTAAGACCAAACACAATTGCAGTAGGTAGCAATTATTGCTGCCCTATTATATCTTGCTCAATTTACCATCAAATAGTATCTAATCTTCCAAGAGCAAGATTTGCTCTCAGTCTTTTTCTAGTTGGTAGAGGAGCTGCATATGTGATAACAGGAGAAGAAAAAGCTGCAGTGAAGCATTTGACCTGGTAGGACTTCAACACAGTTTCCTTCCTAAGAAAACAAAGCACAAAAGCAAGAGTTAGGGATTGAAGATATTTACTGTACCAAGGCCCAGCCTTGGAGGTACCTGTCAGGTACAAACCCTAGTTGAAGTCAAAAGGAATTTGACTGTCAGGTACAAACCCTGGTTGAAATCAACAGGAACCTGACTGAAAGGTAGAGGTTTGGCTTCTCAGGCTATTGAGTTATATAAAGCTCTTGGCTATAAAAAGGGAGGGAAAAGGTAATTTCATACTCCTTACCTCACTGACTGCAGACACACTTGATAGCTTTCTCTCTTGTCTGAACAGAAGTCAGCCACTACAAGAAAGTTGGACAAAGTCTCCAGGTACAACTGCTTCTGTTTCAGTATGAAAGCAATGACTCCAGAGATGAGTGTGAATGAGGACAGACAGCTGGATCTGTGAGTCACACTGATGTAATCTGGAACCAACAGCATCACTGTCTGATACTTGACCAATGTGCAGTTGTTTCTCAAAAACAAAATCTGAGAAGATTTATAGCAGGTCATAGCAGAAGTATCCTCTTCCACACCAACTGTACATCAGTTGGGCTTGCACACGCATACGGAGCCAGGCTGCATTCCCCATTATGGATACGTAAATCTGGACCAGCATCATCAGTTTCAGTTTAATTGATCTGGATTTACATCATTGTAATGAATACCCCGCAGGAAACCAATTTCATAGTCAAGAGGTTTCACTGAACATGAAAACCTGCTACTAAATGTACTTCCAAAGGAAGGAATTAGACATAGAGCTGATGTTCTTGTAGACAAAGGACTCTGATGAATGTGGCCATTCCAGAAGGTAATTCATATTTTCTGACAAGCACTGCACTGATTTTGTTCATGCACCTGTAGTTGTCTCTCTTTGTACCAATGTCCTTTTTAGTAATTTAGTATGCCTAATCCCTAAACTCAGAAGATTCCAGTCTGCAAAAGACAGTGCATTATAAAATCAACTTTCTTTTCAAGGAACAGGCTTATTCACCCATCAGGTTTTTGGTACCAAATATTTCTCAGTGGCCTATAATAGCTCCTTTAGCAAAGAACAGCAAATAAACATGAAATACCTTTATTTTATTCCCAAAGCTACACTGCTTTCTCCAAAATGACTTCTGGAGCTAGAAATCTCTGGTTTTCTCATCTTCTAAAATTATGAGAAAGTAAAGCCAAGATGTTTGACAAACTGGTAAAGCAAAATAAAAAAGGGCTGTCTAGAATGAGATGAAGCTACAAAACCCCTGTGTACAAAGCAGGCATTAAGAGGAAAAGAGAAAAGAGGATAGATTATCTCACTCTTGTGTAGGCAAGTGGGTAGGAAGACATGAGGAAATCACAAAATTCGTTACATAGACTTTGTGCTCCTCTTATTAATGTTCTGTATGCAGAGGAGAAGGGGCCTATCTCCTCCTGTTACACTGGTTTTTGTGTCCCAAGGAGCTGCAAAAAACACTGGCATGCCTGCTACCTTTGCACAGAGAGAGAAAAAGATGCATATGTAACAGATCTTTTGAGCCTGCCTTCACACACAAAGATGAGATGCAAACCAAAAGATGTTGCAGCCTTGTCTCACCTACACATGATGGCAGCAGGAATGGATTTCACCTTCTTTTGTTCACTTCTTTTATCATTTTTGCTTTTGAATGTCAGTACAAATTATTCCCAAGGATTTACTGAAAAGCAGCAATGATGGAGTCCATCAGAAAACAATTAAGGCACAGCTGGAAGATGTCACTATCTTCACCTTGGTGCTGCAGTCAGAACAGTGGAAGCACACTGGACCCTTGTGAGGCTGCAGGCTCAGGCTGTGCTGATGTCCTGCTGCTCTGCAGGGTGTGCATCATGCTGGTTTTACAGTCTGCCCCACTCTTGTTGTTTGCTCAAAATCTAGTGTGCTACTAACTGTTGTAACATGTCCTGCCTCTACCTTTCACCTCCTCATAAGATATTAATATGCAAATAAGAGCTTCATAGAATCATAGAATTGTCAGGGTTGGAAGGGACCTCAAGAATCATCCATTTCCAACCCCCCTGCCATGGGCAGGGACACCTCACACTAGATCAGGTTGCTCAGAACCACATCCAGCCTGACCTTAAACACCTCCAGGGATGAGGCTTCCACCACCTCCCTGGGCAACCCATTCCAGTGTGGGAGAAAAACTTCCTAACATCCAATCTCTATCTACCCACTTCTGGTTTTGCTCCATTCTCTCCAGTCCTATCACTACCTGATGCCCTAAAAAGTGCTTTTCCAGCTTTCCTGTAGGTCCCCTTCAGACACTGGAAGGCCACAATAAGGTCTCCTGGGAGCCTTGTCCTCTCCAGACTGAACAACCCCAACTCTCTCAGTCTGTCTCCATAGGAGAGGAGCTCTGATCATCCCTGTGGCCTTTCTCTGGACACATTCCAGCATGTCCCTATCTTTCTTGTAATTAGAGGCTCCAGAACTGCATGCAGTACCCAAGGTGGTTAGGCCATAAAAGAAGGCTGTCAAACAGCTGCACTGCAGACTCTTAAGATACTTGCAGTAACAGAACAGCAGTCAGTAAAATATGGCATTAACAGTTTTTAGACTATGGCAATTAAAAAAATCCAAGCAAACAATCTAGTTTCCTCTCATGCCATATGCTCCCTTTAAGCATTTCCTCAAGCAAACCTGCAGGCAGAGATGAACTAGACAGTGACCTCACATGACTGAGAGACACCATCTGACGTGACAAAGTTCACTGGATATGAGGAATGACCTTTCACGTTTTACTAAGGTACAATCAGACCTTTTAAAAGGAGAGAGTGAAAAGGAAACACATTGAACTACCTTACTCCTCAGAGATGCTGTCATCTCTGGCTAAATTCATGTGGATTCCTGTTGCACCAGCAGATAACAACAGGCTTATCAAACAGCATAGTCAGGTTAGGGTGTCTGGTTTCCCTCAGTAATGATGAGCCCCAGCAAAACAGATAATAAAAGACTGCACAGCTAATCTAAGCACCAAAGCTGACTAAAGTTCTAACTAGAACAGTGAGCAGGAACTTCAAATGACTCTTCGCCTGGGATGTCACATATGCTCTGGCTTTCAGATCTCATTCAAGGTTACAGTCTTTAAATACCTTCTTAGCATGGGAGGTCTTACAAGTGGACACCCCACCAAGGTAACATGACATAGCATAAATGCATCCATTACAACACCAGTTTGAACATGCAACAGTTGGGAGCAAACAGCTCCTTGCAGTGGTCCATGACAATGACAACAACGTTCTTTAAAATCAGGCTGCAGAAAAAAGCTTGAAAAAGAATCCAAAAGCCCAGTATTAAAGGAGTGACAGAAAGATCACCCTTCTAGAAACTACATGAAAGCTCTGCCTTATTGTGAACCACTGTGACTATAATGACATGCACTTTAGAATGCAGGATTCTAATTAAAGGTCACTGTATGCAGCAATCATTACTTACTGTGCTCTTATTTGAAACTGTGCTTTTCTTTCCAGACTCAGAGAAAAATTACTTATCTTGGGCACTTCTCCATGCAGCAAATTACACACTTGAGCTAAACATAATGCATATTAACTAAGCCTACTATACATTCAGAGGAGCTGGAGGTGTCCAGTTTTTTTCTATCAGATATTTTGTCTGGTAGAAAGTAGACATTGACCAACTGTCCACAATTATGTGGACAAAATGGACAAATGGTGTGTGCCCTCCTTGTTACTTCACATTAATGCATCAGGAGATGCATTATAGGCATTCATAGTCTGTAGCATATGTTTGCATCTGGGAAATCCCAGAGAGACTTTTAGCATATTGGGAACATCCTTTGCAGTACAGACATAATGAAGCCTTTATTGGATGCAGGTAAAATAGATGGCACAACAGAAGTACTGCTGCTTAGCTTAAAAACCTCTTGTCCCATTCTGTATCACAATAACCTTGTTATCCAAATGCAGAAGAGACAAAATCATTCAAAAATGAGTGGGCTTGCTTCATTTCATGAACTAAATGCTGTGGAAAAGATAAAGCTATATGATCAGTTTTCCAAACAAAATATATGGTATAGGAAAAAGCAGTAACACATGAATTAGAAATCAAAATTCTCAGTCACATATATCCCAGCAATCCCACGCCTAAGCATATAGTGATTTAAAATAATTCTATGCATTTAACTACTTGAATTCACAGGACTGCATTTGCAGAGCATTTACAGATGAGTAGTCTGCAAGTTTCTTGTAGTACAGAGACCTAGCCACGTTAAGGTAAATTCATGTAAATATATTTGCAGCTCTACAAAATGCCACTGACTTCAGTTTAGCCAGAAATGGTTGTAGAAAGTTGTGCTGCTCTGATCATCTGAGTCTTACTGGAGGACCAGTTCCCCAGTGCCAGCTTAATAAAAGCATTATACATAGAATACATTTATATACATATACAATATATATACGCACACACACATATGCATTTAGCATTATAAAAACCTGGGTTTTTTCTTACATAACACTTTTTCAGTGAATGGTAAACCACTTTGGACCAGAATTTAAGGTTATATTACAACCTGGCAACTCCCTCCACTGCACTCAGCATGTGGCCTTTTTACACACACAGTCATTGCCTGAAAGTGAGGATTCCAAGAGGAAGGTTACACCGTCCACTGAAACATCATGCTTGTTCCAAGAGTGTTACCAACATCAGTTTTAAAAGTTGCATTCCAAACTAACTGAAAAGAGATTTCCTCAAATAATACATCCTAGCAGTTTGAAAAGTTGAATTCAAATTTCTTCACACGGTTCTCTAATCTCCAATTATTCAGACAAGGAAAATGGCTTATTCCCCAAAAATATCTACCTCTCTTACAAATCAGCAGTGGCTTCCTCTGTATACATTAGAAAGGCCTGATTCTAGGAGTATGTTAAATATCCCAGTGTTCACATTCATGACTCTTTCTCAGAATGAGACCACTACCTGGCAAACATTTCATACAGCACAAGCACATAACTGCTTCAAGTAAGCACTGACAAGATGAATATTCTAAAAATTGCATTTCCACAAAGAAGCAGCCACTTTCACAAAGGAAAAAAACCCCAACAAACCCACATTTACCTATTAGCTGTCAGATTTACAAAGAAAATATGGTGGATACACTACCATTTTTATCTCAACTGCTTCTTCTGATCACGTTTCTGCTGCACGTACAAAATTACCAATCAGAACTGTTTGTCAAATGGTAGAGCTCATCACTTCAGATGTGAAGGAAGCATCATTCTTGTAAATAGTGTTGTTCAGGCAAATACCTATGATACAGTTTAACACTACTGCTTGTTTCCAGAAAAGATCAATTCCCTTAAATTTCAGTGCTTTAGTGGAGAAGATAATATGTTGAGAGTTTTCAAACAAAAAAAAGAGTCTCTTTGTCTCTTTGTGGCTATATTCAGCTGAGATGTGTTATTTTCAAAGCTAGTGATGGGGTGGAATGGATACAGGTCGACCAGAGACACTGTGGCTCCAGATTTAACAGATCATGTATGCTGCAGTATCCAAAAAGAAGACTCAGAACAGGTAGGGAACATGTCGGCCAAAAGATCTTCTCAGCTCCAGTTCTTTGCCTCTGGGTTTCACAGAGTTCTGGCCAGCTCAAGCAAGTATCACTTTCCACAGGTTGCATGGGAGCCACAGAAGCTGGAGGAAGCATTGTGTAGTACTTCCGCAGCCCAGTCTAAAATATATTTCTCTTCATTTAAAAACCAGCTACTTTCTTCACTAACTTTCTCACCTAACTCCTCTCAGCTCATTGCCACAAAGAGAGAGCAAGAATACTACAGGTGGCATATCAATCTGCTCTTTGGTGAACACTGCAGACCCTTTTTCTCACAAAAAACATGATTAGAGGTTACACTAAACATATTTGCTCACCCCTCACTACCGATGATGCCATTATTCAGGTCTAATCACGTCTGGTAACTGTCTAACTGAATGGCTTGGAAATTTGATGATGCAAGAGCACAGGGACAGTACCTAGATGACTTTGGAAAAAAAAAACAAACTTATGCTTCTTACCTGGAATACAGAAAGTATAGGTGAGATGTGGGTACTCTGCTAACTATAGTACTCTGCTAACCTTACTTGTTCTTTATTTGCTTTCCTTTTGGTCAGAGAATTTGAGTCCTGCCTAGTTCCTTGTGATATCCTTGCTCAAGCACACACGCCAAGTACTGCACACAAATAGGATCTGTGTTGCTCACAATTAATCAGCTCAGTAATGGCCAGAACACTCTTCTGGAGTAGCTCAGTAACCTGAATCACCAGGAGAAGGCAAGAGGATCTCCTCGATCAGATTTAAGGCCAGTAAAACATCCTCTCTGTAGCAAGTAAGATATCACTCAAGGTAAAACAGTAGTAATGTTTTAAATGAGTGTATACATATGCATATGAAACACTGACATGCAGTACAGTCCCATTCTATCCCAAGGCATTAGTGGGCTTTGTTCCTTCTAAAAATACTCTGTAACTTTCTTCTTTTTTTTTTAATTTAAAAAGAATAGAATTCATCTCTAAAATATTAAATTGGCCAGAAACCCATTTTTTTACTTTATACCCAGCTTAACAAACCCCTGATGATTTTTTGTTTATCCCAGGAGTGTGCTCTTCCTGAAGTCTCCACTCAATATTTAATAATCCTTACTGTGCACCTAATAAATCATAGGCTTAAACGAACTGTAAACATCAACATGAGTTTCCCTAGGACAAAAAGGGGAGACAAATCAGCATACTGTTGGCAGTATAGAGTGGGTAGGATGACAGTGATGAAAGAATATCTCAATGCAGGGAATGATTCAGGCTTCTTAAACTTTGTAGAATAACAAAGAAAGAGATTGTAATGAATTGACAATCAGATTTTTAAAACTGATTGATACATTCATATTAATTTTTTCATCTGAGATGGAATTGATTAAATTTGGAACTGTAACAGTAGGCTATGTTCTGGCCTTTTCTGTAAGTTCCACATTAAGACTCCTCCCTTTCCTCATCAAGTTTATCTTTGTATTTGCAAGATTAATGGCAGAGGCAGCAATACACCTCGGGCAAAAGAGCCTGTGTGTCTACCAATATTTGGGTGACTGGCTTATAAAAGGTTCACTGGAACAATGTGCCCTGCAGCAAATGAGGACACCGTTCATATCAGCCAGTTTGGGACTCACTGAGCAACACTCAAAGCACCAAGAAAATGCAGGGCTGGAGTGGATACACACACATGAGACCAGAGCTGCTCAGATCATTTTCAATAAAAGGAAAATTTGTGGAAGCAAAAATATTCCATGCAAATACAAAGATTTTAAGGAAGATGTTATGGAGAAGGTTTTGGAATGCATGATTTGCTAAAGTGGAATAGCCAAGATTAAGTCTCCCAATTGGTCTCCCTTTTCTCTACCCAGCAAAACCAGGCACTTGAGTTGGAAAGTGGAGTTGTTGGGTTATTTTTTCCCCCAAGTCTTTATTTTCACTCCATAGGCAATGAAGATAGGAGTTAAAACCCGAGCATAAATAGATTAATAAATGTTGCTCTCTCAACATCAGCCTTGTACAATCCATCCTTCTCTGGACATATCCAGAAAAGGCAATTTTCCATATGTCTCCTACTTCAAATTCCTGAAAAACCCAAAAGTGACCATGCAAAGTATATCTGTGTTGTCAGATTATTCTCTAGTGGGCTACTGAAAGCCAGTGACTAGCATTAAGAGTATTTGGATCCAGTACTAACATCTCACTGCTGCTGTAGAAGTGTGATCTAGTTGGGAGTTACCAGACAGAACCCAGGAACTTGTCACCAGTAACATCAATGGATCAATTATGATACAGGCTGTTTCTTCACTCTCCCTACTGTACACCCTCACAACACCTTCCTAGAGAACTCCTTACCTAATCTATAGGATCTGTCTTGACAATATAACCACCTTTGCTTCCCCTTACACACATAATGGAAACTACAGAGAAAAGCCCTCAGGGGATTACAGCTTCTTAAAGCAAACTTGTCAGGTTTAATTCAGGTTAGGTGCCTGCATAACACAAACAATCAGGTTGGAACCAAATCAGTTCCTTTCAAAGGCTGATAATTCACATGCAGTAATTTGCTTGGGCATATACACTTGGCATTCATATGAGCTCATTCTACAGATATGTAATGAGATGGTCATCTATAAAAATACACAGATGTATGTATCTCAGTAAATATATATATATATAGTATCACATTATATACATATTTATATACATATTTTAAATGGGCAGCATAGACAATTTGCAATAAATGGGCTAATAAAATTCATGCCTGATGGAGAACTGCACTGGCTGTGGTCATTATGTCAGCAGAACATATATGCCATATGTACTCACCCATGCACATCCACATACACTTAATGTAAGTATGCATCATATATGTGTAACAGAGCATACAAATCCATGCGCAGCATTCAGGTCACGATGTGACAAACAATACACACATTGCATTAAGTGCTTAGCTGGGAATAACCTTTGCTTTGGCCTCACAAATCTCTTTCCTTTTCTAAACTATACACTTGGTATCTGGAGCACGTGGAAGCATCTTACCTTGCTTCCATTTTCTCTTGCCTCCCGTTCCATCTTGAGATCAGAAATTAGGAGAGTCTTGTATTTGTTCTTTCCATTACTGCTGTGATCATCTAGTCTGTATTCTGAAGTCAGCTGAGCAGAGAGGGGACTGTCACTCAGGTTCAGAGGCTGCTCATCCTGCTCCAGATTTGTTTTGCCATTACTGTTGGTTTCTGCCATCTCCCTGCAGTGTGTTCCCCCTGAAGCATTGGAACTGTGTCCCACGGTTTCATTGCCATTAAAACTCTCTGCGGCTGAATCATCTATTAAAAAATATATATTTTCAGTCACATGCCACATCATCATCTCTGTCCAGTTCAAACATAATTCATACCTTCATGATGTTTTTCAAAATAGAATGGAAATGGTTTAGATTTCTGCAAAATGTGCACACGCATTCATTTCTTCACACTTACTAATGTAAGTACATAAAACATAACTAAGTTAAGGGACATTGTCTGGGCTGACACCTTAGTGCCACTGTGTACACAAAAGGTTATGCACAAAAAGGGATTTTTAGGGACTAAGTCTGCTTATTTCATCTGTCTGTCACATGTTTGTGGAGCTATCCAGATTATTATACCATGCTGATTGCTGTAGTATTGCCCATTGCTGAAATCAACAGAGATGTACATTGCACTGAGAGAGAATCTGGTCCTCAGGTTTCGAGGATGCAGAGCAGCATATGTCACACCCATAAACATCCTCTTGCACAAATACATCTGATGTATTCACTGTTGGCAGCAGAGATCATACTGGAAACGCTGACTACGGAAACAAGGATCCACTCTTCATTTTGCTCAAGTGCTCACTCACTTTGCTCATTCATTGTGTGTCAATATATTTTAAAATACTGCTCAATAAAGGATTAAATGACCAAGCTGAAAGTTACAGCTGAAAGCTCTGGATGTGTTGTTGTTACCTCTAATATTTTACAGCTTGTAGGTTTGTGTAACCTTTCTTTGTCAGCACTGGAATGTGCCACCTGTGCTACTACTCAGTCCTTCTTCTAATCACTCTTTCAGCCAACAGGCTATCGAGTAAAATAATTCATCCTTCAGTGGATTAAATGGCACTAGAAATTTGCCCTCAATTTACTGATTGTTTTCTAAAACACCTCCTTTTTGTTAACTTACACGGTCCTGCTAGAGGCACTAACACCTGCCCAGGGTTCCAGAAGCCCATGCTTCCTGCAGACTGAAGCTGGAAACAGGACTGGGCAGTTAGCAGCCATGAATGTGGAGCTGGAGATACAGGGTGAGATGGACCTTAACATAAAACACCATTTGCTTCCAGGCCCTTCTAAATAACTTCCATAGCAAAGAAACATTTGGAATTCAAAGATCATCAGCACACATTCTTTTAAAGGATGTGCTTGAAAAGCCTCATGCTTGAAACTAAATGATTAATCAAAACGTTGACTCTCCACCATTAACACAGTAAAACCCAACTATTCACAGCCCTCAGATCAGAGTTTAAAACGTGAAGAAAAGATTGCATAAATGGGTAATGATCTAATTTAATTAAGTACTTAGAGAGCCACAGACAAGCCATCACAGATCAGTGGCTTGCTGTCCCCATCCAACACACTTATGTCATAAAATGGGCACACATTCTGAGCATTTTTAGTTGATTTGTTTTGTAAAGCTGTAAAAAAAAAAAAATAGTTTCCTGAAAATACATAATAAAAATCATAATAAAACCAATAATTTAAATGCTGGGCTTTTTTGTTTTACAAAACGCTCCAGAACTACTGACTGCAACAATAAACAAAGCATTTCACATCGTCTCTCACAAATACAATGTCTATCAATCAAAGGAATAACATTCCTACAACGAGACTTTTAAAAGTCAACACCAAACCAACTTGCAACAGAGTGAACGCTCTGATTTACAAACCTGGGGATGCTTGAAGGTTTCAGCTACATAAATGAATGAGTGGGATTTATCCTTAATAAACTTCCTATCGTGCCCTGAGACTTAAGTTTAACAGCACACTGAAAAGGTTAGAAATCTAAACACAGCTTCAGAAATAAGTATGACCTTTTATTAATCTGAACTAAAATACGTCATTCTAATATAGGCTCTTTGTTTTTTAAAAGAAAAATGTTAGATTTACAACTGATTTTAAAAGCTCTGAGATATTCAGATGTAGGAGAGAAACGCTTTGGTCGCTACCGATTCATGCTTAGGACCATTAACAGATAATTGGCTAACTGATTATCAGTTTAAGGAGTGACAGTTAGGTTCAAATTAATTAAATCAATTACTGAATTGGTCACCAAGTGAGACGTGCTCCTCCCTTTGAAGGGTGCAGAAAATTACTTGCTCTTGGGAGCAAAGGGAAAAGCAAATGAGGAACCAGAGAATATAAAGAGCCAGATAAAGGCTGGAACACAAGTCCCGATCCCTAGGGAACTTTGTATGCCACCACATGAGTGTTCCAAGTCCCACAGTGCACAGGAGCCACCAACAGGACATTGACAGCTAAATGGGAACGGTGGAGTAGGAAGAGAACTATGCCTAGGTCTGGATTCAACAATCAAACCCAAAGCAAGGCTGTTAGTTTTGCCTTGTAAAGAGCAATAACACTTTGCTTTTATTCCACATTCCCCTGTAAGAAATGCTTGACAACTGAAACTTAACCATGCCAGAATGCTGCAGTGTCAAAGGGTTTGTGGTTCTTTGCTTTTTTACATTTGTTCTAAAACACAACTATTGCAAAAAAAAAATCTTGCACTGAGTAAATGTGATGAAGCATTGCAGTACTTTGACACAATAACACAGTATTTACATGACTTTGGCTTCACCTAGCTAAAGCTTAGTTACTCGATGGTAAACCTCAGTTTCTACTATGAAGTCAAACTCCTGCTTTTACAGTCATTTCAGCTTGCTTGTTGGAAACAGGAACTTCTGCCAGGAGAGTGGCCACAATGGCTATAAATCACACTTCTTCCAAATAAATACAAACATGCATTGCCACAAAAGAGACCAAGAGCAAAAACAGTGGTTTAGTGCTAGTTCCTTACAGATGTTACCAAGGTAACTAAATTACAAGGTTCAGTACATTTCTCATCCCTGGGCAGCTGGTCTATTTTTGCCAAGAATGAGAGTGCTCTAAAGCAAGAGCCTGAGGTATCAAAATCACAGCCTAGAGCAGGGTTTGGGGGAACAAGCAGGAGGACCTGGCCCAGGAGGCGATAGGCATATTAACCCTTGGATATCTGCAGCCAGGGTCCCAGCACCTCACAGCCCTGCTCACGGCCCTTGGGCCAAGCCACCCTCCTCTTGGGAGTGCAGCCAGCCAAGGCTGGCTTCAAGGTGACCTGTCCTCAGCGTCCCCTCTCCACTGCCCCTGGTGCGGCTGGCAAGCTGGCCTGCACCTCAGCTGGGGCCTCACAGGAACCAGCACTCTGCTTGCAGAGTCTTCTCACTGACCACAACACCTCAGCAACAACAACCTGCTACCACTCCAAGCCTCTTCTCTTACCACTATTTTTCTCCTCCATCCCACGGATCAGAGGTGAAGCAGCCTGGGGAGGGCTGTGCAGAGGCTTTGCTCACCACGGCCGCCATGCTAGCAGCTGCTGCCTCAGCCAGGGAGGTGGTGGAGGCACCGTCCCTGGAGGTGTGCAAGAAAAGACTGAACGAGGCACTTAGTGCCATGGTCTAGTTGACTGGATAGGGCTGGGTGATAGGTTGGACTGGATGATCTTGGAGGTCTCTTCCAACCTGGATGATTCTATGATTCTATGACAGGGACACCATTTCTGCAGGCAGTGACCACAGGCCCATCCCTCAGGCGGGAACACAGCGGCACCCCCGGAGCTCACTAACACCATGGTGGCAGTTGGGGGCTGCCTGGGAGCATCCTGGCTCCTGCCCCTTGCCAGGGAGCCCACGGAAGCCCAGTGCCATTGACCTCCTCCCAGAAAGCTGAGCAAACCCTGGGCTCACCGCTGGGCAGCAGATGCCCCAGGCTGCCATCCTTTGGGCACTTGGCACTGGCTGCAGCACTGATGCCAGGACAGCATGCTTTCTAACCATGTCCTGTCTGAACCACCACTGCTGGGCAGGTTTCATGGGAAGACCTCCAGGGAAGCCACTGGGAGCTGAGAAAGGATCACTGCCATCCACAGACATCAGCCGTGACAGTGAATGATGGCCTCATCAAATGCTGCTGCTGGCTCAAGGCAGGACAAGTCTTTAGAATCATGCAGTTTTCACATCCTTACCCCAGCACACTCATGGAAGCACTTCTACAGCTGGTTTTGCAACTTAAACCTCAAAAGGGAGAGTCTGACTGCAACACATGTATGCCTTTTCACCTCTCAGAACAGCCAGCTAGTGCCTCACCTGCAGAGAGATCCCTGCCACAGGGACTCAAAAGTTTCAACCCTCGGAGAAAGAGCCTTAGAGTCTCTTCCCTGAGAACTTTCCAGGCTTGCTGCAGTCACTACTGTGTTAGCTTCTCCCCAGCTTCTGAAGGAAACTTGGAAATGGTGGGAAGAAAGACAATGCCAAAGAAAGCCCAAGCAAACAGATGCTATGAACACGAGTCTTGATTCTCAAAACTGTGGCATCCTTCACTACAATTATCTGCCACAGACATTTGAATCATCACAGTCCAAACTTCTGCCAAAACTCAGTTTCTCTCTGTTTAACACATGTTAATTTAACACTCTGTATTTGGATTCTGCAAGGTGATTTCTGTGACAGTTGACACTTTAAGAGTACTCTGACTTTGAGTAGGAAACCAGGTCTTCATTTATAGGATTATGTCTAGGTTTATGAGTGGGGAAACAACATATACTGCTATGATTAGAGATTCTTCTGTTATAGGTTCAAATACAGTACCTCTACCTAGAAAGAACTGTCTTCAGACTAGATATGCCAAATGCTTAACACCATTCTCAGTAAGAGCATGTTCTTAAAAGGATAGGAAATTGAAGTGTGCACCAAGGCCCTGAAACAAACTGACTCACTCAGTTTTCTGAGAGCACAAATTTAAGATCTGAACTCTGAATAAGTACCATTGAAGTACTGTGAATCTCAAACCAAGCTGCATATATATATATGTATATAAAATCTGTCTCAAGAAAAATCTCCAGATGTTTTAAAGGATCTCTTGCAATCCTCTTAGCAATCAATTGCATGCTATAAATCACTTAGAATTTTCACATGACTTGCAGGTAAGTTGGGAAGGAGTCAATAAGCCATTCTACATAAAGACAGACCTCTGAATAAATCCTCTCCCTCTCTCAAATTAATTCTTAGGCTAGAATTCAATTAATATTTAGAGTATGCTTAAATAGTTTATACAGCTACCTGAAACTTCCTTCATATTTTACTAAGCAGTAATCCCTAGTGTTGGCTTTCAGCTGTAACAGCAGTGATGTGGCACAGTCCTACAGTTACACAGCCACATGCAAGCTCAGATTTGCTGAATGGACAGCTGCGGTGATGTGTGAGAGAGCTAAGGAACCCTCTCACTAACAATAAGAATGAGCCCTACCATGCCAAAGCAGCTTTGCACAGCTCTTTTTTGCCATGAAGTGAGGCAGATAGCCTACTTAAGAAGCAGACCAAAAAAAAACCAAGGGAAAGGCAGTTAACCTTGCAGCAGCTTTGGCTCTTTTGAGACACTCTGACTACATGAGGGTGTCCCACAAACCAAAACCACTCCTGGTGATAATAAGTTCAACTAATCACACCATGAGGCAATTGTTCAGGCCATTTTGTTCATTGTGCTCCAAGAAAAGAAGTGGAGATATATGAGAGCCACATATGCAGCCCAAACGGACACTGATGCCTGTGGACTCCGAGGAAGCACGCACACAGGTTAAATGAACACTTAGAGTGGGCTGCCTGTCAACAGAGCATCCTCTGAGAGCAGCAATTACTGTAAGGTGGGTAACTGTTCCTTCCAAAAGGAGACTGGATGTGAATGAGCTGAGTGGGATGAGTGAGACTGAAGCTGCTGGCTGTGCAAGTGCAAGCTATCATAAAACCCACTCTTAAAGGCTGCCTACCAAAGTGCTGTATGATAATCATAGAATCACAGAATCAGCCAGGTTGGAAGAGACCTCCAAGATCATCCAGTCCAACCTAGCACCCAGCTGTGCCAAATCAACAAGACCATGGCACTAAGTGCTGCATCCAGGCTTTTCCTGATCACCTCCAGGGATGGTGACTCCACCACCTTCCTGGGCAGCCCATTCCAATGCCAATCACTCTCTCTGGCAAGAACTTCATCCTAACATCCAGCCTATACCTCCCCTGGCACAACTTGAGACTGTGTCCCCTTGTTCTGTTGCTGGTGGTTGCCTTGATTACATTGGGCTGACTACCATCAGCCCAGGTCTTGCTGAACACCACCTTACACCCTTAGCAGTCTAATTCATTTAAACAGATTCACTTGCAAGAAGGTAACACAGACCAAACAGTGACAGACACCAGACCACTTTCAGTCACTTTGCTTCAATGCTGCATGTTTTATTCTTCCTAAGTTAAAATACAACTGAATGAAAACAACATGCTATACAAACAACTATTTGAAACTAAGTTAGTGACATTCCTTCATAACTCCACAAACTCAAGGCATGCTAACCTTCCTAACAGGAGCTTTACTGGCTGTCATTGACAGCAGGCAGTTTTGTGAGAGAACACCATGAATCAGACAAAAGATGGTGTAGCAGTGGCTCACAGAAACTTTTGTAGTATGAAATAATTAGACACTTTTCTAAATGAACTGATAAAAAGGAGAGGTCACATTTCACTCCCACCACTTTTCACAAGGACCATTTAATACCAATTTGTCACAGTTATGTATTCAGTTATGCTTCATTTACATCACAAGTCATGTCTCAAGCACAAGTTCAATACATAACTTAAAAGCCAGTCAAAACCAGCTATATCTATTCATCTTCTCTACTCCCTTTCATATTATGATAAAGAACAGAGGTTGAATTAATTGAGGTACAAAGGTGATTTCAAGACCCTCTATTATTTCCCTTTTCATAAAGCATAAGAATAGCCATAGCTGGTCAGACCAAGCACCCATTTAGTGCAACATCCTGTCTCCAGCAGTGGCTATTAGGAGACATTTAGGTAAAAGAGTGAGGCCAAGCATATACAATTCTTCCTCCTATGGCTTGCTGAGCTCTTAATAATTTTCAGTTCAAGGTCCTTCTGAGCTGGATGTGGTTTCTAATAGTTTACTGATGCTCAATAGACTTCTTTTCCATGCAAATATCCACTTTCTGTGAACCTCTGTAAACCTTAAGCACCATTCTGTGCTCCTCAAAAAGTTGCTGCCACTATTTCTATTTGCACTAAAACATCAGTGCTGTGTCAAGGAAACAAGGTACAAGAAGAGGCCAGGACCCTTTCTAGAGGACAAAGCAGGATCAGTGTGCTCAAAGTTCAGTCCTTATATTTGCAGCAATACTACATTTATTCCATTACTAGCATGTATATTAATTGTTCCCTTCAGCTAACCTCACCAGTGTTAACAACAGGTTTGCTTTTTTAACTTTTCACACACACAGGTTTCCTGATGTGGCTGAATTAGGTTAATTCACTTATGGAACCCTCTGCATTGAAATTTGAACCTAGAATGTCCACCAGTTTCAGTGCAATGCTGATAAATTAGCTGCTCACTGTTGTTTTCTGTGGTGGAGGAATTAATTCATATGATCGTAGAATCAAAGAATGGTTTAGGTAGGAAGGGACCTCAAAGGTTATCCAGTTCCAAACCCCTGCCATAGGCAGGGACACATCCCACTAGAACAGGTCACTCAAGGCCTCATCCAAGCTAGCCTTGAACATGTTCATTCACTGCATGTGTTTATGAAAGCAGAAAGGAAGAAAGTAAACCACAAAACTAATCCTTAGCACTATCAACAAGAGTGCAGTAAATGTGATATACACATGCACATACACAGTGGACTTTAGCACCCACTAGGCTGTAAATCTTACTACATTGCTAAACAAAACCCTCCAGTAATAATTTTTCTGTGGACAAATCAAATGTCTCTCCTCGTCGGAGGCACAGAACAGGCAGCTATTGTGTTCAATTACAGCATTAAATAACAGGACAGCATCAGCTGACATTAGCAACTATCAGAAAAATGGTACTGTCCTGTCAGTCATGGTGTTATAGAAGGGATCATTTATAAAGCTCTATGTGTGACTGCACGCTTACTTTGCCTGCAGAGCTAAGCTCTGCTCTTGCAGAACAAGAAGATGAAGCAGAACAGCTATTAGGAGGGTACTACACACTTAAATAATCAATTGAATAGCTCACTGGGTGCACAGTAGTCTTATTATCACTGTGCATCTAGTTTGTATTTGTGCTTTGGCATTTCCACTTCAGAAGACATAGCCCTTGGTGCCTCAGGTTTTCCCTCTATGCTGGAGAAACCTCCAGGGCTCTTTTTGTAGCAAAGGCTCTAACAAGCAGCTCTTAATACAGCAAACCTGCTACTCTTTTAGACATTTTTATGCTGCATCTAGGATCATATCAGACAGACAAAACATCATCGGCAACATGTTAAGAGAAAGAAATATGAAGTATTTTTCTTAAAGTCAAAAGAGGTAACATAAGAGACCTTACCCTCTCCTCTTTTCTTGCCCAGCACAGAAGAGGCTCTTGCTGCTTTAGCTAAGGGCTGCTGTGGGCAGCGGCAACCTCTGCCTTTCCTGGCAGCAAGAAGAACCTGATGTTGTGCCAGCAATACACAAAAGAGTAACAGGCAGGTGCGTGTTTGGTGCCTAAACATCAATCCAAACAGGGCTGAAAGCAATTATGTTAAACTTAATCTGCACTAGGACCTACTGTTTGCCTTCTGACAGATCCTGAGGAAGTAAAAGCAAAGAGGAAAGATCATGTTGGAGTCTGCAGTCTGGATGCCCCAAATACTGGCACTTTAAAGTCTGGAATTTATCCTACCAGTTTTCATCTGCAGAGTGGGTTCACACAGTGCTGTCAGTCTGTACTTCCTTCTGTACTTCCTCTGAGCATGAGCGAGACAAATGATCACTTGATGGCTCTGTAGCCCCTCAGTAAACTGCTACCTGCTGTTCCACAAGGCAGCAAGGCAACAGAAGGGCTCATTATATCTCCCTACATCAGTAAAACTGGGAGAGTAAGTGCGGAGAAACCTTAAGAGCAAACTGAAAAGGCTGCTCGAGCTCCATACACCCTTGGCAACTTTTAACCCCAAACTCTGACCTGGGCCCCTAAGCTGCCCAATACTAATTGCTGAGTATCTATGTCTATGATGTTCCAGGCAGAAAACTGAACAGAAGCCTCCTCTTGAAATATAAAAATAATAATGTCTGTTAATATTTATCTTCCCACAGGATCCTTTCAGGTACTGGAAGGTATCCACAAGATCCCTCCAGAGTCCTCTCCATTCCAAGCTGAACAAGACCAGCTCCCTCAGCCTATCCTTAGGGCAGAGGTGTTCCAGCCCGTGGATCACCTTTGTGGCCCTGCTCTGGACTTGCTCCAGCAGCCCTGTGTCCTTCTTACGCTGAGGACACCAGAACTGAACGCAGTATTTGTGGTGGGGCCTCAAAAGAGCAGAGTAAAGGGGCAGAATGCCCTCTCCTGAGCTGCTGGCCACACTCCTCATGATGCAGCCCAGGATACAGTTTGCATTCTGAGCTGCATTCACTTGATAACTGCTAAAACCAACCTTTTTTTGCAGGAGATTTGGTGTTCACTCTAGAACAAGTCTGCTACATCTCTTCCAGTCAGTTCTCTTCTCTCATATCAGCATGGAAGCGTTTAGGAAAATTTCCTAGAGAGTAAAATAACAGCCTCCAATATTCACATACTGAAAATCAGTGTAAAAGTAGGTAATCCACCTGGAATTGGGAAGAACTAGAAGGAAAGTATGTGGAATATGAAGTAGGACCTTAGCAGCCTTTGTACCTCATCTCAGTTCCAGCATTGTCAACAGTGAACTAAAACCTCCTTGCTACGTTAGGAAAGCAGATGTTAGTGAGTCTGAGAAGTCAGCACACTATCTCCAAGTTTAGGACTCCCTCAGGGTTGCTATTTCTTTAATGAATGTGTTGTAATTAATGTTTTTGCAGACAGTCTTAGTGAGTCAAGTGTAGGATTCTGTTACAGATAAACTGCAAGTTTAGAAATTCAGTGAAGAATTCCAGAGCTTGGAAAGCTGCTATTATGAATTTGAGAAAATAAGCATGTTCAAGGGGTATAAATTACATGTTCTTTTTCCATTGTTTGGGGTTTAGTCTGTCACTTTTAAAACCTTATGGATGTTCATAGGAGCAGGTATTTTACTATTTTCTGCTCTGAGTATGCCTTGGGTAACTACTCTAAGTGGCCTCCTGTCTGAGCAAAAACAGTACTCTGACCACAGAGGGCAACACCTGATAACAAACTTGATGGCCTTTCTCCATCTGGCACACAATTTTTTGAATGTTACCTCTACTATGCTTTCCTCCTTTTATTTTCTCATTGTATCAAGTGAAAGCAAAATATATTCAGCATCTACACAAGCTAAGCACCAGCCCAAACGTCAGCAAAAGAACGCAAAAGGTGACAGTGTTCATAGAATCATAGAATGGTCTGGGTTGACCCTCCAAAGGTCATCCAGTCCAAACCCCCTGCAGTCAGCAATGGCATCCCCAACAAGATCAGGTTAGTCAGAGCCCTGTTGAGCCTCACTTTGAATATCTCCAAAGATGGGGCCCCAGCCACCTCCCTGGGCAATCTGTACTCAATACTAAGGAAGCTTTACCTGAACACAAAAACACTGCCACTGAGGACATAAGCATTTTGGGAGTCTCTCCAGCAGTTGATTACAATCCAAAGCATCCAACAAAGGGGAGAAAAATAACCCATGGTGCTGATGGGTCTCCTTTGATCAGGCTGAAAAGTCACTCTGCTGTGGTTAATGCCAAAAGTGCCATGAGAGACACACGGGCATTATCATATCATAGAATGGTTTAGGTTAGAAGGGACCTCAAAGCTCATCCAATTCCAACCCCCTGCCATAGGCAGGGACACCTCTCACTAGAACAGGTCACTCAAGGCCCAAAAGCCTGGCCTTGAGCACCTCCAGGGAGGGGGCAGCCACAACCTCCCTGGGCAACCTCTGCCATTGTCTTACCACTCTCACTGTGAGGAACCCTTTCCTAACATCTAGTTTGAATCTCCCCTCTTCCAGTTTTAACTCACTACTCCTTGTCCTATCATTACAAGACCTTGTCAAGAGTCCCTCCGCAGCCTTCCTGTTACCTCCCTTCAGATACCAGCAGGCTTGAGAATCAGTTGGAAAACACTATCTGCTGTCTTGGGCCATGTGAATCCCAAACCATGTAACACAACACCCATTGAAAAATGGCAGATTCATAGACTCTGTTCACAAACATCCATCATTTGAGGTCTCTTCCACCAACTGGGTGATATCATCATCCTGGGCTGCAGCAAGAGCAGTGTGGCCAGCAGGGCAAGGGAAGGGATTCTCCCCTTTTACTCTGCTCTCGACAGACCCCACCTGGAGTCCTGTGTGCAGTTCTGGAGCCCCCAGTACAAGAAGGACATGGAACTGTTAGAGTGAGTTCAGAGGAGGTCATGAAGATGCTCAGAGGGCTGCAGCAGCTCTGCTATGAGGACAGGCTACAAGAGTTGGGGCTCCACAGCCTGGAGAAGAGAAGACTTTAAGGAGATCTTGGAGTGGCCTTCCAGTATCTGAAGGGGTCTACAGGAGGGCTGGGGAGGGACTATTGACAAGGTCTTGTAATGACAGGACAAGGGGTAATGGGTTTAAACTGGAACCAAATTAGATGTTAGGAAGAAGTTCTTTGTAGTGAGGGTGGTGAGACACTGGCACAGGTTGCCCAGAGAGGTTGTGGCTGCTCACACCCTGGAGGTGTTCAAGGCCAGGCTGGATGAGGCCTTGAGCAAACCTGTTCTAGTGGAAGGTGTCTCTGCCTATGGCAGGGGGTTGGAATTGGATGCGCTTCAAGGTCCCTTCTAACCTAAACCATTCTGTGATTCTATGATTCTATCAGGTAGAAGATAGCAGACTTCATACAAAGCATTAATACCACAGCAAGGTCTACTCCGCCTTCATTAATGTCACCACTTTTAAATCCCTACTGCCTCATAATACCTCAGATAGACAGCTTGATTTACAATCTGACTGGCAAAACCAAAACACACACTTTCCTTTCACAGATTATTTTTGGCACAGATATCAAAGTCAGTGCATTTTTTTTATCATTCTCAAACTGCAGCTGAGCATTTGGTCACACATAATCTAAAAATGGACCAGAGTAAGATCTATCAAAAGACAAAGAATGATTTTGCTCGATGGTCTGTCAGCACAGTATCTCTGGCAAACCAAGTCACTGTGATTCACTGCCCAGAAACTTCATAAAGCTCAATGGGTCTGATGGATAGTTCTGGCATATCCACTGTTACTCCTCACCAAAGCTGTTACCCTTCAAATTTTACACTGCCAAGCCACCTAAGTAATGAATTGCTTGTCTGAACCTTCCCACTGCAATGCAGTGAGCTGCACTGTGGTGGGGAACAGAGCAAGTAAAAGAGAGTGCCCTGACAAAAGTGAAATGAAAGATGGGAAAACTCAAAAATGTTTGCATGGAGACTATCACTTTGCAGCTCCCTTCTGAGAAGTTAATGCCAACAGGAACACTACAGGTTCTTGGACATAACACTATTTTAGGAACTGTCAAAAGAATTTCTTCTCATTAAAGGCAGGCAGCTTACCCTTGCTGAAACATCACTGTGAGCTAGTCTCAAAACCAGGACTCAGAAGGAGGGCAAACAGAACACCACTCTTCAGAGAGAACCCATGAACCCAATTCTCAAGCAGTATGTTTCCCCAAAATACACTTCTTTCCCACTTCAGCACTGAAATCTCCAGTTTCTGGATTTCCTACACTGCATATTCCTGCCAAACTCTGCAACACAGCTGCTGCTGCATAAAATTAAGGTAAAGTACAGAGAGCAAAGGCTGAACTTTGTATTGGAATTGGACTTACTGTGACAGTACATTTGCAGGCAGTAAAAGGATTGGTACTATTAATGTAATTTCTACATCCTGTGGTAACCACAATATTAGCCATTAAAACAATCTCCAGTAGTTTCTGTAGTAGCAAAGAGCAGAATGGAACAACATGAATAAATATCACAGCATTCTTGCCCTTGCATTTGACTAGCCAAAACACAGTTTTGATCAGATCCCCATTTGGTGTGCTGCTGGCACTCACAAATCACATATGCAATCAGGACTGCTGCTGTTGTTGCCATCAGCCCACACATACAGTAGCCTTCTCAGCATCTTTCAGAAAGTAATTCCTACCATAATGACTAGAGGAATTATAAACTCAGAATTACTTATTATCTATCTAAAGACAGACCATTAAAGGGGTCAGCACCAGAATACCATAAATAATCTATTGTCACAAATCATTTCACAGTGAGAAATTAAAATGCACCTCATGTGAAAGGCTGAGCGAGCTGGGTCTGTTTAGCCTGGAGAAGAAGAGACTGAGAAAGGATCTCATCAATGCTGATCAATAGCTAAAGGGCAAGTGTCAGGGGGATGGAGCCAGACTCCTCTCAGTGGTGCCCAGTGACAGGACACGGGAGGGGCAATGGACACAAACTTCAACACAGGTGGTTCCATGGAAAAAAAATCTTCACTTTGAGGGTGGAAAAGCACTGGAACAGGCTGCTCAAAGAGGTTGTTGAGTCTCCATCTCCAGAGACATTCAAAACCTGCCTGGGCATGTTGTTGAGTGATTTACTGTAAATGATCCTACTCTAGGCTGAGGCTGGGACTGGGTGATCTTCAGAGGCCACTTCCAACCCCCCCTATTCTGTGTGAAAAGACCAGTCACTCAAATCCTGAGCTCACTATTCATTCTCCTATCCCCCAGTAAAACTCCAGGTGTGCTCTTCTGACAAGAGAACAGAAACATTAGATTCCTACTGTATAACTTTCTACTGCAACAGCACTTTTGACATTATTAAATTTGATATTTTGGTATGTAGAATCTAAAACCTCAGCATTACCCCAGAGGATGCACGAAAGGCTCTCATGCTCCTTGCAGCCACCTGCTGTCACGAATGACCTCTATCAAAGACTAAAAAAAATCAATTTGCTATGGCTAGCAGCATAAAAAACTACAACAATGGAGCTGCAACAAGGGTAATTCCACTCCTTTTAGTCTCTGGGCTGTCAGCCAGACAGCAGGTAGGGCTGGGTGATAGGTTGGACTGGATGATCTTGGAGGTCTCTTTCAACCTGGTTGATTCTATGATTCTATGATTCAACTACCACTAGAAACAGAGAACTTGCCCAGGACATCTTGAGTTGGCCCTGCTGAAAATTAACATTACTGGTTCTCTTAGCTCTTCAACTAATAAAAAGAACTTCTTAGGCAGAAAGTCACAAAAACAGCAGCACAGCACTGAGAAAGCACTTTTTAATTAACCACAGCTACAAAGCTGACCAGAAGAACATCATATGCAGGGCTGAAAGCTACCTTTGGATGCATGTGATCTTAATCTCACTAAAGTCAACAGGAGCCAGCGTGTGCAGCCCGGGAAATAATTTAGTCCATTAAATTCATGCAATTTACATACAATTAGCAGCTTCAGAGTTGTACTTTTGAGGAAAAAAAGAAGATAAAGTAGGTTTAAAATAACCAATTTATCCCCACGTGGCTGGCTATTACTGCTGCAAATTAGGGCAAACTGTCAACTCAAAAGATATCTTTTTAAATCCTTGCAGATTTGTTTAAATAAAAGAAAAATAGCAATATTAAGCTTATGTTTAAAGACAAGCAAAATCTCCATAGACTTAATCTTTGGTTGCAACTAAGGATGCAGTTCTTGCATTGAGGGCTGCTTCTGCTCCCTTCACATCATCCAATTATATCCTCTTTGGAAACATGACACCTGTATGTATATTTTAAAGGCATTAAAGAGGCAGAGATGCCTCAGAAAACAAAAGGCCTTGCAAACAAGGGGAAAAACCCACCCACTGTCACTAGTAGTCTTTTTCTTACTAAAAATATAAATGTTAGGTATGGAATGACACACACATTGTGTGAAAAGTTTGTACACAGTACAAATTTGTGATCTCTCTTATTGATTTAATGAGAATGCCAGCAGCAAGATACCTGCTGGGGCAGAACAGGGTTTGTGATATTTATCATATCCGTCACTGTTACAAGGCAGGCAGGTTCTGTGAGGTGCACTGAGCCACCTGGGAAGTGCTGAACATCTCACCTATTTTTCCCTGAATGAGCCTCTCAGTGAAAGAGGGACAATTTGTTAGTCATGAATTCCAAACGGAGGCAGAAGCTGTGCTGTACAAGCTTTGAAGGTTTATTTTTGCCAAAGTAAGAAGTGCTTCAAGGAAAGAGAGCAACACACTATCAACTACAATTTGGTGCTGCAATTCACAGAAACATCCAGGTTGGAAAAGACCCTCAGGATCACCAAGTCCAACCTATAACTCTACTCTACAAGATTCACCTTAAACCATATCCCTAAGCATCACATCCAAATGACCCTTAACCACGTCCAAGGTTGTTGACTCCACCACCTCCCTGGGAAGCTCATTCCAGTCCCTGACCACTCACTTTGTGAAAAACATTTTCCTAATATTCAATCTAAACCTCCCCAGCCTCATCTTGAGGCTATTCCCCCTTGTTCTGTCTCAAATTACCTGTGAGAAGAGACCAGCAGCAGCCTCTCCACAATGTCCTTTCAGGTAGAATCATAGAATCAGTCAGGGTTGGAAGGGACCACAAGGAGCAGCCAGATCAAACCCCCCAGACATGGGCAGGGACACTCTAGCCCAGATCAGGCTGGCCAGAGCTTCATTCAGCCTGGCCTTAAAACTCCTCCAGGGATGGGGCCTCAACCACCTCCCTGGACAACCCATTCCAGCCTCTCATCACTCTCATGCTGAAGAACATCCTCCTCGTGCCCAGTCTGAATCTCCCCACCTCCAGTTTTGCTCCATGCCCCCTAGTCCTGTCACTCCCTGATAGCCTAAAATGTACCTTCCCAGATAGTTGTAGACAGCAACGAGGTCTCCCCTCAGCCTCCTCTTTTTCAAACTAACCATCTCCAGCTCCCTCAGTCACTCCTCATAAGATTTATTCTCCAAGCCCTTCACAGCTTCATTTCCCTCCTTTGGACCCACTCTAGCACCTCCACATCTCTCTTGTATTGTGGTGCCCAAAACTGAACACAATACACAAGGTGTGGCCTCACCAAAGCTGAGTCCAAGAGGACAATCACCTCCTTGCTCCTTCTGGCCACACCATTTTTAATCCAAGCCAGGATGCCATTGGCCTTCTTGGCTGCCTGGTCACACTGCTGGCTCACATTCAGCTCCTGTCTATTATGACCCCCAGATCTCCAGCCACGTTGCTCCAAGGCTCTAGTGTTGCTTGGGGTTGTTGCTACCCAAGTGCAGGACGTGGCATTTGGCCTTGTTGAAACACATCCCATTAATGTTGATCCATTGGTCTAAGACTATCCAAGACCCTCTGAAGAGCCTGTCTACCCTCATTCAAATCAACACTGTCACCTAACTTGGTGTCATCTGCAAACTTACTGACAACACTCACCATGCCTGAATCAAGGTCATCAATAAAGATGTCAAAAAGAAGCAGGACAATACAGATCCCTGAGGAACACCACTAGTGACCAGCTCTTAACTGGATTTAACTCCACTGACCACCACTCTCTGAGCCCTCCAATCCAGCCAGTGCTTTATTTAAGAGAGTGTGCGAGCAATTTCTCTACAAGAATTTTGTGGGGAATAGTACCAGATTCAGAACCTTGAACCAGTGAATCAACACATACATTAAATCATCCCACTCAGTTTTAAGCATGGAAAAAACACAGAGAGCTTTATGTTAGTCAGGTCAACATCTAGCCAGCACACAGCCTGAACACCAGTACACAGTGATAGAGGGAGAGGGCAATTCAGCAAGAGGGAAGCACCTGCAGAGAGCAGGAATGCTGAGCCAAAGTGTAATGAAGAGAAAAGCCTGGATAATATGAGCCACTGCTCTGGGAAAGACACCAGGAGAGTGCTGTTAAGAAGCCTTGGCAGAACACACTACATTTATTATGTTATGAGTTTAGGAACTCTAATTTTGTATACATACATACACACACACACATGCAGCAGAGTAACCTCTTTCTTTTAACACAAATTAATGTTATTTAATCAAAACAGAGTTTATACAGGAACTCCCTTGAGTTTGGAGGTCTGGACTCCTAAGCAGGAGCAGTTTCTACCAATTGTAATTGCTCAAAACAGCCCCACTGCTACACAGAATATTCACATCCTGATCTCAGAGGAGATTGCAACACCAGTAAGAGTTGAGGTGCCTGCTTTGAACCACTCTGCACTCCCTCAAATACATAGTCCTGTTTACAACTGGTGCTTCAAGTTATCTAGAAATGCAGAGAAGACATTCAAGTCCCTTTGTGAAAACTCTGTCCTAATAAAATCTGGACTAATTTCCTAAAATGACATATTTTGCATAAGACAACAACAACCAGAGGCCGTATTTGATCAGCCAGCATTATTCTGTACAGAGGTTAAATGCTGGATCCAAAGAAAGAAGGGGGAAATCGTGATCTTAAGGATAAAAAAAAATAATCCAGCTTGATAATTATTTTAATAAAAGGGCACACAAGTCAGAAAATCTGAGCAGGTAATCATACAGAAAGTTTTAAGAGACTGTGCTACAAAGGTGTCATTTTGACACACAAGGGTGCAAAGTCAGTGCAAATACACAACCAGTCAGCCACACCAATGTTTCCTTGTGTTATGTTACCATACAAGGAACTTTTCAATCATTTGCTAGATAATAAACAACAATTTCTTAGTGCTCTTTCTAATTAAAAACGTCTATTTGACAAATTTTCTCTCACCTCAAGCCCTGCTTTGCTTAGCACTTGTGGCAGTTCCCTGTCACCTGTAAGCCATAAGACTCAATAACGGCTTAAAGCTTCCCTAACTTTTGTGCTTATGCCTACAGTCCTCCATACAATAAATGTCCACTGGCTACTGTAATTTTTGACTCCAAAGAAGACAGACATTCTCATTGATTATTTATGCTTTTAGTGGTAAACAAGCCCCCCAAAGGGAAGTTTTCAGGGAAGACTGCTCTTCTACTAACCAATCTGGAGCTTACATGTGGCTCTGAGCTGCTCTAGGAGGGAGGAGAAAAAAAAGCTAACTGTCCCTTCACGACCTAATCCGTGGGGAAAGGCAACACAATCCTATCAGTCAAGATGCTCTCCCTTTTCACTCTGCACAAATACACAGAAATGCAACATATGCTGTTTCTTTAAGCAGACTGAGTGTGTTTATTAGGTTTCTGCAATAGTAAACATTATAGATAGCAGCAAACCGCCTATCCTTCAAGGTGAAAAAAAGGTCTTTTACCTCCACAGTGGCCCATTATCATGAATCACTAATGGGCCTCATTAAAACAAAGGCTCCACTCATCTGCATATGTATATGCAGGTATGCATTACAGAAAGACAGGAGCATGCACACATTTTATACGTACAAAACACATATGCATAACAAATCTAAGCTAGATACTCTTCTCTAGCAAACCACCATTAAACAATGCTGAAGGTATTTTATTAAGAACTGAAGAGAGAAAGCATGCATACTGAAAATGTACAAAACACACAGGGTGAACACACAAACTCTGCTGGGGAAAAAAAAAGTTTAGGAAAAGCTGACAATAATAAAAAGCAGATAGCTAAAATCTTACTGCAAACAGCCTAGTTTAAAGCTGGGAGTCTTGAGCATCTATTAAAGTGAAATACAGGATCGTATCAAAGCAAGGCAGAGCATTAAAATAACCAGAAATGGCATAGCTAGAATACTCTCTGTCTAAGTCTAGCAGCAAGAAGGCAAACACACATTTCACACTCTGCATCATGTCACACACCACCTTAATTCAGCTACATTAAAATGACTTTTCCCCAAAGAAAAGCCTGTAGTATGACTATCCCTTTAAAAAGCTCATGTTTTCTCTCTCTGGGTTTTAATAGGAAGAAAAAAAAAATCGAGGCTAAATCAGGAGTTGTAAATTTTTATGCTTAATTTGATAGCTCAGCACTTTTTGCAGTGGAGTTTGCAGCACACAGAGCTGTTTCCTCAGGCTTTCCCGCTGATTTTTCAGCAGGCAGGCATCCTTAAAGCATGCCACGCAGTGTATACACCATTTGTAAAGCATGCTCATCCTCACTTGTTCAGCTTCACGCACCAAATGAGACATGCTTCAGGTTTCTAGGTGCACGTCTCACAACGGTGGTTTAAAATTTTATCACCTAGTTTGCAGGGAACTGAGGCTTTGAATCTCTATTTGAAATACCACCTGAATGGGTGAAACAAATTGGTATTCCACACACAGCCTCCTGCTGTCATTCCACTGTTGGCATGGGACAGTCTTCACCAAGACTTAGAAAACCTCATTCAATATTCCTCTCTGGAGGATCTGACACTTACTGTGAATTCTGCTCTTCAACTTAAATACCAGTGTCTGTGGCAGGCCAATTCTATCATTGCAGATACAGCATCCCTCAGGCGAGGTCCAACCTTTCTCTTGCAGTGCACCCAGGGATTAGCTTGACTTCCCCTAAATTCTCTCCAGTGCACAGTACGAGCTAATCTTTCCTGTAGGAAGCAGGAGATGGGGTTGCCATGACAACAGAGCACATTCTAGCAGTGGGACCACTGAGATGAGCTGCAAAGACGACAGTGAAACATGCACTCAGCCTTCCTCCAGGGCTACGGGCTTCTTCCTCCAGGATTTAATTCCCCTGCAAGTTTACTGGCAGGCTAGGAGGTTGATTAGCTATGTATTTTGCTACGGGGGGGTTACTGGTTAAGAATATGGTTGAGAGATCATAGCATTATTTAATGAAAGTGCCATTCCTGCTTACATTAAATTGCTGATTTTTAAAAGCAGCGTGACTGCTTTCAAACCACTACTTGTTCATACACATTAGTGCTACACTTGTCCACGCTAACATCTCACTGCAACAAAGAAAAAGGAGTAAAGTCGCAAGCCCAGTCCTGTGCTTCAGCTCTGGGTTTCCAGCGTATTGAGCACACAGTCTGCTTTTAATGGCTTTACACTCACACACACACATGCACACAAAGAGCACGGCATAACATCTGTGTTTGAAGCTCAAAGGTTTCTGCTGATGGGGGAGGGGATACAGAGAAAAGCGAATCACAGCAGCCACGTGTCCTACACAAGTGACAAAACAGCCACAATGAGCTTTGGGAGCCTTGTTCATCAGGCAAAAGAAAATTGAATAATCCATACTGCAAACACCAGCTATTTACTGCCCCGCAGTAAGGTCTGGAGCCTATGCTTTAGGCATCTTTTTCTCAATGAGAACAATGGAAAGCTGTTACAGTCCCTGCATTTCAATCATTTGCACGTTTTTAATTGTTCAATCAAAATTTCACGCTGAGGCTTTTCCTTTGTCTTTTAATTTCTCTTACCAAGCCACACAACGCATTACTGTGGTAAACTCCTGGAGACTGGAACATGACTATGTCTTCTCCTGTTATTTCAGACATAAGCATATCTCAGTGAGCTTTCCACATTGCAGACACAGTAACTGAGAGTGTAAGGCCAGTGTTTAATCATGGTTTTAGTCATCCATTTGCACACAACAGATTCTTTCCTCTGTGCTTTTGCTCTCAAGCACCTAATGCACGTGGCTATACACAGGGCACCCCACCAGCAGGGTAAGACACACCAGTCCCCTCAGTACCTGTAAATTAGGCTTGACCTGAGTACTAAAAGAGCTGCAGATGAGTCAAATCTACACCATCTGAATCCACATTTCTCTCTGGAAATTGAGAATCTCTGACATATGAAAGGGAGCCCAGAGGCTGCATTTAGCCAGAACTCCTCTGGGTAGGGGAGGTGGAGATGGGCAGCTGTGTAACAGCTTCCTCTGTACAGTGAACCATACAGGACAGCTGACAGGTTAGTCCCAACTAACTAAGCTCTAATAAAACACATGATGCTGGGAATAAGGCTTAGGTTTGGGAGAGAAGGTGCCTTTTTCGTGGAGGCACTTTGCTGCCTGGAATGAGTAAGGAAGTTGTTGGGAAGACAAAGTTGCTGAGGGCATGGGGAAGCTCTGGTTGAGATCTCTAAATTATTATCAAATCACTGTTTTTTACCTGGTGCTACATTAACTGCATTTACAGTGAGAAGCTCCACCTCCCAAAAAACCCCAACCAAACAGAAAGCAGACAATTTACGTTCCATGTAATTCTGCAACCTTGAAAAGTATCTCAGTGTTACACAACCCTTCCAGTTTCACCTTAATTTGGATCTTAGCCTGCATCAGGAATACACACACCCAAAACAGTATCCCTCTCAATCTGCTGGCTCTGACTCATCCCACAGCTTGCTGCGAAGATGAATTACACCACACAGTACAGCACCTGTATTTATTATCATCTAATTAGTGGTTTTTCTCTCTCTCTCTCTTCCCCACCCTCCCATTTTTCCCACTCATGCTCTATGCAACTGGAGAAATGCCAAACCATGTAAGTGACATATGGTTTTGCTTTTGAAATCAGCCAGCCAGAATTCCCAAATACTGAAAAATCTTTGGCTAAGTAATTTTCAGCTCGAGAGACAATATTTTACACCTTCAATTCCACTGGGGAACACTGATATTTGTAGGCATGCAAATTGGTTTGAAGAAAAAGGGCATATAATCAGATGTTGAATGATGTTACAGATTTTTCCCTGTCATACACTGTCTCCTCACAATGTGAAAAGAACAGTTAACAGCAAGATTAATGCTGTGAAAATAGCTA
Source organism: Pogoniulus pusillus (assembly GCF_015220805.1). Taxonomy (NCBI): domain Eukaryota; kingdom Metazoa; phylum Chordata; class Aves; order Piciformes; family Lybiidae; genus Pogoniulus; species Pogoniulus pusillus. The sequence goes on from NC_087297.1 coordinate 7,272,070, forward strand.
AACTACTATTATGGTTAATGAAAGTTCCGTTTCTTTTTTTGTTTCACAAACTATGACTGCAGAAATCAGTAAACATTGCCCTTAGCACGCAAACATTAATTTCTCAGTGCTCATGTGTGAAACTTCCATTTAATAATGCTGGATCTTTTGTTTCTAGACACTCATTCTTTCCACCAAATACGAAATACAAGTAGTATGTTCCTTTTGTTGTTGGATAGGGGATGGATTCCCCTAGCAGCAGCCTAAACGAGTAGCAGCCAGTTACTAAAATGGTCCAAATGAACCCTGAGCACCTTCTTCTGAAACTTCTTGGGGTGTATTTCAGAAGAATACCCAAATCATTCCCACAGCAGGAACGCCTCCTTATACACACACAGAGAAACAGAAGCACCTAAAGTGTGCAAAGTTCAGAGCTATCCTGGAAATCCAAGAGCTCACAGGTACCCTACTGCATGCAGACACATCTAGGTATACCCAGGGAAAGACAACTGCCACAGTGAACATAGGTGGAGCATGCCAGAACCACAGAATTAACCAGGTTGGAAAAGACCTCTGTGATCATCAAGTCCAATCTATCACCTAACCCTTCTAATCAACTAAACCATGGTACTAAGTGCCTCATCCAACCTCCCCTTAAACACCTCCAGGGATGGGGACTCCACCACCTCCCTGGACAGCCCATTCCAATGCCAATCACTCTTGCTGTGAAGAACTTCTTCCTTATATCTGGCCTAAACCTGCCCTGGCACAGCTTGAGGCTGTGTCCTCTTTTTCTGTCACTGGGTGCCTGAGAGAAGAAACCAACCCCCACCTGGCTACAACCTCCCTTCAGGTAGTTGTAGACAGCAATGAGGTCTGCCCTGAGCCTCCTCTTCTCCAGGCTGGACATCGCCAGCTCCCTCAGCCTCTCCTTGTAGGGCTGTGCTCCAGCCCTCTCACCAGCCTTGCTGCCCTTCTCTGGACACAAAGCAAATTGTTTTGGTTGGGAAACACCTCTAAGGTCATTGAGTCCAACCATCAACCTAACGCCACTGTTAAACCATGTCCCAAAGTGCCATGGGTAAATATTTTTTGAGCAAGATAAAATGAAATTAAGCAATCCACCCCAAATAAGGAACAACACTTACATGTCACATACTAGGAGCAAAGCAGCACACTTCTAAGGCTCGAGTAACCAGCTCTAGGTGCTTAGCACAAATAAGCTGCTCCCACAGCTAAAAAGGTAGAGTCTACCTCTATCAAGGTTGAAATCTGATTTTTGCCCTTGTCTACACTCTTACTTGGGAGGAGGATGAGAGGTGAATACACAACAGCCACTTTTCCTCTCAACAGGACACCCACAGTTTAAAGACAAGACGTGGGAGCCCAGAAGACACATCCTGTCCTACGTTTCTGCATGAATTCACAGCTTTGGACACAAATGAGGAGTCTGAGGATTTCATGTTGAAAACAAACAGGAAAAGAGACAGGAAAATAAAACCATATATAGGTGCAACATGAAAAGTTGACATGAGAAAAGCGAGATTTCTGGTTTGATTTCTTGTTCTTCTTCTTTGCTATGCTTAACTGTGAAATTACCATTGAATTCTCATTGCCATTATATAGTTTCTGTACATAGCTGTTCACAGTGCCCTTTGAAATCTGTGGATGAAAGGAAATATCAATCTTCTTTTTAAGAACTATTCATCTGAGATTAAACAGTGTTAAATGCTGGGCGCTGAACAAAAGGTTTAAGCACATGTAAGACTTGCTGAAATAGAGCAACAGTGCCCAGTACTTTACAGGATCAAACCTGTGATTTGGGGGTTTAAAATCCCTAATTCCCTATTCTTTCCCTATATTTAAACATATCTTGGTACCTCAGATCCTGCTTTTGTCAGATGAATTCCCTATATGAAACACAGAGTGACCTTCAGTCCTGGTGCAGTGATAAATCAAGAAGCAGCCTACACCAGTGCAAGCTGTACCACCACCTTCTGACAGCAAAGAGAAGCAGAATACACATAAATATGTAAAGGAAAAAAATGCTTTAGCATTTCAAGAGTGTAACAGAACTGTTCTGAAATGCAATCTTATTTCTGGAAAAATGTCTTATAGTTAAGCATTTTCCTTCTGGACTTTTATCCTTTGGATCATACAGGCAATCAGCACCTATCTATGGCATGTCTTACACTGTTTTCCTTAGAATCAACCAGGTTGGAAGAGACCTCCAAGCTCATCCAGTCCAACCTAGCACCAGCCCTAGCCAATCAACCAGTCCATAGCACTAAATGCCTCATCCAGGCTTACGCCTGAACACCTTCAGGGACAGTGACTCCACCACCTCCCTGGGCAGCCCATTCCAATGCCAATCACTCTCTTTGGCAAGAACTTCCTCCTAACATCCAGCCTAGACCTCCCCAGCACAGCTGCAGACTGTGTCCCCTTCTTCTGTTGCTGGTTGCCTGGCAGAAGAGTCCAACCCCACCTAGCTACAGCCTCCCTTCAGGTACTTGTAGACAGCAATGAGCTCTGCCCTGAGCCTCCTCTTCTCCAGGCTGCACACCCCCAGCTCCCTCAGCCTTTCCTCACAGGGCTCTGCTCCAGGCCCCTCACCAGCTTTGTCGCCCTCCTGTGGACACATTCCAGTACCTCAACATCTTTCTTGACTTGAGGAGCCCAGAACTGGACACAGCACTCAAGGTGTGGCCTGAGCAGTGCTGAGTAGAGGGGCAGAATAACCTCCCTTGTCCTGCTGGCCACACTGCTCCTGATCCAGGCCAGAATGCCATTGGCTCTCTTAGCCACCTGGGCACACTGCTGGCTCATGTTCAGCTATTATCTACCAGTACCCCCAGGTCCCTTTCTTCCTGTCTACTCTCCAGCCACCCTGCCCCCTGCACTGTGGCTCCTCTCCATTCATTGACTTTACTCCAGGTTTACAGACAGGAGTAGGTATTAGCAGAATCAGTGTTCATGAATGTTGAAGCCAATAATTTTGTTAGCACTGACACATATTAGGAGATATTAATTTTTTATATGCCAAACAATCTCAATGCCTGTGTTTTCATTCCAGTACAAACAACCTCTCCTTGCAAAAAAACTGTAATAAAATTTCATCTTCTTAAACAAATGTTTTGCCTTTTGCTAATGTAGTACCAAATGCTGAAGTACTCATTGAAGGGATAAGCTACCCCACTGTGAAACACAGGCAAGATTAAATGACATTAAATGATTTCTACACTGAAATCAGAAAGGAAAGATGAAGTCAGATATTCTCAGTCAGATAATTCTTTTTAATTTTTTTCTAGATCTCTAAGATTAGTTTGTCAGATTAGGAGTGGAGAGAAAAGAAAAATGCTCTTTCAAAGATCTGTTTCTAAAAGCTGAGTTTCATACCTTTCTTACATGGGCAACAGAGCTGGACTGAGTAATCTCCAGGTGTACCCTCCACATTCAACTGTTCTGTGAGTATCTGAGTTCCATGGGCTAATCTGTGGTGATACAGTGTCTGGTGAGTGAGACTAAAAGTGAAAGATTCCTCCACACTCATGTCTGGCAGACATTCAAATAGAGGGTTTACAGCAAACAAGACTTTGAAGTACACATTAATGCTAGCACTAAACCCTTACCACTCTTCTGCAAGAGGAAAAGAACTGATACTCTGTCCTGACCCTGACACCAGGCAAGAGCTAGAGGTGTGACTAAGAAAAGTGAGCCTGCTTCCCTGACTGACCCTCCCACCATCCAGACACCTTTAGGTCAGATGTTGTATAAACCAAATCTTGTACTGCTTGGCTCTATTGTCAACTTTGTGGAACACACTGGGAATAGGTTCTGGCCTTTGGACTGATTAGATCAGGTTGACCTCTATCCATGCTGCATAACACTCGCTGCATCATGCATGCTGCCTGGCAACCCCAGCTGAGACACACATACCACAGCCCTCTGCAGCAGTGGTCGTGAAAGCACAACAATGACACTGCACTGCAATGTCCATGTCCTCAGAGGGATGTGGTTGTCTTGCTCCCTTGAGAAGCCTAAATGTGAACCAGCAGTAGATCCTGGTCTCTTCTCACAGGTAATTAATGACAGAAAAGAGGGAATGGCCTCAAGCTGCACCAGGGTAGGTTTAGGCTGGACATTAGGAAAAAAAAATTAACTTAATGAGTGGGCAGACACTGGAAGAGACTGCCCAAGGAAGTGGTGGAGTTACCGTCCCTGTAGGGGTTTAAAGGTCACTTAGATATGGTGCTTAGTGATGCGGTGCTTAACGATGTAATTTAGTGGTGACTTTGGCAGAGCACAGTGAATCATAGAATCACTGAACCAACCAGGTTGGAAGAGACCTCCAAGATCATCCAGTCCAACCTAGCACCCAGCCCTGTCTAATCAACTAGACCATGGCACTGAGTGCCTCATCCAGGCTTTTCTTGAACACTCCCAGGGACAGCAACTCCACCAGCTCCCTGGGCAGCCCATTCCAATGCCAGTCACTCTCTCTGGGAAGAACTTCCTCCTAACATCTAGCCTAGACCTCCCCTGGCACAACTTGAGACTCTCAGTGGTCTTTTTCAACTTGACTGATTCTGTGCTTCTGCATGGATATGGTGTGTATGATACAGGGATCAGACAATTAATAGCCTAAAGACTCATCCTTGCCTTCAAAAGCTTTTCAGGACTTCTCCACTGGTTTTTTTTGTTTGTTTGTTTTTTTTTTTCCAAACCTATAATAAGCATTTGGCATCAATAATTCTATTTTGTGATGCACAAAGAAGTATTTACTTATTCTGGTCATGACCTCTGTTAATTCCATCAGATTGCCCACATGTTTTGTATTATGAAAGACACTAAGTAATTTGTCCTTCTTAAACATCTCCACACCACTTATGACTTTGCAAATGTCAAAATCATGCCTTTTCCAGGTGAGAGAGTCAATCCATGTAGTTGCTTCTCTCATGGAGAACAATTTCATGTTTGATCTTCCTTATCACCTTTCTCCACACCTTTTCCTCTTTTTGAAAAATAAAAGGAGGGCAGAATGGCACTGCAGGTACATCAATTTACACAGGATGTGACAGGAATGTAAGAGCTGCTGTGCTGGGTCAGACAGAGTGCATTTTGCCTAGCATCCTGTCTTCAGCATGGTGAAAAGGAGATGCTGCTGCTCACTGTTCCACTATCTGCTTCTTTCCTGGTGTATCTAGTATTAAGCCCTATATGAAGTGTCCTCCTTCAATCTGCAGTGTCATCAGGCTTGTCTGCTTTTCCCATCTGCTGACTTAACATCTCCCTACAAATCTCACTAAACCCCTGGTTTTGGTACTGCTTCTACCAATCCCTAACACTGATGTTTTCCGGCCACACAGTTCCAGCTGGTCTAACATCTACACACAAATCCTGTTTAACTCAGCCACACTAGCTGGTCTAACATCTACACACAAATCCTGTTTAACTCAGCCACACTAGCTGGTCTAACATCTACACACAAATCCTGTTTAACTCAGCCACACTAGCTGGTCTAACATCTACACACAAATCCTGTTTAACTCAGCCACACTAGCTGGTCTAACATCTACACACAAATCCTGTTTAACTCTTATCTTCAGAGCTACTTGAAAAAAGTTCTTAAACAGACCATTTGTAAGCCGTTACTGAGCTCTGAGCTGATGTTTTCATGGATCTATTCACTATCCCCCTAATATTTTATTCCCAGGTGGGAAGAGGCACTCACAGCCCTTGCAGACTGTATACAATTTGAGGATTGCAGCTCTGCATTATTTACACTTTGCATTCACCACAGCTGAGTTTGTAATTTTAACATCCAGTACTATGAGATTCTTCTGTAACTCTTTACAATCAGGACTTGTTCTGTGATCCTAAGTAACTTGTCTTGTGAAGAGGTGGCACCTTGCTCTCCAAGCCTTTTTCCTTTTCAACAGTGAGAGCCCTACTGCAAATCCATTTAGACTCCACTGCTGACCTTTATCCACTAAAGTATCTCAGTTTTTATTCTTATTCTGGTTTTCTGATTTGTCACCCACTTACATACTACAGAGCTTTTAGGAGAGGCCTCCTTAAAAGCTCTAAACAACCCAGATGGATTATTCTGGGGGCTGCCTTTATTTCCAACAGATTACACTGGATCAAGCAAGCTGAAATAGCCCAGCACAGAGCTGGGAGAGAGCTAACAATTAAACTGAGTGAATGTGTGGGTGTTCAGTGCTCCACCTTGCAGACCTTGACCCTTTCCTGAAAGAATTACCCTACACCAGCCACAAGCTCAGGAACTCTTTCACTAATAGTTTTGACTCTTAACAGGTCTCTGTGTTTCTACAGTGGGTTCTTATGCTCCTGCACAGAATCCCTGCTCTTCAGGGCACTTTCTCCCAATGTGACCAGTGAAAAGCTCTGATTTCTTTATTTGCAGTTCCATGGATATAAGCTGCAACATTGCAAGATTCACATTTGCTGCCTTCAATTTTAATGCAAGGTGCTTTGAAGGTCAGGTCATTTTTATCCACCTAAATGCAAATATGAGCTCTAAACAACACATTTGCAAATAGGAAATTCCAGGCCAAAGCATTTAAAACATTTAAATTAAATATGACCTGGGTACTACCACAGAAAGGTTGCATTTAGCACCATGTAAATGTGAACAAACTAAAATACTTAGTATTCTGAAACCTATTTGCACAGAGATAAGAGCTCATTTCCAGATCTGATTTCCAAGCTCACTGCTATTTCTGATACACAATTTATTTCCTTTCTGTATGTTGCTTCTAATATTTACATTTAGCACTCTTTAAAAAGCCAAATGAATTTCATAGACTGCTAGAATTGTCAGGGCTAGAAGGGACTTTAAGATCACTAGCTCCAAACCCGCTGCCATGGGCAGGGACACCTCACTCTAGATCAGGTTGCTCAGAGCCACGTCCAGCCTGGCCTTAAACACCTCCAGGGACGAAGCTTCCACCAACTTCCTCGGCAACCTGTTCCAGTGTCTCACCACCCTCATGGGGAAGAATATCTTCCAAACACCCAATCTGAATCGACCTACTCCTAGTTTTGCTCCATTCCCCCCAGTCCTGTAACTCCCTGACACCCTAAAAAGTCCCTCACCAGCTTACTTGTAGCCCCCTTCAGATACTGGAAGGCCACAACAAGGTCTCCTCAGAGTTGCCTTCTCTCTAGACTGAACAGCCACAACTCTCTCAATCTGTTTCTATAGCAGAGGAGGTCCAGCCCTCTGCTCATCCTCATGGCCCTTCTTTGGACACACTCCAGCACCATCCAGATCCTTCTTGTAACAGGGGCTCCAGAACTGGACACAGCAGCAAGAAGATTGCTCAAAGGCTAACTAATTATGGGAATTTTCCTCTAAAACTCTGTGTCTGTGTCTCTAATCAACCCAAATGGGGCAGGCTAGCAGCATGTTGTCAGACAAAAAAAAAAGTAACCAAATGAAGATGAGCAGTGTATTTATTGCTTAGATCTTCTAGTGTCGATAGCTTCAGTCAGAAAGCAGCATCTCTAGGCCACACTACCTGCCCTGGCTTTTCCAGATGATCTCAAAACTCCAGGAAATCCAAGTGTTTATTGCTCAAGCACTGAAGAAATTCAAATGCCACCTTTAGTTAAGAAAAGAAAACCTAATCTAAATTGGCTTTATGGAAATAGTTTTTGCTTCATCACTGATATTTATGATATTATGGGATATGGATTAATTTGAAGGATTACCAGTAAATACACCAGGGCTTACTTCTTCTGGCCCACTCTTCTCTGCTTATTTTCCACATTTATTTCCTATCCAGGAGCAGAAATTGCCCTATTGGAAGATGTCTTCTGCATGCATAAATTATTTTCCACTATCTTAAAAAAACACTCAAACAACAAACCAAACCCAGAGCATAATGCAATTGCCATAGATATTATCAATATGATAGATGCTTTTTATAGTGCTCATAGTTTCAAATGAAATTAGTATTAGAAGCGGCATCAAATTTCCTCCCTACTGCTCCATATCATGTCACTAGAGCACTTTGGATGACCTACCGTGCATTTCTGTGTTTGAATCTGTAAGGTCTGTTTCCAGTGTAACAGAAATCTATTTTTCCCCCAATATTATATTTGGTCATTTTAAAATCATAGAATCAGCCAGGTTGGAAGAGACCTCCAAGATCATCCAGTCCAACCTAGCACCAGCCCTAGCCAATCAACCAGAACATGGCACTAAGTGCCTCATCCAGGCTTACGCCTGAACACCTTCAGGGACAGTGACTCCACCACCTCCCTGGGCAGCCCATTCCAATGCCAATCACTCTCTCTGGTCAGAACTCCCTCCTAACATCCAGCCTAGACCTCCCCAGCACAGCTTCAGACTGTGTCCCCTTGTTCTGTTGCTGCTTGCCTGGCAGAAGAGCCCAACCCCACCTGGCTACAGCCTCCCTTCAGGTAGTTGTAGACAGCAATGAGCTCTGCCCTGAGCCTCCTCTTCTCCAGGCTGCACACCCCCAGCTCCCTCAGCCTCTCCTCACAGGGCTCTGCTCCAGGCCCCTCACCAGCTTTGTCGCCCTCCTGTGGACACCTTCCAGTACCTCAACATCTCTCTTGACTTGAGGAGCCCAGAGCTGGACACAGCACTCAAGGTGTGGCCTGAGCAGTGCTGAGTACAAGGGCAGAATAACCTCCCTTGTCCTGCTGGCCACACTGTTCCTGATCCAGGGCAGGATGCCATTGGCTCTCTTGGCCACCTGGGTACACTGCTGGCTCATGTTCAGCTACTATCTACCAGTACCCCCAGGTCCCAAATCTTACAACCTTTGTCCCCGTATCTATCAATTTAAGTCATAGAATAATAGAATGGTTTGTTTTGGAAAGGACCTTAGAGATCATCTAGTTACAATCCCTTACCACAGACAGAGACACCTTCCACTAGACCATATTGCTCAAGGCCTCATCCAACCTAGCTTTGAATGCCTCCAGGGAGGAGACATCCACAACTTGGGCAACCTCTTCTAGTGTCCCACCACCCTCACTGTAAAGAACTTCATGCCAAGAACACGAGGTCAAACAGGATACAATAAGGAGAAGACATCACAGGGGAAAGAAGTGTTCTTTGATGCTCAGGGGTGGAGCAGCAGTGACAGAAAGTCAGTGTTGAGGAGAAGGATACCAATGCCTAAAAAAAATGAAACAGGATAAACAATACATAGTGAGATGTCTGCACCAAACAGACCAATATTGCCTGAGTTTCCCAGTCATGCCAGGCAGGAAGTTCTAGTTAATGTTCCTTGAACAGTGTTAGGAATTCAGAGCCAGAGAACATATTTTAAGTAATTTCCATTTTAAAGACCACAGCAAATAACAATGTTTACATGAAAGACATTGATGTTTCAGCAGGAGCTGCCATTTATGACAGACATACAGGGAAATCAAGGTGAGGGAAGAAGAAAAGTGACACTGTGTTAATGGCCCAGCAGAGTGACTAAAAAGCATTCCAGCTCTCCATCTTTTCAAACCTAAGGATGAATGTTTGATAAAAGACCAAAAGCAATAATAGCAAAAATGAAGCAGTTTATGTTCTTCTTTGTGTAACTACCACAAGAGGCAAGAAAGATCTGCTAGCCAGCTCTGGCTTCACAAAACAGCATATTGAAGGGACACAGAACAAGGCAAAAGAGCTGAACACTGAAATGCTCATTCTGGCTCGGTATGGGTCCATATATTTTTAAGATATTTACTCCTGTTACCCCACACCTGCTCAAATGAAAACTGAAGAAGAGAATGAAGTGGAGCTAAAGTGCAAGCTGTAAAACAGATGCTCTTCAAACACCCAGTTAGACAGATGGATCCAAAACCTTGTTTAAATCACAGCTGATCTGTACTCCAATACTTGCACTGGTTCTTTGCTACAAGGTGCATATCAGGAAGGCTTGTACGAGATGCTGAAGCAACAGCATACCAAGAGGACATGAGGAAGAATAGGAAGAAGACTTATATCCTCTCAGTGTTTCCAGCTAGTTCCAAAGCTCTGTTAATTTTCATCACCAGATATATAAATAATCATTCTTTGGCCCTGGTAGGAGCAACAGCTAAACTCAGTTTCCAGAGGGGAATTATCAAACTGTCATTTAAATTGTCACTTTACATTCTCACCAGAAGGGATTGCAGTTGACTGATTCAATTTCTCATCTGGCATTAGATTCGAAGAATTATAGGAAGTAAATATTCCAAGGACACCTACCCTGCAGTAAATCAATTTATGCATTGCAGATAAAGAAAACAAATAAACAAAAGCTGAAACATGAAAGCATTACCTGAGTCATTACTTTGGCTGCTGACTCCATCAGCTAGCTAATTCTCACAGACAGACATTAACGCTGAGGAACATCTCACATGGACAGAACAGAGACTGAGCCACAAAAATGATCTGAGAGTATTCACTAGAGAGTAGGAAAGTGGGGGGAAAGGAATGTCACATCCATAGAGTATTCTAATGCTCAGAGCAAAGCACTCTCCATGTGGATAGCAAGGTAGTAGAAAAAAACTATCACGTCAACTAAGGACTGGTATTTTCTCTCCTCTCATGCTTTGAGAAAAGCAAACATTTAATCAGTGCATTTGTGAAAACCAGACTCCAATACTTTGCACAAAAGAGAGGAACAGCACTACCTGAATGAATTCTATGTATTGTCTACCCTAAGACATCATCATTTGGACAAACAGCAACAAAAGGACTGCTCAAAGGCTAAGAAAGCAGTGTAAGACCATTTGAGGACCCCTGGTGTACAGCTGATTGCAGTGACAAGTGCATGGTTAGGACTAGGGGCTGGAATTCCATTCATTCTCATCTGTCTCCAGTGGATGTCTTTAAGGCTTCTGTGACCTTCCAATTAAAGAAATTAAAACAGGCAAAGTTATAGTAAATGCATGATGGGGTAGAGTAGCCAAATCTTGAGGAATTCAAGTGCCATTTGCTTCCCAATCACACGGTTGGTGTCTCCAAACCAGAAATGCCAGCAAGTGGTGCCCCCTTGCAAGTCAAAACTGGTGTGGCTAAGACTGATGGCTGGTCTGGCTTCCAGCCTAGCCCCATCCATGGAGTGAGATGCGTGGGGCATTGTTGTTAGTTCCCACACTACGCAGCAGTTCTGATACTCCCACTAGTAAACACGATTCAGGAAGACTGCTCCCCACCAACGCTCAGGTTACATAACAGCTTTGATTAAATCAGGAGGAGAATGGTAACATTTCCCCCTACATTTCAGGCTTAAAGCCAAAAGTCCCTCTTATGTTAGCATTTAATTTTTGTTCACATTTCCTGACACCAAAAGACTAAAAGGTGATGGATGCAAAGAGAATCGCTTACTGCAGCCAGAGTCCTGGGGTCCTGGTGCTCCAGCGAGACGCGTGCCTCTGGCTGGTTTGTGCAAAGCCAGTGCACTGGTTTGACATTGCCAGAAGCCATGTCTTGCAGGGCTGCCTGTAACACCTGCGTCTCCACTGAGCCTTGCCTCCAAGGCATGTGCATGGATGTCACTCCACACAGAAGAGGGAGATGAGGGTGGCACAAGCAGCCAAGCTGGTGTGTCCAGCTGCAGCACAAAGGGGCAAGCCTATGTGTCCAAGTGTATTTGGAAGAGGCAGGAACACGCAGTTCAGGCAGTGATTCCCTCACTATTTACTTTTTCTTTACAAGAACCCCATCAAACAGAGGCAGGCTTTTGGTTTAGAGAGATTCTTCTCAGTATCTGAGAGAGGTTAAAGAGAGCGAGAAAGTGTCAGCAGAGTACAAGAATCACAGAAACATTTAGGTGGGAAAAGACCCCCAGAATCATCAAGTCCAGCCCATAACTTTACTCTATAAGATGCACCCTAAACCATATCCCCAAGCACCACATCCAAACGACTTTTAAACATATCTAGGTGTTTAAAACCACCTCCCTGGGGAGCCCATTGCAATGCCTGACTACTCTTGCTGTGAAAAAGATTTTCCTAATATCTAGTCGAAACCTACCGAGTGGCAGCTTCAGGCCATTCCCTCTTGTTCTATAACAAGGTAGAACAAGAACCTCATTGATGCCTACAACTACCTCAAGGGAGGCTGTAGCCAGGTGGGGTTGGGATCTTCTGCTAGGCAATGAGCAACAGAACAAGAGGACACAGTCTCAAGTTGTGACAGGGGAGGTCTAGGTTGGATGTTAGGAAGAAGCTCTTGCCAGAGAGAGTGATTGGCATTGGAATGGGCTGCCCAGGGAGCTGGTGGAGTCGCTGTCCCTGGAGGTGTTCAAGAAAAGCCTGGATGAGGCACTTAGTGCCATGGTCTGGTTGACTGGCTCGGGTTGAGTGCTAGGTCGGACTGGATGATCTTGGAGGTCTCTTCCAACCTGGTTGATTCTATGATTCTAAGAAGTAGAGAGGAAAAAGGGCAGAGGTGAAAAGCCAAGGACTTAACCATTTTGTCCTCAAGCTGTTTCTCTTTTGGTTGGATAGTTTGCTTTTTCAAGTGTTTCTGCTCAATATACATCCATGTGCAAGTGCATCAGCACTTACATGCCATGGCTTGTACCAGGTCACCAGTATGCCAGGCATTGTGCCCATACATAGCAATAAACTCCCTGGCCTAAAAGCTTATTGCTTTGTCAAGAGAAACAGAAAACAGATAGATTTAAAGCAGTATTATCACCTCCACTCTCTAGAAAGGGATCAAGAGTAAGGGAAATCAAGAGACTTGACTGGGACAAAGGTAACCAGGAAAAAAAAAAACAAAACCCACTGACTCCAGTTCTGCACCCCCACCTTTCATGACCAGGGCTTGCACACTGGTCTCTTCCACAGTGCCATTTTTACTGTCTAGCCATTTCCTTCCACCACTCAAAAAAGATTTTTTTTTCAGAGGTACTTCATTTTTGTCTAAGCTGTTTGTTTCTTTGTACAACTACTGATGCATCCAACAATGTAGTCTACTTTTGAGGGGGAAGGGGAAAGAAGAGAATAACAAGCTGCCAGGATGGTTGAACTGAGCATGGTTCACAAAATGATCAGGTACTTTGCAGTGAAGGATTCTACTTCACCTGAGGGCAAAATGTTTATTAGGCAACTGGAGAAGGTAAAACAGAGATTCAGGTTGCAGTTAGCCTTTATGTTGGCTCATTATAGTAACTAGCACAATGCAGAGTGAAATTCAAACAGCAGGCTCACAATAACAGCATGCAATGAACACTGCCTTTTCTCCTTGTTCTGCTATAGATTGTCTCTCTGATGCTGTTAGGAGGAAGGAATTCCCTCTCTGCCTTTATCTGCAGGACTTTCCTTGCTCAGTACTAGTGAATAACATCAAGTATTTGACACATAGGTGTGGTGCCTGGAAATCTAAAAACAAGCACAAATAATCACAGTGGGTCAAACAAATTCATCTTGCTCAGTAATACAGTTCTAAGCAGATGCTGAGCAAAAGGCCCTGGGAAAAGTAAAATATGATGATCCCTCTCCTAGTACATCCTTGCAGCTTCCAGAAAATCAATATTTTATGATCTTCTCTGAGTAAAGATTTTTTAAACTTGTATTGAATTGCCATCAGTTGATCTATGCTTCAGGACTATGTTCACTCCACTTCTGAACTGCTCATTTTCTCAGCTTCTGCAAGATTCTGTGACAATAATCCCACAACTTAATGATGTCCTGTGTGCAAAAATGTCTTTTGATTCATATGATCTCACTCCCTGACCATTTAAGAGTCTCTACTTCCTGCAGTCCTATAGGACCCCTTCAGATATTGAAATGTAGTTATAAAGTCTCCTCTGAGCCTTCTCTCCAGGCTGACCAGTCTCAATTCTTTCAGCCTGTCTTCACAGGAGGGGTGCTCCAGCCTCTCTGTCCCTCTTCTGGACCTGCCCCAGCAGGTCCCTGTCTGTCATCTGCTGGGAGCTCCAGAGCTGGATGCAGTACTCCAGGTGAAGTTTCACCACAGCAGAGTGGCAGAATCACCTCTCTAAGTCTTCTGGCCACAGTGCTTTTGATGCAGCCTACTATGAGACTGCCCTCCTGGGCTGTAAGTGCCCGTTGTTGGCTCATCTATTCCAGACATCATTCTGCAGCATTTAAGCAGAGATTGAAGAAGTAGCAAAGATGTTTAGCTAACATTTCTCCTTAAGTGTTCAAATGAGAAATCAGTTTATGTACATCAGCTTTAGCAGCTGTAGAATGGGAAGTTCAGATCTGCTCCTCTTCCAGATAAAGCTACTACACACAAGGGATTTCTATGAAAAACATCAGCTGTTTGCAAAGCTCACACCAGTGGGTCTGATGGGCTGGGCGCACACCACAGGCTTTTGGGATACACATCTTTCCAGTTAAGAGATCCTACACAGGACTACAGCAGTATGCCTTTAATTCTCCCCTCCCCCGTTTAGGAGACACCTCTAAGAAACGTGAGGGAACACAACAGATCTCAGCTTTTGCATTGTAAATAAGGACAACACAAGTTCATAAGAAAGCTTAGTCCCAATGAATATGAAGTGTACACTGCTGAAATTAAACATAGAAACAGGTAGGAAGCCAATCTGTTCATTCAGTAAACAATAAAACATCAAACCCAGGATGCATTTTAACTGTGTCTGCACACTACAGATGATACAGTTCAGGCTTTAGCTTTTTCCCAGTATGAAAAGATGCTGGCAGTCATACAGTGGTTACTATTTGAGAAGATCCCCAGGAGATGGTATTTATTTAGGTAGAAAACTGTTTCCAAGGATAGCCTCACGGGAGATTCAGTACATCTCTTCCTGAGCTTCCCAAGGGGACAGCAGTCAGACAATCTCGCTTCAGCATCCTTCAGTGTAACACAAATAACATAATGCAGGACATTCACTCAGGACATGCAGACAGCCACTGTCAGCATCTCATTAGGCTGTCACGGGAAGTAAAGGCTTCAGATACAGGGATATTAACATTCCAGCCACTGAATCCATGGTACATATAAAAGCCATCTTTTCCCTGCACATATTTATGTGCCTGTTATTCAGTACCAGAGGGAAACCCTTTTCGAGGCTGTTTTTCACCCAACTTGCACCACACAAACCCAAGTCCTATCTCTAAGCCACAGGCCTGAGGCCAATCTACTTATAGACAGCCTAGCCTAAAGTGAAATAGAGTATATGGACTCAGCTAATAAAACCAGCACTATAGATGGCTTTCTCCAGCATATTATCCATATCCAGTTCACTGAATAGCTGGTATTTAATTAATGCATTTCATATGAACACAGCATCTAAATACTTTTCCAGTTGCCAAGGCTTCTGATCTCACACAAAGTGAGAATAAGCCCAGAAATTCAAGTCATTTACCCAGGATTTTACTTTCATGCTTCCAAGTGCCCCAAATGAAAGCCTCAAATTCTCAAAAATGATTAAAGAAGTCATACATATGTACATAGGTATAGACATATCCATAAATCTGCATTTTGTTTAGCAAAATGACTTTTTGCATTTCATTTAGGTGTTTCTTTGGGTCTTGCTTGAATAAGCATTTCTGCTTCCAGCTCTCCTAAATAAAAATCAACCACATTTCCTGGAGAACTGAAACAAAAAATTAAACAAAGAAACAAAAAAAAAGCTTTTATGGTCCTAAGGATGCTTTAATTGTGAATTCAGTCAAATCTGTTGGCTATATCTGCAAGCTTGAGAGAGGGCTGGGAATCTTGCAGTGAACAATGTTCCTCTCATTTACTCCTAATGCCTGAACCGTGTCTCTGGCTGAGGTCCCAGCCAGAGACAGTGGTGAGCATAGTGAGTGCTAATAAACTGTCGTTTGACTTCTCGTCCTCTCCTCTCAGGGAAAGGAAGGCAAAGGATGGAAATTTGCCACACTCTCTACCCAATGGAACAAGGAAATAAAGTGCCTTTCCCTAGTCCAGATATTCTTTTTTGCCCTCAAACCTACTACTTGCAGAAACAAACACTTCTGGGGCAAGGATACCTAGGAATTCAAACATCTGGAAAAAATGCCATGCCAGCTCCAGCCCTTCTGCCTCAGAATTCCATTTAAACACTGTATTTTAGAGCTAAAAAGAAAAACACTGCCATTAGTTTTGCTACACTGAGACTCTGCAATGCCCCATTAGCCTCACATAGCTTACATCTGCTTTTACTTAAATACCAAAACACAACAGCTCACGCTCACAGAGTCATAGAATTGTCAGGGTTGGAAGGGACCTCAAGGATCAGCCATTTACAACCCCTCTGCCATGGCCAGGACACCTCATGCTAGATCGGGCTGCTCAGAGCCACATCCAGTCTGGCCTTAAACACCTCCAGGGATGAGGCTTCCACCACCTTCCTGGGCAACCTGTTCCAGTGTCTCACCACCCTCATGGGGAAGAACTTCTTCCTAACTTCCAATCTGAATCTACCCACTTCTGTTTTGCTCCACTCCCCCCAGTCCTATCACTACCCAACATCCTAAAAAGTCCCTCCCCAGCTTCCTGTAGGCCCCCATTTTATTTGGCTGATTTGATGTGTTTGTTTTGACCAAGAAGCAGTTTCTGGCACCTGACTGCAGAGAAGTCTCCGGAAAAAGACTCCTGTGTAATGTAACATGTCCCTCCTTTTGTCCCAACAAACACACTCCTGTTCCAGTTATGAATAACTGGGCCTACAGGAAATAGAGTAATCTAATTCCCACTTGTTGTTGGAAATTTAAAAAGCATCATACTGAGGTCATTTAAAAGAGGGCTTGAAGATGGCTTTGTTTTCTGAGAAATAAAAATAACCCTCAAAGGCAGATGGAATTCAATAATGCCATAAGAAGCCATTAACTGCAGAACAATTTCATTAAAACATTGTTTGCTGCAAGGTTAATCACTAAGAAATATATTCTCTCCAGTGAATTACATTATAATATACTTGGTGAATAGAGTTGACCATCTTTTAAGTCACTTTCCAATTGTTCCACGTTGCAACTCTTCCCTACTTCAGTTAAATGCTAGTTCATTAAAAACGACTCTGAGATGTTAAAAGTTTCAGAGCATTAAAAGGATACACCTCACAAAGCAAACACTGTTTAATAACAAGCACTTTCTTTTGGAGAGAGCATTTTTAATACTTGCAGAAATAATTGCTGTTGGCAGAATTTTGATATCAGTAGACCTCTAGTGGCTATTACAGTAATTGATGATTGGATTACTTTTCTTCTTTAAAACGTTCTCTTCAGAAATCGAAACCAGGAGAAAACACAGGAGCAGGAGTGCAGCAAAATGTTACTCAAGTGAAAAACCAAACAACAAAACAAAAAAATCCACAAACCCGAAATACAGTAACTTATAGAATGGTTTGGCTTGGAAGGACCCTCTGAAGGTCATCTTGTACAACCCTGCTGCAGTCAGCAGGGATATCCACCACTAGATCAGGTTGCTCAGAGCCTTGCAAGCCTGACCTTGTTCATCTCCAGGGATGGGTCCTCAACTGCCTTCCTGTTGCAGTGTTCCACCACCCTTCTCAGTTTTCTTATCTGAGCTGCTCTCTCCAGTAGAACCAGCTAAGTAGCCAGGAAAAGGCAGATAAACTGTGGGTAGTGATGCAGAGGAGGATGAAAGGTGATGACTGGGGTCTTGCTGAACCACAGCCTGTACCTCCCTGGAGAGTCCTCTTCCTCACCTCTGCTACACCTGGGCCTGGTTTTTTAATCTGAGCTGCAATTGTGAGCTACAGAACATGATAATGTATCAAATATGATAATAAAAATAATGATGATATTGTTTTCAGAAGCTGTGCTGAGTCTTTTTAGTGAAGTGTCAGCATCCTATATAGGAAGCAATCATCATTTTCCCATTTTAACATGTTCCCACAAACAGCCCCTCCATCCATAATCATCCTGGCATCATCCCAGTAGGGTTTCTCCCTGGTTTTCACAGCCCCTATCCTGGTTCATTTCAGCCTAAGCAAGAGCAGATGCAGGCCCATCCAAAGCCAAGGAACCAAAATGTCAGGTAGATTATACTGTAAGGGAAGGAAGAGGAAAAACCTATCCAGAACAATCAAGGAGCAAACTGGTGAGACCAGTATGGACCTCAGTGCAGTGCAGACACTGCAGAGCATCTCCCTTGTTCCCAGAACTGCTTGGACACCAACAGACCTGTGTTGGACCCAACTGTCGGTTTAGATTTTCTCTGTTTCCCACTTCCCCTCCCATCTCAAGCAAACAGGAACAGGTCAGGCAGTGGCACAGGCTGCCCAGGGAGGTGGTGCAGTCAGTGTCCCTGGAGGTGTTCAAGAAATGTGTGGCCATGGGCACTGTGGGACATGGTTTAAAGGCCATGGTCGTCCTAGGTTGACTGTTGGACTCAATGATCTTAGAGGTATTTTCCAACCAAACTAATTCCATGATTCTATGAACTTGTTTCTAACATCCAATCTACACTTCTCTAACTTCAAACCATTGCCTCTCATCCTATTCACTGCAGGCTTTTGGAAACAGTCCCTCTGCAGCCCTTTTGTAGCCCAATTCAGATACTGGAAGGCTGTTCTGAGGTCTTCCCAGAGACTTCTCTCCTCCAGGCTGAAACATCTTATTTCACACCTGAGCATTCAGAGGACTGGTTCTCACTGGTTTCAAGAAAACACCTTTACAAATCTAGTCATCAAAATCCAAACTGAAGTCAGCAGTGACTGTTTTTAAATTGCCTGATATTAACTCAAATATATTTGCCAAACCCTCCGAGGGAGCTATTTACAGGTTGAGTTTTAAATGGTTAGGAATGCACCACCTCACTCCCCAGCCAGGACTGTTCATTATCAAATCACCTCTTTGCCTATGAGTTGTTGCCAAACTTAGCATTAAGTTTGGCTGAGCAGCCTGGAAGCTACTGGAAGCCCTGCAGAAGCTTTCTGCTGTGTGCCAGCAGAGATAACCTGCCGCTGCAAGGCTGGGTCAGCTGTAGGTGTTCTGATTAATTTACCAGGACTCTTTGTGCTTCTGAGCAAACAGCTACAAATTGGAAACTGAAAAGTATCTTGGTTCCCAGGATTTACCACGTCTCAGGATCTGAGCACACTGTGGAAGCACACTGTTGATTATTCTTTATTCTTTCTATTAAAACAGTATTTTCCTTTATTCTCCAACCCCAGGAGCTATACTGTGCAGAAACGTGATGAGCTTACAGCTCAGATGATTCTTGCCAAGACAAACATTCATCCAAAACTCCTGTCCTGCTCCTCCAAAGCTTTCTGCAAGCCAGAAGCTGGGGAGAGCCAGACCTTCTGGACAACCTTCATCTCTTCCAGTACCTTCCTGGTTACAGTCTCTCTGGAAACAGAGCAGTAGGAAGCAGCACAAAGGGGAACAGCTTCATTTAACTGAGCTTCTCGTTGCAACTAAGCACATAAGCATGAGGTAGTAAATTCAGTGGAAATGCAGTAGGTTTGCACCCCCTTCCATACATGTTTGAATCTGTTCTGAGATGGACCAAGAGAGGTAAGAGTGTCAGCACTGCCATTTGAGAGCTAATAATGAAAAACTCTGTGTTTAAGGCACCTTCTGCACTCAGCTCATGCTGAGGGGATTCCAGCTCAAGGCAGAGCCTGCAGCAGACAGGAATCAGAGTAACTGATGAAACTATTCGTTACTGATTCTCCTGCCAATATGCCCTATGTGTTGCAAGGTTCATTGGTTCTTTTTAACCACTCGTCGAAACTTGTTTGGGCTGAAGATGCACATGTGCAGTACCTGAGACTCCAACACCAGCTAGAAAGAACTTGGAACCTGGGTTCAAACTTAAACATCAGAGATATTTATGTTTTTAAACAAGGACTTGAAAGGGTCCACTGATGGCCATGTTTAAAGCAATGAAAGGAACTCACTGGGAGTTTGTAATTTTGCCAAAGCTTGTCTGGACAGGATCTATTCAGATAAGGAGAAACTAGATCACGATCCCAAATCCTAAGCCAAGGTCTCAGCTTGGAAACATTAGCATCTCATAGATTTCCTATGGCTTCTTAGGTAATCACAGACAGCAGAGTGCTTACCAGAGAGAAAGCTTCTGGCCTATCCGCACAGCTATCCTCTCTTCTCCTACACCAACATGTCACTAAAAGCAGCCAGCACACTTAAGGACAAGCTGAGCTACAGCACATAAAGATGCTCCTACTTCCAATACTTTGGGCCAATCCATATGTTCTACTCATTCTCATAATCTGGTATGTTTAGGGAATCTAATTTAAAGTAGTAAAGACTATCTCACAAGATGTAGGTGGACCTTAAAATACCCTCCAGATTTCTGGCCAGTGTAAAAGCTGCTCCTCTTCAATAGCAAAGGAGTGGATTTGTGGAAAGAAGGAAAAAACAACCAGCTTCTATACATAGCCAGTGCTGAATCAGTCTGAACACACAGGGAAACAACAAATACAAATCATTTTCAGGCTTCAGGGCCAAGCCCCATCCTTCCATGCCAAAAGCTGGTCACATTTTATTAAAGAATAGTGCAGATCTAACATAAGGTAGATTTTTTCCCACTAACTCTACAGCTCATTCCCATTAGAGCATGTAGTTGCCAAAACCCCTCTATCACCTGTGTTCACTCTCATGAGAGAAATATGAAAGTGATGTCCTCCCTCTTCTTTACTCAGTCACCAGAGTTCCTGGACACATTACTTACAGCCATCAATAAATTCCAGCACTGCTAAATTGGTAACTCAATTTATTAAACCACATCTTCTGGACTATTTCGTTTTCTTTATTTCACAGCCTGCAAGTTATGTTCTGGCCTTCAGTCATATTGCTGCCAACTTCTGATACCTCCAGCCTCTAAATAATATATATTGCTGTGACTCAAGGCAACAGCCATTCTTCTCTTGTCAAAGACCCATCCTTGCTTCATTTCCCTAGCTCCCCTGGCCTTCTGATTTAGCTAGGAAGATGGGAGAGTAACCTTTCTGAGCTTTGCTATTCAAAGAATCAGCCAGGTTGGAAGAGACCTCCAAGACCACCCAGTCCAACCTAGCACCCAGCCCTAGCCAGTCAACCAGACCATGGCACTAAATGCCTCAGCCAGGCTTTGCCTGAACACTTCCAGGGATGGCAACTCCACCACCTCCCTGGGCATCCCATTCCAATGCCAATCACTCTCTCTGGCCAGAATTTCCTCCTGACATCCAGCCTAGACCTCCCCCAGCACAACCTGAGACTGTGTCCCCTTCTTCTGTTGCTGCTTGCCTGGCAGAAGAGCCCAACCCCACCTAGCTGCAGCCTCCCTTCAGGTACTTGTAGACAGCAATGAGCTCTGCCCTGAGCCTCCTCTGCTGCAGGCTGCACACCCCCAGCTCCCTCAGCCTCTCCTCACAGGGCTGTGCTCCAGGCCCCTCACCAGCTTTGTCGCCCTCCTGTGGACACCTTCCAGTACTGCAACATCTCTCTTGAATGAAGGAGCCCAAAACAGGCCATACTCAGGGTGTGGCCTGACCAGTGCTGAGTACAGGGGCAGAATAACCTCCCTTGTCCTGCTGGCCACACTGTTCCTGATCCAGGGCAGGATGCCATTGGCTCTCCTGCCCACCTGGGCACACTGCTGGCTCATGTTCAGCTACTATCTACCAGTACCCCCAGGTCCCTCTCTGCCTGGCTGCTCTCAGCCACTCTGTCCCCAGCCTGTAGTGCTGCTTGGGGTTGTTGTGGCCAAAGTGTAGAACACTGCACTTGGTCTTGTTAAATCTCATCCTCCTGGCCTCTGCCCACCCATCCAGCCTGGCAAGGTCCCTCTGCTAATAGCTCTAAGCAGTCTGGATTACTGATGCTGTGAGGCACTGGAAAAGGCTTTCATGTGTTGTGTGGATGGGTACATTCAGCGAAGTCGGTAATATTCGCCCCCCACAGTGCTCCCGGCTGAAAATGCTCCCTTTAGTATTACTACTTAGAACAATAAAGCTACTGAATCAGGCCTTCAACTCAATGCACAGGCAAACACCCTCAGACTGCTTTGAAAAAGCTACTCCACATGCAGAGGGTGGGTGGAAGAGGTGACAGCGTCTCCTCTGGAAGGCAGACAACATAATATGGCACATCACTTATGCCACCTTTCTGACTCGCTGGTGTGCCAGAACAGATTTTGTAGCACTGAAATCAGGCAGGTGTTTACCTGGAGAATGTATAGTGGGTGGACATTGGCAGGCATTCTTCGTTACCTTTGCCTAATAAAGTTAAGACTATGTTCTTTATACTTACAGGGATGGACTGACAACTATCAACCACCACACCACAGCAATCAATAGTGCAGACAGAAAATAAGAGCAGATCTTCATTTGCTATGAACCACTGTAGGCTCACCATGAATATGATGCAAGACATCTAAATTTGCCTGCTCTGACATTTCCCTTTCACACAGCAGCAAGCACTCTTTTAAACAGCTTCTTTGTGGAGTAGATGAGAACTTGCAAACCTTCACCAAGAGCAGCACTTTCAAAGGCACAAATAGCAGAAGAGTGCTGTCTCTCCTGTTACTTCTCTGCAGGAGTTAAAGGTCTAACTACCGTTTACGCCTCTGCCAAGCCCCTCATTGCTGCCTCCCTTC
Organism: Pogoniulus pusillus; assembly: GCF_015220805.1. NCBI lineage: Eukaryota > Metazoa > Chordata > Aves > Piciformes > Lybiidae > Pogoniulus > Pogoniulus pusillus. Next base: position 7,294,607 of record NC_087297.1, read on the forward strand.
CTGTTTGAGAGACAACTCTTTGGAACACTGTTTTTTCTTGCTTCTAAAACTGACTTTCTCTTCTCATACTCAGAATTCAAGTCAGAAATCAGCATGAAGATAGCTTATCTTTCTGTTTGCTCTACTCCAGGTTATTCTCATGGAATTACACGTCTTTCAGCCATCAGCACCTCTTTCTTTTGCTACCATTCTCCTCTGCTGTGACACAGCTTCAGCTGGCAAATAATTAAATAGCAAGTTTTGAGACTTCAGTATTTCAGACCTCCTTAGACTGAGAACTAAGGATTATTATAACTGTTTCTCTCTTGTCAAAACCCACACACACAAAAAAACTGCCTCAGTGTTCTTTCCTAAGAACTACATGAACCTGCAGGAAAAAAGTTTCTTACCACTCTGACCCCAATGCACAAAGCTGTTCATTCCATAATCCATGTCTTTGTCTAGGTATCTTGATGCTTAGATGATAGCAGGGGGGGAAATAAGCCCTTTAACAATGAAGGCAGATAAAGGAAAGGTGGCTAGGGAACATGGAAGACAAGGAAGTGATTTGAGACAGTCAGCATGGCTTCACCAAGGCTGGCAGCTTTCTTCGATTGAGTGACAACACCAGTGAGAAAGGAAAGAGATGCAGCCCATCTGGACTTCTGTAAGGCAGGAGCAGACCCAGAGGAGGTCCAGGAAAATGTTCAGTGATGGAACACTTCTGCTGTGGAGAAAGGCTGAGAGTGGCATTGTTCAGGCTGGAGAAGGCTCCAGAGAGACCTTACTGTGGCTTCTAAGAAAGGTGGGCACAGACTCTTTAAACACAGCCAGTAGCAACAGGACCAAGAGTAATGGTTTTAAACAGAAAAGAGTGGATTCAGAACAGGTATAAGGGTTTTTTACAGTGGCAGTGGTGAAACACTGGGACAATGGTCCAGAGAGGTCATAGCCCTGGAAACATTCCAGATCAGGTGGATGAGGCTTTGAGCAACCTAATCTAATTGAATACATCCCTGCTCATTGCAGGTGGGTTAGATTAGATGGCATTTAGAGGTTCCTTCCAACACAAACCAATTCTGCTCTTCTAAACATTCGGACATGGTATTTCTGTACTCTGAGATGATCTCTAATTAGAGTACATGAAAATATATCATCTGCTTAATAGCAGATTCCCATGCTGCAAAGCTCTGCCTCTCTTTAGTGATCAGTTTACTTAGAAATAGATATCTATAGAAGGAGATACATATACATAAGAGAAATAGAGATTTATAAATATGCTTATGAAACATACAAATAGAAAATCTATTCTTAGCAATAGATACTTCTGTGTACACTTGAATTAGCTTTGTGCTTGCTTCCATATTGTGGGATGAAGTATACAACCAGGCCAACATGCAACCCAGTGCTAACTTTATTTTTAATCAATGCTGCTGGGAAAACAACCTTGGCAAGTTCAATTTCTGCTACTCACTAAGCAGCCTTCCTAACCCTCTGCTCTCTGGATTTGTCCTCAGAACTGATTTCTGTTCACATCTGTGTGTGCAGCCAGAAACAAATGGCAAGGCATGCACTGACTCACATAGGAAAGCAGAGCAAGTGAAATCTTCCTGCCTTTAAGAGTGCTGAAGGGGGATGAGCTTCACTTCCAGCAGAAATAATGGAGGAATCAGGAGAGTGGTTTTCTCCTCATTTTTTTTCATTCAGGTTTAAAGAGTAGCTAATTGCACTACTCCCAAGAGGTAATCAGGCAGCATGGCAGACTAGATTTCTTCCTGACCCACAAGACTGGAATATCTCAAAAGAAACTCATTATTATTCAGAGAAGTTTATTCTTCAGGGTAGGAACTGTTCTAAAAAACAAATTGTTATTGCCCTTCTATACAGATACAAAGAAAAAGATCCTCAGATATTGGCACAGCTAACATCTGCTCTCTCTATCATATATGTGTACTTGATGGTAGGTTTGGGGTCTTACTAGCCAGGCTGTTCACACCCAGGTATTACCCAGCTCATGTGTCACACGAGGCCCTTGGGAATCTTCAGCTAAGAAGCAATTGGCTTTTGTTCTTTTACAGTATGCTGGTTTGGTGTGCCACATGCCTGACCTGGGACATTCCAACTGTTCTCCTCCGCACAGTACCTGGAGTGCTGTGTGCAGCTCTGGAGCTCCCAACACAAGAAGGACATGGAACTGTTAGAGCGAGTCCAGAGGAGGCCACAAAGATGCTCAGAGGGCTACAGCAGCTCTGCTAAGAGGACAGGCTATGAGAGTTAGGGCTTTGCAGCCTGGAGAAGAGAAGGCTTTGAGGAGACCTTATAGTGGCCTTCCAGTATCTGACAGGGGTTAACAGGAAGGCTGGGGAGGGACTATTGCCAAGGTGTTATAATGACAGGACAAGGGGTAATGGGTTTAAACTGGCAGAGGGGAGATTTAAACTAGATGTTAGGAAAGGGTTTTTCACAGGAGGTTGTGCCTGCTCCCTCTCTGGAGGTGTTCAAGGCCAGGTTGGATGAGGCCTTGGGCAGGCTGCTCTAGTGGGAGGTGTCCCTGCCGATGGCATGGGGTTGGAACTGGCTGAGCTTTGAGGGCCCTTCACAATCTAAACCAGTCTATGATTCTGTGATAGAGCCACATCATATCGTCCTCTTCTACTGACAAAAGCTCATACCAAGCATCTATGAACGCAGCAGATGCCTCCTTAAAACAACAAAAAGCCATAGATAGAACAGAACTGCCCCACAGACTACCAACTGCTCCTCACAGCTTTCTCAGAGTGTGTGTAATTAGCTACAAAAGTCTGTCTCTCTGGAAGGGTGCTCCTTCAGCAACCAGCACTGGTCAGTGGAGAAACTCACACATTTCCCAGCAAGCTGTTAACCAGCCACCAAGTGCTAAATAAATTTGTAAGAGAGCAGGGCTGTATTTTAGTGTGTTGATGCTAAATGTGATCATTCTTGTATCTGGTTCCAGTCAACCTGCAAACTATCACTTTTGTCTTTCTCACAACCATCAGGCTATCAGCATTCATGAATACTTGAAGGACATCACTGGAGTTTAGCCCTATACTGAAGCTTTCAGAATGATTATATCACTTAGAATCATAGAATCAACCAGGTTGGAAAAGACCTCCAAGATCATCCAGTCCAACCTAGCACCCAGCCCTAGCCAGTCAACCAAACCATGGCACTAAGTGCCTCAGCCAGGCTCTTCTTCAACATCTCCAGGGTGGCAACTCCACCACCTCCCTGGGCAGCCCATTCCAATGCCAATCACTCTCCCTGCCAACAACTTCCTCCTAACATCCAGCCTAGACCTCCCCCAGCACAACTTGAGACTGTGTCCCCTTCTTCTGTTGCTGGTTGCCTGGCAGAAGAGACCAACCCCACCTGGCTACAGCCTCCCTTCAGGTAGTTGTAGACAGCAATGAGCTCTGCCCTGAGCCTCCTCTTCTGCAGGCTGCACACCCCCAGCTCCCTCAGCCTCTCCTCACAGGGCTCTGCTCCAGGCCCCTCAGCAGCTTTGTCACCCCCTTCCAGACACCTTCGAGCACCTCAACACCTCTCTTGACTTGAGGAGCCCAGAACTGGACACAGCACTCAAGGTGTGGCCTAACCAGTGCTGAGTAGAGGGGCAGAATAACCTCCCTTGTCCTGCTGGCCACACTGTTTCTGATCCAGGCCAGGATGCCATTGGCTCTTCTGCCCACTTAGGCACTCTGCTGGCTCATGTTTACTTCTTCCACACTGCCAGAGAGAGCATACCCCTCTGCCATAAAATTATAAATATGGTTACTGTTTGACAACACAAAATCAAATACTTAAAGACATCACAGTTCTCAGGAAAACACCACAGAATTACAGAAACATTCAGGCTGGAAAAAGCCCTCAGGATAACCAAGTCCAACCCATAACCCTACTCCACAAGGTGCACCCTTACCTATATCCTCAAGCACCGCATCCAAACAACTTTTAAACACATCCAGGGTTGGTGTCTCTCTATCATCACTTCCTATCTGCTAAATCTTACTGAGCTATCATGCTGACAAAGCAGTAATCTCTTTTGGTAATCACAGTATTTGCATTTGGTTAAAAGAAGAAAAATTACTCCTCTCATTTTAAACATTCAGCCTTACAAACCTTTTATCAAAGAAGCACTTTAAAGAAAACTCCATTCTACAAAAAAATCTTTCAGAAGACAGCCCAGTGTCTTCAGGGAATTTCCTGTTCAGAAAAAAAAATTAATAGCTTCCTTAATTAAAACATAACACAGGGAAGAATTAATGGCTGCATTTAATTTTCTTTAAAGCACGTTGTTTTAGGTTCCTTTTACTGAAATAAAAATGCTCTGTTGTAATATCCTACGTTAAATGTAATGGGGGAAAAAAAAGTGGAGTCAATGCCCATCATTCATTTTAACAGCAGTGGTGAAAAAACTCTATCTATGGTGCAAAGAAGCAGATCAAATGGGGGACAGAGTGGCTGGGGATAGAGCAGCTGGAGAGCAGCCAGGCAGAAAGGGACCTGAGGGTACTGGTAGATAGTAGCTGAACATGAGGCAGCAGTGTGCCCAGGTGGGCAGGAGAACCAATGGCATCCTGCCCTGGATCAGGAACAGTGTGGCCAGCAGGACAAGGGAGGTTATTCTGCCCCAGTGACTCAGCACTGGTCAGGCCACACCTTGAGTGCTGTGTCCAGTTCTGGGCTCCTCAAGTCAAGAAAGATGTTGAGGTACTGGAAGGTGGCCACAGGAGGGTGACAAAGCTGGTGAGGGGCCTGGAGCACAGCCCTGTGAGGAGAGGCTGAGGGAGCTGGGGGTGTGCAGCCTGCAGAAGAGGAGGCTGAGGGCAGAGCTCATTGCTATCTACAACTACCTGAAGGGAGGCTGTAGCCAGGTGGGGTTGGGCTCTTCTGCCAGGCAAGCAGCAACAGAAGAAGGGGACACAGTCTCAAGTTGTGCTGGGGGAGGTCTAGGCTGGATGTCAGGAGGAAATTCTGGCCAGAGAGAGTGATTGGCATTGGAATGGGCTGCCCAGGGAGGTGGTGGAGTCACCATTCCTGGAGCTGTACAAGAAAAGCCTGGATGGGGCACTTACTGCCATGGTCTAGTTGATTGGCTAGGGCTGGATGATAGGTTGGACTGGATGATCTCTTCCAACCCGGTTGATTCTACAATTCTCTGAAGTGAAACCAAGCAATCTGTGCACATAGTCCCTGCTAAAGGCAGTGGGTACATAGAAAAAGATAAACTGGGTGAAGTGTCTGTAGTGGATAACAAAACTGAATCCCTGCACCAAAATGGCTCTCCTTAATTTTGATGTTCTAGAGCAATGGGAGGGGAAAGCCTAAGAAGTGCTAAGGTAAGGGAAAATAACAAAGAAAATCAATCAAAAGCAAAGCAGTGCTTTCAGAAACCCCACTAAGCTTTGTAACAAGGGTTTGCATACTGAAGAAAAAAGCAAATTTGCTCTCTTCAGTCCCTGTGTGAGGAAGGGATAGTTTGGTTGGTCAAGGTTACTGTCAAAGTGATCTATCCTTTGAGAAAGGACCTGTATAACCCTGTTTGGAAGGTGCAAAAGGACACAGGTCTGAAGCCAGTCTTCTACACAGGGGTAGGCTTCACTTACCCCTAGACTGCTGATGTGAAAAAGAATGGCTGTGAGTAAATGGCCTGCAAGCATTTTAGCATTACTTGTGAATAGATAATTCTAATTTCTCAGCTATTATTGGCTGCAAGTATTCCCTGATGTAATTATGGAGTAATAGCTGAGAACTTGATTGCAACCAACAGTTAGTAGTTTGCTGCTAACAAGGCAAACATGACAAACAATTTTGAGGCAATTATTGCCATTACAAGCCACACTCAATTGTTCAAGGCAAGCATAATAGAAAGTGACAGTTGTGCAGCTGGGAGGGTGGTGGGGAGCAGGATTGTTCTCTGGTTGCAGCAGACCAGTTAGACTGTAGCAGAGAGTCTGCTCAATGCATAATTCATGTTTAATAATATTTTAGTCTCTAAAGCAAATTACAGTATAAGATAAAAAACAAACAAAGGCATGTCAAAGGAAAGAACACAAGTTATTGAAACGGGAGAGAAGACTCAGAAGCAAAATGGAGCACAGGGGGAGACAGTCAGCACAAGCACCTCAGGAGATGCTTGCAACTCTCAAATGAAAACACTAAGAGTCAGTTATAAAGGTAATGCATTTGTCACACCTCAGTTTTAGGGGTCACAGGCTCACAGGATTTTAGGGGTTGGAAAGGACCCAAGGAGATCATTGAGTCCAACTCAGCTGCCAGAGCAGGACAATCCTATCTAACACAGACCACGGAGGAACACATCCAGACTGGCCTTGAAAGTCTCCAGAGAAGGAGACTCCACAACCTCCCTGGGGAGCCAGTTCCTGTGCCCTGGGACCCTCACAGTAAATAAGTTCTCCCTTGTGTTGAGGTGGAACCTCCTGTGCTGCAGCTCACACCCATTGCTCCTTGTCCTATCCCAGGGAGCAGTGAGCAGAGCCTATCCCCCTCCTCTTTGACAACCAGCCCTCAGATATTTACAAACATTTATTAGATCCCCTCTCAGTCTTCTCCAGATTAAAAAGCCCCTGGTTTGAGACCCTTGCCTGATTAGGCAAGTCCACTGAGTTACTGAAGTTCTGTTAGCTCCTTCCATTAATCAGGAGGGAGGAAAGAGTGCTCTCCAAGGAGAGACACTGATGCCTTGCTCTTGCCAAATCTGACTTATACAGGGAGTCAAAGGGAGATTTTCATCATACAATAGAAGTGCCTCACGTATTAGCTCAGTATTCATGACAATCACATACCAGCTGCCTTGTCAGCAGCCAGTACATTAAAATACTTGATTTGCTGAAAATTCAATCTGGCTTTCCTTAATGATGTTAAGGACTGAAAGTTTCTCGTGCAGCTGCACCAACACTGCAAGCGTTTGCCCAGACTCAGTACAATACATTATCACTGACATCATAACGCTGCTTGAGTGTCATTACAGTGCCATTCATGCTGCCTTTTGCACTACTAGGGCATCATCTCTAAAGAAGTCATTAAGACACCACTGAAATTAGATTTCCACAAGTCTCTGGCCTCCCACTCTTGTTTTTACCATTTTCTTAACCATCTTGTTGTATTACATCTAAGCAGATATGGTGGGCCAGATCACCCCAGGTGTAGCTCCACTCAAGCAAAATAATGTTAGTTACTGTATGCCAGGCTCTCAGGTCCACTTTAGTTCTGCTGAGGTGGGGATGACAATAATTTTCTCTGATAGAGCACTATAACTAACTCCCTATCTGAGGAAACCTCTGTGTTTTTGACATGTAAGTTAACACTTCAGTGCAGCACACAGACTTAGAACAGTGCACATGTAGTCTGCTGTCTTTTGCTTTATTCAGTAATGAAGTTGGTGCTTGCAAAAGGTGGCAGACGGACAGCTGCAGAGACAGAAGACCTTTGCTTACCCTGAGAATAGACTGCTGGGCAGCCAGAGCAGAAACCTTCCTCTCTGGCTAGTTTGTCTCAGTCCTTGCTGTCAGGACATGGTTGTTTTCTTCATTCAGTCTCTGCTGTGCTTCCCAGAACAGGGCAAAGGTAAAACCTGTTCACAAAGGTAGGCTTTCCCCTTCAGGGAAACTACAGCAAGATGACAAAGGACGGGGCACAGAGTGTTATATTGCTGGCATTGCCTGGATGTTACTGTGCTCCTCTTCTACTGCCAGGAGACAGACACGTCCTAGTTCCCAGTCAGAAGAGCACCATTTATTATTTCATCCTTAATTGTAAAAAGTGAGATTGTTGTCCAAAGTGTTGCAAGTTTCACTGGCTTAAGCAAGACTGGAAGGTCTGAATATTCCACTAAATTCAGTCAGTTCTCCTGGCCCCAGTTCAAATGTAAATTTAAATGGTCTGCAAACCTTTCCCGCTGTCTGTGGTCTGAAACAAGGGCAAAAGGGTTTGGTCCAGCAATACCAGAGTCCCTGAAGCATTATGAGGAGGAAAGAGAAATCAGAGACAGCAGCTCTCAAGCAGGAGCTTTGCCTGCAGATGAGTGGTATGCAGGGCTGGCTCCAAAGAACCAGCTCAGGGCAAGGGAGCTGCAGCATGCATAGGGAAGCAAGAAAACAGGGTCAAGCAAGGGGAGTGGGTGCAAAAGAGAAAGGAACACACCACCAATTTGCAGTCCCATTATCCAGCAGCTGATGGAGAAAGCAGCTCTGAGACACTGGGAACCAGATAGCCCTACCCCATTCCCAGCTGGGGAACGAACCAATTGCAAATTAGAGCTGCTTTCCTTTTCTAACTCTGCAGGGAAGAGCAGCAGCTCTTTCCCAACTCCTCCCCCATCGTTGCAGCAGCCCCGCAGGTGCTCAGGATGTTATTTTCAGCCATTCAGCAGCAGGTGGGACTCAAGGCCCTGTTCTTTAAAAGGGTACAAAGGCTAATTTAAAGTGGAAGCTGTCCTTCCTCGTACTGTGGCAACTTCAGTGCTATGGATACAATTCACCAACTTTCCCTAGTTCTCATTTCTTCCCCAAGACCTTATTGCCTTTCAACTTACTATGCTTTGCAGAAGAAATCTCATGAAGACTCCACGTCTTTGCTGGCAGTAGATGGGTGCTGGTACTGCACAACACACATACCTTCCATCTTGATCCTCTACTTCTCAGCATTTTTCCTATCTGCCATGACATTTCTGAGTGGAGAAATCTATTGCTTTCAGATGATACTCTCTCAGACTGGTACTCTCTCAGATTTGCCTTTATTCTATGCAGATTCAAACAACCTAACCATGAAAACAGAACATAAAGTACTAGACTGGAAGACACTGAGAAAGCTTAGATGAAATTTTCTAGTATGAGCTCTGCAATTGAATGCCAAATCCAAATACCCAGCTAAATACAACACAAATAAAGCCTCAAGGGAAGAGATTATGGAAGTATCTTGCTCCTTATATGCAGAGAGTGTCAGCATTCACCTATGATAAACTGAAATGGAAGAGAAGCCACTATCTACACCTCAATGGGTTGGTCCGATTCGCCATCGCATTCCTCTAGGGTACATGGACTCTGTTGAGTCCAAATCAGTAGAGATTCATAGGAAAGAAAAACTAGATGTCCCAAAATATTCTCATGCCACTTCACATGGAAAGCCAGGTAAGCAAAGTGACAGAACACATCACCTTCAGCTACACTGGAGCTGTCACTAATCCACCCCAGGCAGCACGCTTCCTAATGATTGCCATTACCAAATCACTCTGCCAGTGAAGGCATGCTTGGGGCAGCAGAAGACCTGTGCTGTTCTCCTCCACCACTGACACCATTCCCAACCATGTGTGCACAGGTAACCTCACACGGCAGCAAGTCTTCACCTGCCAGAATGCAGCAAAGATTTCAGATAAGCCAAATGCCAAATGTCTTTTATCTTTAGACTCATTGTGGTGGCTGATGTAAAGTCTCATGGACATACCAAAATGTTTGAGGGAAGGGGGCAGGAATCACTTTAGACACACAAATTCATGCTTTAGTGATGATTTTGGGGTGTGGGGGGGGTTATAATAAACTATTAAATTTGCAACATTCTGCAGTGAAGTATGTGATGGAAAAATAGATTGTACTGCTAACTTCATTTAAGTTCCCCTTTGTCTTTTCACCTTCCTTTTCCCACTTCCATCCCTCTATCTCTGTTATTTTCTTCCCATTTTTTTCCTGCCCTTTTCTAACATTTTTCTTCCTCCTTTCCCCCCTTTCTAAAGTCTTTCAGTTCCTCCTTCAGCCTCTTCTCCCATATCTGAAAAAGCAGTGTTGCTATAACTAGCCACCCTCGAGTTTGCTACCTGACAACAGCTAGCACAGGAAAGCCATGAAGCAGGGAGAGCTATTTCAAATCTATCAGTAGATGCTTTAGTCAGAAGATGCAGCAAAAAATAGGATTGCCTTAGGAAGGTGAGCAAATACCATCTGGAAAGAAGGGAAGCTGAGAGATTTAAAGCAATTCTTTAAGATTACACTACCTGCAGTTCAAAGACCACACTGCATTTATTCCCCATACATTTTAAACAGCAACTGACAGGTCTGCAGCATTTTATCATTCATACTTATGTTCTAATATGATTAGATGAGGCACATGAATCTGGTTGAGGCAGAGATTAAGACATGTATGACAGGCATTTCTTCATAGGTTACTGTACTGAGCTGTAATTTTTATTTCAGACATATACATGCACACAATTACTGTTAAGAAACTCTCTATATGGGAGACAAATTGAGCATACAGGTAAGCACTGAAAGCCAAATACCTAAAAATGACACCTTCCAAAGTATCCCTGAAAACTCTAACAGCAGTGTTAGTGCAATGTATTAGCCCTGAAAAAGAAAGTGGAGTAGCTTTCCTTACATCTTGTGCAGCAGAACTGCGCCTTTAGTGAACACACACAGACAGAAACTTAGGTACGAGTTGCACAGGTTTTGTGATAGCTTCAGCAGCTGGCATAGTCTGTAGTGGACAGATTCTTTGTGAGCTCCCTATGGACAAAGTTCACTCCTAATCAGAATCACAGAATGTCAGGGGCTGGAAGGGACCTCGAAAGCTCATCCAGTCCAACCCCCTGCCAGAGGAGGATCACCTAGACCAGATCACACAGCAACACATCCAGGCAGGGTTTGAATATCTCCAGAGAGGGAGACTCCACAACCCACTCTGGGCAGCCTGTTCCAGTGTTCTGTCACCCTCACAGTGAATCAGGTTCATCTAACTTCTGCGACAAGGGCTGAAACCGAAGAATACACATCTATGAACTTTCTATGCACAGTACAACTTCCATTTCTTTCACCAACGAATTTGCTTTGTGTTGCAACTAACTTAGAAGTAGTTAACACAAAAATTTTCAATGCTGCTCTTTCTATTTGCTCTTCTTTTCCTCTACTTCCACATTAGAGTTTCTCTTTTTCATCCTTCTTTTGAACATCACATCCCAACTCCTAGTTTTCAAATAACCACGTCTCTATCACACTCCTCTCCTTCATTTCAAGTGCAAACCCAACTTCCTCAGCCTTTCAAGCTGGCTTAGAAAGGGTGGAGTTTCTTTTATGCCTGTGTACGGTCACACTATCATACGTAAGAACAGTACAATAATAATACTTAACATATAGTGGCCTAAGCACTCACCTGTTGCCTAAGCAACAAATAAATGAACCTGCAACTTCATCCTCTGCATGCTGAGACATAGGGAACATACATTTCAAATCACCTAATGAAACACACTATGAAGAAAAGGACACAGCAGGCACTAAATGAAGGCACAGAATGTGAAAAAGACAAGGCAACGCCACATTCTCTGTATGAAACGAGAGCCTTACCATCCTGCTGGCCCTGGAGGTTCTGAGGACTTTGCATTCTCTCCTCCAGATTGGAGCTGAGGTCAGAGTTTACAGCTGACATCCTAGTCGAGTCACTCATATCAAACTCGTCGCTTTCTATGGAGCTTTCATCCTGCAAATGGAAAATTTCAGAGCCCTGTCAGAAAACATCGCACACTGTTCACATTGTACGCTCAGTTCACTCACTCCTCTTTGTTTCATTCACACCTGGTGTGGAGTGTAATCATGCTAAATCTTTGTTTAAGCTAACAAGCAAACAAGCAGAGCACATAAAGAAGAGCAAGGGAAACAGTGTTTATGTGATATGACAATCTGACAGATGCAATTTGTTCCACTGAGGGTGCTTCATGACTGCACTCTCCTAACTGTTTCCATAGTATCTTGCTAGAGAGGGTTGGTAACCAGAGACCCCATAACAAGTCCTTGCTGTTCAAATTGGGCTGAGGAGAGCTCCCCATGTTCCCTGCCTGCATTCTCTACCTCTCCCAAGTGAGGTCAGTAACTCTGCAATGACCACTTGCAGTAAGACATTTCAAAATGTCAACTTGACCTGATATGAATCCACATTCCCTTGGCATGCTGTCACCCTCACACTGCTACTGTGTTTAAAGAACCATCAATGAAAATGATGAAGCTTGTAGAAGTTCTGAGCATGTTCAAATGACAGTCAATGGCAAACCAAAGTAACATAATCACATGAGAATCATTTCACATTTATTCTACGTTACACATCTTTAGTATGTTTTATCCATCAAGTCTAATTACAGAGCACCTTCTAGAGATGATAGCAGAGGGCAAAAAGTGAATGTCCCAATCAAATATTTTGTCCCCATCTATAAAAGCAAAGCACTTTTCAAATGTTCAAACATGTGTTTACTTCACTCAGTTCAGTCCCACTGAAGTTCTTGTGCCCACTCAGAAATTAACAACTCAGAAATTAATAAGATACTGAGGCAAAAAGACAACCTAAGGTAATATATTTTCATATACTGGCAAGGGCAATTCATATATTGGCAGAGAGGGACCAAGGGGTACTGGTAAATAGCTGAACATGAGCCAGCAGTGTGCCCAGGTGGCTAAGAGAGCCAGTGGCATCCTGGCCTGCGTCAGGAAGAGCGTGGCCAGCAGGACAAGGGAGGTTATTCTGCCTCTGTACTCAGCACTGCTCAGGCCACACCTTGAGTGCTGTGTCCAGTTCTGGGCTCCTCAAGTCAAGAGAGATGTTGAGGTACTGGAACATGTCCAGAGAAGGGTGACAAAGCTGGTGAGGGGCCTGGAGCACAGCCCTGTGAGGAGAGGCTGAAGGAGTTGGGGGTGTGCAGCCTGCAGAATAGGAGGCTCAAGGCAGACCTCATTGCTGTCTACAAGTACCTGAAGGGAGGCTGTAGCCAGGTGGGGTTGGTCTCTTCTGCCAGGCAAGCAGGAACAAACAAGGGGACACAGTCTCAAGTTGTGCCAGGGGAGGTCTAGTCTGGATGTTAGGAGGAAGTTCTTCCCAGAGAGAGTGATTGGCATTGGAATGGGCTGCCCAGGGAGCTGGTGGAGTTGCCACCCCTGGAGGTGTTCAGGCAAAGCCTGGATGAGGCACTTAGTGCCATGATCTAGCTGATTGGCTAGTTTGGAGTGGATGATCTTGGAGGTCTCTTCCAACCTGGTCAATTCTATGATTCTATGATTTACCAGTTCTGGGGCCTGGGGCAGAAAGGGATCTCTGTCTGTCCCAGCACTTGCATAGGTACAAGCCAAAACACACAGGCTGCCTGTGTTTCCCTACAGCACTCTGGGAAATAATTTCACCTCACCCCCTGAACTATGTAAACATTTATCTCAATCTCTGCTCACACAGGCATGGGGAGAGCAACTGGGAGCCATTGGCATCTTGGTCCCAGTTTCATCACAGCTGTAAATGTGCACACAGTGACAAGTTCTCCTTTAGGATGAAGCCTCTTTTCCCTTCATCAATGGCCTCGGCATAAAAAGAATGAATCCAGGATGAGAGAATTAGGCTTTCAGTCACTGCACTAACTAGTTGTGGGATCCAAGTTTACTCCTGTCTCAATCCACCCCCACCACAAAGAACACAGATATGATTGATGAAACCTTGGAAACAGCCTTCCTATAAACCCAAGCAGGTTTTTTAAGTGCATCAAACAGTTTGAATGTATGCACCAGAAAGCCTGCTGCTTTATACTACAGCATTTAAACTGCTGTTCCATTCTCAGTGCAGCAAATGTACAGCCTGGAGCATAAAGGAATTTCTTAGCAAAATCTTGCTTTGAGAAAAGACAAGAAGCTTATCTTGAGAACCTTCCTTGTGCCCAGTTTGACCTGGAGAAGAAATTATTACTAGAGCATACAAAAAATTACTTTCAATGAATCCAGTGGTGCAAACATTTCATACACAGTAGTAACATCAGAGCTGCAAAACCCATCTGGGCAGGGAGATCCCAAGCAGTGGTGCTTCCTGCTACCACTGTGTGGTTGCCACTGCTGAAAAACTGGTTCAGCAAAAATGTCAGTCATCAGACCAGCAAGACTACACCAAAACATCCAAGCTATAGAAGCACTGTGCCTATCCAGTGTGCATGCCTGACTCTGTTGTGGAAGGAGTAATTCTCAAAGGGAAGAAGTGGAAAACCCAAGAAGTTCTTTAACTCCTAAGGCTACTCCAAGGATAAAGCCTCCCCTCTCCTGCTGCTTGAAGGCCTGCTGCTGGATCCCTGAAAAGGGGCAGCATGTAAAGAGGAGGCTAAATAGGAAGGGAAGATGATCAGGCTGTATTTGTGCAAGAAGAATCCTGAATCAGAGATCTCTCCACACACCCTCCAAAAAAAAAAAAGAAAAAGAAAAAGAAAAAAAGGACATTAAAAAGAAAAAGGGAAAATCAGAACAATACCTGTGGTGTTTTGGTATTTCTAGAAGAGTGAGGAAATCCCCATTCTGTGGGGAGTTGAAAAATTCATAAATCTCCACCAACAGCCCCTATCTACTCATTATGAAACCAAATCTTGATGACCCTACAGAAGCCAAGAGCCACTCAGGATCTGTGATGTAATCTAGCTGCTGAGGTTGTTCTTGAAGGTTTTCTTTGTTAAAACCCCCTTGCATTCAGGCAGAAGGCTACAGCATGCAAGACTACCTTTTGGCTGGCACATAGCTGGGCTTCTAACTATTTGGTAGCTCAAATGGTAAATGAATGCACTTCTAGCAAAATGAGCTTATTCCAAATAATTTGGTGGGCACCATCCAACCGATGAAGCACTTTGTAAAAGCTGAGAAAATTCTGAATAAATCCCAGAAGGAAAATCATTTTCAAGAAGAAATAACTGTAACACAGCTCCACTTGTCTCTGAAGAAGCTGGATTCTCAGCCTACTTCTCTTCCTTGTTTTCTCCCTTTTTATTCAAAGTTTCAAAAGCAACCCCTACTCCTATTTACCAAGCTTTTCACCTTAAATATTTCAGCTGATGTTCCCACAGCTTCCAGCTAGCTCACTATAATGTGTTTCATCCTGGCTGCTAACCTCGAGAGCACCGTGGCATTCATTTCAGCTGTTGATGGTATTGCTGTCTAGAAGTATACAATGAAAGTCACTACTGAGCACAGCACTGTCTTCAGTGAAGTCACAGCCCTCATTACCCTTTGGGCTGGTCCAGAGGGTAAAAGGCCACCTTCAGGTCATTTGAAGCAGTACAACATATTACCCCCAACCATGGAAGAGTGGTAGGTCATGACATTTTACCTCAACTTGATTACTTGCAAACAGCCTTGATTTGGTTTCAGACTCATGTGAAGATGAGATTAGCAATCTCCAGTTCAGTTTCCTGGCTACCACAAAGACAAATACCAAAGAACACAGGAGAACAGAAAAGCAAACTTGAAAGACTTCAGGGTTTACCTCATCTTGCTGTGAATTTAGTAGCTGCAGCTTCATGTGTTTCATATAAGCCATAGTAATAGGCATGTTGTAATCAATCATACTGGTCACTAAAGTTGGAGGTTTTCCATTATCTGCAATGAAAATATTCATTATACATTTTAGGTTAATTGTGGAGGCTACTTGATACTGCTCTGCAGTCAAAGTCAGACAGCTATGTCAGTTCTTCTAACTTTGGCACTTTGAATCACCTGCAGGCTGCACAGATGAAGCCTGCCAAAGGAAAAGTTCAAACCCTGAGAAGTGATGAGTTCATCCAGCCTGAATGACAGCAGCACATGCACCCTATCCATCCCTTATGCTCCCATATAAACATTTCTATAGCAAAAGACATCACTTCCTTCAGATAAAATCATCTTTCTCTTGGGGGTGCACAAGGTATTACACTCCATCCTCAAAACTGAAAGCAGAAGATTCACTACCTTGCAGCTGAAGTACATGAGCTGATCTGACTTACTGAACTGCTCCAATCTACCAAATTTTTATGAACCCTCACTTAAGCTAGGAAAATACAAATGAGTATTAGGAATAAAATGATTTTACATCCCACTATTTGACACTAAAACTACCTTTATGATCCGCTCCATCTGGGTTTAAATGCATTCTTTTCTGGCACTCTGAGCAGCTCATTAGAAACCGTGTCACCGCTTCTCTCGGTAGGAAGGCATAGGTCTCTGAAATCTGAAATGGATAACAAAATAGAGGTGTTATTATAGAAGCTGACTGGACATGATTTAACAAAACCTGATCACTGTATTTCCAAATAAGGCATATTATCTTATAATGCCAGGAAGCACAACAAAATAATGTCCTGCATAGGATGTAGGATTTCAGCCTGCCTGCTAACAATGGTCATCACTGAAGAAAGAAAATTTCACTTTCTCAGGAGGAGTTTTGCTTTCTGTTTACTTCCCCCCCCAATTTCTATCAGCAAAAGATTCATCCATAAGAGGCATCCCACTGAGGGATGTTTGAAAACAAATAAATTGAAAAGTGACTGTCTTCTTATAACCAATTCCCTTGTGTGCTCATTGATTTTATTCTAATGATATGTAGATAGACAAAGGACTCAGTGTGGTAGCAGCAGTGATAGACTCCTTCATATTTGAACTTCGCCTTTGAGGTGCTGGAGCAGGTGCAGGGAAGGGCAGTGAGGCTGGGGAGAGGTCTGACAAACATGACCTATGAGGAGCGGCTGAGGGAACTGGGCTTGTTTAGTCTGGTTAAGAGAAGGCTGAGAGGGGACCTTATTGCCCTCTACAACTACCTAAAGGGAGGTTGTAGTGAGGCTGGAGCTGGTCTTTTCTCCCGAATTACTAATGATAGGACAAGAGGAAATGGCCTCAAGTTGCATCAGGGGAGGTTTAGGTTGGATGCTGAGAGGAAGTTCTCTACTGAGCAATTGGTCAGGCACTGGAGCAGGCTGCCCAGGGAGGTGGTGGAGTCACCATCCCTGGAGGAGTTTAAAAGGAGAGTGGATGTGGCATTTGAGGCTATGGTCTGGTGATTAAGGATGCTGGGATGAAGGTTGGACTGGCTGATCCTGGTGGTTCTTTCCAACCATATAAATTCATAGTGATTAGATGTTGTGCTGAGGGATTAGGTTTAGTCAAGGACTTGTCAGTGTGAAACTAATGATTTGACTCGATGATCTTGAAGGTCTTTTCCAATCTAAGAAATTCTGTGATTCTGTATTTGAATAGTCCTGTGGCTTAGTACTAATAATTAGAGAAATTGTGATTCTCTTGGTTTGGAAGACTATGCTGTACCTGGAGATACCCTGAAACAACAGTTTTGGGTTGTTCTCTCATTTCAGCGTTAACATTCTTTCCCATCACACACTCACAGGCAGGCATTAGAGGGACTTTCTTCCTCTCTTCAAAGAGGAGAGGAGAAAGCAGTTACTGCTCTTTTCAAAGACTTTATTCCCCCCACTCAAGGGCACATATATCTTTATAGACATTTTGCCTTGCTGAAAACGACCTGGAGGTTTATGCCAAGCTGAAAATGAGCCAACAGCATACTCTGATCACAGATAAAGTACGTCTCATACTGGCTACATTCAGACAGCAAATCAAGAAAAGTTATCCTCTTCTACTCAGTGCTGGTAAGACAGTAGCTGGAGTAACACGTCTGGGTTGCCCCCCCACACCACTTCAAGAAAGCTGTTGAGAAGCAGAAGAGGGCTTTGCAGCAGGGCACCACAGCAGCTGGAGTCTAAAGGAGAGTCTGGAGGAAAGTCTGAGAGCTGAATTTGTTTCACGTAGGTCATGAGGCAGAGGGAGATTTAGTTGCAGCTTGTTGCTGCCTAAAGTTGAAATACTGTAGAGAGAGGAACTCTTCAGAGGCTATAACTGGAGAAAAGAGTCACCAGCTGTGGCTTGGGACATTCAAACTGGACATTGGCAGAAACTTCAGCAAGAGGCCAGTGCACTAGAGCAGCTCTACCAGATGGGTGTCTGGTGGATGTTTTCAAGACATTGCAAGGCAAAGCCATGCCTTTTCTGCGATTCACTATATATGCTGATGTACATACAATGAACAGTGCAAGTGGTACATGAACCCCTGTTTTTCCTAACCCAAGACAGGCAATAAAGTTAACTCTTAAAGAAGGCCAAAGTCCCAGCAACAAAGATTAAAAGAGTTAACTGACACCTGACTGTAAAACTGGAGCAGGATTTGATTTCCTGTCGAGCACTGCATTGATGGAAGCGCAGAAGGATGAAGGGGGGGTATTTGGGAGTGTGGATACAGCAAGGACAAGGTAACTTTCTTTACCTGGATGCCGATGGGGTTACATACTGTGCAACCACTCATCCTCCTCACAAGTGTGCTACAAGGAGAAGGAATGGCCAGTTTTAACTCTTACACTCTTCTCCTTGGCTTGTCACCTACTTAACCTGTGTTGAAACATGATTCCTAAAGCTTCACAGACCAAATGCATCCATGACAATATTCTGGAAAACAGGTGCAGTTTAAACTAAGGATTGGTGATGAGACACAGGTCCTGAAAATGATGCATTGTAAAATAAGAATGCAACTGGTCCTGTTTATGGTATTGCTTTTTAAGGCTGTTTATTGTTGTTGCTTTCTTATATAACAGAAGCCTTATTTTAGGGGATAGAAATGGATTAGTATAAAAGCAAAATTTATTATGTGATGAAAACTGGCAAAGATTCTCTCTGGGTCTCAAACAATTTATCTGTAAATGAAGGCACTAAATAAAGCCACTTTTAAATGGGAGATTCTACCAAAGATATGTTCATACAGTTTTTCCTGGTTTTATACCACAGAACAGATGCTTATTTACCTTTCTAAATAGGAAAACACTGCTTATACTCAGGCTTTATGGAATCTGAAGAACTCAAAAGCAGTTAGAATTTAGCTTTAAGGAAATCAGCAAGTGCACATGTGCAAGCAACCTCTCTGTGATAACATTTAACACACTTAGTACTGTATTGAAATTAATGGAGCTTAACCATGGATTCATTAGTTGCCTGCATTTGACAGGAATGCTCCATTTATTCTAATCAAACATCTCTGTCAAAATTCCAGTTCTGCTCGAACCAGATGAAACCTCTCCATGGAAAGAAGTGAGCTAAGGCCTGGATTTGATAGGTATGCTCCACTGACTAGAAGGGAACTGGGGTTTATATCTAAATCTGTCCACATAGCAGATGCTTATGTCTCCAACCTCCCACTGTAACACAGTTTTAAGGATGCCCTTCCCTAAATAACAGCAGTTTTCACCAACTTCCTCCCCTGTTTTGCTTTGCAACTTGAATCATTCATGTCCTACGATTTCAGCCTGTAGAAATTGGCCTAACACAATAGATGTGACATTAAAAGAGACATGGAGAGGACATAACCCACAGCTTTCTTTATTCTTGCTGCCTGAATATACATCAGGAGCTCTTTTCAGTTTTCAGCAGCAGGAAGCTTACAACCCCCACCCCAAAGCTCAGGTCCCAGCAGTGCAGACTCCTCTTTGTCTCTCCCATCAAAGAAGGGCACACAGACTTTGTGAGATGCAGAGAGCTGCTCGCTGGCCCTGGCCACGCTCTGAACCAGCTGGCTGAGCACCAGCTGTAGCTGGGAAGCTCTCTAACTAAATTAGCACAAGGCCAAACACAAAGTCTCATATTTCACCCCTCAATTGAGTTTACCAGTTCGTGCACAAGGTTGGGCTGATGTAACTCATGGAGCTGCCCTGCATGTGAGTATTTGAGAGCACAACCTGGAGGCCTGTGACACCTTCTGAGTAACTGTACAGGAACACCTTAGTCAGTGGTCTGACTTCATCACAAAAAAACGGTTTCTGTCCTCTATTCTATCTGAAAGAAAGCAACAATGACTCAGTCCTCCCCAGTGGTGGATGTTCTCACTGCCTTCAGCAGCCCTGCTCCCACCTCTCTTCTCAAGGCTGTTTGCTAACAAGAAATACAGCCAGACAAGCTCATTCAGTGCTGGGCTGCAATAAAAGAACATTTTTTTAACTGCAGTTTCACACATAAAAACCAAGTGAACACCATTCTAATTTTCAGGAAAAAAGAAAAAGTCATGGGCCAGCAATGTGCCTTTGCGGCCAAAAGGGCCAACAGGATCCTAGGCTGCATTAAAAAGAGTGTCCGGCAGATTAAGGCTCTCCTCAACCTCTACTCTGCTCTGGTGAGACCTCATATTGAGTACTGCCTTCAGTTTTGGGCTCCCCAGTTGAAGAAGGACAGGGATCTGCTCAAGAGAGTCCAATGGAGGGCTATGAGGATGATTAGGGGACTGGAGCACTGCCTGATGAGGAAAGGCTGAGGGACCTGGGGCTGCTTAGTCTGGAGAAGAGAAGACTGAGAGAGGATTTAATAAATGTCTATAGACATCTGAGGGCTGGGGGTCAGGAGTTGGGGGACAGGCTCTGCTCACTGCTCCCTGGGATAGGACAAGAAGCAATGGATGGAAGCTGCAGCACAGGAGGTTCCACCTCAACACAAGGGGGAACTTCTTTACTCTAAGGGTCCCAAAGCAGTAGAACAGGCTCCCCAGGGAGGCTGTGGAGTCCCCTTCTCTGGAGAGTTTCAAGGCCTGTTTGGATGTGTTCCTCTGTGCCCTGACCTAGATTGTATGCTCCTGCTCTGGCAGGGGGGTTGGACTGGACGATCTCTTCCAACCCCTAACACCCTGTAAGCCCGTGATCCCATGAAAGCCAGAAAAGGGAACTGAAGTGGGGGATAATGCATTATTTACATCCAAACACTGGCAATGCAGATCAGCATAGTTTTGGCATGATCTACAAAAAACTGCTCATGCACATGCCTGTACCAATCAAAGAACACTCAGTGCTGATTTACCATATTGACAACACTGCTTGGATTGCTTGAAAAAAGCCAAACACACAACAACAACTCTAAGTATACTTTTTTTTTTTTTCAAATATGAAGCTTTAGAAGTATCTTCAGGGAATTCCTTATTCTTAGCAGTGGTTTTGTTGCCTGTTAGCATATCTTCCGTCACTTATAGAATGCTGTTATCTTGTATCTGGATGTGTTCTGTATCAGACCAATCAGATAACGAGCAGATTCTAGCAGGTTGGTGTTTTGGTGTTGTGTACTGGATATAGCTCTTGTAGCTGGATGCTTTTTAGATTGGGAAAGAAAAAATAAAATAGAATCTGGAGCAGAAGTGCAAAAACTATCCAGTGTTTGCTTTACCCTCAGAAGTAACATGGTAAGAAGCAAACATTTCCTAACAATACAGCCCATGCACACCTACACAGACTTAGTTGGAACTCAGAGGAAAAGAAGAGGTGACTTGAGCAGGTTCAGTGTCAAAATGAGCAGGTTCAGAGTCAAAACATTCATGACCTCATGTCACAATTCCCAAAAAGTCTTTGATATAAAAGATTTTGACACATATCAACCGATCCAAAACACTGCCCACCAACAAAGGTTTTCTAGACTCAGAACTGACCAGCATGCTGTTTGCTGGATCCCATGAAGAGCACAATGACCACAAGGCAAGCAGCCCAGCACCTGACCACATAATCTGATTTAGGGTGCAGCTAAGTGATGCATGTCCTCATTGCCTATCTACTGCATTCCTACTCCAGCACTGCAGGCAGAGAAAAGAGGCAAAAGTCTCCTTTGTGCTCTCCAACAGTTGCTTTCAGTGCAGGATGTGATGATACAGCTTTCAGAGCTACTTTTTTTTTTTATTTGGAAAATTAACAAGCTCTAAACTGAAAGGCAGATTTTAGGACACATATGGCAGAGAAGGAAAGACAAGTGTGAGGAGAGGGAGTGAAATTTCGCAAGTGAACCCATTAACCCCTAAAGAATTAACATGGGGGATGTATGTGTAGTCTGGAAGATAAGACATGTCAGGAGAGAGATTTTCTTCTTGTGGTATGTGCATTTTTTTTTAATTAAGGAGAATAAGGTGGGGGGGTGGGGGAGACAATCCAAAGAAGGCTTCCAAGAGGACAGAGAGAGACAGAGGGAGGAAGTGAAGATGGTAATCTGTCCTGGGCCCACAGCCATCAAACCAGGTGGCAGAAATTGGTTTCTTGATGACAGGAGGGCAAGCTTGCCAGGGAAAGTCCTCTCCCTTCCTCAGCAAGAGGTCAGAAGAGAAGCCTGACATAGGAAAGCAGATCTATTACTGAAGGGAATTTTATCAAGAGCTCTCTATCATGCTTGGGAAAACACTGCTCTCTCTCATGCTAAACTTGTGCTTCACAGCCCCCTTCCCTCCCCACGTAGCAGAAGCTGCTTTCTGCAAGGGAAGTGATGGGGAACACCTGCTGGTGGGACCACTGCCAGGACACTCAACACTTGCCCTTTGCAAAGAACCAAGAATAAGTCCATTGAAGAAAAGTGCACTTGGCTTGGCTGTTTTGATGTGCACACAGGAATGGTGTGGATACAAGGATTTAAACATGTTAAGGCCCTGCACAAACCTCACATTCTTCTGCTTCCCTGAGGAGAAGGTTTGCTCTGGATGGGAACCAGCCAGCACCCAAACCTGATTTAACCTTGTACAAGCAAAGAACTTGCACTGGAAGGAAACAGTGTTATTTCACAGTGCAACCTGTCAAGAAAACTCTCCCCTGAGGAAAACACATTCACTGGGATTCTCAGAGGGGACTCAGGCACATTCCTGGTTTGGGAAGCGAAGAGTCACACACCATGTTCCACAATCTGAGGAAGGTTTTCCTAATGGTAACAAGAAAGAGAGAGGCTACAGCCAAGAACTGTTTATTGCTGTCACTGCAATTACTGAAACACGGTGTGATAGCTCCCATGACTGGAAGGGTGGGATTAGATGGGTACAAGCTCTTTGGGAAAGACCTCTTTAGGAAACACTAAAACTGTGATGGCTTTCTCCCCATCATTTCTCAGTTAAAATGTTTCATTTATCCACTCAGAGAGCAGAAGCAATGTGCTCATCACATGCCAGGACTCCTGAGTAAGAAACACCAGTTGTAGCACACAGGTTGTGAACCATCCTTCCTGCAAAAATTCTTCACTCGAACTATTTGCTGAGTACTTATGCATGACAACTACATTCACAGATCTCAAGGATGATTCACTTTTGACATGTAAATAAAGAAACAAGGCTAAATTAATCTCGTTCCCAATTCACTTAATAAAATCAAACCTCGCCAAAGTATTTCTGTTTGATTTATAAAGCTTTTAGTGCATAATGCTTTGTGGCACCACTAGCCAAGGTACCACCTCTTGCCTCCTGCAGTGCCACTGAGGAGATAGCTACTGAGTGGCTTGCTGGAACAGCCTGGTGCTTCAGCTCAGCATTTTTAGCAAGGCATTTTCATGGACAGGTCCAGTAAAGGAGCAGGTATTTCCCCAGTTAGTCTGGTAGAGTTTGAGGTCTGTTAACATAATTCTCATGTTCAGATGTAGGCCAACACTTGATATTAGTTAGTGTGGCCAGCAGGATAAGGGAGATTATTATGCCCCAGTGACTCGGCACTGCTCAAGCCACACCTTGAGTGCTGTGTCCAGTTCTGGGCTCCTCAAGTCAAGAGAGATGTTGAGGTACTGGAAGGTGGCCACAGGAGGGCGACAAAGCTGCTGAGGGGCCTGGAGCACAGCCCTGTGAGGAGAGGCTGAGGGAGCTGGGGGTGTGCAGCCTGCAGAAGAGGAGGCTCAGGGCAGAGCTCATTGCTGGCTACAGCTATCTGAAGGGAGGCTGTAGCCAGGTGGGGTTGGGCTCTTCTGCCAGGCAAGCAGCAACAGAACAAGGGGACACAGTCTCAAGGTGCACCAGGGCAGATAGAGGCTGGATGTCAGGAGGAAATTCTGGCCAGAGAGAGTGATTGGCATTGGAATGGGCTGCCCAGGGAGGCGGAGGAGTCACCATCCCTGGAGGTGTTGAAGCCAAGCCTGAGTGTGGTACTTAGTGCCATGGTCTAGTTCAGGGGCCCTCAAACTTTTTAAGCAGGGGGCCGGCTCACCGTCCCTGAGACTGACAGGGGGCCGGACTACAGTTTGGTTCCAGCCCAGTGCCGGCGGGCGCCTGGGGGCTGCGGCGGCCGGCGAGCGGATTCAGCGGCAGGCAGCGGCTGCTTGTTTTCCCGCCAACCCCCGGCAGCCAACCCCCGGCAGCCAGCCCCCGCAGCCAGCCCCCGCAGCCAGTCCCCGGCAGCCAGCCCCCGCAGCCAGCCCCCGGCGGCGGGCGGGCTCTGTCAGTAATGGCGGGCTCTGGGCTGCACGGAGGACCCTGGGGGGCCGTAGTTTGAGGACCCCGGTATAGTTGATCGGATAGGGCTGGGTGATAGGTTAGACTGGATGAGCTTGGAGGTCTCTTCCAATCTGGTTGATTCCATGAACTAGTTCTGGAGTCTTTTTTTTTTTTCCTTTTTCCTTTTTTTTTGACCTATGGAGGTCTTTAAAAGTTACATACATCGATCCTGTCCTTAAGGGGAAACAGGACTCAATGCTCTTAATACACCATAAAACAAATGCACAAAAAATAAGGACTGCAGAGTCTGGTGACAGCACAGGCTTTTGAACATGCTTATCCTCTGTTCATAACAATGTAATAAGCTCAGGTCTGGATCGCAGTAAAAGCTGACATCAAATGCAACTCCTGCGAGCCTACTGTGCGGGCTACTGAATCTGCACAAACGTTTCTCCTCACAGAAGACTCACTGGCTGTCTTTCATGCTGTTCACAACAAATAAATCATAGAATCATAGAGTCTGTCAGGGTTGGAAGAGACCACAAGGATCATCCAGTTCCAACCCCCCTGCCATGGGCAGGGACATCTCACTCTAGAGCAGACTGCCCACAGCCTCAGTCAGCCTGGCCTTAAACACCTGCAGGGACGAGTCCTCAACCACCTCCCTGGGCAACTCATTCCAGCCTCTCACCAGTCTCATAGTGAACAGCTTCCTCCTCACCTCCAGTCTGACTCTCCCCACCTCCAGCTTTGCTCCACTGCCCCCAGTCCTCTCACTCCCTGACAGCCTAAAAAGTCCCTCCCCAGCTTTTCTGTAGGCCACTTCAGATACTGGAAGGCCACAAGAAGGTCACCTGGGAGCCTCCTCCAGACTGCACAGCCCCAGCTCTTTCAGTCTGTCCTCATAGCAGAGCTGCTGCAGCCCTCTGAGCATCCTCGTGGCTCTTCTTTGGACATGCTTCAGCACATCCTTCTTGTAGTGGGGGCTCCAGAACTGGATGCAGTGCTCCAGGTGGGGTCTCACCAGAGTGGAGTAGAGGGAAAGAATCACCTCCCTGGCCCTTCTGGCCACACTTCTCCTGCTGCAGCCCAGGCTCTGCTTGGCTTTCTGGGCTGCAAGTGCACACTGCTTTTCGTCCCACAGCACCCCCAGGTCCCTCTCCTCAGGGCTGCTCTCCAGCCACTCACTGCGCAGGCTGTGTTTATGCTTGGGATCTCTTATCCAGGCTGGAATCAAGGGATCCTTCTGATAGTAAATATTATACTTGGCGTCTATTTGTAAGATGATGACTTGAAGTCTTGTATTTATAGCTGGCAGCATTCCCGACGCTTGTATATTATTCTACAAAGTTTCTGACCTATACCTTTGAGCAGCTTACTGAAGTAAAACAAAGTAGGAAGGGAAAGGTCAATAAAAACATTCTTTTTCTAACACTTTCTGAAAGATAAAGCATTAAAATATCTTTGTGGCCAAGTATTAAAGTGGCCAAGGTGCCAGACGGGAATTAATTCAGACAGTTTGTGTTTGTTCACCTTTAAATAACACTCTGAGCCTTACAAAAGCACACCCAATGACTGATGACTTACTTCATATATCTCTCTTAAGGTCAATACCGCCAGGAACAAATTATAAGGAATTTTGCCAAGGGCTTATCCCACAACAAACTGTCTGAAATAGCCTATAAATAAAAGATCTGTGAAGGGATTCGCAGATACGTGGTAAAGATTATTATGTACCTGAAGAAAACAGTAATGGAAAAATATTTTTTTCTTACAGCTACAGTTAAATCTGTGGGTGTCAGAAACCTGGAGCTCCCCCCCATATTTTGTTGACCTCTTATGAAGGATGTCTGACACGACTGCAGGTTGTGTGAAGAACACTGTGCTCAGTTCACCTCGGGGCCCGGTGCACAGCTCCCTGCCAGCCTCATCCCACTGGGGCCATGGGGAGTGATACCACAGATGCTCTTACACCCTGGCCAGGGCTTTGGGATGGGCCCTGGCTGGGAGCTCCTGCACTACCACCCCAGGGAAGGTGGACCAGGATCAACAGCTACCACAGCCCTGCACTTGGAGGTTTGTCCATCCAAATCTGGGCAAGCAGCTAACAACTGAATCACCTTGGGAAAGTGCAGTACATGTTTCATTAGCTCTCTGTAAGAAAAGGAAGTGGTGTAGCTGTGCCACTGACCACAAAAACTATCTAGAATCATAGAATCAACCAGGTTGGAAGAGACCTCCAAGATCATCCAGTCCAACCTATCCCTATTTTAAGGCAGTGGCCCTTTAGGTCAAGCATCCACATTCAAATAAAAATCTTTAAAATAATAGTCTATTTCTACTCATCCAATTTCTGCAGGTGTGAGAGTCGCCCTCTTGACACCTCTTGCACTTAGCAGCTTTCTGTCCTTTGGCATGTAGGATATTGACAAGTTTTTCATACCATTAAAACATTAAGTGTACTCAAGCTGCAGCAGTAAACTATAAGGCAACATCACTCATGTGCTGAAGTACAGTGCCTCATTTAGCAAATTTGTGGCAATTCCTTCAGAATCTTAAGACTTTATCCACTTAATACTGATTAATCAACACAGAGTTATTAGAGAGTGTCGAACCTCTATAGAAAGAATAAATTCTCTGCTTGTACCAAAGTGCAAATCTATGTTGAAATCAATGATCTGTTCCTTAGAAAATGTGATTTCTAAACTCTGTGTTTTCATGCACTATGGAAAGATCTCTGAAACAAATCCAGCCTGGGCAGTGAGTGGCTGGAGAGCAGCCCTGAGGACAGGGACCTGGGGGTGCTGCTGGACAAGAAGCTTAGCATGAGCCAGCAGTGTGCACTTGCAGCCCAGAAAGCCAAGCAGAGCCTGGGCTGCAGCAGGGGAAGTGTGGCCAGCAGGGCCAGGGAGGTGATTCTCCCCCTCTACTCTGCTCTGGTGAGACCACACCTGGAGTACTGCATCCAGTGCTGGAGCCCCCACTACAAGAAGGATGTGAAGATGCTGGAGTGTGTCCAGAGAAGGGCCACGAGGATGCTCAGAGGGCTGGAGCAGCTCTGCTATGAGGACAGACTGAAAGAGTTGGGGCTGTTGAGGATGGAGAAGAGGCGGCTCCCAGGTGACCTTCTTGTGGCCTTCCAGTACCTGAAGAGGGCCCACAAAAATGCTGGGGAGGGACATTTTAGGCTGTCAGGGAATGAGAGGACTAGGGGGAATAGAGCAAAGCTGGAGGTGGGGAGAGTCAGACTGGAGGTGAGGAGGAAGTTCTTCAACATGAGGGTGGTGAGAGCCTGGAATAGGTTGCCCAGGGAGGTGGTTGAGGCCCCATCCCTGAAGGTGTTTAAGGCCAGGCTGGATAAGGCTCTGGCCAGCCTGCTCTAGGGTAGGGTGTCCCTGCCCATGGCAGGGAGGTTGGAACTGGATGATCCCTGTGGTCCCTTCCAACTCTGACTGATTCTATGATTCTGTGATTCTGAACAACTTTGAGGGTGAAGCTTGCAGCACTAATCCGGTTGGAAGAAGCACAAATTGCATGCCACCTGACTAAGCCCAAATACTTCATGCTTTCAGAGGCTGATGTTCACTTTCGGTTGGCGTTTTTACTTACTGCTTTATATGTTCTCTTTTGTCCAGCATGTTTCCTGATTTGTTCTCCATTAGGCCCAGTTTCAACATGCATGGAATAGATAATGTCAAAGAAATCTTCTACGACGGCTACCCGCCGCAAAGACAGCTTCTCGTCTACACCTACTCCATCCTGAAAGGGAAAAAAAGAGAGAAGAAACAGTAAAGAGGATGGGACAAATAGAACAGTTATTACAAACATGGGATACATTCTCCTTACAGCAGAGAATTTAAGACACTTCCACTGAGATCTGAAGATCGCCCACCCTGTGAATGACAGAAACGACATTAGGAGAAAGCTGCCTGATCCAAAGGACTGTAGAGAGCCTTTCAAGCAGTCCATTTTGCCAAGCCAGGGCATTTGGTCTCCTGATAAAAAGTGATCATTCACTCCAGCAGGTAAAGAACAAAACAAAAAGTATCTGTGCTTCTTTCTCCAGACACACAAACAAGATTCAAGGGCAGAAGCAGACCCAAACACATAGCACAGAAATGCATTATGCAGCTGTTTAATGAAAAGGCAATAGCTCTTTCATCCTCTCATCCCCCTCCCAGTAAATCTGCACCTAGCATTTCATAAAGGCATGCAATAAAAGGGTTTAATTCACAGGTGACAGAGCTGATTGGAGTTATGAATACAAAAGGAGTTGTTAGGAACAATTTACCCCAGCAAAACCTGCTTGAAAATATACTAGATGAATACATAGTGCAATGGAGGGGGAGGGGGAAAGGGATCTCATTTAAAATTTGTGATCACACAGATGTCTGCTTGGAACAAGTGACAGAGAAGTGAGGACACCTACCATATGATTTTCAAAAGTGACAGTGCCATGGTAGCTAAAGACTTCTAAACAGAACCAGTCCCCAGTGTCTCTGAAGTTAATCGGCGCAGTTGAGTCCTGCCTTTAAATCCAAGAATCCACAGGAGGGATTTTTGGTCGGCAGCTGTCTATGGGTTCAATCCTAACGAGGGGAAAGGAAGTGGGACTCCTGTTTCTCCAGAGCAGGCACCTATCTGGCAGGCTGTGTTTGGTAATACAACTGAAGCATGTGAAGAATAAAATAAGAATGGCCAATTCCCTTGCAGTGCAACAGGGTGCTTGGATTCAGAGCTCTGGAGGTGGCAGTGTCACCTACCCTTCAATCTGTATTTTAAGCAGTAAGAGCACTCCAAAATGAACACATTTGATAACACCATTACTGCTTCTGCAATTCATGCCACGACAAAACCAGTCTACACTGACACTCTGGTGACAAAAGGCATACAAATTTTGCTGTGCTGACCAAATAAAGCCAGAAGATGAAACCCAAAACACTTTATGATTCCCACTTGCCATCCCCTTGCTCCTAAGCTCTTGCTAACCTGTTCCAGTAAGTTTGCTGCATGTGGAAAAACACAATGTATTTTTCTCACTGCCTCTACTTTCACTCCAGCCCCCTTACTTTTGTTTTTCACAGAGCTCGTGGGAAGAATCCAAATAATCCCAATGGCTCTCTAGAACCCCCCAGGGTAACACAGAGAAGCTCTGACACATTCCCAGTAGTAATGGAGAAAATGTCAGTGACTTTATAGCCTAACCTTCTAAATCTTCATGACTCCAAATGATACTGGGTTAGGAGGTGCTGACAGCTACCACCCAGGCAGGTTTTGTCCTTCCTGCTCCAGTACACCCAAGCTTCTTCGAAGAGGTCCCTGCCCAAAGCTGGTTCCTTCCATCTGCACAGCAGGTTTCTGTCACTCAAAGGAGCAGTTCCAGCATCTAAGAAATCCTTAATGCTAAATACCAGATGCAGTAAAATAAGATCAAGCAGAATTGCTGTGGCCACAAAATGTAGGAAAGTTCAGTTTGATCTAACCTTAAGCTCAGATCCTTTGTATTTTCCTAGGAAATCCTAGTGTCTTGCACCTTCTGATGCTCACTCTAGACAGACCACACATCATTATTCATCTTCCTCACTACAAATCCAAAGAGGATTTACACTGCCTTTCCCAGAAAATGTGCCTCCTAATCCTCCAAGTGTACAAAGCAGAAGCAGACCCCAAGCCCCCAGGTCTTAGGAGAGAAAACAGATTGAAGTGCATCACAGAGGAGACTAACTTAATTTCCCTTTTCAGTGTCCTTCCTCTGTGTAGTTGGCTTCTTTAAGTTGGATTCCTGTTACCAGTGGTGTATATGTGAGTAAGAGGGCAGGCAGGCAGGTGTGTGGCAGAGGTTTGTGCCCCACTGCACCAGCAGATGGCTGGGTGAGAGCAAAACTCCTGCACATGTACAACAAGAAGGCTGTCACAGTCCTGACAGAAGTGATGCTGTTGTGGATTCAGGATGGAGGAAGATGAGGGATTTGCAGTGCAGGTTAAAGCCTCAGACAGATCAGCTGGGAATGGTTGCTCTGAGCACATGGCTTAGTTCCCATGCCATCAGAAGTTCCTAGCATCTCACTAACCACCAGCTCCAAAGTTTTGTGGCACCGTGACAGGTTCTGCTACCTCTAAGGATTTGCTGGGTACCGCCTGTCACTGCTGCCCACTATTTAAACAAAAAAACTGCTTTAAAGACAAAAAATCCACATCTTTGCAGCTTTCATCTTCGGGGGAAATCACAGACGAGCTCTGTAGGGGGGCCCATCTTCAATCATTATTTTCTCCCCACCCCAAGGGCATGGTGAGATCCCTAAGGATTTCAAACACTCCTGTTGCAACAGCAGCGTTATCTCCCGCCGCTCTCCAAACACTCAGAAGTTTATAGTGTTGATTAACTGATAAGGATTTAATCTGTTTATTACTAACAAGTTTTGGGTTAGGTAATTTCCAGGGGTGGGTAGGGGAGCTCTCTTTTTCAATTAAAGAGAAGCACATTACAAAATATTAATTAGCTATCCGAGCTGTCACCTCAGTAGGGCAAACACATGAGAACGTTGGGAATACAGGCAAAAAAGAAACTCAAAATAGCAAAACTCACTGTGATGCTTTTGGTGGCCATAGTGTAAAGTACTCCTTCCTGACAGTCCTCCTATCCCCCTCCCAGGACGCTGATACCCGAAGGTAAGCAGTCATGATGTAGATGTGCTCTTGAAGCTGCACTTCTCTGTCCAGCTGAATAAAGCAGCAAGCATTGCTGCTACTTCTAAAAATACAAAGAAGTAAGATCTGCACCAACTCTCTATCCTATCTCCTAACTGAAGTGCCAGAGAATGAATACAAACTCTCCAAATCTTGAGAGTCAAAAAGAGCAGGGGACAAAATGGTTTACAATGAGTGGAAACTTCTTCAGGGGAAGACAGGACTGCTCTTTAACTCTATAGTTATAACTCTATCTGGTGAAGCCTGGATGTGCCTAGGTGAGGCTTCATTCTGCTTGGTGGTGTACAAGGCAGTAAGGAAGCCCTTGTTTCAGAAAGCCTGCAGAAGGTGCTGCATGGCTATGAGTAAGCTGTTGAGTCCACCTGGCATGCCGAAAGCCTTAACTGCACAGGCTAGATGAGTAAGCTGAATAAAGTAGCTACTTACTGACACTTCTCATGTCCCAACACTGACATCCCCATAAGTAAAAAACTGAGCAAATGACACAGCCCCAAATCTCCATCTAAACCACGAGGGCTCTGAAATGGACACAGTTGTATCAGGCTTTCCTGCCATATGCCATTGCACTACGCTTTTATCCTGAAATTGCTGTTTGATAGAGGCAATAACAAAGCTGCTCCACTTTATAAGCTGGCTTTGGGTAAAAATTTTCACAGTGCCTAAGGGGATGGGGTTTTTTTTAGCTTCAACTAAGGCTAAAAAGAGGCAAATGAGGGAATACATGATAATGCTATTCAGATGTCTGAAAGGCTATGAAATGTCCACAAGGGACAGGACAAGTAATAGGCTTAAAGCACAGCATGGGAGATTTACATTAGACATTAGGAAAAACTCACTATTGATGTGGATGGTCACGTACAGTAACCGTTTGCCTGGGGAGCCTGTGGGATGTTTGTCACAGGAGGATTCTGAGAGTAGGTTAGACAAATATGTCAGGGATAGTTTAAGTAAATCCTGACTTGGACAGCCTAGCTATTAATTGAGTTCCTTCTTGATAACTCTATGACTGAGAAGCTTAGATGCCACTGTGAAAGTGACTTGGGTGCTGACAACTCTGGAATAGCAAGGAGGATATTTATAAATGACTGAGGTATTTTTAGAACTTCCACTCATTATGGCATGAGTCCAAGCCCTACTTTCAAAAATCACTTTGGAACAGAAGCCTCAATGAATGTTTCACTTCAAAAATTGGACTTAGACTCGTAAAACTTTTAGGTCGAACTTCATCCCACTTGTTTCAGCCATCACAGAGCTATGCCCCTATCCTAAACCAGTTCTCTCTGATTCCTCTCTGGCCAACAGCGTGACAGGCACTGCCAAGATACAATTCATCTTCACAGCTGCTGGAATGCCTTCAGTCTCTACCAGTGAGAAATTACTTAATTTTACTCTCTGTATTGCAAGGATTCCTGTTTACTCTTGTTTTCATGATCATTCAGTGCTCCTCCTATGTTCTTCAGATACAAATAAAGAGATGTTTCTTTTCATTTTCAGCCCTACAAATTCTATTTACACTCTGAGATTGGAGATGTTTCTTTGTTTTTAGACACTGACACAAAGAATAAATTTCTGGACAGAAGTGACTTTAAGAGAGACTTGTGCTAAGGAGCCCTTTGAACAAGGATGCTTGAGGAGACAGTCAGTCTCTTTTCTTGAGGTGGAACCTACAGGGTGTGCTAGTTTGAAGCTAGCTGGGATATTTTAGTGAGAAAAAATAGCTTATAGGCTGTGAAAAGGAAACAGTGGTAGTGTCTACTGCACTCATAGGCTTGCTGATATGGATAAGAACAAGAACACAAACAGGTAACAGAGTTGCTCTCTGGCTCTGGCTGCCTTCCTTCTCTCTCTAACCTGCTGTCTGTGTAACTAATCCCTCTGCTTCCTAACCCCCCTGGCCAATTCTCCAAACTCACCTTGAACATAAGGCAAAGTCTGGGATAAGGTAGAGGGATGGAAAGCAGGTGGAAGGGTGGTTGGAAGCCCCCTCTGGGGACTCTGGTTTCTGGGAGGGCTGTTGTGTGCCTGTATTACTTTTTAACTTGCATATTTCTGTCTATAGCTGCATAGGTTGTAAATAGCTGCTTGTGTATTGTGCTAAGCTGGACATATAAAGCTTCATTCTGATTTTCAGCTCGGCTGAGTCTAGTCTGGGTGATTTTCACAAGAGTGGGGGGGCAGGGAAAACCCAAACCATCACACAGGGCTACTGGGTGTAAAGAAGGAAAAAAAGTTTGCCAGTGAATTGAACAGAAGAAAATCTTTTTCAAGGCAGCAAAGAAATATGTAAAATCAAGGGCTGTCATTTTTACAGTTACTTTGAAGAGGAGAAAACAAAATTTAACAGAAGCTTTTAAAATTAAAGCCATTCTCCCTGCTTGAGAATAGCTGGACCATCTCATGTGAAATTTCTTGGGAGAAACAAGTCTCATAAAACCCCCTCCTGATTCATGAATGAATAAAAAACCTATAAGCATCTTTACAATGTTTGAAAAGAATTCCTATAAACACAGAATTGAGTGAAGTGGAAAATAAAAGTAAAGGCTTGGTTGGTGGTTTTATAAAGAACGTTCAGGTCTATAACAACCTCTTGTAAAAGCATCAAAGCATCTCCAAAACATTAGGAGTAGATGGAAATACCTGTCGACCTAAATATTTCATAAAGCAACATAAATCACATGTAACTGTAGGATTTCTGCTTTATAGGCAGAAATATGACCTGTAACATTTTCCTCTGACAGCCAGCTCGGACAACAGCAGAGTTAAAGAGCCTTTTGGTCACCACAGCTCTGCTGACTTTTTGCAGCCTCGAGGCTGCATTTCCTCTGCATGAGAAGCAAAGTCTTTTGTTGACTAAAACACTGCTCTGAAGGAGCTATAGTATAGAATCACACAATCAACCAGGCTGGAAGAGACTCCAAGATCATTCAGTCCAAGGAGCACCCTGCCCTAGCCAGTCAACCAGACCATGGCACTAAGTGCCTCATCCAGGCTTTGCTTGGACACCTCCAGGGACAGTAGCTCCACCACCTCCCTGGGCAGCCCATTCCAATGCCAATCACTCTCTCTGCCAACAACTTCCTCCTGACATTCAGCCTAGAGCTCCCCCCTGGCACAACTGGAGACTTTGTCCCCTTGTTCTGTTGCTGGTTGCCTGGCAGAAGAGCCCAACCCCACCTGGCTACAGTCTCCCTTCAGGTAGTTGTAGACAGCAATGAGCTCTGCCCTGAGCCTCCTCTTCTGCAGGCTGCACACCCCCAGCTCCCTCAGCCTCTCCTCATAGGCCTTGTGTTCCAGGCCTCTCACCAGCTTTGTTGCCCTTCTCACCCAAAAGTTTTGCATATAAACCCCCTCCTTGTTAGCTTGTATGCAAGGAGCTCCTAACAAGATTGTCTGTAGGTGTTTTACTCCCTTTGAATTCAACCTTGGAAGAATTTGTACTGGAACTGTTAGGAGGAACCAGGGGTGGTTTCTGGAGAATTGCAGAAACATGGATTAGGTTGGAAGGGACCCTAGAGATCATCTGCTTCCACCTCCCCACCACAGGCAGGGACACCTCTCAACTAGACTCAGCTGCTCAAGGCCTCATCCAACCTGGTATTGAACAGGCTGACCCTGGCATCCACAACCTCCCTGGGCATCCTGTTCCAGAGTCTCACCACCCTCATACTGAAGAAAACTTTTCTCAAATCCAGTCTACACTTATACTCCCTCAGCTTCAAACCATTCCCTCTTGTCCTGTTGCTAGACACCCTTAGGTAAGGTCCCTCTGCAGCCTTTCTACAGGATCCCTTCAGCTATTGGAAGTCAGCTCTAAGGTCCCCCTGGCGTCTCCTTTTCACCAGGCTGAACAACCCCAGCTGCTTCAGCCTGTTCTCACAGCAGACATGCTCCAGCCCATGGATCATCTTTGTAGCCCTCCTCTGAACTCACTCCAACAGCTCTGTGTCCTTATTGTGCCAGTTTGAGGTTAATTGGAATATTTTAGTGAGAAAAATTAGAGGATAGGCTGTGAAAAGGAAACAGTGGTGATGTCTACTGCACTCATCGGCTCGCTGAGATGTATAAAAACAAGAACACTAACATAGGTAAGACAGGGTGTCAGTGTGTGTCTCTGTCTATCATAGTCTGTGTTTCTCCCTGGGCTGCTTCTGTGTAACTAATCCTTCTGCTTTCTAGCCCCCTTTGCCGATCCTCCAACCTCACCCTGCACCTAAGGCAAAGTCTGGGATAAGGTAGAGAGGCGGAAAGAAGGTGGAAGGGTGGTTGGGAGCCCCTGCTGGGGACTCTGGTTTCTGGGAGGGCTGTTGTGTTTCTGTGTTACTTTTAACTTGTCTATTTCTGTCTATAGCTGTATAGACTGTAAATGCCTGCTTGTATATTGTGTTAAGCTGTGACTATAAAGCTTCATTCCTTAACTTCCAGCTGGCTGAGGCCAGTCTGGGTGATTTCATAAGAGTGGGAGGTGGGTAACTCCCAAACTATCACACTTACATATTTGTTTGCAGAAATGAGTTCAACCAACCAACCAGTTACAGGAAAATCCCAGCTATTTCCTTTATCTGCTCAGTAACTGTAAGAAGATTAATATGTTAAAAGAGTGATGAGCATTCAAGAATGTCTCATTCCCTCCCTAGAAATGAACAAATCTAGTTTCATCAACACATTGATTTGAATTCCCAGGTTATTAGGACACCCATTTGATTATCTAAGCATTTCCTGTCAGCACAGTACAGATCTACAACAGATCAAAAGTTCTAAGTATTTGATAGCTGTTATTAAGCAGCCTAAAAATACATAAATTGAACATTTCTACCCAGTCCCTAATGGCAAGTGTCTGTAACAGCAAAAGTAGTATTTATTATTTGAAATTTCTAGCTTCTGATCTTCATTGTACGATTTTGTTTGAACAGCAAATCTCACATTTTACCAGCAGATGGAGACAGGAAAAATCAGAGTCATGTTAAGGCAGAACCATTTCCAGCTGACAAATCATCTCTCTGCAACCTTCGAGCAGCAAACCCTAGAAAGACTAAAGCAATAAGCTAGGATATGGCAGCCATGAGTCAAACTGAACTAAATAATGAAAAACTAAAGAGAACAAAGTGAAGTAAAATGCTAAACTAATATGCATTTGAGATGAGAGACTAAACCTGAACAATAGATAGGAAGTTGGGGGATGTTAGGAAAGGTGTAGGTGAGAAAAAGTCTTCTAGTTGTCTTGATAGGGGAGTTCAAGAGAGCAAATAAACAGCAAGAGAGACCAAATCAATACTGAGAAAGGCTCTTTCTCTATCTCTTGGGCCAGTCCAGATGCTGGGAAAACACCTAAGCCAAATCTCTGCTCATAAACAGTAAGAAGTGAATGCTGAGTGCCACATACTTCTGAAATACTCTACCCAAAAGTATAATCCTACTGAGACCTTTCAAGTGAGGCCACCACCTACTATTAAATTAAGCTCTAGTAATTAGAGATAATGGGTTTGAAATCCAACATGTCAAACTGCAAAAGGAAGGTCTGTCGCTTTCCTTGAGTGTAGTAAAATGGGCCTGGAGGTTATCATATGCTAGACAAGGTACCTTTGAATATATTTTCAGAGGCCCCTTTGGTGAGAAGAGCAAAATAACCTGCCCCGTGCTCTCTGAGATAATTAGGTAAAGCTCTTTCCATACTGGGGGAGGGCAGAAACTCCTTCAGAAGTGTGGGTGGATAGGCAGGTGTATCACCACTGTGGGTGCAGAAGACCTCTGAAATGAAACATGGCACATGTTTACTGACTCTTGCGTGTCCCACAGAAAATAAGCGTGGACGTGGGAAGCAAAAGGCAACCTCCAAAAGCTGTCTCAAGACCAGCTGCACTCAGAGCCCCAGAGAAAGGGCAAAGATGACCCCTGAGGGTCAGGCAGAGCCTTGGTTGAATTTAGACTTCACAGTTGAGAGTCAGTTCTAAACTGAGGTCTAAATGCTCTTTCACCCTCACTGCACTAACACCTCATTTTTCTTTTTTTTTTTTCCATAGGTATTTAAACAACCACTATGAACAAAACCAGGCCACATGGCAAGCCACAATCCAGAGAAGGGTGACAAAGCTGCTGAGGGGCCTGCAACACAGTCCTGTGAGGAGAGGCTGAGGGAGCTGGGGGTGTGCAGCCTGCAGAAGAAGAGGCTCAGGGGGGACCTCATTGCTGCCTACAACTACCTGAAGGGAGGCTGTAGCCAGGTGGGGTTGGTCTCTTCTGCCAGGCAAGCAGCAACAGAACAAGGGGACACAGTCTCAAGCTGTGCTGGGGGAGGTCTAGGCTGGATGTTAGGAGGAAGTTCCTCACAGAGAGAGTGATTGGCATTGGAATGGGCTGCCCAGAGAGGTGGTGGAGTCGCTGTCCCTGGAGGTGTTCAAGAAGAGCCTGGCTGAGGCACTTAGTGCCATGGTGTAGTTGACTGGACAGGGCTGGGTGATAGGTTGGACTGGATGATCTTGGAGGTCTCTTCCAACCTGGCTGATTCTATGATTCTGTGATCTGTGGCTGCAGGCTAACCAAAGACCATGAGCTGTATCTCCATGACCAAGTTAGCACCACAGAAGCAACAGATCTGTAGAGCAAAGCAGCTGATATCATGGAGCTGATTGCACACTGTGTGTATTTCAGGCCAGCTCTAACCTGCTGCTCTGCACTGGACACCCATTTCTGGTTGCAACCCAGCAGCTGCACACCTGGAACACCTCTTCTCACAGGTGGTAGAACAAGAGGAAATGGCCTCAAGCTGCAACTGGGAAGGTTTAGACTGGACATTAAGGGGGAAAAAATCACAGAAGGAGTAGTCAGACATTGGAACAGGCTGCCCAGGGAGGTGGTAGAGTCACCAACCCTGGTTGTGTTTAAGACATTTAGATATGGTGCGTGGGGAGATGGTCCAGGAATGAAATTTGTAGAGTAGGGTTAATGGTTGGACTGGATGACCCCAAGGGTCTTTTCCAACCAGATGGATTCTGTGATTCTGTGACAGTGCATACCAAACAACTTTCATCTCAAAACAGGTACTTCTTTGTGTCTATGCAGTACTTTGGTGAGCAGGAAAAGATTTGCTTTTCCCAAATAAGGTTGCTAGGACAAACAACTAATGCTCTTCAGGTATTTTTTGAGTGTAGGGGATTCCAAAATGAACAGGTGTGAATCCTGGAGTGGACATGTCTAGTACATTTTATATTTTACCCTAAACTGCAGTATCTGATGTTTTCTTCAGTTCAACAGTAAGAAACTGGCAAGCTACTAACTAACTGTTAACTCTTACCAGTCCTGCCATATTCCAGAAGTAAGCAATCAGCCAATTCTGTTTTAAAGTGTGCTGTACTTTACAGGTATTGAAGCAGTAGGGGAGTGCAACATAGATCTATAATGCCACCTTTTTTCAGACTGATGAAATGCAACTACTGCACGCCACAAGTAACCTAACACTCAAGTGAAACTTACATAAGGAGAACTCATTGCCCCAAAGTGCTACCTGTGATAGTAAATGTGTATTTTTGTATTGTATTCCAAATGCTCAAGAGCCTCTGGTGGAAGGCTGCTCACAGAGGGAGCTTTATTAATGAATAAGGGGATATGCAGACACCAAGAGCTACAGACTGCAGTCAGATGCCAAGAGGATACCACACCACAGAGTAACACAGCTCAGTGACAAAACTTCTAAAAAGATAATAAATGGCTTCAAAATGCTAACTAATTACTTCCAAAAGTCAGGGAACAGGATGGACTAGAAGACTCCTAATGGGATACAGTGAGTTTGTGTCTAGACCTCAAGGTCCAACTCCAGCAAGGGTTTTTGTTCCTTGAAGTTACTTGCACCTGCTGCCTACTGCAAGGAACAGCCCTGGGGTGACAGGGAGATCAGAAGATCACAGGATGTTAGGAGTCAGAAGGGATCCAAAGAGGTCATTGAGTCCAACCCCCTTGCCAGAGCAGGACCATACAATCTAGCTCAGGTAACACAAGAACACATCCAGACAGGCCTTGAAAATCTCCAGAGGAAACTCCACAACCTCTCTGGGGAGCCTGTGCTCTGGGATCCTTACAGGAAAGAAGTTCCCCCTTGTGTTGAGGTGGAACCTCCTGTGCTGCAGCTTCCATCCATTGCTCCTTGTCCTATCCCAGGGAGCAAGTGAGCAGAGCCTGTCCCCCCACTCCTGACCCCTAGCCTTCAGATAGTTATAGACATTCATTAAATCCCCTCTCAGTCTTCTCTTCCCCAGGCTAAACAGCCCCAGCCCTCCCAGCCTTTCCTCATCAGGCAGCACTCTAGTCCCCTCATTATCCTCCTAGCCTTCCATGAGACCCTCTCCAGCAGATCCCTGTCCCTCTTAAATTGGGGAGCCCAAAACTGAAGGCAATACTCAAAATGAGGTCCCACCAGGGCCAAGTAGAGGTGGAGAACCTCCCTTGATTTGCTGGACATACTCTTTATAATACACCCCATGATCCCATTGACCTAATCTCCCCCATCCATGTTCCTGCAACAGCTGCTCCCTTGCTTATACAAAATGAGTTCATAGTCTCAGCACAGTTCCCAGCAGACAGCTGTCTCCATCACCAAAACTACTGCTACAACAGACCATTAGGTGCCATTAATTGGTAACCTCATTAGCAACATCAGTAAAGACACTGGAGATCAGATTTTAAGCTGTACTGGTGCTATACAGGCAGCTTATGGTAGGGACAGTTTAAAAGGGACAGTTTAAAACGGACGTTGAGATGCTTGAGCGTGTCCAGAGAAGGGCGACGAGGCTGGGGAGAGGCCTTGAGCACAGCCCTATGAGGAGAGGCTGAGGGAGCTGGGATTGGTTAGCCTGGAGAAGAAGAGGCTCAGGGGTGACCTTATTGCTGTCTACAACTACCTGAGGGGTGGTTGTGGCCAGGAGGAGGTTGCTCTCTTCTCTCAGGTGGCCAGCACCAGAATGAGAGGACACAGCCTCAGGCTGTGCCAGGGGAAATTTAGGCTGGAGGTGAGGAGAAAGTTCTTCACTGAGAGAGTCATTGGGCACTGGAATGGGCTGCCCGGGGAGGTGGTGGAGTTGCCGTCCCTGGAGCTGTTCAAGGCAAGGTTGGACGTGGCACTTGGTGCCATGGTCTGGCCTTGAGCTCTGTGGTAAAGGGTTGGGCTTGATGATCTGTGAGGTCTCTTCCAACCCTGATGATACTATGATACTACTATGATACTACCTGAAAGGAGGCTGTAGCCAGGTGGGGTTGGGCTCTGCTGCCGGGCAACCAGCAACAGAACAAGGGGACACAGTCTCAAGCTGTGCCAGGGGAGGTCTAGGCTGGATGTTAGGAGGAAGTTGTTGGCAGA
This sequence comes from Pogoniulus pusillus, assembly GCF_015220805.1. Lineage (NCBI taxonomy): Eukaryota > Metazoa > Chordata > Aves > Piciformes > Lybiidae > Pogoniulus > Pogoniulus pusillus. Next base: position 7,334,661 of record NC_087297.1, read on the forward strand.
GAGAGTGATTGGCATTGGAAAGGGCTGCCCAGGGAGGTGGTGGAGTCACTGTCCCTGGAGGCATTCAAGCCAAGCCTGGCTGGGGCACTTAGTGCCAGGGCCTGTTTGACTGGACAGGGCTGGGTGCTAGGTTGGACTGGATGAGCTTGGAGGTTGATCCTATGATTCTATGTGTGCCTGTGAGGAAGCACCGCTGCAGATGTTCAGATCATTTACACCCCATTTTTACTCCTTTTCTTCTTCCTGCCTTCTTTAGCCATAAACAAAGTGCACAGCATGAAGAGGCCAATCCTTGCCAGCAGAACCAAGTTTTGAAAAACACTGCTCAACCATATGTTCAGCCCTGACCAGTGTGACAGTTAGGAGGCTGACATCTGCAGATGGAGAGTTCCTAGCAGCACTCAGCACAAACATGCTGCTACTGTACACTGAAGTCAATATTAGCCAGACTTTGCTTAGGAGAAAATTTCAACACTGAACCACAGTTTCATCTTGCCAATTAATTTTTGCTACAGCAACGTAAATGAAATACATCTCTAAAAATATTCTAGGGGAAAAACAGTGGCACTGATTGCAGAAAGGGAGCCTTTACAAAGCCTTCTGGTGCTCTCCTTCAGAAGGAAAAGTCTTCTGTATCAAATATTGCCTTGCTAATGCTACACATGCCGCACCTCCATGACCACCCACCAAACTCTATTTGGCCTATAGGGTTATGCCCTAAGGAAATACAACCATCTAAAAGAGCCTCCCAAACCTCTCTGAAGACTCATTGGTTATTTTTCTTCTCTAAATAAAATCTAGCAACCTTTCTTTCAGTAAGCACTATAAGAACTGAGTCTTTCTTGCCTTGTTTAGTGCTCTTCTGGAAGCAGTGAGAACACTCAAGTGTTTGTGGGACTGTTACTGGTTCTTCTTACAGAGGCAGTAAGATAAAATGCATTTTTCCTACCACTTTTTACTTTTTCTCCCCTTTGCTCCAATCTCAGTCTATCTGCAGCTCCTCATGAAATCCAAACACTTTTTTTCCCAGGACTTAAACAGATTTATGGTTACCAATTTCCACAGGGACTGTGTGCATGTTCTCTTGGGCATGCTCAGGCCACCACACTCATATGAGAGCAGGGAATCAAAATCTGTGTCTTGCTTCCACTAAAGAAATTCACTGGGTTCATGCTTGTGTCCTTCATTCAGACCTTTACTGCATAGCAGCCCCCTTCCTCGAAAGCCTGCACTTAAAGATATGCCTCTACGAATTTTAAATGATTTGCAGTCTTACCTAACATGGGCATATATCATTGACCATAAAACAGAGTGGATGGACTATTTTCCTTTATTGTATTGCCTTGAAACTGAAACTGATATAGATATGTGGAGTGCAAGTCCCTAGTAAAAAGGTGTTAGTTCACTTAGATGAGTTTTACTCAGAGCACTTCCAGCATCAAATCTGAGGCATGACCTGACCAGCAAACCATTTCAAGCAACACTAATTACAAAGTACAGCACTGATTTTGCAAATACTGGTTTACTGGGTAAACTTGGCTTCTTGGTTTCTATGAATACCAGCTTCTTCATTGGTCTGGAGAAGGTAAGAGGTAGTTTTGATCACTAATGGATCATAATGGATCATAGAATGGTTTAGGTTGGAAGGGACCTCAAAGCTCAGACAGTTCCAACCCCTTGCCATAGGCAGGGACACCTCCCACTAGAACAGGTCACTCAAGGCCTCATCCAGCCTGGCCTTGAACACCTCCAGAGAGGGAGGTGCCACAACCTCCCTGGGCAACCTGTGCCAGTGTCTCACCACCCTCACTTTGAAGACCCCTTTCCTAACATCTAGTTTAAATCTCCCCTCTGCCAGTTTAAACCCGTTACCCCTTGTCCTGTCAAGACCTTGTCAATAGTCCCTCCCCAGCCTTCCTGCAACCCCCTTCAGATACTGGAAGGCCACTCCAAGATCTCCTTGAAGCCTTCTCTTCTCCAGGCTGCAGAGCCCCAACTCTTGTATCCTGTCCTCATAGCAGAGCTGCTGCAGCCCTCTGAGCATCTTCGTGGCCCTCCTCTGGACTGGCTCCAACAGTTTCATGTCCTTCTTGTGTTGGGGGCTCCAGAACTGCACGCAGGACTCCAGGTGGGGTCTGAGGAGGGCAGAGTAAAAGGGCAGAATCCCCTCCCTTGCCCTGCTGGCCACACTGCTCTTGCTGCAGCCCAGCACAGGGTTGCTGTCTGGGCTGCACTCACATTGCAGGCTCATGTTGAGCTTTTCATCAGTCCAGACCCCCAGGCCACTTTTCTCAGGGCTGCTCTCAGCCATTCCCCACCCAGCCTGGAACTGTGCTTGAGACTGTGCTGTCCACCATCCTTTTGTTTCCCTTCCCCAACAGAACTGAAGAAACAGTTAAATGATAGAATCATAGAATTGTTTCACTTGGAAAAATCCTCTAAGATCACCAAGTCCAACAATCAATCAACACCTCCATGCCCACTAACCTGTGACCCTGAGTGCCATGTCTACAGGGTTTTTAATACCTCCAAGCACCTCCCTGGGCAGCCTGTTCCAATGCCTGCCCACCCTTTCAGTAAAGCTTTTTTTTTCTATTATGAAGAAAAACAGATCATTTCCTAAAGAGTACTGCAAAAAGAGGTGGTTTGAACAGGCAGGTGACAAGATTTACCCAACATCCGATGCATGACAGAAGACATGAAATCACAGCACTTGCAAGTTGAAGACTCCCTATTAATCAGATGTCTGCAAATCTGTCTTGATCTGTGCATGCCCATGAATTTACTACCATACAGTATTGCTTTGCATGCTAATAATAGTACACATAAAGCACAGTTGATAAAAAAAGGAAGATGAAAATGAAATAGTCTGCTCTGTATAATTGAAGTTCATCATTATTCTTTCATATCTACCACAGTTAATATGCCAACTACACAAACCTTTGTCACTATTAGTATGATTCTGTGCTTAAAACACAAACCAAGCACATTAACTTCTTTGTTTCCCTCTGACTTTTTTTCCTTTTCTTATTCACTCTTTATACACAAAGAATGAAGTTTTACATTTTTCAGCTGTTTACCAGAACAGGAATAAAAGCTAAACCAATTCCATTATCTATTAAATGCAGCATTATTCATCAGGTTCAGCAGCATTTGATGTTCTGTCTCACAGTACCTTAAACTGCTGTGTTCAAACTGTAGCAAAACCTAAGTAAGAGACCTGCCTGTTTCCTCACTCCTCTGTGCACACTGGCTGTAGCCAGTAATGGGACACAGCGCTGGATGGCTTAGGTAATAATGACCATAATGTTTCTCTTCCCCTCACTACCTGTACATGCCATGTACAGTCTGAGTCTCTCCAGTCCAGCTTGGTTTCACTTCAGTGTGCTATAGGATCTCCTGAGATGAACAGTACATCACAGAGGAAAGAACAACTAGAAGGTCACTTAGCTCATCCCCTGACTATCTTCTGTTGCTCATGATGCACTTTCTTCTGTCTTGCCTTCAATGACTCTTCTGAGGTAGCTCTCATCACTGCTTCTGAGTGACAGACTACTACGGGTAAATAAACAATATTTGGCTAAGCTCCTGCCAACCACCTCCAAGAGGTTTAGAATCATAGAATCAGTCAGGGTTGGATGGGACCACAAGGATCATCTAGTTCCAACCCCCCTGCCATGGCCAGGGACACCTCACACTAGATCAGGCTGTCCAGAGCCTCACCCAGCCTGGCCTTAAACATCTCCAGGGATAAGGCTTCCACCACCTCCCTGGGCAATCTGTTCCAGGGTCTCACCACCCTCATGCTGAAGAACTTCTTCCCAACATCCAGTCTAAATCTACCCATTTCTAGCTTTGTTCCATTCACCCTAGTCCTACCACTACCTGATACCCTAAAAAGTCCCTACTCAGCTTTCTTGTAGGCCCCCTTAAGATACTGAAGGGCTGCAATAAGGTCACCTTGGAGCCTTCTCCTCTCCAGACTGCAGACTGCTGTGTGCTGTTCCTTAGTTATGTTCACTTGGATGACAGACATTATTAACACACATTAGGACTCACTTGGGGAATAGTTCCTCTGCCATACTAGATCATATCTGTTGAAAAAGAGCTAGCAAGGGCCTCTCAGTGGCAGTGAGAAACAGGTGATACCTTCCCTTAGGCTTCGCCATATCCCTGCCTTGTTTCCAGCAGAGCTGTCAGTTCCTGCTGTGCTCCTGCCAAACTCAGCAAGGAGTCCAGCACATTCTTTCTTCAAGAATAATAAAATAATTAAAACTCCCATTGAAACCTCACAGTGGTTTTAGTAAGTTGTGGCTCAGCCTCCCAGATTGTCCTATTCTTTCTCAAATGATGCTCTGTGTGCACAGGACCAAGGCCACACCATTATGATTTTCATTCTTCAGCAAGGCTGATGCAGAGATCAGTTTCATGTTCAGGTTGGAGATGGCTATAAGTATAAAGCTTCCAATCTATGCTACAAGGAAAGCCAGCATCTGTTTTCATCCTGCTGACAACACAAATGACAACATTTTTATTCTGCTGAACAAAACACCACCAACGACTGCAAGTGCAGCTGTGATATTTTGTTTCTTTCTGCATCAATTCAACATTAAGCTGCTGCTTCTGAAATGCTGCTGTGCCTAGGAGGAAGCTGGCACCCACTCTTCTCAAGCCTTCACCTTCTCCTCACAGAGGGCTAGATTCTTCCGGGACTACATTTCCCAAGACACACTGCAAAAGGAGAGCATGCCCAGCAAGAAACATTCAGTAACATCAAGCATGCCAGCGTAGTAGGAATTCCTGTGTCACTTCTGTCTCTGTAAATACATTGCACCCGCTCACTGGCTTGCACTTTATAGCAGCCATTACCTCCAACTAACCTAAGAGGCTTTGCAGCACTTGCACCAACAGATGGAGTCAGCTATGTGGCCTGTGTACTTCACCTACATCATTCAAGCCTTGTCTGCTCGAAGAGAAATATGCTATAACTTCATTGATCAATCACATCTGCTACCCAAAGCACACATCGGGCCAGTCCTCCCTCACTAGGAAAGCTCTGCATTCAAACCCTTGTGTCTACAACTGCCAAATCAGCACAGATCACCAAGATGTTCCAAAAGACCACATGGACAAGCCCTGTTCTGTTCTGTACAAATAGCCTATTACTGTACTGTTATTTCGAGTGCTCCTGTTTTAAAAGGAAATGACACAGTAATTTCCCATCAAATCAAATCATTTCTAGCATAGCTTTCCATTGGGGGTATTCTGCATGTATCCTGGAACTTGTTTTCTGGGGAGACATCAGGCACAGCTGCATGTCTGGTAAATATGTGTGTTTGGTGTGGGGTTTTTTTCTGCAAATGGGTGTGTGTGAAATTTAATTCAGTTGGGTTCAGTAATACTTCACCAGCATGGCAAGCTGGCTAAATGCTGCCCCAGAAAAATGAACAGGCCCCTGAGGTAGCTGTGGCCAGCTGCTACGACTGCATTTAGGACAGGGTTTAACTCTGTATCTGGGGGTTTATCACATCTATCTCTTCACCACTGCGGCCCATTTCCCATCCTGATCAGTCATTTTTAACAGCCACCTGCTATCTGAGGGTGCTTCACAACACAATGCCATCACTGCACTCTCCTCCAAGGGTCAGGAATAGTTTCTTCAGGCTTTTTGACAAACACATTTTATGATTTATAAGTATCAGAAGGCTGGCCAGGAGGGGGGGACAGGCTCTGCTCACTTGCTCCCTGGGATAGGACAAGGAGCAATGGGAGTAAATTGCAGCAGAAGAGGTTCCGCATGAACACAAGAGGGAACTTCTTTACTGTAAGGGTCACAGAGCACTGGCACAGGTTCCCCAGAGAGGCTGTGGAGTCTCCTTCTCTGGAGACTTTCAAGGCCTGTCTGGATGTGTTCCTCTGTGATCTATGTTAGATAGTATTGTCCTGCTCTGGCAGGGGGGTTGGACTCGATGATCTCCTTGGGTCCCTTCCAACCCCTAACATCCTGTGAGCTGTGATCCTGTGATTTCAGCTGATAACTCCAAAAAATCTGTCTGGATCTCCATTAGCTTTTGGATGCTGAAGTTAAAGAACAAATAAAAAAAGGCTGCTGAACTTCATTGTTTTTCCTGCTGGAATTTCTGCTCAGATGTTCCTGCTGGTTTTTGCCCCCCCCCCCCCATTCATTTTTTATTGTCTCCCTGTTTCTGCTTGCAGCTTACAGACATCCCTTCTCCACTCAGTGCGTCTGTTTCAGTTCTGCATATTTACTGACAGCATCCAGTCTGGCATCCTATTGCTTGTGCTCACCCTTCCCAGACCTCATTACACTGGGCATGAGGAGTGACAGAGATAGGCTCATCAAATCACAGAGCCATAGAATGGTTTGGGTTGGACCTAAAATATCATCTGTTTCAAACTGCCCTGCCATAGGCAGGGACAACGGTCAACAAGATTAGGTTGCTCAAAGCCCCATCCAGCCTGGCCTTGAATGATTCTAAGGCTCCACAACCTCTCTGGCCAACCTGTTACACTGGTTTACCACTCTCACGGGGAAAAAAAAAGTCATCAGTATCTCCAATCTAAATCTCCCTTCTTTTAGTTTAAAACCATCACCCCTGCTGCTGTTGCAACAGGCTCTGCTACGAGAATCATCCACATCTTTCCTTTAAGTCCCCCTTAAGTACTTGAAAAGCTACATAAAACCTTTTTGGAGCCTTCTCCAGGCTGAACAACTCCAGCTCTCTCAGCCTGGCTTCACAGCAAGGGTGTTCCAGCCCCTCTCCGGACTTCTCCCAACAGGTCCATGTCTCTCCTACACTGCAGGTCCCTGAGCTTGATAGGCAGTAGCGCAGGTGGGGTCTCACCAGAGCAGAGGAGAGGCAAAGAATCACCTCCCTCAACCTGCCAGCTACACTTGGTTTTATAGTGGTGACAATCAAAAGAGTTTAGAAGGAGCCTTTGCCACAGGCTCAACTCAAGCTATATAAATTTTCTGAATTAATTCTTTCACATTATTAATGCTTTTTTGGTCCCAAAGAAGTCAGCCTATTGGGCCAAGAAATAATGGCACCGGTGTTGCTTTCATCTTTGACCCTCCTGTGCTCCTGTGCTGCAGCAGAAGGAATGCCTCCTGGTTGTAGTGAGATGGCACCTCAAGAAAGGGTCATTAACTAGAATCCTCTCCTTCTCCAGAGCTTGCTTGAGGGTGCAACATATTTATTCATGCAATCTTTTTATACTAGGCTTTTACAATCTGATTTGCAGACTTCAGAAACTGAAGCTTCTAGACTTGTCTACTATGAAGCTGAGCTTTATACAATTTGAGATGCGTGCAGTGTTCCTATCTCTGTAATTAAATTTTAGTCTGGTTTTTGTTACTTTTAGCCCCTTCTGAAATGTTTCAAAGAGCTTACTAGGCACTATGTTGAAAGGATTCTGCTGAAATTCTATCACTCTTCCTCTCTGCTTTCATATTTCTGGCCTTTGTTTTAAAGAATAATTATTTAACTGATATTTGCATTAATGAAACAGAGTACAGAAAACCATTACATTGCTTTGGAAAATCTTATGATACAAGAAAAAAAGCCACACTTGGTTTGTTTCCTGGTCTCTAAGTCTACAGGGCCCACTTGGGACATCGGCAGAGTCTAAAGTTCTCAACTATCAGCCTGCAGGACCATTTGTGGTTTATAACCCACCGGTATCAATCTCAAGAATCACACTAACCACCTGCATTTCATACACTCATCAGCCAAAGGGCTGATAATGAAATACCCACGGTCCTTGAGAGACCCTGAGAACTGACAGCCAGTTGTTGCTCAGACTGACAATCTCTACAGCTGCAGGGACTCCTAAATGATTTTTGTCTGATTTTTTTTCTAACACAAAAGAAGAGTTTTCAGGGGCATTTGACTGAAGACGGGATTTTTAAAGAACAAATGACAAACACCGTGGGACTCACAATGAAACTGTTAACAGTTGCTAACACTCCGGTTTTAAGCCATTTTAGCAGCTCTAAAGAAAAAGCTTCCTGCTCTTTTTTTGCATCACCCTCTTTAGGATACGGATGCACTTTTGTGGTTAGCTTTTCATAAAGGACTTTGAATTTTTATTTTCATGGGTGGTGTTATTGTTGGTCAGGTATTTTACTGTCTATTTAGATCTCAACTGTGTTCTGTTAAAGACCGTGGGAGTCCCCCAGCTGTTCTTCATGACAGGCAATCCAGCATCTAGTGATGCTGATAAAAAGGTGGGTTTTTTTCTGAAAGAGAAACTTCTTCTAGCACCTGGAGCTAAAAACATTCCTCCTATCCACCCCTCTTCCCATTTCCTGGGCTGTCCTGGTCAGTTATATGGAGGAAAGGACACACAAGTCCTCTTCAGTGGGACAGACTCAGCTTCAACACCTGTCGGGTTAATATTTTCACATCAGGGACCCAAGAACACTTTTTCACAGTTACATGTAAACGTTTGTACTGTCTGTAATAGCCAGCTTAGCCCCCTGATGTCCACAAGTTGAGCAATGCTGCGTTTCAGCAATAGCTACAACTACACACTATGCTACAGACCATGGAGCTAGGTACACACACTAAGTGCCAGGGCTGGTAAAATAGAAGTGTCCCGAGTGCTGGGTCCTGGCAAAAGCAGAAAGCAAAGGTAATCACCAGCAGTGACTGTGGCACAAGGTTTTCTTTCCGTTCCCTCCACCTCAAGCCATGCCGACCACGACATGTCACTATTTACAGCAAGTATTTGTAGCTGCAGTGCCGCTGAGCAGCCCTACATCTGCCAGCAGGGTCTCATGTGGCATCACGTCATGGTACAGTGAATTTACTTAAGAGACCTGGGGCTTGTTTCCAAAGACAAGGGCTTCCCTGAGTCAAACCGCTGCTTCCCGGCGGCCTGTGATGCCCGCGGGCGGCACGGCCACAGTGCTGGCCCGCTGCGGGTGTCGGGGCTGCCCTGATGCAGCCAGTACCGGCTGGACGGCCGTACACACACACGCACGCACCGCAGCACCCGTCCTCTGCGGGATCAGGGCAGGCTACAGGGGAAATCCACCCACACGACTGCTCCGGATACAGCAGGGTTCCACCCACCCATCCCAAGCACTAGCACTGCTCTGGCCGCTACCAGTGCCAGCCGTATCCTCCGCGCCGGGCAGGCACTGGGTGTTTGCTGCACCGAAAATGCACGGAGCTACTAATGTGACCTCTCCTTATGATCTGAGCCCGCGGGTGCTCGGTAATGGCTGCTAGGGGCAGGCAGTGCCCGCTGCGGGGCCACAGGCTGAGACCCGGCGGCCCGCGGGTTGGCGGCTGCGAGCCGGGTCAGCTCCCCTCCGCCCCTGCCGACCGCAGCCCGGCCTCCGGAGAGCCAGCACCGCGTCAGAGCCTGCCCCGCGGGAGCCAGGCCGGGCTGCGGCGGGCAGCGAGGCGGGGGAAAGGCGGCTGGCGAGAGGCGACGGTCGGGCGTGAGCCCCTGCGCACCGTCTCGGCGGTGGCTGCACAGGTACTGCCGCAGCCTGTCGCCATGGGAACGGCGCGGTGCGGCGGGGGGAGCCTGGCCGGGCACGGCCATCGCGGCCTCGGCACCGGCCCCCCCTCCGCGAGTGGGAGTGAGGAGCGGGTGTGCGTGTGTGTGTCCCGGAGGTATTTCACTGTTACCATAGGAACAGGCGGGGGGAGGCGATGGCGGCACAGCCGCACCCTCTCCCCCCTCCCCCGTGTCCTCAATGCCAGCCTAGGCTCTCAATCAATTAATGGAGCCGCAGCGGAGCCGGCACCGAGCAGAGGGAGGGAAGAGGGGGATGGAGCGGCAGCACTGCCCTCGCCCCGGCCCCTTCCTCGCCCCGCGGGGCAGCCTCCGCACCCAGCTGGCGCCGCGGCCCGTGCTGCCTCCCACGAGGCGGCCCCGGACCCTGGCAGCGGCCCCCCGAGGGGCGGCCCCGGACAGATGGGCCCTCCACAGCCACTGCCGCTTCCCCGCCATCACCGGCAAGGTGTGTCCGGGGAGAGGCAGTGCGGAGCACCGGCCGGCACCCCCGGGGGACACCCATAGCCTGTGAGGAGGGGGAACACACAACAACCACCACCCCCCCCGCCCCGAGCCCGCCCGGCGCGGCGGTTGTTTACGGCACCATATGGCTGCAGGGGGAGGGGTGAGGGAAATGTCTGCCGGCTGCCGAACCGCTGCGCTCATTATGTACGATGGAGTCACGGTCACCGCGCCGCCCGCCAGCACCCGCCCCGCCGACTTCCCGCACCGTAGCCTCAGCGGCGGCGGTTGGGGACCGGGACGCACTCGCACACGGCGTCTCACCGCCTCAGCCCCCCATCACACAGATTTTTGGGATAGCCCGTGTCCCGCAGCGGGGGGGGGGTGCAAAAACGCCGCTTATTGCACGGGATAGTTGGAGCTCCAGGGAATAAAACCACGGTGGCCGGAAAGGAAACATCCCGTCCCTTCCTCTGTCTCTGCCTGTCTGTTAAAATTCATATATACCCTTTGAGTAATGATGGACGTATGGGATACAGCTCTGTTTTGAATCACAACACTGCAATGCTTGAAGCATAAAAGGAAAACGCAGAATAAAAACATAACGAATATTTTTGGTGGCGTGGTCTGAGATGAAAACCTGAGCCATTCCAGGGCATTTCTGTTTATATCTGACACATATTAAGAGTTGAAATGGAAGTTCCGGGCATCAAATGCTAGGAGGAGATCCACAGCGATTAAAGCTGGTTTTGCTCCGTGAGGCAGTCATTCCTTGCCCAGTAATCCTCCTGCGCGGCGCTGATGGAGGCATGCTCGCTGCATCCTGCCTCTGGAGAGCTTGCTCGGCTAGGGGCAGGGGAAATGCTTTGAAATGGCTCATGGCTTTCCTCTCAATGATTCATAAGATAGGTGCTGAACCTCGGTATTATTAGAGAGATAAAATCCACAGACTCTGGGCTCTGATAATAGGCAACTATACTGCTATCCACATTACCTTGTAAAATTGAAGTATTGATTTTTTTTTTTTAAAGCATGGTTTGCTACTTAGCAGACCAATCCCACTCCCATTGTAGTCAGTGGGATTTCGCTATTGACTTTAGTGGGAACAGGTTTTTGCCTTTAAAATGGTCTATTTCACATTATTATGGTAATGTCACTCAGCAATTCTTAAAATTGGTCTCCTTGGCCTCGGACATTTAAAAAGATTAATGTACAAATTATTTCAGCTCAACTCACCTAATTTCTGATCGTGTCATGTCCAAAGTTTTGTTTAGATAAGTAAGATAGATAGCATTGCTCCAGATGGTTGTGGGTGGATTTGGCCTAATAGATTCTCCAGCTACATGTTTTAAATGGGTTTTGTTGTTGTTGGTTGGTTTTAAATGTTACAGAAGCCTAGATTTAGAAACCCGTTTGTAGATCTCGTCTTGTGTGCGGCTTAGACTGTGTTTGGTTGCTCACCAAAATAGCATGCCTTGTAAAAAAAAAATATTAAATATACTAAAATGCAGGCAGGACAAGTGAGTGGTTCAGTTCAACTGATGTTACCCAAACGAGCTGATCCTCCTGCCCACAAACAATGCACATTTGAATCCTGGCACCTGCGCCTGGATTGGAATTCAGAATGAGAAACAGGTCTGGAAGTAAAGGCCTCACAAGGGGAAAAACAAAACCACCTCTGCCTATTAGTAAATAGTAATCTGGAGCAGCAAAGACAAACGACAAGGATGGAGGAAAAGGTGTAGCACTATGGACATCAAATAGATACTGAGGCTATGGCACAATGGCAAATGCATTCCAGTTGCAAGGTTCCAGGTGCACCTGCATTAAATACTTGCCTATTTCCACAACGAGGAGTTTTGTAGTGTCTAGCAACATCCTGCTCAGCTACTTTCTGCTGTATCATGCCGTGATACTTATTGAATTAAATGTTGACTAATGAAGTCCAATTTGAAATAAATGCTGAGAAACAGACATAAAATTCATTCCAAATTTTGCTGAAATCAAATTGCCATGAAAACATGCTCCCTCCAAAATCCTGCTTCATCTTCCTCACATTTCCCAGGCAGTTTCATGAGGTAGTTAATATCTTAAGACAGTTCTGTGCTTATAGGTGGTCATCACATGCCTAGATGCTTAAATACTGGTTTTGGAGATCAACAGTAGCTTTATTTCCAAATTGTCAGGAACCATCAGCCTTCTTTTTCTTGGCTTACTTTGTTAGCTGCTCTATTATTATTGTTGTTGTTGTTGTTGTGAAATATGGTAATATGTGTTTTCCAGGCTTATTTCACTTTCCCCAGCCTTCACCTTCCCCAAAGCTGACTTTCTTGCTTTAGAATGAGCTCACGGGGAGCTATTAAGCCAAAGTTTGTTTATACTTGATTGACTTTAACACTTTACTCCATTTGTTCTCTCATCTCACTTTCCTTCCACTCTTATTGGAAGCAGGATGGCTCTAATGCAAATATAGTTCAAAGAGACAGGGAAAAGGGAAAGAGATCTGAATTCTCTCCAAGGCAAATGTCTTAATGTGGTAGCCATAGAAAAGGGAGAACACTCAAAACCAATCAGCTAACCAACTTCAGCAGTGTAATTGAGGCTGAGTGCACATGTCGTGGCTCTTTAGTTGGGAAGGGGACAGGAGGAGAGATAACACTTGTAATCAACTTAAATACATGTAGAGTTTGAAGGCCCAAGATCAAGCTTGTTCTCCACTTTGTTTTTCTCACCTCAAACAATGAGAATAGATTTCTGCAATGGAGAGCTGTCCACACACTGCACTGCAACGAGTGCATTGCAGAAGATTATGACCAAGGAGGTGAGAGCAGAGTGCTACTTGTACTATTTCACAGCTGAATTTGGCCTTGCTGTAATTAAACTTCTGTAGGTACTTTTATACATTGTATAAATATGTCTGTACAGTTGTTAAGCACTGGTCTAGCACACTGGAATATACTGTGGCAAAAATGGATAGCAGTTACAGGTAAATTGTTCTTTATCAATAGAAAAACCTCAACATATCCTACTGAGAATTTAGTCATTGCCTTCCAGTCAGGCAGCACCAACTGATCAGCTCACATGGTGGATGCTTTGTGGCCAGACTTCTCCCTCGGGCACTGGCCATTACAAAGCCAAAGCATCACCCAAGGACTGCATTCTGTCTTCAGAAGAAGGACATAGTCTTTGTGCCAAAAAAAATTATTCACAGGCCTTCTGCTGGTCCTATCCCAGGAGGAGATTTCAGCCAGTGCAATTTAGGATGTCTGATCCTTCAAAGCCTCACAGATTTCACCAGCTTGACTCCTTCTAAGTTCCTACAGCTACAGTTTTTCAGCTCTTTTGTAGGTCTGTTTGTTCCCTCTTTGGCTCTGTAGGGCAAATGAGTAATTCCCTTCAAAGTATTTTCACATACCCAACTATATTGTACTTTATTTGTTTGCCTGCTTTCAAATTACAGCAAGCACAATGCAAATTTAATGTATTTCTGAAGTCTGATTTTTCTTCCTGATATTACATTTACTAAGAATTAATTTTGAAATAATAATAATAATAATAATAAAAATAATAATAATAATAATAAAGTGGCAATTACCTATAAATTCATCAAAGTTCAACAATAAGTAACAGAAAAGACATAGTTCATTATAATTCTATTAAAGTGTTCTATCTATGATTATTAATGAAAATTGACCTGTTTTCTTCTATTTAAGAATGTTTTCTTTTCTACTCAGTTTTGAAACCAGTCTTCTTGGTTCAAATTGAAACTGTAAGGTTCAATTAAGAATAGAGGTAAAACAATATTTCCAGTTCCACAGTTGCCTCAGAATCTGATGTAGTTTGCCAAAATTGGGCTGATCTGGAGAAAGTAATACTAGAATTTGCTATATGAATTGGGAATTAAAAAGTAATCAAATAGTCTTACTTTAACCAGACTTATTTACCTCTAGACCTAGCTTTTTTTACATTGCTTTATTTCTGCTTCAGGGTGACTCTAACTCCCTGAAAGCTCACCACATGCCCAGTTCAGCTCTCACTTACACCAAAACAGGGATAAACGAGGCTTTATGCACTGGTAAAACACAGCAGAGGACATGTGGAGGTTGTCTGAAAAATGCAGGGTCAGGATGCAGTGGGTTTACAATATACAACTCTTTGAGAACTTTTGGGTTGGTTTTAGTTTGCTTGTTGTTTTTTTTTCTGCATCCATACAAAACTTACTAACCCATCTCCTTGTTGAATAAGCCTGACATGAGACAAGAAGGGGTAAATAGATGCTGTCTGCCTGGACTACAGCTTTTAGATAGATGCCTGGAACTGGAATATAGCACTCATTAAAAGAAGGCTGAGCTGTTTGCTTGCTACAAATGAAATACTGTAGTGTTATGGCAGCCATGGCCGTGGGGCTTTGCTGAACACTCAGAATATAAAAAGATAAAGGTTATCAAAAGATGTCATAAAAAGAAAATATGACTAGGTCTAGATTAAGGGAGAAAAGAATGAGATACATTCGTTTTTCTTTTCCACTGCAGTTTGAGAAATGCAATGGGACAAGTCATCTAATTACATACATGCCACACTTGCTGGTCAGCCTGCCCAAAAGCAAAGTCTTCCAGAAATTGTCATCACTTGAAGGAGCTAATTTCCTCTCACATTTGCAATTAGTTCTCTAATCTCTGCTCTTTTTTTCTTCCCACCACATTAAGAGTTTAGTAATAGTTGCAACAAATAAAAATCTAGTACAAGTAGACAAAAAAAAGGTGAAACCAGCACAGGTCATTGGAGCATGGAGGTGCTTCATCACAAACATTCTGTCTAAATCACAGTAATCTCACGTACTGCTCCACACAGGATAGTGCTGGAGCTCAGAAATGGGATGATCTGCATCCTTCCTCCAGACTAGTAATATCACTACAGCAACCAGCCAGAGAACCTGCTACAGTCAAACTGAGTCCCAGTCTCCAAGGCAGTCTGCAGAAAACGTCTCAAAGCTCAGTAATTAGTAAATAAACAAATAAATCCCTAAAGAAAACACAGTGCATAGAGATGCAACGTGCAATAATGACCAAATTCTTTTCCTCCTCTGCTAACTGTAGCCAGCTGAAGAACGCCTAAAACTTCATCACCTGCTCAAGAAACAAGCATGAACGCTGAGACAACCAGCAATGCTGCCATGCAGTACAAAGGGGAAGGGGATGGGGAGATGCTGGGGTTTCACCGTGTTCCACAAGTCTTTCCTTGTGTTGACTGCACGGCAGAGACCTGGGGAGGTGCTGCCAGACACCAGCTAACAGCAAGGCAGCAATAAGTGCCATCACCAACTCCTGTGCTCCCAGGGGAAGAGAGAAGGAAGTGCAGGAGAATGACCTTGTTCTCACTTCTGCTCCAGCCAGCAAAGGCGAACTGATGTTAAGAGCATGCTACATCCTTACGAGAGCCACAGAGCTATCATCCTCTTGTGAAATCCGGAGGAGAAATTTTGGTTGGATCAATCAGAGTTTATCCAGGAGCTGCAATGCAGACTTTCCATTCCAAACACTATGGCTTACAAAACAATGGCCTGGCTTTGCATCACCTTTTCCTGGTGGTTGAAGGAGTCTTAGATGGCACAGGATTAAAAAGAGTGAATGCTGAATCTTCTTTCTGCTGTTCATCAGTATTTACACCACACCATTTCTCTCAGCTTCTTTCTACATCTTTACATGTCTGATTTCTACCGTGCATGTTCTCTAAACATCCATCTTTGTGGGTGACATAACCATTAAAATCTATTTCTCTTATAAGTGCCTCTTTTCTTTAATTAGCTTAGTTACCTTTCCTGGACCTTTCATCTGTCGTGACCTTTTACAGATGAGGTAAATACACTAAGCACATTATTAAAAGGCAAGGACATAGCATTTCATTAACAAGAATAAGTTTTCAATATGATTCTCTGTACTTTTCCTACTGCCTATTTTTGCCCTCCCCACTATACTTATTGAAGATATGCTTATTGATTTGTTTGAAATTATTCCTAAATATCTCCCTTGAGAGATTACACTAATTCTGTACAGTTTAAATGTGACTGAAAAGCTTAAATTCTTCCTTTCCCTTCAAAAAGCTAATGTCACAATGGCATAAAATGTAAATTATCTGGCAGTGGCCTGTAGGGAATTATGCCTGCCATGATTTCTCTCTTTTTTTTCCCCTCTGTTATGATATTTCTATTTTCCTTCCCAATTCCTCCTCTACTTGCTTAACCTAATTAATTCTCATTCTCATCCACTGGTGAAACTCCCTCATTTGTCTGGGCTTTATGTGTGTCCATGTATCCATACGTACTTGCATGTGTATGTATGTACATTGAACTGTGTTTGTATCTCTCTAGGGTGCTTCCTATGGCTTCCCAACTCCATACCAGCTTTAATTTGTCAACACAGCCAGCCTCAACCCTGCTCGGGTTTCATTTCTGAAGGAAGCCAGAATCAAATTTTCACCTGAAAATTATTGACAAGACTTCTGAACACAACAGGTTAGAGGAATATAATTAGCCCTTATGAACTCCAAACTAGTTGAACCAACCAGGTGTGGTTCACATTGACACTCAACTCTATTTTTAATGATTTGCTCATTGACTTTTTTTCTGATGTTGAAATATTGTTCACTGGTCTCTCATTTCTCTGTACTACCTCTACCACCTTTTTTCCTCCTCTTTCTACTATATTTTTTGGCCATCCTCCAGTATCATTGCCATAGACAGTGGCAAGTGGTGTTCTTTAATAACATTTTAGTTCCTTCATTCTTAAGTTCTTTAGTGTTCTTGAGTTTATATTAGTTCTGGTGATGCACTACAATTTAATATCTTGATTTGCCATCATCTCTTTCTTTTTATTCCTCTTATTTCTGACCATTCTTCAGTTTCATCACCTGAAAAAATGTAAACCCAAGTCAAGTATTTCCTCATCACCCACAGCAGAGATGATACACACTGGAAAATGATGTTCTGTTAAACCTTTTGTTCTCCTTATCTTTCTTTTCTGCTGAAACCTCTGGCTATACAGAGGTCTGTTCTTGTTCTACTCTATCTAAATACTTGTATAGTTACTTGCTTGATACTCATCTTGTATCAGCTCAGGGTAGTGAGGATTAGTCCATTCACAGGTCTGATTTCCTATGTGCCACCACAATGCTGCTCTACCCTACAGATAGGTCATGGCAGCTACTTCAGCTCTGGATCTTCCCTGAACAAACCTTTTCTACAAAATCCCCCTGGCAGTGGTCTGTGTAAGTCCAGAGGCAACAGAGAGCAGATACAAGACATAGTCCTTTTAAAATTACTATAGTGAGTTGGGCTTACAAGTCATTTAATTGCAGTTAAAATGTGCTAGCATCCATCTCTTGTTGCATTAGAAACTTGGGGGGAACAGCATTTACAAAACTTTGAGACCCACAGATCTTACTGGCAATATGCTATACAAAACCTCTCCTTTCCCAGAGGACCTTAATTACAGGCTCTCCAGTGAAAAAAAGGCTGAATGAGTTTTTCATCCTAGGCTCAAGTAGGTCATTTAATAAAAAATGTCCTTCCTAGTCTATACAGAATATTTGTTTCTGGAGGAAAAAAATATTCTTAACTTGAGGTGAACTCTAACATAGATCAGATTTGTTAAGTCAAATAGCTCCTTAAGTTGAAGACTAACAGATACAACTAAATGGTTCAAACCCTACAATTCAATTTCAACAACCAGCTGTAATCCCTGCAGATGCACATAGTAACTGTCAGGCTTTGCAGCTTGCAGAGTTATTGAACAAGCAGTTAGAAGCCTGTACAACTCCCTGTGATGAAGCTGATCGTCACTAAGAAAAGCCATTTGCATCCAGAAGGATGCTCAATGCCATAACTTGTAACAAGTCCTTCCTGGATATTGGCAGTGCCTGTCTGGATATTTTGTGTTTACAAACCATAAAAAAATACCTTGCTAGTGAAAATGTAAGGTTTTGAGGCTCATCTACTTTAAAAAGATCCAAAAGATCATCTCAGAAAACTACAGGATCACTTTCAGTGCTGCTGCAGGACAGTAGAAACAACTCTCATCCACCAACTCGTAGCTCTGGAGTTTTCTAAATTCAAAGAGGCTCCTGGCTTGTCTGAAATGACATATACAGGATAAAAACATCTTTTACATCCTGTAAATCTCTACTTATTTTGAGGGCTGTGTTGACCAGGGTCAATCTACTCAACAAGGAACAAAAGATTCCTGTGATGCTCTGTGGCACATAGGAAGCTGCAAAATCTGCTGTCATCCTTCTGAAGAGTGTTTCCTGCCACTTTGGCTCATGCTTTTTCTCCACATCTACCTTATTCAGATCTCTCTTCAATACCTGCCCTGTTTGTTTTCCTTCTCTTTTACCAGCAACCTCTCAACAGGTGTATGCTGCATACCTAGAGGATGCAAATACCTTCCTTCAGACAAAAACCCAACAGTCACTGGCTGCCTTCTTCCAACAGCAGCTCAAACTCAAGGCACAGTGTCAGCCAATGTTAATTTATTTCTGTAGCAGAAAATGAAATTTGAATCACTAACTCCCACATTCATCCAGCACTAGCAGTAGCCCCTTCCCTCAGAGGCTTGTGTTCACAGTGAGCCCTTTCTACACAAGTCTTTCTGTGTATATGTGTGTGTGGTCTCCCCAGAATGTGTTTCCTTTCCTTCTAGAGCACTGAACAAGTGCAATGGTGATCACCCTACAAGACAGGGAACAAAACTCTCTCCTAAAAGATGAGAAAAGGTCCCATCATGCTCGCCTGATAGCCATCAGCCCATTTTAGCACTAATCTAGCAAATGTCAGCTCTGCTTCCCACTGATCACACAGTTGGGTAGCCACAGACACAACACTCAGTACATCTTAAGAAAATCAGGACTGAAGTGCCTGAGATGGAGTCCCCACCATGCTGCCCAGTGACTGAATCCAGTGCAGCTTCACTGGTGAGTGGCTGAGGGTAACACAGTGAAGAACTAAGTTCACTAATGTCACCTCAGTCTTCTCAGCAAAGGTTCACTGCAGCATGAAAATCAAACTGGAGGTTTTACTTTGGATCACTGGAAAGAACTGGGCATCTGAGCTACAAGCCTGACCTCTACCAGAGGACAGCACCTGCATCTGTCATCCTGTTTCATTGTGTGCATGAGGTGGATATATCAGTAGTAGGTTTTCTTAAGGCAGTGCTACACTCTTATGATTCTAAAGTAACATTAACAGCTTCTAGTTTTACAGAAGTAGACGTTTTAAATTATCCCCCTTTTTTTAATGTGCTCTCTTTGGCTCATGTGTCTTGGGAAAATTCTAGCTCAGCATTGTTACCAACAGATCTGGCCTCCTCCTCTCCCTTTCCCTCTCTCACACACACGTGGAGATGGTGTCTTGCATATGCCCACTTTAACATTTCTACATTTCAGGACAGAGATATTTTCTTTTTTCACGAACATTTCACTGAATGCTTGCACTAAGAGTTGCCAACTAAACCGGTTTTGTTCCATCTGCTGTGACCATTTTCCAGCAGTCTGATTCACCAGCATCCCTCCTCACCAAGTCCACCGAATCTGCAAATGGCAGGGCAGAGGCTGTGGGTAAGAGCAGGAAAGGAAGCTCTGCAGACCTGAAGAGGGGTTGAGGAAAATGCAGTGGGCAGTTAAAATGAGATGGACAAAGCAGGGCTCGAATAATGCTGCTGAGCCTGGAAGGTTCATTTAACAGGACTGTAAACCACTGCAGAATCGTACCTAGGGATAAATTATAGCTCACCCTCAGCCTCACCTTTCCATGGCACTTACTGCCATTATGTGCTGGCAGTTCAGTGGGCTGCAGAGCTATGTATTTGACAAACACTTTTCTATTGATAGCTACAAAAAACTGGGGAGAAATGCAATGGAGGAAAGCTGGATGTTGTCAGATTGCTAGAAAATATCCTAAACTAATGACCAATTTAAAACACCATCTAAAGCACCACATTCTGACATACAAGCAATAGATATAGTGACCTGTTCCCTTTTGCTCATAAAGAAAGCAAACCATAAACTCCTATGTCCATCTACTACTCTGCATCACCAACCACCACTAACAAGAGGTGGGCTGGGCTACAGCCTGTTCCACAGAGTTGACTGGCCTGTAATTTTAAGCCCTAAATCCTGTAATCAGGTTCAGTAGTGCAGCTGCACCTGCACAGAGCCATGCAATCCAGGGGGTACCAGATTCTCCCACAGGATCCATATTTAACTAAACAGCATTGGGGTTTGGAAGTTCATTCTATGCTTGTAGGTGGAAAAGATACAAGAAGACTCAGGAAAAATCATACATCAGGCTTGTGATTTCATTAAAGTAAGTGGAGTCATTTCAAATTGATAATGACATAAAAGCAATCTGAACTTGGCCTTTGAGGTTATCTTCTATTAGTTTGTTAATACTGTGTAATGTCTGTACTTGAAAGGCATCCTGCAGTCATCTAAGCTCTTCCTTTTTAAAGAAAATTCTGCTTAGAATTCACAATACAGCTTGGGCCATTATTTTATAACTCATTTTTACATCATAACTGATTTTAGGAGCTGTATTTATGTCTATGGATAACCTCAAGCAAGAGAACGAAAGATGGTGAAAAGAAATTTGTTTCCAAGTTGCCAAGAAATAAGCAGTTCCAGTTAAAGAACTATGCAGAAAACACCACACACAAAAGGAATCCACCATAAAATCTGTGTACGTGGTTAGGAAATATATTACACTAGAAATATTAGTTCCATGCCTCCTTAGGGATTGTGAGTGCCATTAAAAGTTAATAGTATCAGCCGTTTGGCATATGGCTGGCCTCAGAAGTGAAGTCCTCACTAGGATGCATGTAGGAATACTTTACTGTGTGCTGTCCCACTCTGGACTTAAAATGGCTGTTTTGCAGGGATGTCGTTGCCTGGTGACCAAAAGTGCATCTCCTAGGCCACAGAAGGATGTGAGCATTCAGAAATTGATTTGTTCCTGTTGCTCTTGAGGAGACCATACCCATAAAACAGATTAAGCCAGCACATAATCATCTATGCATTCTCCTTGCTGTCATGCTTAAACTTGATATTGAAGACAGGCCTGTGATTTTGAGCTACTTACCAACCAAGCAAGGGAGAAGCAGAATAATACCTCTTGTGCTACTGCCCACGGAATATGAAAGTAGACCAAGCCTCAGCTACCGTGAGACTGCAAGACACCCCTGCTTCAATTAAGTCTGTGTTGTACATCTAGCCTGTTCCAGTGCAACCTCCCAGTTGCTATCAGGCTCTCTTTCTTTCATTAGAATCAAGTAGTTAATTAGCCCCAGCCTGTCCTCTCTCCTTCTCTCTTTCCCTTTAACGCAGCAGTAATGATGTCTAATTACCAGCAGCAGTGGATTACAGCACCATCAGGAGCAAATCTCTCTGGCTGACAGCAAAGCTGAGCAGCAAATCTTAAAGCTTCAAGGAGAGAATAATTCCTAATGAAGTATTTGAATATTTGCCTATTTTTGACCAGCTTGTGACTGTAGAGTCCAACTTGTAATTTCATCCATCCTGTTACTGCAGAGAGAGTGCTCATGCTGCCAGCAGTGATTAATTTTAAATTGAAATTACTTTTACCTATGGTGAGATCAAGTGATGGACAGGAAGAGGGAGAATAGGAGAGAGAGACTCAAGAGTTCAGGGATCTGTTACTGTTTACGGCCCTCTCTGTGAACAGGATGAACTCAGATGTATGGAATAGCAAGAAGAGAGGAAGGAGAAACAAACTCAAACAGTAAAACAGTGGGGACATTTCTTAATGGTCATAAATTAATAAACTTGTAAATAACTACTAAGAGTTAAAGAAATGAAAATGGGCTTTTAAGGCTTACCAACAATTACTGCCTGATGAAAATCCCCCTGTAACTTATCATTCCTGACTAGATGAAATCCTAGGCCTCTGAAAGTCAATAGGAGCTTCGCCACTGGGTTTTTTTCTAGGGCAGGGACTACATCCCTACTCTGTCAGACAGAATGCTTCTAAGCTTCTGGCAACATGGCAGGCACTGCCCCTGCTCTGCCAACAGATCATACAAACCACTGCCACCCTGCGGGTCTTCTGCCTTTTGTGATGGGACAGTGACACCAGATTCATGGCTTTAGAAGGAGGGAAAGCATCGGCTTGTTGTATGAGAATGCCGAGTATCACTTTGGCTCATTTAGGTTGGACAACAGGAGGAAATTTTTACCTACATGCAAGACCTTTTCTCTAGGGGTTTATGTGTCATTGTTCATGTACAGATATTCAGGAACTGCTCACAGATAGGTCATGCTTTCTTTTCTTGATTTTATTAGCAGGCATCTTTGTTTTATTAGAGTGCCCGCTTGGCTGCTTAAGCTATCTAAAGGCAGCTACTTCTCTATTAATATAAATACCTATGTAGGGGTAGAGAGACAATCACAATTAAGAGCATAATTCTCCCAGATGCACAAAGGGAAGACCAACATGGCACTCAATCTATGACTGAAATTGCTGAAATGAAAAAAAAAAAGGGGGGGAAGGGGGAAAATGTTGATTCTTTGATCTCAAAATAAAATAGAAGAGGAGATGTGAGGTGGGACTGCAGGCAAAGGTGAGAGAGACAGCGAAGATGATCATCACTGAGTCTTGTGTTTCAGAAGCCCAGAACAATGCTTAATTTTTAAGTTCCATCATGTAAAATTAAGGTTAGCCTTTTTATTTAGTAGCATGGTCAGTGTAATTGTTAAAAATAATGGATTTGCATACAGTTTTGAACTGGCAGTGAAAAGGGCGTTCTTGGGAATAACCAACTGATCTTGCCCAATGGCTCTCCAGAATTATTTCAGTAAGCAGAAAAGATATCCAAAATACTGAGCTAATGAGGAATTCTGCTGCTTCACACAACATTCTTGTTACAAATTTTATCTAGAGGACCCTCTTGATCAGCAATGAGCAGTCAGTCCTCTAATGGCAGAAGAAAAATTTGCCAAATAACCTGTATCCATAGGCAGACCTAGAACACTTTGATAAATAAAAGCCATCAAGAAGAAACAAACTTCATCTAGAGCTTCTCTTTTGCTTCCAATCTTTCTATTTGTCAACTCCTTACACTTATTTTCCCACCTCTACCTCCTCAGAGCCATGACGGCACTAGTGACAAGGGGGCAAAATAGGAGCCAGCCCCTGGGAATGCCCAGGTTTGTGACTTCAGCGAGGCAGAGCGGCAGATTTCCCCGGCATCCTACGTCACAACCCAACCCAGAATACTTTCCAAGAAGCCCCCTTTGCTGCGCCACCCAGCAACCTTCCCGTTAGGACAGAATAAGCTGCCAGTCCCAGGAAAAAAAAAAAGAGGGAGAGAGAGAGAGAGAGAGAGAGAGAGAGAGAGAGAGAGAGAGAGAGAGAGAGAGAGAGAGAGAGAGAATATTGCTCATCCAAGCCAAATGCCCAGGCAGGAATATTTTTAATTGCCGGGTTTCCTTTCTCAGCTCCCCCTCCCCACCCGCCCCACGCACACAGACAAAAGAAGCTTAGCTTTCGTGACCCGGAGCATAAGTAAGAATAATGATACATTAAGAGAATTCAATAGGCAAAACCTACTTGCGGCCAACTGTCCCCATCTTCTCAAATAGGGAAATGTGTCGCTTCTGCCACCACCGAGCAGAGCAGCTCCCCCGCTGCCCGCCCTGCGCCGGGCTCGGCGGCTGATGCCGGGGGATGCTGCTGCTGGGGATGCTGCCCTGGCAGCATCGCGCCGAGCTTTGAGTCTCATGGCTGCGACCCCAGCAAGAGGAACAGAAATGCAGCCCTCCTCCGGGCATGCGGAACCCCCTCTCCCTTTGTTGAGCATCCTTTTCTCCCCGCCGCCGCTACAACTGCGGCTGCCGCTTCCCTTCGCCAGCCCGGGCACGTTCGTGCCGCCCGGTGGCTCCGGGGCTACGGGGCTAACAGTAAAATAATAAAAATAATGTAAAAAAAACCACCAAACCCAAAACCGGCAAAAAAAACCCCAAACCAAACCCCGACCGATATCCCGGGGAAACACCCTCCCTCCCCCCCACCCCAAATCACCGGCGGGCGCCTCGCCTGGCTTTGTGCCAGGCAGGCTCTGCTCCCCTGTGCGCTACCGATCGGCCCCGGCGGCGGCGGGGGGCCGCTGCCCTGGGCGGCGGGGCCCGGCACAATGGCCGGAGCGGCGGCGGCGGGACAATAGCCCACCCCGCACACCCGCCGCGGTGGCCCGGGCTGGGGGGGGGGGGGGGGGGGGGGAAAAACACACGGGGAGGAGAACGACACCGACCCGGTTGGGGTGTGTTGTGCGCACGATCGCTTTAAATAAAGGGAGCCACAAAGACCTCGGCGGTGTATAATGTGACAGGCAAACGCAACATGGTGATGATGACTTGGGGGAAGAGGGAGGAAGGAGCCAACTGTGGCTGCGGCTCCCCCTGTGCCTCTCGCTCCCGGAGCGGGCTGCAGCGGCCGACATAGAACAAGGAAGACAATTCTCTACTAACCGTGGTTTTGACTGGCACGTACAGCACTTGCTTCCCTCCTCCAGCACCACCACTGACCTCGTCCGAGTTGCCGAGCTGGAAGCCTTTAGATTTGACCCAGAATTTGAATTTGGCATTATCCGTGGAGCTCGACTCGGAGCCGTTCAGGAGCTGGACGATCCGGTCGTATTTTTTACGGGTCACCGTCTTGGTTTTTCCTGAGTCCCCGTAAGTCCTGAGGCACCAGTCTTGAAACTGGCGGTACATGTCCCGGTCGCTGCTCTCCATAATCTCCTAGTACACACTCGCACACATGCACACGCCGGGGCGCACACACACACAGGCAGACGGCCGGACGGCCGGACAGACCAGCACACACCGACACACACCGACACACGCACACGCCGCCCCGAAGCGGGCCGGGGTGCGGGGTTGGGCCGCCCCGCCGCACTTTGCACCTGTTCACCCAGCGCTCATGAAAAATGCATCCAGCTCCGAGCGGAGCGAAGGAGGTCCCGGAGCAGGCAGATCCCAGCGGGTTTTTTTTGTTGTGGTGCTGGGAGGGTGGGGGGGGGGGGGGGGGGGGGAGGGGGATGGGTGAAGGGGGGGCAGCGATCAATTCAATAGTGTGGCAATGTTCTCCTTCATGTTGGTTTTTTTTTTCACAAGAGGCAAACGGGTCTGGTGAAGGCTCCTCTTATCCTTCCACTGTACGTGATCAGTCTCTTTAATAATTGTGCGAGGCAGGACTATCCCACTGGCTCCGGCAGCGTCTTACCCGGAGAGGGTTCGGGCAGATAAATAATTAAAATCCTATCCCTCGGCTTAGCGAAAAGAAAATATTGACTCGGATCCTTCTTCTTTTCCACACATCAGCTGCACCCGGATTCACTCTGGATAGTGCAGGTGTAGGGGAGGGTAAAGGAAAAATAGAGAATGAAGGGATAAAAAGCGCCCCCTCCTCCTCCCCAGCAGCCCTGGGTTGCTTTCTGCAAGGGCTCTGGCTCTGTCCTGGCGGGCTGTGCCTCTCCTGAAGCCGCCTCGCCGCGCAGGATGGAGGAAGCACTGAAGGGCAAACTGGTCTCTTTGCTCCCTCTTTATTCCACGACTGGGCGGCTTTGCTTTAGATATCCCCGCTCCGGGCATGAAGGTACTAGAAAGAGAGAAAGTTCTTACCTGCTATTTTCTAAGCCTAATATATCCGATCCGCATTTTAAATATCTATTTTGAAATAATAAAAATTACAAATAAAAAATGAACAGTCTCTGAGCATTTCACCTCCTCATATCCAGTCCCACTGAATTTTCGGGTACCCTTTAAGGAATTTTCTTCTATTTATTTACTGAGCAATCCCAGCAGATGATAGAGGAAAAAAAAAAAAACAACAAAACCAAAACCGAACCGGTAAAGCAGCTCTATAGGAGCCAGGCTCGGATACAGGACCAGAGAGCGAGCTCAGTCCCAGGAGGATGTTGGTAGAGAGGAGGCGGCTCTCGACTGCTCTGCCAGTATAATGATGGTGCTCACACATGTAGAACTCCTCGGGTACGGGGGATCCTTTGGTCTCTGGGCTAAACTGGCTACAAGGCATTCAAGTAAGTTTGCGTGCGGATGCTGAGCAAACCCCCTTTTTTTAGAGGGTGGAGAAGAAGAAGAAAAAGGCAGTCTTGATTATTTTTTCCCCCTCTCTTCCAGTTTCAGCTCACGCCGGCGATTTCCGCGCTCCCCCCGGCCGCACCAAGCAGGACACTCCTTCCGCGGGGGAAAGCTGCCGCGGCTCTGCTTCCTCTCGTCTCCTCTCCGCGGCCGCGCCTGCCCGCGCCTCCTCCGCCATCCAGTGCCCGGCTCCGCGCCCCTGGTCCACTGCCGGCACCTCCGCGGCTGGGGCACGCGTGCCACCCGCGCCCAGCCTAGGGCTGCGCCGCTCCAGGGGCCCGCGCCCTGCCGTGCTCTGCCGCTCTGCTCCCCGCGCTGTGCTCCACGGCGGGCTGGCGGTGGCGGTGGCGGCGGTGGCGCACCGGGCCGGGCCCAGCACCGCTCCGCGCCCCCCCCGCGCGCCCTGATTGGCCGCCGGGACAAAAGTTTCTGTGGCGACGGCGGCGCGGCGCGGTGACGGGCAGCGCTGTCCCATGTCGGGATCGCGCCGCGGGGCGCGGGGCCGGCGCGGCCCTGGGCAGCTCCGTCCCGTGTCGGGATGGGGCGGACCCGGCCGCGGGCCGCCGGGGAAGGAGACACCGGGGGCTGGGGGGGAAGCGGCGAGGGCAGCGTTTCCATGGCGATGTCTCCGGGCGCAGCACACACACACACACACCCCTCGCTCGCAGACGGAGCGAGAGGATCAGCTGACACATCATTAGCTTAGGACCTAATTATTGCTTATTGGAGCAAGAAACGCGCGCAAGGCCGCGGCTGGGGGCCAGCGGCCTCCAAGCCCCCGGCTGGCGTCCGTCCGCCCGCCCGCCGCCGGCCCCGCTCCGTTCTCTCCGCCTGCGCACGCTGGCGGAGCGGGGGAGGAGCACCGCGCACTTTGCGCCGCACCCGTCGGCGGGGCTGACGGCGGGCCCGGGGGGGTCCCTGCCGGTACACGTGGTCGCCGCCGGCTGGGCTGCCTTTTGGAAGCCGAGAGAGTCAAACCTCTTCTTAGCGGCCGCCTCCTCCGCGTCTCCGCTCCCGCCTCGCGGAGCGGAGGGCCGCACTCCCCCGGGACACCCCCCGCCAGCGCTCCCTGCATCTCTCGGGGCCCCTTCGCGCAACCCGGCACCGGTGGACGCAGCGGGCGAAAACCGAGGCCGGCCAGAGCGGCGGTACCGCACCCCAGGCTGTGCCTGGGCTCAGCGCTCTGCGTCCCGGTAACGGGCGGTCGCTTTTCAGACGCATGCCCTTTTCTCTCCCTCTGGGCTGAAACCAAGCGGTAGTGGGGTGTCCGGTCTCTATCTCTGTCCTCGGCAGAAACCTTGCTTGTGCTGGGCTCTCCAGCCGCTCTGGGCCCGAAAGATGCGGATCTAACCTGCCCAGGCTTGGCCAGTAATGAGCGCCCTTCACTTCCACCGCCTTTTGCCAGCAAAACTGTCCGTGCCAAACCCGGGCTTCTAGTGCAAAAAGAGAAAGTGCTAAGGGAGCCAGGAGAAGCTCTTCCTCATGACCCAGGCAGACCATGCTGATCCATTGGGCTGGCCTCATGTGTGAGCACCTTAACCTGGCCTCCATCTGCCACAGCCTCACCTCTCCTCCACTCCCTCTTCTCTCTCCTCATTCTCTCCCCAGTCTCACTCTGCTTTTCTGCCCTCTCTAGACACACCACCACTGCAGACACAGGCAAAGCCAGCAGACTTGTTTAAAAGCAGCATGCTGAAGGATGTTTGTGTAGCCAGAACTTTTCCTGGCATTTGTAACATCTGAGCAGACAAGATGACACAATGGGTAGAGGAAAACAGACCATAGAGATAACCCAAGGAGGCCTGGGACTTCTTGTTGGCCACACGGCCATAAATTGGCAACCCTGTTTTGGTGTTTGAGGAGCACAGGACTCCCGTCCATCACAGGATCTGGAGGAGAGGCAGTAACAAAGGAACTGCTGTGCAGAAAGGAAACGAGGGAAACCTCGCTGAACCCTCACCCAGCAGGCTTCATGAGATGTAACATTAATGTGTCATTATATCTGCATTTAGAAAGAGGGTCATAGCAGGCATTGGGCTGCACTGCCAAACAGTTCTGTCAGATAATTGTTCTCAAACCAACCTCCCACTGATGGTCTCAGTAACTTCCCTATCATACTGATACTGTCCTGTGCCTGAATCCAAAGTTACCTCACAAAGCAAGGAGGGGAAGATGAGCATAGCCAGGAAAGGTGATCCAGACAGTTACAGCGTGGATGAGTGAAATAAGCAGGAGTGCTTTAGTCTATCAGAAAATAATTCCATACACAGGAGTACCTCTTTGGTATTCAGCAGAGACAAAATCCTAAATTCTGTCAATTTGGACCATGCCTTAAAAAAACCCAAAATATTATTTTTTCAAACTGCTTAATGCCAAGAGAGAGAACAAACAAAAAACGGATGAAAACCAACTGTGATGTGGAGTGGGGAAGGGCGAGGTAGAAATTAGGATAATATTTAACTCAGCTGGATTCGTTCCTTTGTTTTACAGTTAGGATTTTGATTGGCATTCATGAAAGGTATGGATGTTTACTTCCATTAAATTCCTTGGGCAGAATTCATAGGAGTATCCTGGAACCCCACCATGACAGGCAGTGGATCAGCACAGGACACAAAAATTATGCTTAACATGAGGAATTTATGATCCAAATATGGCAAATGGGATATTACAGAATTGATACGATGAATTTAGAAGGCAGATTGTTAATCTTCAATTTTTAAATCATCTGAGAATCTGAAATTAGAACTATAAAATCATATTTAAATGAAGAGAATTGCATGAGATTGGGTTCACTGTTCTGGTTTTTGGGTACCAGAATGAACAAGGTTTAATAACGCAGTCAAGAATCTCCTTGCAATGGAAAGGGCTTGCGCAGACCCTCCTTCTGTCAGAACTTGTAGTGACAGCCCATTACACAGCTGAGCTTGAGGAGCTGCCTTAGCATCCTTGGAGAGAGGGGCTGGGTCAGTCTTTTGATGCCGTGGAATGAGGCTCTTTTGTGTGCTGCAGAAATTGCTTGCCTTTGCTAGAAAGCAAAAGTTTCTGGTTTGGATACAGCTTTCCTACAGCAAATCTGTGCCTTGTTGGATGGTTTGCTCTGCAGCCAGCCCCGAACAATGCAACACCAACAGATGTGCAAACTTTTCCATTCAGTGTACTGAAGTGTTAGTTGCCAGTGGGAGTTTGGGTGATTTAAATTGCCTCATGTGCATCAGGCAGTGAATGAGGTTTAAAATAAACCATGAAGAAGTTGTAAATACTGTATTGTTGGAATTATCAGCTCTAATGAGTCCACTGGCAATAGGAAGTGAAGACTTGGGCAGAATGGGACTTGGTGTTTCTCATTACATTTACCAGTGTTTCTAGATGAAATTACACTGTGGTGGTGACATAGCACTGAGTCCACAGAAAAAGCTCAGAAGACACTTTCATGTTTTTAAAACTCGTTGATTTTTTTTTTCAGCAGGCTTTTGGCTGAAATCTGTTATCTGACTTCTGCCAAAGAGGAGTGTTAGAAAACGTGCACCATGATATTTCCACACAGTGCTTCTTATGGACATTTTGCATGGTTAAGTGTAGCCTTTGAGAATAGGAATTTCCTATCTCTCCAGTTTTCTGCTCACCAGCATAGTCAGAAAAAGGATTTTGACACTTCTACCTAGCCATGTCCATGAATTTGGATGGAGAGTCCACCTTCTGTGCAGGCTGAAAATCTACCATGCTGAACTGAGAGAAGATGTGCTGAGAAATAAAGAAACTACAACTCCAAATGCTGTACTTTAAACTGCACACCTGCTAGCACATTTCCTCTCTCCTGGAGAGATTGTCAATGGGAGTCTTTTGTCATGTCCTTCACAGCCCAGTGATGGCTGTGCTGATGAGTACTGCTGGCCCTAACACTTGTGGAGACAGTTCACACACTGCATGGGCTTGTCTGGACTATCTCCTTGTGGTCTCAGGTACCTGAGCAGTTGGGTGATCAGTCACCTCATTACGTTTAGAGAGGTAGGACTCTGCTGTGAGATGGTGTCCATGAAGAGACAACAGTCACTGTTTAAACTACTAATATTACTGGCACTGGAGAGTTGTTCTTAGTGATAACTCCAAGGTGTCTGCTGCTTAGAAGATCAGAAAGTAGATAGGTGAATACTTGATAGGATTAATGTGTGAAATCTGCAAGTAAATTAATGCCTCTTGGGTTATCTGTCTCCCATGGAGTGAAGCCTAAATTGTTCTTTGTTGTTAGGTAAAAAATTTCCTAGCAATTCTCTGTTACTTCCAATTCCAATATTCTTCTCTCTATTTTTTTTTTCAGTAGATTTGATCAATTACTGTTGAGTTTGGAAAATTAAGAGAGGACAGACCAAGGCAATGACTTGGAGATGGATTGTAAGAATGTACTAGGTTGCTTAGGAGGGAAGAGGCTGTCTGGTCCTAGGAGAGTGGTGCCGTAACTTTGGTTAGGAATGCTTCATGTACAATGACCTTGATGATGCTGATGAGAATAATACTGAGAATTATTCCATCTTGGTCTCTTAACAATCTTGTTTGGGGACATTTGGAATCTTGTATGGAAAATACTCAAAACTTGCTTGGCCTTTGCTGCAGTTAGAAAAATTCAGGCTTGGCTTCATTCTACAAAGCTGCTTTGCTTTAAGCGGCAGGTCTGCAAAACGTAACTTCACATATTTCTTTTACTCCGTGCTTTATTACTGAGAATATTTGTATGAAAACAGAGTCTTTGTTTAAAAGTTCCTGCTTCTTATTCATCACAGCTCGTTGGGTTGGAAGCAATTACAATAACCTCTACTGAAGGCTCTGGTCCCTCAGAGTGGGAAACTATAAGCAGGAATAGACAAACTTTTAAGAATCTAAGTTTTTGTTTTCACACAAGGGTCCTCTTTTACTTGATCATAAACAAGGGCAAAGGGAATAAAAACATAACATACAGTGAAAGGGGGGAAAGAATGTTTTAAATGCATTAAGGTCTGTATATGGGCGTAGCATGCTTTTTAATGTTATAATGAGGCCTTGCATTCAACTTGCCTTGCTTTTTGCCTAACAGAGAAGGTGTGCAAAAAGGATTTTTTTCATTGTGTGTGTGTGTGTATGATATTTTATTCTTTTTACAGGTAATAAGTCTTTCTCAGCTGCAGCAATGCTAATATAAGCCAACTACTGGAATGTCATCCATTGTGTTGTCTATGCCAAGCCAGGACAAATAAGGCAGTGCTAGAAATGTTAGCAGCTTATCTCTGTTAGTGTTCACAACTTTATTGTGAAGGAAGGTGTGATAGCTGGAATTTTTTCCAGAGGGTTCCAGGTGCAGCAAAACACCATCGTGTCAGGCACCACTAGACTGAGCCAACAGTGGAGCAAAGTGTGGTTAACCAGCTGACACTGTCCTTACAACAGCAGGAAACTGTGGAGAAGAGAAAAGAATTACTCAATCTGAAATATTTGGTAGAATGCAGCATTAATCCCCCTCGAGTATAAAATACCCACCACTTCACAACATTGAAGACATTGCTAGCTAGAGACCAAGGCAGAAGAACCCTGTAGAATCATAGCATTTTGGTTGGAAAAGACCTTTAAAATCTTCAAGTCCAACTATTATTTAACTACCAAGTCAGGTGCTAAACCATGTCACTCAGCACCACATCTGTGCATCTCCTTGTAATGACAAGATGAGGAGTAATGGGTTTAAACTGGCAGAGGGATTTAAACTAGACATTAGGAAGGAGTTCTTCACAGTGAGAGTGATGTGACGCTAGAACAGGTTGCCCAAGGAGGTTGTGGATGCTTCCTCCCTTGAGGTGTTCGAGGCCATGTTGGATGAGGCCTTGAGCGACCTGTTGTAGTGCGAGGTGTCCCTGTCTGTGGTGGGAGGGTTGGAACTAGATGATCTTTGAGGACCCTTCCAATCTAAACTATGATTCCTTATGTTGCAGATACATCTTCCTTCACTATTTGAGAGTTTTTAGCTCCTTGACCTAATGATCTTACTTCACAGATGCAATTTGTTTAAAATGCTTTCCAGATCCGTGCCAGTGTAGTTTTATTATTAGCAAGCCATGCTTTTTAAATGAAAACACCATGTACTTGTTTGCAGTTGCACGTGTAGGGTCACAAAGTGGTTGTTAAAATGTGCCCTTTCGGAAGCTGTCACTACTGGTGGTAGCTTTTGACTTGGTAACATTCAATGTCCTGAACAAAGTTATCATCAAGCACCAAGTCAGTGCTATTAACATCAGTGTTAAGCAGCAAAACAGTATAAATTTCTGCCTTCATGTGAGTTTTCCTCATGCACCAAACAGAGCTTTTCTGTTGCATAGTGGTTAGGCTGGGCTCTCTGTTTGGAGATAGTTGGTGTTGTGTCCTGCAGGTGTCCCGGTTTAGGAATACAGGCGTGGAGAGGACCTCCTCACAGGTCTCGTCTAGTCTAAATACCTTATAACGTTTAGTCAAGGACAAAACAGCTGTTCCATATTCTCCTATGCTCCAGGGCTCTCCCTATCCTTTGTCAACCTGGAAACCTGCAGGAAAAGGCAAAAAAGCCCTGTAGTTTGCAAGAGCAGGACCATAGTTGTGGCTCTGATTTCTAACCAGCCATGCTTCACCACAAGGCATACAGTGAGGAGGCACTGAGTGTGAAAGATGACAGCATTCAGGAATTAAATGAGGTTTGAGCCCAGGGCTGCCCCTCTGAGCTCTGTCTGTGGAGATCTGCCAGAAGCACAGCATTTATCTATGCCAAGACCTTGCAGGTTATTTGCTGTTAGAAGCAGGTTTATTGAGACCTCAGTGTGCCTCTGTGTTTCCTTATTCCCATGTTGGTGTTACTCAGAAGAAAAGCCACAAAGCCTTACAATAGTGAAGTTTTAGATGAAGCCAGACATCACCATGACCGTTCTGTCCAGGCACCTCTTTGATACAGTCCCTCACTCTGAGCTGGGGTGTGGAAAGAAAGGTACAGATGGAGCACAAGGCAGCAAAAATGCCCATTTTGTTTCAGGAGGGACTTCTTTTAATCTGGCATTTCCCCACCTGCCATATCCAGTTATTTCATAACCACTCTCACTTTTGCAATGCAAAAGCAGCTTTAACAAAGGATTGTGGCAGTTTATCTTTTGGATGCTTTCAGGTCTCCAAGATACCTCTGAGACTTGTTCATTGCTGCTAAAGCCTGAGCCGTTCACCTGAATCAGCAAATTCTCTTCCTAAAAGGAAAAGACCATGTGAAAAAAATGCAACCCACTGGATAATGCTTCAAGGCTCTGAAACAGAAAAGAGTGTTTAGTGAATAACCTTGCCAGTGATAGTAGCATTGCCTGAAATGTGAAGGATATTGGTATTTATGACCACTAGCCTATGGAGAACAATGCTGCTGTAGCAAAGTCCTCACTCTCTGTAACACATCCTGAACTTTGTAGTGTTAACCTCCATATTTCCCATTCACCTTTCTTTTCATAATGGTTCTTAGGGAAGAAAGTAAACCTGGACCTTCTTCTGCTTCCCACAGACTTTTTTTTTGAACGAGAGGTGTGCTTTGTTTTCTGAAGTCGATATCCCCCTTCAAACAAATATGCAATAAAAAATGTGTTCATGTGTGAAAAAGCCATATGCAGTGTGGAAATTCTGGCCAACTTGTTATACAGATACTACATGCTAGCAGAGTGATGACTCAGTTGGGGAATTCTACTCATCATGTAATGTGCTCAACTCCAGAAGCAGCACCTTGCCTGCAGAGTGCTGCCAGAGACTGGGGAGGTAGGGATGTGCACGGCCATAGGCAGGGTAGCTTAGGGAGCTGTTCTGCTGTTCCTCCTCTTTCGTCTAGGGGATTATTTATTTTTTAAAAGGTATTTATCTCCTCTGTAAGATCAAGTATGGTCATGATGCTTCCATTGTGGCTTTGGCCTCCAGACTTGCAAGGCTTCCTGCTCTGTAACCAGCCACTCTATTGTGGTGCTTAGCATGGGCAAAAAGTTACCTGCTGGCATATCAGTGACCTTCTATTTCATGCATCCGTATTGCTCATTGATTAGAGGAAACAGAGAGAGAAGACAGGATAGACTAATGTTTGTCCATCATACATTAGCTCATGCTGGCTGGCACAGTTGATGCCTTGCTTTTTTATGTCATTTTAATTTAGACATCTGGATGATGAGGGAGGTGATCACTTAGTCCATGAGTTTCTACAGGCCTCTGACAATTAATTAAAGTCCAATAAATCCTTCTATAGGTGCAGTATCCTAGAAGACAAAGAGCAGGTTTGCAAACATTTCAGGGAATAATGATGGTGTGTTGAAGGCAAACTGTGTCATGTCTTTACTGTTCTCAGAACCACCCCAAAGAGCAGATAAAGTTCCCTTGTTGCACAGCTTTAAAAATTGAGCTTAAAATGCATCCTAAAGGATGATTAAAAGAAATACATCTCTCCAGAGAGCACTCAGTATCTCTCTCTGCTTCTTCTGGGTGTTTCGGTTGACGGTGAGTGCCATTCTCAAGCAGGAAAAAGACACATACTAAAAGTCTACCTGGAGCGTTGTAGGAAAATTCCAGGATCTTAAATTGAGTTGGGAAACCAAGCAATGATCACAGATCTTGGAGCAAACAAGAAAAATAGTCTGTTAAGCGAGTTGCTGCCTTGTGTCTGAGGCACAGTTTACCGTATCTAGAGGAGCAGTTGAAGTGCCTCCTTTTCCTCAGAGAAGTTAATTTCTCCATTGCACACAACTCCTGCCAGATCAGCCCTATTTTAGACTGAACGTAACTGTGCTTAGGATCTCCACACTCACTTCAGAACCTCTTACATTTATACTACTGGGCTCTTGTCCATATGTATAAAAGCTCTCTAGCTAAGCAAAGAAAGGAAGAAATCAAGAGTAATGGTGAATAATCTGCTAAATGTAAATCTTCAGGCCAAAGAAGGGGTCAGTGTCGTGTATTTGCTGCAGGATTTCTCAGAGTAAAGCTGTGTTGCTTCTCTCAGGGGTGCAGTGGTGACTGAAGTACTGTTCACTTCTGGGGTCCACCATCAGGAGCTGGTGGCCAACAGAGAGGGCTTCAGAGAAGGGCTACAAGATGGGGAGGGATGTCATTCAGTGAGAGGCTTAAGTAGATCAATCTGCTTAGCTTAAAAAAAAAGACAAGGTTAATGGGGAAATTGGTTATGATTTATAAATGTCCCATCTGTAGAAATGGCAGAAATTTGATAATAAATGGCATTTCAGTCAAGTGAAAAAAGTCTGACAAGAACCAGTGAAATTTGAAACAAGACACACTTTAACATGGAAGGTAATTAATTATTACAACAGTTTACCAAGGATTGCAGTGGATTCTCCATCACTTGGCATCTTGAAGTTGAAAATTATAGATTCTTTCAGAGAAATGCTGTAGTTCCTACAGGAGTTGATTCAGAGAAGCCCTGTAACCTGTGTAATATGGGAACAAATAATCTTTCCAGCTTCATGATCTATAAAATTGTACCAAATATCTAATGCATAGCTGTGTATGTCCTAGATTCTCATTCAAACATTTTTCTCTTCATTTATAGTCCCTTGGGAAAAATACAGTGAAGGTCTTGCTGTTCATGTGGGACTTTGGCAGATGGATTCAAAGATTTTAAGGCTGGGGAACCCCTAATCCTGAGTGCTTCCTGTCCAGAGCATCACCACACTGTTCCTCCCCTACTTGAGGAGGTGACCTCTAATGGACTGCAGCCATTTCCAAAAGGTGCAAGGGTTATATTTTGCCAAGGGTGTGCAGGGCAGCCTGTATGTCCCAGTCCTTGTCCATTTAATGGGAAGTGATCTCCTGATTTTTCCAGGCTCTTGCACAAATTACACCCCAGATGAAACATAAAGAATGAAGATCTGTTGCACATTGAGGTGAGTTTCAGTGAATTCCACTGGATAAGCCAGTGATGCTGCATTTGCTGAAATATCACTTAGTAGTGCCCCATGGATTTTGTTATGCAGAAAGAAATGTAAAATAAGACATCACTGGACCTCTCTGACTAGGACTCCCTAGTCACCTTTTACTGAGGTGTGTGAAGTAAGAAGGGAAAATCTACTTCAAATAGGCAGAAAATTTTCTGTTTCAATACTTGTCCAAGGTCTTCCCAGCTACTGCATCAAACCGTTCTGCCTAAATCCAGCAGAGTGCCAGACTCTGAGCAGTGCTCAATGCAAATGTTACTTGACCTAGAAAATTACTGCTCACAAGGAAAAAGGAGAACCCTCCCGATATTTTGATGGTAAGTCATGGAGACCAACTGTACAGAGAACTGTAAATAAACATTACTTCAAAGCATAGCTCTGGGCAGTTCAGTGTAGTTTATCTGAAGCCATTACAACATATATAGCTATGTGAAAAAAGCCAAGACAGGGGAGGGAGGGGATTTTTTTATTACCACTGGGGGGGGGGGCAATGGAATATAAGTTACTGTAACCAAAGAGGTTGGTCACTTCTTTCCTGCAAACTTTGTGTCTGTGAACAGCCATGGCAGCAGGACTACTGCTCTGTCTGCATGGAGAGTATTGCAAAGAGACCTGAGTTTACATACTGCACAGAGAAATGAAACAAAAGCAATAATCATACACATTGAAATGTGCACTTTAAAGCCAAGATGACAAAACCAATTGTTAGATTTTTTTTCTTCCTCACTGTTTTGTCTTTTTTTTTTTTTAATGAGATGACAAAATTTCCTTATGAAAAATGATGTCATTTCCCTTCCTATTAGGTCTTGGTAGAAACAGCAGTAAAAAATATTTCATAGAATCTGCAGGATGAACTGTTGATGTCAGTTATTTATTTCACACAGTATAGCTTTAGACTGGATATTAGAAAGAAATTCTTTACAGTGAGTGTGGTGAAATACTGGAACGAGTTGCTCATAGAATCATAGAAACATAGAATCAACCAGGTTGGAAGAGACCTCCAAGGTCATCCAGTCCAACTTAGCACCCAGCCCTATCCAATCAACCAGACCATGGCACTAAGTGCCTCATCCAGTCTTTTCTTGAAGACCTCCAGGGACGGTGCCTCCACCACCTCCCTGGGCAGCCCATTCCAATGGGAAATCACTCTCTCTGTGAAGAACTTCTTCCTAATATCCAGCCTATACCTACCCTGGCACAACTTGAGACTGTGCCCCCTTGTTCTATTGCTGGTTACCTGGGAGAAGAGACCAACCCCACCTGGCTACAATGCCCCTTCAGGTAGTTGTAGACAGTAATAAGATCACCCCTGAGCCTCCTCTTCTCCAGGCTAAACAGGCCCAGATCCCTCAACCTCTCCTTATAGGATTTGTCCTCCAGGCCCCTCCCCTCAGGGAGGGTGTGGATTCCCCCTCCCTAGAGGTGTTCAAGGCCAGGCTGGATGAGGTCTTGATCAGCTTGGGCTAGTGGAAAGTGTCCATGCTAATGGCAGGGGGGCTGGACATAGATGATCTTCAAGATCCCTTCCAACCCAAACCATTCTATGAATCTATGGATGCTGTGAACCCTCTCAGTTTTACCCATGACCAGCAGTAATCATGCACTATCTCTTTCTGAAGAAAGAACAATTTATAATCGGGTTTCATAGCTTTATATTGGGGCATAAGGAAGATAATCTAACAACAACAACAACAACTCTTTAACCAAACAAAAAGCAAGGTAAGGAAAGAGTTAAGACACTGGGGATCGCTTTTGTGGATTTATTTTCATTGAAGTTAGGTGGCAGCAACACTGTAACAGAAAACAAAAATACTCCCCTCTCCCACCATCCTTTCTGTAGACCAAAACAATCCCTCATTTGTTGAATTACTGCAGTGTAGAGCTGCACTTGGACCGGCATGGTAAACACCTGAGTGAGACTCAGCCTGCAGAGGGTATGCATGATTCAGACCTGAGTGATCTGAGTACCCCTGGTGTGCATTAACAGCAGAGATTAGTCAGTCAGCTCGATGCGACTGTTGGGGTGGCAAAATGAGCGATAAGTGGCGATGCATTGTAAAGCTTTAGAGATTTTTGGAGGATGAGGCAGGAGGGAAAATTGCTGCTATCTGCATCGCAATTTAACAGGTAACAGCAACTTTGGAAGGATAAAAAAGCACTCAGAACCTCACCTATTTGCAATATTGGGTCAATGGGGTGATTAGAGAGTGAGCATAGACCAGGCTGCTGTTGGAGCAGTTTGTGCTTGTGGCATGACATTCTGTGTGGTTTTATTTGGAACGTTCACAGTGAGACGATTTTTTTGGTTGGGTTTTTTTGTTTGTTTGTTTTGTTTTCGTTTTCCAGTTGGATTCTTTTGATAGCAATTGCTAAATATTTAGTCAGAAGTCTTGCTAACAGCAAGGAACAACCATCCCTTGGAGAAGGGTGCTCAATGCTGTGAGTGCAGTCTGGACATTCAAGATAAACTCATCCAGAACCCTTCAGTTAGTGGGAAAATCCCATCGAGGCAGGCCAGTACTGACAGATCCCAGCTAGGCTGGACTGCGGCACTGCTGGCACTTAACTGCTTCACATTGAACTTTGAAAACCTGCTTTTTATAAGGGAATTTTGCAATCACCTCTATGCACCCTGAAGCTTGCTGCGATTTCTGAAGTGAATCTCTGTTGCTAAACAAACTGGCACTTGAGGTGCCTTGACATCGCTTCAGAGGTGCACTGGGCATAAGGGATTTGTCTGTTCTGAGACCTCCACCCCACTGTCATACCTGCCTTGGGACCTGGATTGTTGCTAGCAAACACGGATGAAAACCAAGAGGAATTTCTCCGGGGGATGCTGTGCCTGCCTGCTTTGCGCCGGCTCTGAGAAAGCATTTTGAAATTACACAGTGATAAAATGCTAAAAATCCCCACCACGTTCAGCTCGCACCTTGAGTCTAAGGGCATGGCTACCAGGCAGACCCTGGGGCATCAGGATGACTGAAGCTGCCAGCTCTTAACAGCACTTTCTAAGAGCCCACAGCGGGATAATTGACCCTGTTTCCTCATCATGAGCTATAACTGCTGCCAGCCTCAGCCAGAGACGGGTGTAATGAGCCTGGCGCTGGAGAGCTGCATGGCGTGTCCCTCCCCTGCAGCTTCCCAGCTCAGCAAGGCAGAGAAGCACTGAGGTACCAAGGCTCTGAGGGAGCGGAGAGGCAGAGAACATTGAGGTACCGAGGCTCTGAGGGAGCGGAGAGACAGAGAACACTGAAGCACTGAGGCTCTGAGGGAGCAGAGAGGCAGAGAACACTGAGGTACTGTGGCTCTGAGGGAGCGAAGAGGCAGAGAACACTGAGGTACCAAGGCTCTGAGGGAGCAGAGAGGCAGAGAACACTGAGGTACCAAGGCTCTGAGGGAGTGGAGAGACAGAGAACACTGAGGTACCAAGGCACTGAGGGAGCGGAGAGGCAGAGAACACTGAAGCACTGAGGCACTGAGGGAGCAGAGAGGCAGAAAACACTGAGGCACTGAGGCTCTGAGGGAGCAGAGAGGCAGAGAACACTGAGGCACGAAGGCTCTGAGGGAGCTGGGAGGCAGAGAACACTGAGGTGCCGAGGCTCTGAGGGAGCAGAGAGGCAAAAAACACTGAGGCACTGAGGCTCTGAGGGAGCAGAGAGGCAAAAAACACTGAGGCACTGAGGCTCTGAGGGAGCAGAGAGGCAAAAAACACTGAGGCACTGAGGCTCTGAGGGAGCTGGGAGGCAGAGAACACTGAGGCACTGAGGCACTGAGGGAGCAGAGAGACAGAGAACACTGAGGTATGAAGGCTCTGAGGGAGCGGAGAGGCAGAGAACACTGAGGTACTGTGGCTCTGAGGGAGTGAAGAGGCAGAGAACACTGAAGCACTGAGGCCCTGAGGGAGCGGAGAGGCAGAGAACACTGAAGCACTGAGGCCCTGAGGGAGCGGAGAGGCAGAGAACACTGAGGTACAAAGGCTCTGAGGGAGCGGAGAGGCAGAGAACATTGAGGCACTGAGGCTCTGAGGGAGCTGGGAGGCAGAGAACACTGAGGTACCAGGCCCTGAGGGAGCAGAGAGACAGAGAACATTGAGGTACGAAGGCTCTGAGGGAGCAGAGAGGCAGAGAACACTGAGGTACCAGGCCCTGAGGGAGCAGAGAGACAGAGAACATTGAGGTACGAAGGCTCTGAGGGAGCAGAGAGGCAGAGAACACTGAGGTACCAGGCCCTGAGGGAGCAGGGAGGCAGAGAACACTGAGGTACCAGGCCCTGAGGGAGCAGGGAGGCAGAGAACACTGAGGTACTGAGGCTCTGAGGGAGCGGAGAGGCAGAGAACAGTGAGGTACTGTGGCTCTGAGGCAGCAGAAAGGCAGAGAACACTGAGGTGCATTCTGCACCCTTCCTAGCCCTATACTCCTGTTTTTTTTCTGATTTTCAATACAGTTCAAACCATTCATGTGAACAATAACAGGCACACAGTCATATTTACATAGGTGATTACTTCTGCAGAGGTGATTACTTTAGAAACCCAAACTGAGAACTGAAAACATCAAAAGCTTTAATTTGCTCATTTCTATAGATAACCATTTTCAAAGAAATTACTTCCTCCAAAGAGACAGTTTCTGTGTGACAATAATGTTTTCATGTAGGAGGGCACCTAGTTTTGCAGTTCAGGCACAAATTGAAGTGTTTCTTGTACTGCTTAAGCCAAACTGTAGCTGTTAAGAAGGGGGGAGCCACATTCCCACCTAACCCACTGCTGTGTATAAGACAGGTCACACATCTGGTTCTTTAATAACCTGTAGCTTTCAAAGTGTGCGTGCAGGAAGATGGGCATTTTCCACATGTTTACAAAATACATCTATATTTATTAGGTCACATGTTGAGGTGGGGATTTCAGATGATGGATTTAGCCTCTACCTGTACCTAATCAGCTGTCTCCCAGATGATAAGATAAGGCTAACAAGAAGCTTACTTAAGGGAGGGAGCCTGCAAGAGCTAAAGAGACTGGGTCATGTTAAGGATAAGGCTCTGTTATGCAAAACTGGGCCCTGTGCCTGCTGTCTAAGGTGATGGTAGAGAACTACAAGGAGTCAGGTGGTAAGATTTGACTTACCTGTTTTACATGACTTTGAGTCATGCTTGTGATGAATTTAGTGCCTTTAGTCTCAGAAAAGTGTCTGTATTCAGTGCTGCTAAAGAGTGTGCCAGCCTGCTTGAGAGAAAGAGGAGCAGAGAGATGTTTGCTGAGTGGAAAACCTTCAGCTGATGCACTGGTTATTTTGATACAGCAATCCTTGATGACCTGTATGAGAAATTTGATTATGATTTGTGCCCATTGTCTTTCAACAGCAACTGATGTAATTTTGTTGAGTATTTTACTTATATTTTTTGTCCTTGAACTGTGTAGCAGTTGTCAACTCTAATAAGGACCACAGAGCGTTCACCACCATGCCATGCAGGAATGTATAAAATGGGCAATGCCTTAAGCTAGAGAGTGTGTTAACTTCTTCTGTAGGAGCTCTAATTCACTGGTGAAAGCATCTGTACCATCAGAGGCTTCAGATCTTGCTAGAGCTTCCCTTAAAGCTTTGCAGTACCAGGTGCTGTACACAAATTGGTTTGGTAGCTCCCTCCAACCAAGTTCTTGCCATCTGTCATTGCAGTGCTCAAATGGGTGTTTAATCCAGCAGAATGGATGCTTAAATCTATAGAGAGGCTCATGCAGACACACTCCCCCTTTCTGGGGTTCAGGCAAAGATCCAAACCCAAATGAAATTAAAAAATGTGAGTATCCAAAGTGCAAATCAGGCAGCACATAAAAGACACAGAATCACTCCGGCATCTTCCACGTGTATTTGCCATCGAAACCTTCCATGGTGTAGTTTAGTCCTGTGATGATCTTATAGTGAAAGGCTAAACAAGGTCCAGGGACTGGCTTCCTCCCTCTGAGTAGTGCCCACACTACACTAGATGGCACTGCT
This sequence comes from Pogoniulus pusillus, assembly GCF_015220805.1. NCBI lineage: Eukaryota > Metazoa > Chordata > Aves > Piciformes > Lybiidae > Pogoniulus > Pogoniulus pusillus. The sequence continues at coordinate 7,376,755 of NC_087297.1, forward strand.
TAATACTCTCATTTTCCTCTTGTCTCCACAATGTCAATTCCTTGGATTTGGAGCATCCTGTAGCTGCATCTTCATCAGACTTTAGCCTCTGGTTGCTGGTGATGGGATGACCTGCAGAGAGGTACTTGCCATGTACAAGGCAGTAGTGACAGTCATCAGAAATGTGTGCTAGGCTGGCATCTTCACCCCAGTTAATAGGTAAATTAGAGCTTTTTAGAGATTGCACACTTGTGTTAGGACTGAGTTCTGATGTTATCTTTGCCTCTTGCTAGCATCTCCTTTCTCTCTCATGACTGGAATAAAAGGCATTGATAGAACTGCAGCCATCAGTCATTTTACAAAGCAAGAAAGATGTGTGATAATACAGCTGTTAGATACTGATCGATAGATACAGGGGGAGGACAAGCTACGGAGTAACAAATCTCTGCTCTCATCAATAGCCTATGGATTTGGCAGTAAACAATTTGCTTTCTGCTTTCAGAGTAGTATTCAGCTAATTCAGAAGTCCAGTTCTTGTGAGGAGGGTCTGATCAAAATTTAGGAATGGCGTTGAACAATCCTATTTTGTGTCCTGCCCTTGCTAACAAATTGTTGAATGCATCTAAAGCATGAAAGCATAGAGTCCCACCCAGTATTTTATGTACTTTTGGAGATGTGATGTTTGCATAACTTCAGAATGTTTTGTAAACATCATATGTTTGCAATATGTTGTAGAAGCAGTTATTGGTTGAAGTGCTGATGTCCAAGAGTGAGAAGAGAACTAAGGGGTCTTAGCCTGATTTAGGTATTTTGAAATCAAATGACCCTAAAATACTTTAAAACTTACTAAAGATGTCTTAGAACATCTTGAATATTTCTGAAGGTGTATAAGTTCTGGGAAAGGGCAAATGGGATAGGTCCCCCAGGAAAAAAGTGAGAAAAGCAGAGGATTGTGGTAGCTGTAGACTGGCTGGCCTGATGCCAGTTCCTAAAAGAGCACATGTAAACTGTTGGGCTCAATGATCTTAGAGGTCTTTTCCAACTGAAACAGTTCTATGATCCTACAAAAAAGACAGATAAGTAATGGGGGGAAATGCACATAAATAAGAAACAGTTTATGCTGGTTCTGTGGGGAGGTGTTAGGCCATCTTACATCCTGATACTGAGACAGGCCTTGTAGCTGGGCTGAAGTGTCAGAGACATCTTGGCTGGTCTATTTGCTCTCTGCTTTAGGCAGTGGAAGTGAAAATTAAGCTAATATGACTCAAGGTGGGAGGCACTGCAAGTGCACTTGAGGGTTATTTAGAATATAAAAAGTCTGGAGAAATGGGTTAAAAATACTGGGTGAGATTCAATAAAATTAAATAAGATGCAATACATTTGTTAGATGATTATTCCTCCCCAATAGAGGATGAAAGTAAGTGATTAGGTAACATCTTTTCCAGGAAAGGGTCTTGGGAATGTACTAAGCATAAATCATAACTGTGCTTCTGCCAACACTCCCCCTAAATCTCATAAGAGTGGGAGATACAGACAGAAATATAGATTGTAAGACACATGGAAAGATCCTTATCCCACCCATCACTGATCAAGCCTCAGCTGGAGCACTGTGGCTTGTTTTGGATATTATGCTTTAAGAGCAATGTGGCACACTTGGAGAGCATCCAGAGGAGAATAACACATTCTCCTCACCAAAGAACATCACTTGGGGGATAAAAAGTAAATCTTTTATTTGTAGGTTATCTAAATTAAGAAAGAAAAGCTTTTAAGTGGAAGAAAAGGAATAATCACAATTTTTTTCCTTCGTAAATGTTGTTGGATATGTGACAGGAGCCTGCTAAACCTGAATTTAATGCCCAGGTACAAATAAATTTTAACTCCATGTACTATAGGTTTAATGTGTGTTAGACCTGATGTTCAGTACCATTTTACACAATAAATTGAGACTTATAAATGAGTTGTATTTAAATATGGTAGGAATGTACATTTGGAGGGAAAATATCCTAAGGAAATTGTGTTTCCTTTAAAAAGTAATCTTAAAGTGAAAGCACTTTGCCTTTCTTGCTGTTGTCCTTGATTTCTATATTTAAAAAAAAAAAAAAAGTGATTGCAGTATGGATAACAAGGAGGAAGGATGGAAGGATTGGGTACATCATGGGTGTTTCAGGTGGGTGCTTCATTTCCTTGGCTTACACTGCCTTTTGTTCTTCAGCCTCTTGGGCTTCCTTACATAAAATCATAGAATCAGCCAGGCTGGAAGAAACCTCCAAGCTCATCCAGTCCAACCTATCACCCAGCCCTATCCAGTCAATTAGACCATGGCACCAAGTGCCTCATCCAGTCTTTTCTTGAACACCTCCCTGGGCAGCCCATTCCAATGGCAAATGCCTTGCCTCTGTGTCGGTCACATTGGGGCAGCCCTGAAACTGGAGAAGGGTTGGACTAGATGATGGGGCGCTTAGGTACTACCCACTGCAAATGCTGAAGAGCTATTGTACATAATCTCCTTGTTTCTGTCCTACCTAAACACATCTTGAAAATCTCACTCTAAATGCCCCACAGGTGTAAATCCCATTGGAAATCAATAATAATATTACTTTCTTTTTTTTTTTCATAAATGATCAATGTACTGTTAAAAAATCCTACCCATGGTTTTAGCACACATACAGAAAGATAACACTTGCTGGCCTGAGTTTTGGATGGCCTTATGTGTTTAAGGGTCATTTGGTTGTGGTGCTTAGGGATATAATTTAAGATGAATCTTGTAAAGCAGGGTTATGGGTTGGACTTGGTGATCCTGAGGGGCTTTTCCAACCTGGATGTTTCTGTGATTCTATATTTGGTGTTTATCAAACCTGTTTTAGCAGAATTGCAGCCCTCCAAACTCACCAAGCTAACTGTGCTAGAGAAAGAATGCTGTTTTGATTGAAACTCAGTGGAAATAGAGATATTGCTTTTTTTTCTTGATGTTATTGTGCTTCTCAAAAAGTGGCTAGTTAAAGGACCTCTTGCTTATCCAGCTAAACTCTCATGCCTGGGTGCAAGGAATCTGGGTATGGAGCAATGAAGCACAATCAGGGGGAAAGCACTGCAAGCTGAGGTGCTGCAGAGAGGCAATGCTTATTCTTTACAGAATCAGAGAATCAGCAGGTTGGAAAAGATCTTAGAGATCATCAAGTCCAATCTATTACCCAACACCATCTAATCAACGAAATGATGGCACCAAGTGCCACATCCAGTCTCTTTTTAAACACCTCCAGGGACAGGGAATCCACCACCTCCCCGGGCAGCCCGTTCCAACTCCAACCACTCTTTTCGTGAAGAACTTCTAACATCCAGCCTAAACCTCCCCTGGCACAAGTTGAGGCTGTGTCCCCTCATTATTCCCAGCACCTCAAATTGGTTTTGTCATGCACAATCATAACACAAGCTGGTTAGTGAAGATTTGTGATTCGGTGATATGACCTCTCTTCTGAATTGGCACAAATAATTAAAAACACTTTTCCTGCAATGTACTTTAATGATGAAAATGATGCAAATTTTCAGTGCAAAGGTGCATCTTTTTTATTTGCAACAGTGTCCAAAGTTAACTTTAATTATTTCACTTTGCAGCTAATAAATGACCCTGGCTCAGTAATGAGGCTGCCTTACTCCTGTGTTTCACATAAGATCGCATGTTCATATAGAAAAATAAGTTTTAAAGATCTTCTAGCTAATTAAAAGAGAAATTTTGGCTGCTCAGAACAGCCAAAACTATTTGTTATATGAAACTCTTAATACTTTCAGTTTTCTGTGTATTCTGTGATTTACTTGGTGATTTTTCATACTGAAATGTAGTGCTTTCTGCCTTTATTTTTTGGGGCATGGGACTGTCAGTAAACACCTATGTGAATTCAGCATGGTTTGATTTCTACCTTTCCTCTCCTCTTCTTGTTCTCTTTCCTTTCCTTATTAGCTTTCAGAATGATTTTTGCCAAAGTGTAAACTCAACATTCAAAGGTCAGTTAACAAAAGGAATGATTTTACATTATCAAGCCATCAAGTACAAGGCTAGATACCTTTATAGATGAGGATGCTTCACAGTGTGGAGACATCACCAGCCTCTTCCTGCAGACCTTCCTTTTGTGCTTCCTGAAAATTAGCAAGGAGAGAAGAGCTAAAGCAGGATTTCATATCTCTGCCCTAGAGGAGAACAACTACCAATGTGAAAAGGGGCTTTTATCTTAGTAGAAAGGTACAGACTTAGTTATGATCTGTATCTTATTTTGGTGCTGACTGTTAAGAGCATGCCAGGAGGGTAATGGTCTTGACTAGATGCCTTCACAACCCCCCAGCCACGCACTAAACCAGAAGCAGGCATAACAAATGCTTTTCAGGCACTCGCTGCCAGGGGCTGCACGTTTCCTAAATCCCTCCTCTAAATCCATTGTTGGCGTGCACATGTGTGACAAGTCTGGGTGCAGATGGGTTTGGTGGTCTTAATGGAGAGATTTTGTTTGCTTTCCTCTGTGTGTGTGGATGTGGAGGACAGACTGAGGCAGAACACTTAATGAGAGTCTCATGTTTGTTAACTGTGGCAAAAGCTTTCTCCTTAATGTTTCTTCCTTTCAGAAGCTCATCTTTACTATTTTAAGTGTCCCAGCATCTTGCACAAGACAGAAAAATGCCATACAGAGAAAACTAGGCTAGGCCACGATATACCAGCTTGAGAAGCAGACACTGCCACTAAGCCCAGCAGTGAAGTGGCCTGAGAGACTACTCATCTCCAAGCCTTCTTTGCACAGTGGGCAATATGCTCTGGGCTGGTTCCTGTGCTAGGAACTTTCTTCCTAAAGGAAGAACAGTCTCTGTGCAAAAGGAAAAGCTTCAAAGCTCAGTGACATCTCTGTCAGTACTGACTGTGCAACAAACCCTGCACAATTCCAGTGAATAGTGGGAAATAAAGTCACTGTTCTGCAATTCACAGAGACTGTGTCCTGCTGTGTCTGTCACTGCTCTTTGGTGGGTGGTGGCTTGGTTTTTCTTAGCAGTGTCTCTGTCTGCACAGGCTGCAAGCAGTCTGTTCTGAGGGGAGGAAAGCAGACACTTGTCATGGGCAAACTAGAAAGCAAATTAATAAATCAGTAATAGAGATTCAACTGCTAGGACACTTGTGTATGTTGCACATACGTACAGGATCTCCAGGAAACTCCAGAGAGTAGAAGAGGGCAACTTGCCAAAAAGATATTTAGTGAACAGAAGCTGATAAAGCACTGCTGGCCATGGAGGGTTGTCTCAAATGGAGTGGCTGCTTTTGCTTCTCATGAAATGCAGTTTTGGAAGGAAGAAGGGGTACAGTTGAGGCTGTTTATGGATCACACCTTCCCCAATCACGGTTTATTTTGATACACAACAAATGGTACTGAATTGTTCAATCCTTTTTGGAGTTGAAATCAGTGGATCCCTGCTGTGTGGTACTGAAGTGGCTCCTGGTTTGTGAAACGGAGCAGCAGGGAGGAGCAGGGATGATGCTTGTTAACTGTAACACACTTTGCAAATGCCCCCCATTAACTTCTCAAAGGCCTGATTTTGATTTGTCTGGAAGCCTGAGAGGTAGGTAAATGACTATTTTACAGGTAGGCAAATTAGTGTTATTGAAGTACCAAAGCAGTAATAGAAGTAACCTTTCCAGTCTGTGTACTAATCCATTTGAGCTACAACTACTACCCAGAACATTCCAATTCTCAACTTAGATTTTAGATGCTATTTTCTTACTTATCTTGAAAACGTTTATGTCTCTGTGGTCCCCTTGGGAATCTGGGACTAAGAGTTCCATGTGGTCACAAAAAATAAAGATGAAGCAAACCACTGAGAATATGAGTTTTGGAGGTCTCAGATGTCATTCATTTGAATACTTTGAAGTGTTATAAAATAGGTCCAAAAATGAAGAGCAGCTTTCTCATCTTGCTTAGCCCAATAAAACCAAAACAGGGACCTAGTAATAAAATCTAAGTTCCACATCCAATAGCCAATGTGTATTTAAGGGCTTAGCAGGAACATTTTTCCTATTGAACTGGCCTCAGCTGTTTCTCACAGCTGTCCTTTGCTCTGTGCACACTAAACACCAGCAGTTTGCTCAGCAAGTTGCAAACACCTCCATCTATCAGCTGCAATAAAGCTGAGCCATTAAGAAACACTTTGCTGAAGCACCTAAACTCATGCAAAACTTATCTGCACTCAAATTATAGGGACTAAAATTTATGAAGCAAATGAAATTAAACTGATAAAAAAAGAAAGCCCCAACACGAGATTTTTCTCTGCCTGAGATTTTCTAAGCACTGTTAAGTATTGTGCTATGCCTATTTGCTGGACCTAACTTTTTTTCTGGTGTTCACAGATTATCATATCAGAGAAAACTCCTCTTCACAAAGCAACTCAATATGAGGCAGCAGAGTGCACAGGTGGCCAAGAAAGCCAGTGGTGTCCTGGCTTGTATAAGAAATGCTGTGTCCAGCAGGAATAGGGAGGTAACTGTCCCTTTGTACTCAGCTCTGACGAGGTCACACTTCTATTGTTCAGTTTTGGTCACCTCATTACTTTTTTCACAGCAAGAGTGGTGAGGCATTGGAATGGGCTGCTCCGGGCCAGGGGCGGGGGGGTAGGCAGTTGAGTCATCAACTCTGGATGTGTTTAGAAGTCATTTGGGTGTGATACTTGGGGATATGGCTTAGGGTGAACCTTGTGAAGTAGGGATATCAGTTGGACTTGGTGATCTTGAGAGGTTTTTCCAACAAGAACGTTTTTGTTTCTTTTCTCCTCCCAAGCTGGCAGTTCATACACAGTGCCCATCAACAAGGCAAGGCATTAAGAGCTCCAGCTAGGTTTCCTGTCCCTTGGGACCTCCTTATCTTCTTGAATGATGCTCTTTCCTAAGATATGACCATCTGCTCTGTGAGTATGACCCCTATTCCTTTACCCTGGGTTTGTAAATCAAGTAAATCTCTGTAATACTTCCTCTAACTCAATGAAGAAAATTTAAAGCCTAATTTTCAGAGATTGTAAGTGTTTTCCAGTCTCCTGAGTTTATTACCTTTAAATATCAAATGGAGTATAAAATCCCTCATTTTTTACTTTAAGAAAGTTGGATTTATATTATTCAACTCTGAGGTTAAAATTCTAGTTTGCAATAAGGCTGGAAAAATAAATTACTGAATGAAATGTTAAGGCACCAAACAAAAAGAGAAAAATACGCCTGAAGGAATTAACAACATTAACAAACGAACAGCAGACAATAGCATAATTACTGTTTCAGTACAGAAGGGTCTCTATTAGAAGTAGATCACATTGAGGAGGGAAAAGAAAAAAAAAGACACATACTGTAATCAAGAAAGTAGCCAGCAGCATAATCATTGCTAGAATCTGATCTTGATAACTTAGAAATCTTGTCCATGTATGGAAAAGACATGACTGCAAATTAGCAAAACAATTACAGTCAAAAGCTACTTGTGCTTCAGGATAAAACTCCGTGGAAATCTTTGCTTTCAGAGACCATGTGTGTATTGAATTCCAGGTAAAACTTCCAAAGCAATTCATCAAAAAGACCTTTGTCTTCAGCAGATGTGTGTCTGATCAGTAAGTGATAAATTTGAGTTGCCAGTAAGATCAATGGCCCTAGTAAAGATCAGAAATTAAAGGAGAGCATTGCTTCCTAAGAAGGTGATCAGCAGTGCCTGGGCAACGCACAGAGATCCCAGTATCTCATAAGAAGCTAAACAGTCCTTGTGTCTGCACAGAGCTGGCTGAAAGTCATTCAGCTCCTGTGCTCAGGCTTATCTCAGGGGTCTCATCTAAATTGTGTAAGGTAAAGCAGGCTGCCACACATAAAGATGTCAGTAGTTCAGCAAGTTGAAAGAAAGACAGGAAACAGAAGCGTCAGGTCTTCAAACACATGCATGCATCTGTAGCTCTGAACACCTGAGTTGCCTCCATAGACTTTATAGGGTTGGCTATTTACTCTGTTTACTGGCAAGACTGGAGCCTGGCATGGTAAACCTGCTGGGATGAAAGGATCTGTATGGGTTCTGCCCACTTAAAGTCTCAGCACTTGGTCTGAGAGACTCTTAGGATGCTAAAGCAACTCAACTAATAAACATCCTGTTCTGTGCAATATAACTGCAAGTTAAATAATGTTCCTGTGACAATCTATGCTGTAGTCTCCCTGCCCTATGCTCAGTGCCATCCCATACAGCTTTCTTGGACAAGGGCTTGGTGCTCACCTGATCAATCATGTGTGTCCTAGGCTAGAGAAGAGGTCCTGACTCTGTATGAGGGAAAGGGATAGTGCAGGACACAGAGCTGTCTTTAGAACGTCTCTGCCATCCTGCACAGCCTCTGCCTGCTATACCAAACATTAGGGTTGAAGTATCTGCACTGACCCTGGACCATCTAAATGCAAATTTCTCATTCTGAATAGAGCACTCACCCTCCTAGCCAAGTGATAAAAATGGAGCAGTGAAAGCGGCTTTAACCCACAGAGAATCAATCTCAGTTAAAAAAAGGCTCCAGCATAGTGGCTGCCGAGTCCATCACATCACATACTGGGAAAAGTAACCTGAGTTTCTTACCCTATCCAACTGCCTTCTTGTTACATCTCTGCTAACTCCTTAGCCTGCAAGTTCCCAGAACCAGAAATATCATAACAGGCTTTTCTGCCTCTCAAGAAAAGCACTTATTAGCTTTACATAGGCAAGTAATTTGGTCTTCTGATTTTCAGCAGTGATTTCTGTGTGAATCATGGCAGAATCTGGCAGGATTTTCGTATGCAGAAACTTAATCAGTGACTCCCTTCTTTAAGTCGGGACATATTACTCTCCCAGCTGAATTAAATCTTCTTTATTTCCAAACATTAAAAAACCACAAAACAGAACAAAAAACAGTTTAATATTATTTGAATTATAACTTGAGCCCGATTTTAGGATTGAGACATAGTCCCACATAGTGGAGCATGAATAGAAATATTGTGGACTGGGGCTCTGTGGAGTGTATGGAGCAGATTCTCCATTCTGGTCATGGTGCTTGGTGTTATAATCATAGAATCACCTGGTCAGTAAAGACTTTAAGATCAAGTCCAACCTAACATCTCCCTGTACACAAGTGCTGGACCATGCAATAGTGCAAAAGAACTGTGAAGTGTGTTTAACAAACCCTGTGAAGAGTCTCCAGCCCTGGAGAATCTCCAGGCAGGTGTAAGGCCACTGTCAGACCCACACAAATCTCTACTTGCTGCCTGAGGTGAGGCACTGCTGTGGAAATAACAGTATTCTCAGTCTGAACTGTAGCCTTTTTAGAGCCATGGGCAGGTGGCATCAGCTGGACATGGGTTTGCTAAAGGGCAGAAGGTGAAGGATTGAGGTGGGTTCTCAGGTACAAAAAGCTCCAGCTAGTGCTTCCTGCCTGCTTTTTCTTGACCATCACAGAGACAAAGTCTCTGTCCAGGAGATTACATCATTTCAGTTAATTCTGATATTTGAAGCTGTAACCTATTTTCAGGTCAAGTTCACCTTTGACAGATGACATTCTGCTGGAACCCTCCTGGGTTTCCCCTAGTGAACCACAGCCTTAGGGATCAGTCACATGGCCAAAAAAACAGTTGCCCAGAAAATCAATTGTGCAAAGGCTCTGCTCTAAAGACTACTTTTGAGGTGAAACCATAAGAAACCAGCAGAAGCATTTCAACTGGAACAGAAATCAGAAGTCTCTTTTGCTAGAAGATGTTCAAAAGGAGCAGAATTGTTGGCATGCTGACAATTCCCACATCACATAGACAGGAAAAGTGCTATCAATGCAGGCCGCCTTCTGGATCAGCTTCAGGCTCTTTCCCACCCTTCCACCTGCACTGCCAACAGCAGCAGCGGCTGATAGAGCTGAGCCACTGCCGAGCTTCAGGTTTAGAGCAGTGCAGAGCAGAGAAGGCACATCAGCAGCACCTTTAATAAAGGCATCTCAGCAGCCTTCCTGCTGGATGTGCTGGGATCACAACAGAGCAGGGAGCAGGGCAGCTCCGGCTGCTGCCCACAGCTTAACTCCTCTGGAATCACCGGGCTGACAGCTCAGGAATGGAGCAGCAGAGCTGGAGGCAGCTTTGCTGGCAGCTGGCTGCCTTTTGCAGAGCTCTCACCCAGACCGTGCTGGTGCATGGGAGCTTTCTGAACAACATCTGAAAGCCCAGGGCAAGAGGCAAACAAATTTCTCTTTGAGAGAAAACTGAACACTGCGTGGTAATTAAATTTGCCAGGCTCTGCTGTAGTGTGATGGTGCAGATGAGAGGATGCAGATATATGTTCTAGGGCAGCCTACTTTTGTGTGGAAGCACTGGAAAGGTTTTTTTTACAAACAATGGCATTAATAAGTCGGTGTTAGCCTTGCCTAGTCCAGAGAGCAGGTATTGTGAAATACAGCTCCCCAGGGTTGATTTTTTTCACACTAAAAGAAGGATGCCATCTTTAGCACTAATAGAAATACAAACATCACTTCTCTCCAGGCCTGAAGTAAGAGAGATCTTGGGTTTTTTTGCCTCAGAAAAAATACAGAACAAAGAATAGCTACACCAAACAGAAGGACTATGCACACTTATTTTAAAGGATTCCCATCCATACCCCTTATGACTAGGTCACACCACTCTCAATAGACATTATCTGTCCCTAAGGAGAGCTGTACAGACCCTGATTTTCACATAATTATTCTCTTTAAATGCATTCCCTCAGCTTCCCAGGGAAAGGATGTGGACAGAGTCCAGAGTATGCCTTTCAACTCCTGGGTATTTTATTTGGTATACTGCAGTGCTGCATTACAACATGGCCACAGAGCTGCAGATAGTTCATTTTGGATCATGCCTATGATCACCTGGGAAATCTCCTTTTGTTGCAGTATGTTCAGATACCATCATGATCCAAGTCCCTGGGCTGATCAGAGCAAACAGCTGGTGAATACATGTACGACCTCTCCTGTTTATCATGCAGCTGTAGCACAGTACAGCTTTCCTCCATTTATTTTGTCATTACCTATTTAATGTTCCTTTGTCTCTCCCCTTTTAAAAGGGAAGACTTTTTGACCTCAATCACTGTTTCTTCAAACTCCTTCCTTCTCTGTCCCTATCAAGTTCATACTTCTCCATCAGTCGTTAATGCTCTTACACTAGGGTGCTTGATCCCTTGCTATCACTCTCCCACCCTCTCTTCCTATGCTAGGGCATTATCTGTGCCAACATACCAAGCTAATCTTCAATACAAGGTGAGGCAGAGGAATACCAGGAAATGTTTGATTTGTTTGTCTCCTGAGCTAGTATTTACTGCTTGGGATCTCCACTTCCCACAGGGAGATGTATGAACAGTAACAGAGCCATCTCTGGGAACAGCAGATACAGGTAACAGGGCTGCACCTTCTCAGATTAGTCAAAACATCTCCATTAATAGAGAGAAAATTTGTTTGCTTGTGCCATACATCTTAACAACACCTCTGCTGCAGCAGACATCAAACTTATGAAAACCAGCTTTGCCCTGCACAATGAAGCCTGTGCTGGTGGCAGAGGGAACAGACTTTCTCTGCTGCAGAGGGCTTGGCAGCTAGGGTGGAGCTGCGTGGGTATTGGATACGCATTCATTATAATCCTGAAGGGAATTTTGTGTGTAACAGTGGAGAGCTTGAAAAGAGGAATGTATGTGGTGCTTCACATGCCTGGGGAGCATGGTGTTGGCACATGCCTGGAGGGCACTTATGTAAGTGCAGATATTGCCCCGGACACTTCCAAAGGCAGTTAGGAGATTCAAGAGAAATAATAGCATCACTCAAAAAGGGCACCTAGATTCACCACTTGACAGATCACCCATCTCAAATAGATGTAAGACTCCCCAGAAACACACCTCAGCTTGGTGCTAATGAAGTCTTCTTCAATGACTTTGTTGGCATAAAAAGGAAAGGGAATGGCTTTTCTGGAGGCTGAGAGGGTACACAGCTGTAGGTAGCACACAGATCTGTCGAGTGTACGTTATCCTGTGTGCTGCTGTACAACAGAGATTCTGCTCTTGCTGGGAAGTACCTGCACAGGTAGTTTCTGACAGGGAACGTCAAATAATTGAAGCTTATATAGGCCTGAAGCCTATAACAAAACTGCCTTTTTGGCCATAGTAACTTTCAACTTGAAAATATGAAAAAAGAACTTGTATACTCATTTTGTTCTCTGTATTCCCCCCCTTTCCAGCATTCATTCACAAGGCATAGGGGCAGAAGAGCCCTAATGAGGAGTTTTTGTTCATACTGCAAAATTAGGCTTCATCTTTAAAACCTCATTCTTCAGCAGTGGCCAAACTGAGTCTCACCGTTTTCACTATTCCAAACTATTCCAAACTTCTCAGCATCTCAAAATAGCTATATCCAATTAGAAAGGCAAACATCAGTTTATATTATCCACTGATCACCTCAGGCCAAAACCTCTAGCTACCCAGTACTGAGCTCACTCTTCCAGCAAAATTGCCCTTAACCTGTCAGTCCCCTTTTAGAGCCCAAGTCCCCTGCTACAGAGCCAGTTTACTCAGCCCATGGCTAAGGACAGCAGGGAAGGTTAATGGTGTTTCTCACTTTGGCTCCCTTGCTGGCACGGTGGGATTCCTGCAACCTCTCACACCTCTCCTTCTTCTGCCAAAACTGCTTTTTACCTTAACTCAAATAGCCCTTTTCCCTTCCTGCTACTAACTCTTCTGAATTACTTATGAAGAGCAATCACATAAGCTCCACAGCCTTTTGCTGAGATAATAACTCTTGTGTGTATTCCCTCACAGGCAAGTGACTGCCTCTAGCCATCACCTTTGCCTCTGCTCCAGGTTTCCCACATCTTTTCTGACTGAGAGTGACTGGTACAAAGCAGTGGGGATGAGATTTCTCTCAAGACCTCTGTGGTAGCATTAATAAGTTTTACTCTCTGCAGGAAGTACCTTGACCAATAGATTTTTGTGGTCACCTTTTTTTTTTCTTCACAGCCAACATATCTCAGTAGCTGATTGTCACCTTGTGACTAATAAAAACAAGACTTACTCCTCCTCTGTCATTCACAGCTGATGAACTCAGAGAATTTTTGGTGATTAATCCTAAAACAGAGAGACAATTACTTTGCTGTTACATAGATTTTAGTTTGTACTCCACTGGTCCTCATGCTCATGTGTTACACCTGCACATGACATTTTAGCCCTCCCTTTGCTGGCAGTGCCTCCCAGCCTGGTCTCAACACTGTGCTTCTCCACCTCCTACCTTGCACTTGTACCACTAATGCAGAGCAAGGGCAGAGTTACATCTGATCCCAGAGAGTCCACTGCTAATTTCCTTCCTGGCTGATAGTTTTTGCTCCAGGAGCATGCATAGCCATCACCTTCTCTGAAGCCAGAGGGAGAACTGACCCAACAGCTCTGAATCAAAAGCATGAACATAGCATCTTTTGTGGGTGAAAAAATGTGGCCAATACCAGGCCAGATGCCCAGGCCATTCCAGCTAGACTACAGGCCTGGCTCACCACTTGCCCTGCCTGGAGCTGTTAACAAGCCTGGCTCTGCCTGCCATAGAATCGTGGGATTATTTTGTTTGGAGAAGACCTCTAAGATCATCAGGCCCAAATGTCAACCTAAGACCACTAGAGTCATTGAACCATGTCCAAAAGTGCCATGTCCACATGGTGACTTCACCACCTCCCTGGGCAGCCTGTTCCAGCACCTGACAATGGCCAGATCCTGTGGTCCTGTGTCCCACTGCTGAGGTCACAACTCATGCTGAGGTTGTCCTTGTCTCCCAGCTGGTACCCCATCACTGGCCTTTGCTGTGCCTTGGCCACTTTGTCTTCCTTCTTATGGATAGAAAAGAAGGATCTCTTGGCTTAGAAGGCTGACTTTCAGTCTGTCCTGATTTTGCTGGGACAGAATCCCAGGACAGCCATGAACTGCAGGCCGTCAGCAGCTCAGGACAGTTGCTTGGAGTTGGCTACAGATGTGTCCCAGATCATCAGCAGAACACTTAGTATAAAGGGGGAAGTCTGAAGAAAGAGGAGCTTCCTGAGAGAGCCTTTTGCTTGGGCTCCTCTTGACTCTGCTTCTCTTCCTTCTGCTCTGGAGGGCTGCCTTGCCGCTCAGCATGACTGCTGCACCTTTGCTGGGCTGAGTACCGCTTTGTATACTTTGCATTGACCTTGGTGTCAGTTTGGCTATTTCACTGCGTCTGTTTTCATCTCAGCCTGTGAATCCTCTCTCCCAGTCTTCTTTCTCTGCTGGGGTGGGATCATTTGGCAATAGAGAAACTGCTACAGTTTGGATATGGGTTAATTGTAGACATAGTGATATGAAGAATATCTTTCGAGCAGCCAAGTGAGAAGCTTGCATGAGCATCCACATTCCTAAAGCATCAATTAAATGAGACACCAGCAGAGAAGATGGGTTACCTGTCAGATAGGCTTTACACTAACTATACATCTTGCAAATGTATGAGTGCTGAGCATTGCCCCAAACTTTTGTGCCACTTGCTTTCTTTACTTTACACATAGTAGAAGCACCTCCCATTTTAAGTGTCACAATCATTTATTGTAGCTAGCTCTGTATTGTCCTCAAAGCTAGAAAAATGGCTGTGCATCTTTGTGTTTTGCTTTTTCTGAGCATTAGTGTCTTTTCTTGCTCTCTTTAAACTGTCTAGCAGCTCATTTTTGGCCATTGATTCCCTCCCTGCCCTGTGTTGTTTCAAGGTTGACATGATGACAAAAGCCACTTAAGGATGGCAGCTAATAAGACATCTGCTTTCTGTAGTGAGTGTTGGGAGGCTGACAAGGCAGTGCTCAGAGGTGGGTTGGTGAGAGAGATCTTTTGACTCCAGGTCAGTGCTTCACCTCTGATCCTTGTCCAAAGTGGCCATAACTTGTTATCTGCCAGTAAATCACTAACCTAGGAACATGAGGTGATGCTTTTGGGTGAAGTCCTGCTGACAATACCACAATTAGCCTAAGTAGTGAAAACAGACCGGAGTGAGCTGCCATCTCAGCCTGCAGTGGGGGCCCAGCGGGTCAGAGGCAAGGCAGCTGGTGTAGCTGGTGGCTGAGCAAGCTCACTGCCTGCAGAGCTACAGCACCATCAGCTCCACAGGCACAAGCCACGTTTGGATGTAAAAATATCAGCAAAGCAAGGTGAATTTACACAGGGTTTAGCTTTCCTATTGTGCTCTAGTAAGAGAAATCAGTGCCTATATAGTAGAATGTACTTTTAGTAAGGGTGGGCTAAAGGAAGGAAACTGTAAGATTAAATACAGTAATTTTTGAGGCCCTTGGAGTCACAACAAAGTGTTTAGTGGTTCACTGTCAGTCTGCAATGCCTGCAGCCCTGGGCTTTGTGCTGATTTTGGCTGCTTTGTGATATGTCTGCACATAAGTCATGCCAAAAATGCCAGCCAGCTGTGCTACTTTTGCAATCTAAACCATTATATATTTCGTTTTTACTTTCTCTCTGTATCTTAAGATAAGGCATAGGTAAGATTTAAGCCAGCAGGAGTTTTATTACCTAGTGAAATTAATCAGTGAAACGTGCAAAGCTCTCAGGTGGGCAGCATTAACCATTTTCCCTGCATACAGTTATCAATATCTTTCTCAATTTCAGGTTATCACAATTACCATATTATGCATATAGATCACTGTATTTGTTCGAGGAGCCTTTATGGATGTCAAAATGTAACCAGAATTTAATCCTAGTAAAAGGGCATACTGAAGGCCTCCATTTGTGGTGATTAAATCATACATTAACCCAAGAGAGCAGAAGGTCTGACATCACTACCAGGTAGTTAATGGTTATGCTTCTTATTGTCTCCTAATATTAGCTTGAAAATGGCCATGTCAGGAGGCCAGAAAATCCCTCAGAGCACCTTATGCTTTCTTTATTTTCAAGTATCCAATTGTAGTATATGATCAAAGAGAGACACAGAAATGAGAGTTAGCTAAATGATCTATTAGATATAAAAAATGAGGCAGAAAATGTTAATTTTTAAAGTAATTTGTCAGGCAAATCTCCAAATACTTCTAGGGTGACCATTTGCTGAAGCAGTTATTTCAGAGCAAAGCAAGAGCAAGGCTTAGAATCATAAAATATTTTTGGCTGGAGAAGACCTTTAAGATTATAAAGTCCAAGCATTAATCCTGTGGGCTTTGGGAAGAGCACAGGGACAGCTGCTCAGGTTTCCCTTGGTACCTGCTCCGATGAGGGTCACAGCAGATGTTCAGGGAGGGTCACCAGCAAGGGGCAAACACAGGAAGAGCCTTTCTGCTCCCTTAGTGACTGGCAAACTGAGGCCTCCAGGAAAAAAAAGTGGCATCTGTAGTCAGCCTATACATGACTGGTCTTACTGGTGCTGCAGGAAAAGAGCTTGTTCTTTTTTTGCCCACACCTGATTCAGTTTAAGGATTATTCTCATTCAGACACTGGCCATCTGTGTATGCCTGTCTGTGCTCAGCACAGCTCCTTGGGGTTTTATCCCAACAACAGGCTTAAGTACATGCTCCACTGGTCACAGTGATGGTAAAGAAATGCTGAGGGCCTGAAAATGTGGCTCTTAAGGCAATGTCCACCAGCCAAGCCAGTTACAGGGCACGCTGGAGAACAGTGTGCTTCCCACCTGGGTAAGGCTATTTGTAAGAATGAGCAGAAATGGTGGGGTTTAAGACCTTATGTGCTGGGAATTTCACACTTGGCAACCAACTAATCATTTTAACCAGAGTGGTATTTTAGCTTATAGGTCCAGGGGCACACAGGGCCTGCAGCATCTGTAATGCAGAGCAGTGGGGCTGGGCAGCCATGGCCATGGAGAAAGCATGGAGAAGGCAGAAAAACAGTGTTCGGAGCTAGTGTTCCTCTGGGACCCAAATCCCTTCCCTCCCCTCCCCATCCATCCATCCAGTTTTACAGATAATGTGAGAATGAGCATAATGGGGAACTGCAGATGCTGCCTAGCCTCACATGTCTCCTCTTCAGCCTGAGCAGCCTGCCCTAATTTACACTCAGCCCCATCTGTACCCATTGCCTCGCACAGGCACACATGAGGAGTATGGCATTGCACATATGTGATGTAGGGACACCTATTTTATATCTGTGTGCAGAAAGAGTTATGTCAATTCACCTGTAGGTGTGCTTGCTTCAAAATAGAGTGTCTACTCAGAAAATTAACTGAGTAACTCCTAGTGCAGCAAAGCCCTTAGTGTAGAAGTGGGAATGAAGCAACTGCTGTGCCATTGCTTCAGGCTTCTCTGTGCTGTCCTCTGGCTCCTAAGGAAGAGGAGACACCAACATATCACTGTGGCACATCTTTGACTTGGCCATTTCTACAGAATTTAAGCTGTTTAATCAAGGTGCTTTAAAAATGTGGCTCTAGTTTGATAAAGTGATGATTAATCTTCATTATACTTCTCTGTGATCATCCTGGCAAAGAGCTGCACTTTTATGTCTGCTTAACATCCCTGCTGAAAATTCTGCTGGTGAAGAAAGACTTGATTGGGGATTCGATTTGTCATCAAATCCCATTTTTGTTCACGTGCAGCAAAAAGGAAGGACTTGCTTTTGAGGGAAAGGGGAAGTAAAAGGGAAGTGCAATTGCTGGGCAGTTATCTCTGACATTCATATAATGTAGTGTATGTCCTTATATGACATTTATGTGAGAGGGAAAGAAGGTGTTGATTGAAAAAGGTTACAGGAGTTCTTCAGGCATGAAGCCATCTCCAGGCATCAGTGTTGCTGCAGTTTATAAATGGGTTCTGCTCTCTCCCATCTGCATTCATGGGCTTACAGCACCATTTAACCCATTTGCTTGCTGGCACTTTAATATCCAGGTTTGAATTTCCTTTCAGGCAATAGCATGAAACCAGGAAATTAGGCCAGCTGCTTGGTTTAGGAAAGATGTTTGCAGGCATTACCCTTGCTGTCTTGTCTTCCACAGAGAAGGGCACTGTGCTGAGGAGGTGGGCGTTGGTGAGCAGAGTTTTCTCTCCTCTTTACTGGGAAAGCACAGCTGGTTCTTACAAGGGGACTCCTTCTCTTGTCCCTGGGCATGACTTTCTATGAAACTGGGAAGTCATACAGATGGACACAGGATGCAGATGCAGGCAGAAATGGCAGGATGAGAAACACCACTTGAACTCTGGTTTAGGTTTAACTCCATGAAGAAGAAAACTCAAAGTCTTCCCTCCAACAACCTTCACATTTATTTCCATATCAGTCACTTTGCTTTCTGTTGATCTCTGGTTTCTAAGCACTGAGACTAACTTAGGACATGTCTTCAGGTTCTTTTTATTTCTACAGACATGGCACTTGCAATATTTTCACTCAGCTCAACAACATCCTGTGAAAAGCCATTGCAGACATTCTTAGTCTCTTGATCTGCCAGGTCTTGCACAGCCAAGGTTTCTGAAAATGGAAGTCCAGATAGAGAGAAGTAACCAAAGAGCTGTGGTAGAACTGCATTGCAATGACAGGAAATCATAGAGAGGTGGAGGCCTCTGTTTCCCTCCCTTTGCATTGCTTGCCTGGGACACTGAGCAGTGCCACTTCAAGGCTGGCTGTGGGAAAACAGCCATTCTTCCTAGAATAAATCACCACTGCTAAGTAAGGGTGCCCATACTCTATGTGCAGTGCTGGAGCTGCTCCTGCAGTTCTTGGCTGCTGGCATGAGCTAAAGCTCCGGGGGTGGAGC
Organism: Pogoniulus pusillus; assembly: GCF_015220805.1. Taxonomy (NCBI): domain Eukaryota; kingdom Metazoa; phylum Chordata; class Aves; order Piciformes; family Lybiidae; genus Pogoniulus; species Pogoniulus pusillus. Next base: position 7,395,460 of record NC_087297.1, read on the forward strand.
TGCCTCCTCTTTGGACTGCTAGGCACAGTCTACCCTGTAATATTTGCAGATGAAATTGTCCCTGTCAGAGGATATAAAGGACACATGATAACATCAGTATATTGAACTGGCTACGAATCTGAAAGAAATGGTAACCATGTAAACAGAGACTGGATGCTTTTCCATGGCACACAAGGGATATGGAGACAGCTTCCTCCCTGGGGCACGTAACAATGAAATGCACTGGTTGTGAGCTCATGAAGTTGTCTAAACTCAAATGATCTTAGTCTTTCACGCTGTTACCCTGCAGTGTGGTGAGGCTTTACTTGATTAGAGTGACTGCTGCCCTGCCTGGCATTGCTAGCCACAGCAGCTTGACTTTCAGAGGGTCTTCTGTGCAATTTTGTTTCACTTGGGATCTGGAGCAAGAAAATCTTCATGTCTCTCACATCCGAAAGGAAAAGAACACACTGGGTTTAGCTGGAGTTGGACAGTACAGCACTTGCTACTGCGGACAGCAAGCAGCACAGGTATTGCTGCTGCATTGCTATTGGAATCTCTGTCCTCACATTTCACTGAGAGATCCTAGTTCCTCTTGCAGATGCTGGTTTGGGTGTCGTTTTTAATGGGTTTTTAAAATGATCATTCCCATGTCCTTTTGTTTCACGTTGCCCAATTGAGTGCATTACCTTCTGCCTACTGAAGCTGAAGGTGGGTAACACTTCTGCTTCTCATACTCTGGACAGCCTACTCCTGCCTTCTTTAATTCCAGGAATTCTTTTTTATTATTATTTAAAAGAAAAAGGCGGGGGGGGGGGGGGGGGGGGGGGGGGGAGGAAGGAAACCTTTATCCCTTTTAAGAGAGTACATTCTTTGTGCAGCAGGATTCTGCGTAAGGGTGGCAGGACTGTGTCTAATGACTCACAGGTGCAAAAATGTGCAGCCACTCAAGGACTGCGCAAAAGCCTCTTGTGCCTGTGTGAGAAAGTCTGAAGCTAAACACTCATCTGACTGCGGTGGAGAAAACGTGGGGCTCTGCGAGGCTGTGGAGAGGCTGAACAAAAGCTCCGGGGAATGTGCAGATACCTGCTCCCTCTCCTGGTAAAAAGGGCAAAGCACTGGCACGGGGAAGCCCTTCCCCTGCCCACCCACCCCTGCTCCTCCTGCTCCTTCTGCTTCAGCTCTCTTTCTTCCCCTTGCGAGGCTTCGTGCTGAAGGATGAAGGCGACGGAAGCAGAGTTGGGAGGACTTGGCTTAAGAATCAACTGGTACCTCTGCAAAGCTGAGGCACTGGGCTGAGCAGGTGGTGGGAGCTGCTGAGGGATGGAGGAGAGCTTAGCAGGAGAAAAGGGTTCTGTGTCCTTGCTGTGGATCCACAGTGAGCTAGTGGCAACCAAGAATTAACATCTGGAACATTCTCAGTGGTCTGGTAAGGGAGAATAATCAGAGCAGCAGAGTATTTCAGTAGTAGAATATTTCACAGTGCAGATAGATGGGTTTGCTGGTTCCTCTGTCTACAAAAAGCTTTCTCCTGACCTTTGGGAGGCTTGTGAATTAGAGAACCTGTCAGTGTGGTTGTCTGTGTAGGTGTCAGTGTAGGTGTCTGCATACAGGCTCTCAGGAGTCTGATTGAACGGATTTAATTGTCCTACATGCAATGAGCTCATGCTGCTGACCACTAGGAGAGCAATTCCATATGTATGTAACAATCACAAGTATTACACCCACAGTCATTTCTAGAACACCTACTGCTTTTGTATCTGGTTTTGAGAGGGAAAACCAGCAACCAGACAATGATTTATTACCACAAACACTCCAAGGAATAATTTAGATTCAAAAAATTAATCAAATCTGGGAAGACAAAAGTAACTGCAGGAACAAGAAGGAAATGGTCCCTTGCTGTAGATGCAATGGACAGAAGGAGCTAAGTTAAATGAATCAGAAACCATACACTAAACATAATTAAAACTAAATATTGGAAGGATGTATTTGGAGGAAGATACACTTGGGTATCTAAAACTTCTGGTCAACACCACAGTGTGATCTTCAGGAGATTTTGTGATGTGGAGAAGGCTCTAGGGAGATCTTACAGCACTGCCTCCCACTACTTACAGGAGACCTACAGAAAAGATGAGGAAGGAGTCTGTTGAGGAATGCAGTGATATGATATGGGATAATGTGCTTTTAATGGAAGTAGGTTGTTTTGGACTAGGTATAAAGGATGAATTCTTTACTGTGAGGATAGTGAGAGGGTGGAACAGGTTGCTTGGAGAGATTGTGGATGTTCCCTTCCTGAAAGTGGTCAAAGCCAGGTTGGATGGGGCTTTGAACAACCTGATCTAATGGAAAGTGTCCCTGCCCCTGGCAGGGGGCTTGGAAATAGATAATCTTTAAGGTCTTTTCCAACCCAAACCACTCTGTGGTGCTGTGGATCCCTGTTGTCTGTAGGCATGCTCATGCCCTTGGGCACCTAATGGTCATCTCACATGTGATATTGTCTTCTTTACCCACACCTGGGCAACACATCCGTCTGGAAATATGTGCAGCCAGTCTCTTCACCGGCTGACAAGCTCCTAGTCTGAGCTTCCTTAGAGATACACAAATGAAGGAGCTCTCAGGAGAGGCATTGCACTTTTAAAATGAAAGCAAGTGTAGATGATTTTTTTTTCAGCAAAACCACTTGTGATGATTCTTGCTGATAACTTTCAGTACAGCAGGCTGACTTCTCTTGGTTGTAATGTGTTAAAAATGATATGACTGACTTGGTACCGTAACAGTGTGTCAAAATATGTTACCATGGTAAGAAATAGAGAAGAGTTTCTCGTTGAGACCTGTGTTCAGCAGTCTAGCTGCATTTGGCAAAGCACTTAAATGTTTGTTTAAAAGTGTATTTATGTCCCACTGATTTCAGTAGGACTGAAAAATCCTGGATGCTTCTCTTAGCTGAGAATTCAGCCTCCATTGCTACTGAATTTAGTGGAAGGTGAGGGAACTTGTCATCCAGTAGCAAACCCAGCATTTTACAAGGTGAGGTCCTAATGATACCTATGATGTATTTCTTCTGGAATGAGTGAAGGGGAGAAGCACAAGGCCATAGTATGCTCAGCTGACTGAAAGAACACCACATGGGAACACAGGGGGTGTATGAAGGAAGCCTCCAAATTTTGTTGAGTGCTAATAGACAATGTTACTGTAAGATGCCATTTCTGGAGGCTGGGAGCTGATCTAAGTTTAAAGAGGAAAATGAATAAATAGAGCAAAGAAAGCATGGTTTGGTGTGATACATTTAGTAGGAGCTGTATGTTATGCAATACCTAAATCCAGAAACAATCAAGGAATAGTTACATTTCCAAGAGCCAAAGGACTGGAAGTCCAATGCTTCTATTTGGTCACTGGCCTAGCAGGCTGCAGCCAGCTGTATGATGTGTATTTGCCCTACAAGTGACCTTCTTTCCAAATGGGGTACCCATCATGCATGTTCATCCCTGATCATTTCCTCTACAGCCTCGTTCTGCTGGATAGCTATTGCATTCTAAACTAATGTCTGGAAAGAACTCAGCTGAAACCAGAGCTTTTGTTATAGTGATGGCATCAGGCTGGACAGGAACACCACTGTTAGCCCTACAGCCATCCTGAGGCACTTACTTTCTATTTTGGGCTGAACTGTTATTACTGTGCCTGTGCCCTTCCTAGTTTGGAAAGGAGAATTCAATGTGGTGAGACATTAGGAAGGTGCTCTGGGTCTGATCTTACTTTTAAGCATTTCTATTACCTCTGCTTGTGTAATTTGTACTGCAGAGCTAGGAGAGAGTGTGGAGCAGAGCCTTAACTCACTTGTGGCATACATTATGAAAGTGAGTATATGACTGATTTGAGGAAGAGTAGTTGCTCACCTCTGTAGTTCCCTAGGTAAAGGTAACCAAGAGAAAACAGCAAGATTATTCAGTACTTTTCTTCTTTTACCATTCTCTGAATGAAAATTACATGAAGTTTATAGCTTATCTCTTTCTAAAATTAACTAAATATCACCTGAAGTGAGCATACCAGGTGAGCCTCAGACCACAGAATGCATCTGTCATGAAAGGGAAGCAGAGTTCAAGTGGTTGTTAATTTATGGGAAATAAGCTGTCACTTAGGTCCCTAGGACGGTACATTTATGTGGTTTAAACTACCACAGAGCCTGGCCCTTAATGGCTAGCCTGATTTTCATAGCTGGATGGGCTGGTGAAGATATGAAGAAGTGGGTGTCCTGAATGAAGTTTCACATGAGCTTTCACCTTAATGGCAGAAAGCCTTGGGACTGGCTCTCCTTTCATGTCACCTAGGACACCAGGCAGTCACCCAGGACACCAGGCTAAAACCTACCATGGGTCTGCTGAGCTGGAGGATAAGAATGACCAAAGAAGGCTTTAGGCCATACATTAGCACCACCTGATACATTATATCTCCTCTGGGGCAGGATGAGGAAGATGCCACAGACCATGACCATCACAGCTGTATCCAGCTGTGTCCATCCAACAAACACCAGCAAAGAGCAGGGCCACAGGGAAACAAATCCTTCAACAACCTGAGCTATGCATTCCTTATGCAGAGTCACAGAGCACTTCATTTCTCAATGCTCTGTCACAAACATTGCCACCCTGATTTAACAAAGCTATCTCTGGCTCTACAGAGGCTGTTCTGAGAGTGCTCCAGCACTGAGCTCTTCACAGACATTCATATCTCGCTGTGTCACGCAGGGCAGTGTTGCGTTACCCACCAGTTGGAGACTGCAACACACAGCTCAGGGCCACAGCCCTGCAAACAGGGATACACCTGCTGCACTGCTTCAGAAACAGGCTCAGCAACCAGCAGGACTTGTCATGGCTGTGTCCCCGGGGCTGTGGCATGTGTGTGCTGCCAGGAGAGGACCTGTGTGTGCTGCATGCCGGTAAAAACTGCAGCCCTGACAGAGGAGTTAGATGAAACTTGGATGTGTTTGGTTTTCTGAATGAAGCTTATGTCCTAGTGACCCACCCAGGAATGGGGGGCAAGGGGGGAGAGAAGGAATGTTACTAAACATGCATTCCCAGAGGCAAACAGAGCAAACTCATCTTTCCCCACAGAACACACATGCGTAGAGTTGCCTGGAAAGCACCAGATGCTGCTTGTTAAAAATTGGCTTCTCTTCAACACAGCTACCAGTGATTTTTCCATAAAACACATTAAGATTCACTATAAATGCCTTTATGGATTTCACACCACATTAAAAGGAGTGAGTGATTGACTACATTCCCAGTAGCTTATTTTTCATCCTTTGACAGCTGTTAACCAGACAGAAGCATTATTAGTTCAATTTCTCATGCTGTAAAAATATTTGGATATAGGAATTTGGCCATTCCCCCCTGCCCCCCTCCCTTCCTTGTTTCTGGTTTCCTTTCAGAGTTGGCTAGGTTGTTTTAACAAATCTCAAGTGTAACTTGCACAGCATCTTAACTCAAATGCTGGTTTTAGAGCCAAGTCTCCAGGTTTGATAAGCAGATTTGAAGCTCGAAGTAGCAAAACACAAGCTCTAATTACAGCATTCCTAAGCCAAGTTTCAGGGTTATCAGGGCTTGAATATGGTTTTGCTCTTCACAAAAATGAGTTGCTTGTGGGATGGTGGCATTTAAAGGTAGGATCTCCCTGCCACAGTCAATAGATTGCATCTGAAAAAATACATTTGGATGCTAATACTGAGTCAAATCTGTTTCTTCTTTGTGTAGACTACAGACAGAACATCCCTCATAGTCTCTTCCATCTGTCTGAGAACTTCAGTGCTATCTGTACATCTTCTAGAATTTGCAGTATCTTATAGCAAACTCCTTTGCATTCAAGTGTCAAAGTTCTTTACACTTTAAGTATGTAAATAAAAGAACTTCCCATATGCCTCAATACCACTGGCAGAGTTGACAGCATCTGCTACGTGTTATGGAGGGGTAATTAATTGATGAGAGATGACATTTTTCCACACTTAATATTGTTTATTCAATTTCATATTCAAAACTCTCACCACCCCTGACCACTATTTTTTAATAATAATCAGTTCTTCACACGGTCGTGGAAACATTATACAGAGGAACAACCAGATCTAGAAATAACTTGCAAGAATATAGAAACATTTATTGAACTGGAAGAGAAGGCTCCTGCGGTCAGTTACTGCTTGCCCACTAGATGAGCTTAAGGAGCCCTTTTCTGCTTATGGCAGAAGGCAATGGTGAATTACAAGAGGCTTTAAGCATTTACTCACTGAATTATCTCCTGATTAGTGAGGCTCGCCACAGCTTCATGCAGTACCCAAACACTTTCAGGGAATAGTTACTTGTCAGCTGCTGAGGCTTCTGATTCTTCCCAGGCTTCACAAAGTGCTGGGAAAGGAGGCAGACAATCTCTGACCTTATCTCTTGGCTCCTCTGGATGATCTGTGGGTCTCCAGGACTTCCCGTCCTGGCAGGAGGCTTTCAGATGTAGGCAGGATGTCTTGTGATGTGCAGTCTTAGCACAATGTCATGCTGGCTATGCAGGTTGTGGTGGTTTGGGTGTTACCTGCCCCCACACACACTTTTAGAAATACCCAACTAGACTCAGCTGGCTCTGGGAATATAAATGAAGCTATTTATTTACAGGTAGCACAATACACAAGCAGATATTTACAGTATATACAGTTATAGACAGAAATATACAAGGTAAAAGTAATACAGAAACACAACAGCCCTCCCAGAAACCTGAGTCCTCAGGAGGGGCTCTCAACCACCCCTGCACCTTCCCCCTGCCCCTCTCAACCTTACCCCAGTCCTAAGGAAGAATAGAGGTTCAGCCAAGAGGTTAAGAAGCAAAGGTGAGTGGCAGGTGAGGTTAGGGAGATGCAGCTCAGCCAGAGCCCAGCCAAAGCCCAGCCAGAGAGTGCAGCAAAAATGGCAAGGCAGCAGCAGCCAGGTCAATGAGTTGCTCTGTATTTAATTCAGATGAGCCAACAGCAGAGTCTGAGAACTTCTGAGATGCTACAAACAGTGCCACTTCCCTCCTGTGGGCTCCACTGATGGAAAACCAAGGGGCTTGGTAGATCCCAGGGGATCTACCTCTCTGAGGGAGTTTGTCCTGTTTTAAGAAGCAAGCACCTGGGTGCTTTCCAGTCTTTGAACACAAATTACACAAGCTTGGAGAGCATACAGAAAGAAAGTTTCGGGCCAAACATAGCAACAATCATGGCACCTACTTTCCTGGAAGATGGGTATTTTCAAATCAAGTCTGAGTTTTGCAATGTGAGTATCACTGGCCATAGCTAAATCACAAAGTAAGTTCTGTTCTTCCAAAGTTTAATTGCTTTATTTTTTAGTAGCAGGCACACTGGAAATAGGCATGTTGCAGGAACATGAAGCGTTCAGTGGTGAGCAGCATAACATAGCTGTTGCAACTATTAAGTTTGTAGTTTTAGCATTCTTAAACAGTACTATGTACTCATTTCTTGTTCCAACTAAACAGTTATGATTTTATAAGCAGATAGTGTTCTAAATAAGCTAGTGGCAGAGAAAATAGCCCTTTGCCTTCCCTTAAGCACAGAGCTGAAGTAAGCTTTTGTGATTCAAGTGTTTGCTTTCCACACCACAGGAAGGACAAGAGTGTCAGTAGCTAAAAAAATCCTGACAGGCCTTGTGAAGTTAGCAAACAGCCACCAGCCAAGGAGGAAAGTAAGCTGCTGTGTCCATGATATCTTCTGTGCACCTGCCTCAACTGTCTTGGGCACTATGGAGTGGTGAACCAGGTCAGGCAGGAAAGTGACCACTGTCAAGCTCCATATATGAAGCATTAGTCCCCACTACTCACATGAATTCAAGCAGAAACCTACTTTTATTTCCTAGAGTTATTAATATAATTAATATCTCAATCAGCCAAGAACAGGCAAAGATGTAACAGTATTTTGGTGCACTCCTTGGGGAAACACTACACAGACAGCACAATTAATTTAGACAAGATCCATTTAGATAGCAAGTTAATTTTAATGGATACAAGCAGGCAGGAGAAGCATTTTTCAGCAAACAGAGTCAAATTTCCTGTCCCCTTACCAGTTGTCTGCCTCCATCAAACACGATTTTGTTTGAAGGCAGAGACATGCAGAACCTCTGCTGAATTTCTGCAGCTTCCTGGGGCACTCAAACCAGGTAAACAGCGATGACTGAGCAGCTCCTTGGTGCTTTACTGGGTACTGAAATTTGTCCCCCAGCTAGCCTACATGCTGAAACTAACAAAGCCCAAAATCACACAACAATGTCTGGCTTAACTATACTAAAATTGGTTCTCTGAAGTCTCATCAGCATTAGGAATACAGATTTCCAGAGCTAAGGCAATTAATTAATTATATAGGTTTTAGCATGTCTTTTGATGATCTGACTGAAGATGGGGGGAAAAAATAATGGCAAGTAATCCTCATCCAGTTTATAAACAAACTAGGTTGCTGTAAAGTTGTCCTTGTCACCGAGTGCCAAAGTGCAGCATGTGGTTCTCACCTCCTTGTGGCTTGCCATCTGCCTCTCCTTCCTCTGTCTTCCTGTTGGGGTAAAGTGGGATTGTCAGGGGCTTTTGCAGGTGGTGGGAAAAAAACCACCCCAGCACTGAGTTTCCTACAGGTCAGTGCAGTCTGCTTCTGCTGTTGCTTCATTTCTCATAGACAGAGGCTGAAGACCTCTAAGGCTCAGTCCCCAAGTTGCTGTAAAACCAGTGGCATTGGAGAGCCTTTGCTCAGCCCAGATCATATCTGTGCAGAAGTGTTCTGTATTCTCACACAGCACTGCACCAGCCGGTGACTGCACCACACTGTAGGGAAGCAGGGCTTTTAAGGTCTGAATAATGCATCTTAGGGCACTTAAAAATAGCTCCCAGCGTTTGTTTTCAGCAACTGCATCTCTTAATAGCTCATGGGAGGCTTCTTTTGCAGTGTGAAATTCTGGCTGTTTGCACAGGTCGTTATATCCAAGCACAGGCACCACTCAAGGCACATTTCACTTGGAACTCATGGCACTCCACTAAGTGCAACAACTGATGAATCAGAAAATACCTGCTCTCTGCCTCAGCACTCAGCTGGCATCCCAGGCTGCTTTTGCAGCACACAATAAAAGAAAGTCTGAGTGTTACTGACCAAGATCATGCATTCTCTGAAATACAAAGCAGATTTTAATAACTGGTTTCTGCTAGAGCTGGCCCTAGCTATGGGGTTTATGTGGGAGGAGAATTCAGCAACTGCAAATAAGGAGCATGCCCAGGAAATCTCTCCTGTAGCCTTTTCAAACCCTCTTTACACCCAGATAAGTGTTTGCACTCCTGGCTTTTTAGTGAAATGAAGCAGGACACAGTGTAAGCTTACTAGTTTATACAGTGTTAGTTGCAATTTGGTTTTATGCTTACGTAAGACAGAATTTAAACCTTTTGGGCAAGGTCTGCCCTGTGAAGGCCGTGGCATAAATGTCAAGGGTAAGGCTTGAACACTTGGGCAAAGGGGGTGCTCAAGAGAAGGTCTTTTATTTGTGGCTCCACATCTACCATTGTTTCGTTCTTGCATCACATTATAGCACAGGGACGTGAAGTCAAATGAGTTTTTAAGGCAGCTCTTGCTATAACCTATATTTTATTCTATTTTAAGTTTGTGAACACCTAAGTTTAAATGAAATAGCCATGTCTGCCTCTTTGGAGTTAAGTAGGCAATTAATAGAAACCAGTGCAATCTGAGCACCCTGACTCATGTTCCTTGAGGCAAAGAGCTGCTGTGGCTTAGGATGCTCTGTTTTGCAGATTAGTTCTCTCATGGCAGTGTCAGCAGTAAAATGTTAGCACCTCAGCCACTGCCATGCCTGAGTAGATTTATCACTGTAAATTCATCTCCCTCTGAGGTTTAAACAAGTAAGTCCACACCAGGCCATGAACAAAGGTTTTCTTCTTCCATCTCCTCTACAGAAGTGTTACGTCTAGGCACTGGGGCAAGGTTGACATCCAGGAAAGAAAGAACTGGATTTGACAGAGCTTCTCTGTAGGTGCTGTGCAGCTGGTGGGTACAAGACTGTGTCAGTCACATTGGGAAGTTTCTCCAGGTGCCTGCTTGGTGTTTCTGGGAGAGCAAGAATTAGCAAAGCAAAGGCAGGTTTTCCTCTGAAGTCCACTGTCCATTTTTAACACACAAAAGGTGGTAACCCCACTGGTGCACTGAAGAGATGTTCTTGCATCAACACTACCTCAACATTGACTTATATGAGGTATAAAACCTTCACAGTGAGACGAATGAACATTTATTTGCCAGGATATAAGGCAGCAGCCTTCTCCTTTCAGAGTCATTCAGGCAGTCTTACCCTGGACAACACATAGATATATCTGTCCTGTGGCCATAAGACTTTGCACAAGTGTTCAGCTCCAGTACCTTTCACATGAGGTTATTGGTTCAGCTTGTATCAATTGCTTAAGCAATGAGAAATAAATGCCAGTTGCTCCCAAACTGCTGCTTCAGGTAATAAAAGCTTGGTTTGCTTTGCCTGATTATCCTAATTAATAATATTAATGTAAATAGATCTGATGTATTTGGAAGTAGCTTTTCTTTTTCTGCCTTTCACTCACTAGAATGGGAACTCAGTAATACCTGGAGTTTTGTTACCCAATTAATCTTTAAGTGGAACTGATTGCCTGAGCTGCTGTTTGAAACTGCAGCTCTCCTGCTCAGTTTAGGGGAAGCCTTTCCATCACCAACAGGGCTGCTCTGTGGGCTGTGACACACTGTAAGATACTGAGATCCATCCCTGGGCAGAGGCAGATTTAATCTACATCCTTTTGGCCTAATGGGTTGGGAAAACTGACTGGTGATGTCACATCTTCTCTAGACCGATGGAAATAACAATGGCAGGTGCCAGAGGAAGGCTGTAAAGAGGAAGGCAGCAGCCTTATAAACACAAGAGCAAGTAACAAATATCAGTAATTGGCCATGTATTTCCATTCCATGTACCTCTGTCCCATGGAGGGCAACAAGATGGAAATGCTGTGTGCTTCCTGGTGGCCATCAGGTCCAGCACTGCATCCTTTCTGGTAGGGCTGTCTACTACCTGGCTTCAGAAGCTATCCTCTGTATTCCAGGACTCTCCTGGATTCCCCACATCTTGTCATGCTACTTCTCTAGCAGATGTCTCCAGTTGAAGTCCCTCAGCAGGATGAGAACCTGTGAGCTCAAAGCCTGCTGTAGCTGGAGTATGAAGCTTTGTCAATAGGCTCCCCTCATTCAGGTAGCCTGTAGCAGACACCAACTACAAGGTCTCTAATTCTTACCTATAAGCTTTCAAGATGCTCATGTCTCCTCTTCAGGCACAGTTCTTCACAGTCAATCAATTTCTTGATGAAGAGTGTTGATCCCTGTGTCCCTTCTTCCCTGCCTGCCCCTTCTGAACAGCCTGCAGCCATCCATAGCCACACTCCAGTCATGGGATTTATCCCACCAATTTCAGTAATGACAACTAGATTGTAGCTTTCAAAGATATTCATGGTTATACATCAAAAGAGATGATTTTATGCAAGTCTCAATTTAAGATGATTATGCATGGCTTAAGTAGCAGCCACACCTGGAACTATGAGCCACACCTGTTCCAAGTCGTGCAGTGTGAAAAATCTCTGCACACATAAAGAATCAAAAAAACATGGTCCAGGGCAACTAAAATTCTTTTAGACCTGTGTTCTCATTTGGGCTAGGATGCAGTTAATTGCCTCCAAAGTAGCTGGTATAGGGCTGCTTTGGATTTGTGCTGGGAACAGTGTTGATAGCAAGGAGATGTTTCAGCTGTTGCTGAGCAGGCACAATAAAGTAGGAGGGGACACAGCTGGGACAGCTGACTGTAACTGACCAAAGGGATATTCCAGGCCATATGACATGGTGATCAGCACACACAGCTGGGGGAAGGAGGAGGATGAGGGCACATGTTTTGGAGTGGTAATATTTGTCTTTGCCAATAGCATTACACGCGATGGAGCTCTGCTTCCCTGGAGATGACTGATGGGAAGCAGTGAACGAACTACTTGTTTTGCTTTGCACAGCTACACAGCTTTTGCTTTAAAAATTAAACTACCTTTACCTCAACCAAACAGTTCTCTGACTTTTATCCATCCAATTCTCTCTCTCATCCCACCACAGGGAGTGAGCAAGCAGCCGTCTGGAGGTTAGTTGCTGTCTGAGGCTAAATCATGGCAACCTGGAAAATGAGTTGTACTACGTGAAGAATGTATAAGGTATGTTTTGTATTGCCTAGCTTAGTGAAAACTCAAGGGGGAAACAAGAAAGTTTGTAACTATTAGCAAGCCACCAGCACAAATGAAAGAAGGGAATACTTTAGTCTCAGGAAACAACAGGTCAAGAAGAAAGATGATCAAGCTAAGAACAGGAAATCTTAGATCACAAAAAACTCTTCTTGGAGCAATTAGATGGCCACATAGATGTCTTTTAAAGACTGGGAAGATGTCTTTCCATCTTAAACCCAATTATTTATTGAAAATTATCTGCACTAGCACAGAATGGGACTTGCTCTTGGTTCTTTGAGTGAATAAAGACAGCTAATTGGGAAATCTCTCTGGTGCCACATCACCCTTTACTCACTGCATTACATCTTTTGCAAAGTAGGCATAAAAATGCTAATCCTCAGTGAAATGTCATTTTTCTGGCTGAAGGGAGCTTCACACTTGGCTTTACTGTATTGTCAATTTCTGCAGAGGGCAATATCAAATCCATATCCACTTCTCTTGCTGTAGATATTGAAGAACATCTTCAAGAAATCAGAAAAAATGATGGCTTTGTCAGAGAGAGAGAGGGAGAGAGAGTGCAAGGCTGTCCTTTAAATATGTGGGAAAGGCTGAATGACCTCAGTTTTGACACTGTTATCTACTCTTTCAAGTACCTAATTGCTCTTCCTAGTGAAGTCAGCAGGAATAATGTTTTCCCTTCTCTTTTTTTTGGCAAGGTGATGGGACACTATATGTCAAAAGCATAATTTGAAGGTTGGTTTGGTTTGGGGTTTTTGGGTTTTTTTGTTTGTTTGTTTTTTCATAAATATCTGCAGTATAATCAGTAAAGTCAACAGCACTCTGGAAATCATAGAAAACAGGATATGTACTCTTATCTAAATAGCTTTACTCAAAGAGATAAAGATTTAGACTGGGTTCTATTTGTTAATTTGTTTTCTCCACGTGGAGAGTTCTTCTCTTTGTGACAGCACTTCAGATATCATGAATTTAGATGATTATACCATCAGAGCTAGCTTCCTTCCTTCCTTCCTTCCTTCCTTCCTTCCTTCCTTCCTTCCTTCCTTCCTTCCTTCCTTCCTTCCTTCCTTCCTTCCTTCCTTCCTTCCTTCCTTCCTTCCTTTTCCTTAAAAAAAGGGGAGAAGGAGGAAGGTTAAAATGTGATTTGAAGATGAAAACCACATTTCTTGTCACAGCAAAATAATGTTGAGGCAGGTCAAGCTTAGAGTTCAAATTAATTGGTAATATTCCTTCAAATTAGTCATGGATTGTCACAGCCAAAATCTGTTTCTTTACATTAGCATGACATTTTCCATCCCTTAAGTTCTCACAGGAACATATGCAAATTTTTGTGACAGAGCTTTTCAGAGAACCTGCAAAATGCAAGTCTGCAATGCACTTTTAAACTATTTTTTTTTTCAGATCTAGAAAATAACAAGATGCAACATTAGGCCATTTCAAGTTAGCAGTGCCAATTGCTGTAATTTGTCCCTTAAAAATCGTAGCATTGGGAGTGATAAGGATTGATGAAGTTAATTGGCTCCAGAAAGCTCCAAAAGGCTTTCATGTGTTTCTCCTGTGAAAGAAATAAAATTCACAACTATTCCTACTGTGCCACATTCATTAAAGATAAGTATAGAGTTCCTTCTGCTCTGGAAATGTGTCTGGAGAAGGCCTTTTACAGATGGAAACAAAGTACCTGCCAATACTCCCAGTTTATGCTGAGGTAAATAAAATCTGGAGAATCTCCTCAGCATAAAACCTTCCTAAATGAAACCTGGGGTAAAGCCTTAAGAAAACCCTTCCTTCCATTTAACCTACTAGGATAATTTTCTGTTAGTGTGCAGTTCAGATTGGTCAGTGCATTGCTCTAATAAACCATTTCTTAACTACACTCATTTAAAATCATCATGACTTAGCAAAACTATGGAAGACTGAAAGTTAATACAGATTTCAGGCACATGGAGTCCAGATGTAAGAAGATCCTAGAGACACCATGAGCATCCATCAGATGAGTGACAAAAGATAAATCATGGCATGTAACTTTATCCACTTAAGTGCCACTTAGATCTGTAAACTAATGAGAATTCATTACAAAGACGCTAGAGAAAAGCAGATTACCTTGGATTTATGGCAAGGTAAATCTGGTTTTGCTTATTGTCTGTTTGTTTGTTTTCAAAGTCCTTACAAATGAACAGCCATTATCTTCTTTGTTATGCTTTTAGAGTTTTTCCCCTCTCTGTGAAACTGAAAAGATTAGTATTAGAAACCTGACTTGGATCCAGTCCAGTCTATTGATCTGCTTTCAGAAACACCTGAGCTTGAAGCAGGATCTGCAGCTCTCTCACAGCCTTTGGTAAGCATCAACAGTTTGTGGAGGAGGTTTTCAAGTGACCACTGATTGGGTATTTCCTTTAACTTGTATGACTTGTCTCAAAATGTTTAGCATTGATTCCCTAAAATGTATAAAGAAGGGCTGGAACAGACCACGTAAGGGGACAGGTAGAGCTAGGTTAACCAGCAATGAAAGTCTGGAGGAAGGGAGAAGGAGAATGTATGGTATCTGGAGAAGAGGTGCAAACAGAGATGAGGTAAGAGTCCAGTGTGAGATGGCATGCACTACCAGCACATCTCAGGGCATCCACCCTTGCACTGGCATTTCTCAGACCAGGTTAAATAACAAGTGATGTCATAGTGAAAATGCTAACTCTCTGTTTAATCAGATATTGGTAAAGCACAAATATATAAGGATAGAGGAGAAAGTGTGTGAGTAAAGAAGAGAGGTGTAGGGAAAGATATTACCTCCTTCTCCTCCTTCCCGCCCTCTCAAGGCTCACATATTTACTTTCATCATTACCATGAAATATAAGTTTCTTGAGAGAGACTTGCAGAAGTCTGGATTGTTTTGGCAGCTCAAGCCAAGACAAGGAGTGTGATATCCTCTAAGGCAGGTCAACAAATGTGTTTCTGTGGGAAAATGGGAGCTAACAGACAACTTGTGAAGTCAGAAGGCCTGACCACTGACCTCTGTGCTGGTGAGGTGTTCATAGGTCACGTTCATACAAGACCTCCCTGCTGGACAGGAGCTCCTTACTCATGTCAGCATTCTGCCACCTACCTGTCCATCAGAGTCTGTCCGAGTAAATCTCAATTCACTAATGCTTGCTGATCCACCATTAAGAACTTTAGAGCAATGCTGTAAATTATGTCACAGTTGGGCTGGATTAAAAAAAAATTCAAAGTCTCTCATATTCTGCTCTTTCTTACACTAGGGAGAGTCTCTGATACTTGTTATTCTTCTGTCTTAGAACTGTCATGACACAAACAACTAGAATATTATCTCATGCACATAAACCATAGCAACCTTTACCCATGGCATGCTTAACCACTCGTGACTAAGCCTCTACAAGTCTCCTGCTTGGTTGGGACTGTGGTCAGTCCCTTCATCTCCACCCTGTGCTGAGGTGTCCTGTTAAAACAGAAGACAGCTCAGCAGTTAAATCCTCACTGGTGAATAGAAATTTTGCTGTTCCCTGTTAGGACATAGGAATAAATTCTCCTGCCTGTAATATTCTGGCAATGAGCACTTTTTTTTTTTTTTCTTGGAGATTGATTAAATGCTTCAGCTTTGCTCAGTCTATTAATCTCAGCAGCCATTTATTGCTTCGTATACTACAGTGCATTGAGGATTATCCCTTAAGCACTGTGTGTACAAAGCATGCAGCAGCAAGATACAAATCTTGTGTCTTGGAAATGCTTCTCTGGAAATGAAGAAAAGGAGCTGTTAGTAAAACCCAGGATAGTTTATATTGGCACTGGGTGCCTCAGTCTTTCATCATCAGTACTGCAAGCTCCCATTTCCTACATCAAGTAAGTGACACTGTCTCAGAATCCGTAGTGTGACAAGGTGTAGCTCTGCTCCACCCTTACTTGTTTGTTACCTCCTGGTGGTACCTGAGCCAGTGGAAAGGGTACCAGTGGAAACCACTGCAAATTTCTTACACAGCAGCAAGTGCTGCTCTATTGCCTGGAACATTCTTCTCTTAATCCACTGAACTGTTCCCTCCATCTACAACTGGTACAGGTATTATTCTGCATATTAAGCATCTACTTAAAGGTAATCTGTGTATCTGGGTGGAGTAAGCAAACACATCAATTGTGTTTGCACTGAGGCTACCGACATGAATAAACCAAGGCCTAAGAAGCCTCTTTACTTCATCCTCAGTCTTTGATTACTTTTTGCCTAACTTCTTTTGCAACAGTTGATGCTTAGCTAACATTAGCTTCAGAGAAGCTATGCCAGTCTACAGCAGCAGAGGGATGGGTTCTTGCTGCACAACCACTGTTAGTGACTTGGAGAAGCTCTCTCAGGACTGTCCCTGTCTAAATCATCTACTTGGTTGTTGCTTTGTGCTGGATTGTCTCTCATTTCAGTAATGTAAAAACAAACAGGCACATGCATCAGGATGGGTTCCCTCTGCACTGAGTTTGAAGTACAGTTATCCAGGCTGTGTTTACCTCTGGTTATTTGAATGGGTTTGTGCTGCACTTACCTGAGAGAGCTTAATAATCAACAATGAGGCACATGCACAGAGAGAGCAAAGACAGTGTCACCAGTGTTCAGATCCTCCTTGCTTTCTGGCTTCTCTCTTTATCCTGCTCTAATATGTCAACATTTAGATGTATCTGTCTATTTGTGCTCATCTGTTCTCAGTGGCTCAAACTTCCACATTCAGCAAGACCCTAAGCCTTTCTACACAAAATTTTTAACATTACATTTTAACTCATTCTTAACTACAGCACTGCATTGTCACTTACCCACTTCATTTCTCTCTTTTTGTAGTCCAAGATGGTCTCCAGAATGTGTGTATGCACATTTGGTGATATTTGGGTTGATATACATCAAGGATGACAGACTCTTATTTTATTCACTTAGTGAAGCCACATCTTGGTTACTGAATAAGCATCTTGTACTTCATTCTCCTCAGCTGTTTCTGAAATCCACAACAAATCCATTCAGATAATGGAGCTGCTAATTCTGAAAGGCAAAGCATTCACACCAAGTGCACAGCTTGAAGGAAGAATAAAGTCTTACCGAGGGAAAAACTCTGGACAGTGCACAGAAAATCTATCTGGTCCTGTCAGTGAAGGCTCTCATATAGATCATCCACTCTGTGCTACAGGTAGACAGTGAAGAATATTCATGAAAGCACAGGCAGGCTGCAGAATGGTCCCTTGGACCCATCAGGCAGAGCCCCTCACAGCTGGTGGGCTGGTGTGCACTGTTCTGTCTGAACTCACATGGACATGCAAAGCACACAAAAGGAATTGCTTCACAGCTTAACATCTCCAAGCACTAAAAAAAC
This sequence comes from Pogoniulus pusillus, assembly GCF_015220805.1. Taxonomy (NCBI): domain Eukaryota; kingdom Metazoa; phylum Chordata; class Aves; order Piciformes; family Lybiidae; genus Pogoniulus; species Pogoniulus pusillus. The sequence continues at coordinate 7,413,075 of NC_087297.1, forward strand.
CCAACGTGTTCCCTCTTTGCAGCAGGTGCAGCAGGCATTTCAAATGGGATGCTACAGTCTGAAGGCTCTTCAATCTGCCCTGAAAGTCTCTGAATCTGTGTCAAGTGACCTCAAGCTCTAACTTTTGGTCTCAGTGTTACACAGGGCACAGCACTCGATTAGAATTCCTAAAGAGAAAGCCTCCTGCCATGCTGCAGATACCTCCGTAATGGTGACACAGAGGTTATTGTTTCCTGACCAAGGAAAGGTTTCCTCAGCTATGATTGCAGAAAGATAAGAAGACAGATTCACCTTCAGACTAGTAACCATGCTGGAAAATCTTTTGGTTTGGGAAAGGTTTTTCTCAGTTTTCATTAGAGAGAACAGATACCAGTTTATGAATATTCACTCACAGTCTTTCCCAGGCAGATCCATGTTGCTGTTGCTACCAAGCATAAATGTTAGCAGAAAAATATTCCTTTTGTTTCTAAACTCAGTGGGTTGGTATGGAGACAAACAGTGTATGCTGAAAACAGGGAACAGCATTTTTGCAGAGCTCTCTCTCACTCCCCATGTCTGGACAACCCTTATGATAGGTAGAGAAGATACCTCCTCATGTGGCACAGCTGGTGGTCCATTCAGTGTCCATCTCCTTGTAATTAATTAGAAGCAGATAGATAATAGTGAGTTTTCCAGGTGCTGATTTCCAGAAAAAACATCCTTTGAGAGTCTGAAGTCATTCAGTCAGGCCTAGTCATCCCAATTCATCTGCAAAATCTCCTCCAACAAACCAAACCAGCCTCCAATCTCCATTTCTACCTGTACAAGGTAAATTCCTTTCCACTAAGACAATGACTACATTTAACAGACATGAAGGCAAAGTAAGAGACACTGGAAAAAGGTTGAGATGCTTATTATAAATGAAATTTTTGAGTTACCAGTTTATTAGGGTCTTTTTAAAAGTCAGTGAGCATGTAAAGAAGAGTGATTTATATGATATAATATAATTTGACTGCCAAAGTTCCAACAAGCTTCTCAAAGAAACTAAGCCACTTGAAAAGAGAGAATGTGTCCTTATAAACTGTCACACACCCCCCAGATAAATGCTAGGAAGGAAAAGAGAGGAATAAATGGCCAAGTTTTGCAGCAGGAGTTGGCTACCAGATCATCAACACCACCCTGGAAACCTGTGCTAGGGTTTGTGCAGGACCAGATGTTTACAAGTTACATAGCAAAAGGGTAGAGAGTGAAGTTGCAATGTCTGCAGATGGCACAGATGTTCACAGTACAGCTGACTGCAAAGATGTGCAAAAAGGATTCTTGATGCATTTTATTAATTGATGACAAATTAAATCCTTCCCTTTCTTGTTTACTGACCTTGGTGTCTTCAGAGCTGTTTTATTCACATATTCTCACTTCTCTCTCTCCACCTACAAATGCTGTTGTGCAGTTTTGCCCCTCTTAAACATGTTAGTTATCACAGAAGTGATACTACCACTACTTGCTAGCTCAGCCTTGGCCAACTGTGGGTCTGTCGTGGAGCTGATTGGTGTTTGGACACAGAATCTTCTAGCAGCATCTCACAGAAGCCACCCCTATAGCCCCTGGCTAGTAAACCTGGCCACACAAACCCAGTACAAGATATTTCTGATCACCTGCTTTCACAAAGAGCATGGGGAGGGAAGAGAAAAATGTCAGAGCAATAAATGCATCAAATGGCAGGCTAAATGCTGTGGGCATCTTGAGCTTGTAAATGGTTTGTGGAATGTGAGCAGAGAACAGTCTTTGAATGGTTTTCACCATTCCATATTCAAGGGGCTTCAGGGCTCTAACTTCGAACAAAGAAAACAACGTTTTTTTCCCATTCAGACTTGAATGATCCCATCCAGCTCATCACGAGGCACAGTCAGATATGTGAGTGCTTCTTGATCTGCTTTGGTGTAAAATCCCCAAGGTTAGCACAGTCCAGCTTCAAACCAGCTTCATGAAGATGCCTTTGCATGGGTGAATCTGAGGAGCCCCTTCACTGGATTTGCTGTTAGGCAGAAACCTCCAGCACAGGAGCAGCAGCGTCATGATGAAAGCATCTGCAAAGAGAGTGTGGTTCAGTGCTGTCTGCTAATGCTGTAGCCTCCAAAAGACATGGCAGTAGTGCACTGACATCATTTAGGTAGGAAGCTGTTTAGGAGCAAGCAAGCATGACCAAAATGATGCATTGTGTTAATGCAGGAAATGGACAAATCCCTGAAAACTCTGCACGCCCAAGAAGATGCTCACAGCTTTCTGTGAGGTCTGCCTTTTCTGCCAAGTCTGTAGCTCTTGGTTATTGATGGTTTAAGTCAGCAGTGTTTATTCAATTATAGAAGTGCTGGAGGGGCTGAGGAAGGGTAGGCTTTGCATGAATGCTAAATGCAATCTACCTGTTCCCAAGGATTAACATTCATTTTTAAGCAAGTCAGTCTTTAGATCTGTTTAAGCTCTGATGCTTTAAAAAGCATCTTACTTAGGTAAGCCTGCTGAAGACTCTGCTTCAGAGACAGATTGTATTGCAATGCAACTTAAACAGTGTTCTGAAGTCTGTGCTACCAGGTAGCTCACTTAAACAAGCCATGCTGAGGTTTTGCCTTTATGTTAACATGATTTTAATAAGAAGTGGACTAATTCTAGCTTAGGCCTGACATTGTTAAATCCTGTTATTTCTTTGCTTTTCCTATTACCCAATTTGTAACTCACACTGGGTAGTAACCAAAGTGCCTGCTGGGAGACTTTCTAAGCAGGTTTTCTTTGCAGCCCACTTGCTTTCTTATAATTGAATGAGGTGGGGCTGAATCTGCCAGTTAATTATTACAGGCTTTTTGTAAGAAGGTTATGAGCCACCACCTCATGTTTAAAGCTGTGATTGCTTTTGAAAAGGGATCTCTTTCCAAGGAGATCTCACTTTGTCAAGCGTTGCAAAAGTTTACTTGTTACTGAAATACCATTATTCCTGGGGGTCTAGAAGTGGTGACAACAAGGAGGCTAAATGAAGCTGGGATAATTGATATCATTTATGTCAACTGATCAGCTAATACAAACAGTCACTGATTTATTTTACCACGTTGGAGGTGTTGAAACTACTGTGGCCAAATCCTATTGTGGTATCTGGCGGTACTCATTTGTTGAGGTTATTTGCTCTTTGCTGTCTGTAAGGCTCTGGTTCTGCTTACTAATACTGAACCACTACAACACTCGGGAAAAGAAAGCTGACTGGGACCAGGCAGGAAGACACATTTCAGCCCAGTTAGCTGCAGCACCCAAAACATGACTCATACTGACAATGCTTTACATGCCTCTCTGAGTTATCCCACATCCAGTACTAGCACAGAGAGGATAGTAAATGTCTGCTCTGGCACAGTCTGTGCAAACAAACTTATCTCCCAAACACTTCAGGAACAATCTGAAGCAGTCAAATGAGTTGTAGTACTCCAGTGCCCTTCACCATCCAGCTGTGGCACTTGTTCCTACTGCTAGGTACCTGAACCCTTGGAGCCACAGCCTAAGACAATTAGTGCCCAACTCTTTACAATCCATCTGCTTTCCTATTTCCTATTCCTGAGGAGCTGTCAAGTCTTACTCAGTTGCATATAACTTCTCTTCTTCAGGACAGTTCATCTGACACGCTGAGGAGGCTGCCCAGCAGCAGGTTGTCCATGTTCCTGCTGTGAAATACAAGATGTGTGTCCTCCCTGACTCACTGCCACCAGACCTGACCCTGGCTGCTGTGGATGTGTGAATAATACAGGAGTCTGCAGATAAGCAGAGGTTTGTGAACAACAGAAGGCCACTGCTGCTGGGGATAATGTTCTCCCAGGAGAAGTGAAACTATGCACCACAGGTCTGGTATCTCAAGTACTATGTCTCTGAGAAAAAGCTGACTCATACTTCCATATCATCAGTGGGACTGGTAAGAGCAATTATCTCATTGGTGACATTGTTTGATGATGTTTTCTAGCTGACACACCAGGTGTCACAGCATTGCTACAAAGCCCCTTTACTAGTCATGCCCAGCCTGGTGGCTTAGGGGTCCGACATGTCTGGCAGTTGGAATCACACAATTATATCAATATTGGAGGATATCCTTCCCCTGCTGCATGGTGTTAAGTGTCCATGGTGTCTTCTTAGGACAAGAGACAGTAGTCTCCGTAGAGTGCAGCCTCACATATTTAATCTGTCCCAAAACTGCACAGGAAAATGAACACTGATCCAGCTGGAAGGCTGTCAGCACAGTTTACTCACAGCTACTTGTTCCTTTACCACTACATTGGGTCCTCTACTTCACTATAAACAACTTATGCAATAATTATGGTTGAAATTTAATTCCTATGAACACCTGAGGGCTGAAATTAAATACATTTTTTATTGTTTCCAAAATATGCATAGGATGGTGAACAATTTTTTGTGTACATGTGGGTTCTTTGCTTCCTACTATTGCTATTTCCCAAGCTTTTTGTTGAATTATTCACTGGTTGTACTTTGGGACCTGCTTTCAACACTGTTATATGGCCAGGACAAGTGCTAAGACAAACACGGTGAAGAGTTTCCTCTAAGTGGTCTCACTGCTGAAGACAACTAAATGATATCACCACAGCAGCATGGATGCCACAGACCTTTAACAATCTAAACACTATTGGTACTATACATAAATCTTTGACACCTACACCCCCGTGTCTTTGCCTGATGGCACCAGAGGTAGTGCTGCTACTTCCAAAGCTAACCTGCACTGCAGTGGTTCCAGCTCAGCTGTGTAGGCAACATCTCTTTTTCCTGTATTAGCTCATATAACAGGGCAAATAAATGAAGCCAGCTCAGCTCTAGAACAAGGATAATCATTCTTGCATGGGCCTCCAGCAGAGCCAAAAAGCCCTGTAGCAGCTGGCAGTGCTGCTCTCTAGCAGACTTTGTTTGCTTGGCCCCAGCATTGCTACTATTGTTCTAGAGGGAAGCTGGCTCTGGAAGCAATTTAGTCATGTATATTTATCCCTGCTTTTCCACTAATTAACTTGACAAGAGTAACAAAGAAAGAATAGGAGTCTTGGAACACAGGGCTTGGAATGTTGGGTAATCTAGTGAGGGAAAGTTGAGAGATGGCAGTAAGGGAAGAGTTTCAATGTGTCAAACTTTGAGGGGGATTCACTAGGGGGATTGTGAATGTCCGAAATTCCAAGTGTGATTTCACTGAAGAGAAAAATATTGTTTGAGAGGAAAGGAAGGGAATGGAAGCAGATCTGCTGACCTGTAAAAAGTAAAAAACAAAGAGTGTTAGAAGAGAACAGAGGGGTCTCTTCTCTCAGATCAGTCTTAGATCTTCTCTCTGCTTACCAGAAAGTATCCAAGCACTGCTATCAAGGTAGAAACTTTACCTTGATTTCAGTAAAGCATTTGACACTGTCTCCCACAGCATCCTTCTGGCTGAACTGAGGAGGTGTGGTGTGGATGATCAAGTAGTGTGGTGGATTGGGAACTGGTTAAAGGAAAGAAGTCAGTGAGTTGTGGTAAGTGGGGCAGAGTCTAGCTGGAGACCTGTAACTAGTGGTGTCCCTCAGGGGTCAATACTGGGACAAGTATTACTCAATGTATTCATTAACGACCTGGATGAGGGCATGGAGTACACACCAAGCTGAGTGGAGTGGCTGCCACACCAGAGAGTTGTGCTGCCCCTCAGGAAACTAGGCTGAGAGTTGGGCAGGGAGAAATTGAATGAAGCTCAAGAGGGGTAAGTGCAGAGTTGTGTGCCTGGGAAAGAACAATCCCATGTATCGGCACAGGTTGGGGACTGACCTGCTGGAGAGCAGTAAAGGGGAGAAGGACTTGGGAGTCCTGCTGGATGGAAGGATGGCCATGAGCCAGCAGTGTGCTCTAGTGGCAAGGAAGGCCAATGACATTCTGGGGTGTATTAGAAGGGCTGTGGTAAGTGGGTCAAGGAAGGTTCTTCTTCCCCTCTACTCTGCCCTGGTGTGGCCTCATCTGGAGTATTGTGTCCAGTTCTGGGCTGCCCAGCTCAAGAAGCACACAGAGCTGCTTGAGAGAGTCCAGCACAGAGCCACAGAAATGATTAAGGAAGTTGAACATCTTCCTTATGAGGGGAGCCAGAGGGAGCTGAGGCTTGTTAGCTTGGAAAGGAGACTAGGGGAAGACTTCATTTATGTTTATAAATATATAAGGGGTGAGTGCCAGGAGGCTGGAGCCAGCCTCTTCTCGGTGATGTCCAGTGATAGGACAAGGGGCAATGGGTGGAAGCTGAGGCATAGGAGGTTCCATGTGAACCTGAGGAAGAATTTTTCTCACTGTGAGGGTGACAGAGCACTGGAACAGGCTGCCTAGCGAGGTTGTGGAGTCTCCCTCTCTGGAGATATTCAAGAACTGTCTGAATGTGTTCCAGTGTGATCTGCTCTAGGTGATTCTGCACAGGGGGGCTGGACTAAATGAGCTTTGGAGATCCCTTTCAGCCCCTGACATTCTATGATTCTATGATTTTGTGCATTTACTTCTTATCCTGCTCTGCTGCTATCAAATTTGATTTGTTGTCACTAATTCCTTAAAGCATGATCATTATTTGACTTCATTTTGTAGTTTGTCATTTCTGTTGAGTTCTCAGCAGAGTAGTCTATGACTGACAGTTGAATGTCACACAACTTTCTGACCTAAATTATAATTCAATGCAAAATTTACCTTTGAGGAAAATTCTTCCCCACAGAAGGAGAAGAATGATCTTCACCATTATTTGTCATGGGCTTTGGTGCAGAGTTGGGCAAAATAAATGCACCGTATACTAAATATTTGAACAAGTTGTTGGGTAATTAAAAAATGGGGATGTTATAGGCATTTTTGGAACACAAGTGTAACATCCTTCAGTTCAGTTTTTCAGATGTTTCTGTTCTGTAAACTGAATGGCTGAACAGGGAGGAGAGTCTTGCAGATGGAAGGCACAGATATAGCTAGAGAAGAGAGATAAAAAAATAATTCGATTCATAGTCTCTTCCTACTTCTTTGTCTTCTTGTGGCTTGAGAAATGTTTGGCTGAGTGAAGTTCTACAGTTCCTTATGTTGGGGAAATACTTCTTTTGTTTTAATAAATCAGAGCTCTTCCATTTCCTCTATAAATCAGGGAAGTGAAGCAATCTTATTACTTTTCTTCTGTGTGCAGCCAGATGATGGAGTCTCTACTTGTCTGAGCGTTATGACTAAAGTCAACAGTATTATGCATGACAGAGCTGCTCTTTGAGATGAGCCCACAGATTGGTTCTCTCCTGTAGCCACCAAGGCATGCACTTATTGTCACAAAGCATAACCCCGGAGAGGCTGGGACTGATGCTCTCAGGCAGAGCTGTAGAGGCCAGAGGGAGATACCAGCTGGGACAGTAACACTAACTAGCTCCTGTGGGATTAGGTGTTACCTCCCATGCTTGTTCCTTCTGCTGCCAGGCATTTACCATACCTAGCCCCTCCAGCTTCATTTTTCTGTTTCTGTCTCTGTTTTCACAAGAGGAAATATAAATGCTGTGCACTGCAGCTGACCTTAGCTTTGTGAGATACTGAATGTATCCTTGTGCCACTTGCTCTGTACTGTTGTAATCTTAATGCAATTTGCTAGAGGAAAGAGAGCCCTAGTTCCACTATCTACCTGCACAGCACACCTGGCACTAGCAATGGATGGGGAGTACTCTAACCACATCTCAGAGCAGGTATAACTATCCAGTCTTTCCCCCGGTGATCAGTTCTGTCTCCATCAAAAGCAATCACAGCATAAAATGAAATCCACTTTGTTCAGTCACTGAGCCAGCTGCTCTCCAAAGCCAAATGGATGTTGGTCCTAGATTCTGATGTCTTCCTGATGTTTTCTCTCTTTCACAGTTTCAGAGTTGAAGTGCAGGTGACTTCTCTCTAAAGTTCTATAGGAATGTAATGGACATAAGGCTTGCTCAAAAGGTTGGGTAGGTAAATGTACAGCAGCATTTACTGCCTGTACTTAGCCAGACTTTCAAGACTGCAGTAAGCAAAATGGTCAAGATGAAGGAAGGGAAGTAGAAGACTGAAGAGGTAGAGGCAGAATTGAATGTAGCATCAAAGTACCATCCGCTGGCTGCAGTGTGGATTGAGGTGGAGGTTTGTCGTGGGGATATCAGGAGAGACATGGGAAGAAAGAGCTAAGATGAGATCTGGGCTCCAAAAGGGCCTCATCTATATTTTAAACTCATGATCACACATCTTTTTCTGCCAGCCTCTGCTGTCAGGGTTAGAGAAAGGATGCAGGGCAAAGCCCAAGTTTGTCCAGGATTTTGAGTAACCTGTACATTTAACTGCAGAAAGGAGATGGTCATGCCCCCTTTGCAGAGCCCCCACAGCCACCTTACCCCAACCCCACTCTCTGAGGCTAGGAGAAACTCAGGCTCGAGCTCTGGCCTCTTTCCAGCCACCCTCATGTTATTACTTCTTTCTGGTCAGCTTTGTCCAAAGAAGCTGGGTTCTGCTACACATCTTCTCTCAAAGATCAACCCTACCACTCCCAGAACATTCTAGTGTTAGAATGAGAATTAGTTGTGCCCTAGACAATAAATTCCTCAGCAGAAAACTCTTTTTGTACCCCTCAGCTTCCTATAGTAACTGCCTGCCAGCCCTACCTCAATTGTCATTCTGCTCCTCCTCTTCTCTTACTCTAACCCAAACTATCTCAGCCCCTGTTTCACTCACCCTACAGCAGTGTGTAACTGTGTTTTTTCCTACCTGAACAAGGAACCTAAAGCCCTAAGCCTAACCCTAGAGTGACCTTTTAGCCAGGCACCTAGACATGACCCAGACTACCTCAAAGGAAAATTGATTTTGCAGCTCTCAGTTTCTATCCTTAAATTAAAGCCTTTCCCAGTTTCTGTCCCTAACTTAAAGCCTTTCTCATTCCTCATACTTATGCTCAGACCAGCTTCCCAGCTCCCTCCCATCTGAAACTTCCTTAGGAGAAAAGAAAAGGTAAAAAATAAGAACAAGGCTTCATGAAGACCTGACAGTGCAGATCCCCTAGACTTGACCCTAGCCCAATATTCTGCATAACCAACTGGAAATCCCCTATGTCTGCAGAGGTCTCTTGGTACACTGATTTGCTCTCCAAGATCAAACAGTTGGTAATAGAAAAAATGAGAAATCTACCAGGGACTGAATGAGCAGCATCTCACTGCTACCTTCTTGCTTTTACAGCATTTCTTCTACTCTAAAATCAAGGATTCTGGGAATAGAAGGAGGCTGAATGCTAGAACAGAGTGTACATGGCAAAAATAAATTCCATCCCATCCTGATGCTATTATCAGAGCTGCAAAACAGTACTCCAGGGATGCTGCAGACCAGATCTTAAGCTGTTGCAACCTGAGCAAGCCCTGCAGCCAGCAGAGCCATGCAGACTGGGCTGAGCTTCCCACTCAGCCTGCCCTTCTCACACCCAGCTGGGTGTTCTGCACAGCAGCAGCCAGCATGAACTGCACGAGTGCAAAAGCAACTTTTGTTTCTTATCACACATGGAATTGGATCAAGCTTTAGTTTTAGATGGACTCAGTCCACAAGTACCACTAACAAAAAGCCAATGACACGTATCAGCAAGGTGACAAATGTTTTTTGCACTGTGCCCACCACTCAGCATAGGGAAGCCCAGTCTTCAATTCTATATAGAATTGAGAAGATTCTTTTTTGCCTGAGTAAAGCTAACAAAGGCATGTAGAACTAGGACAAGGGGCAAACGTAGAGCAAGGTAGACTTAGATTGGACGTTAGAAAGAGGTTTCTTTCCTATGAAGGTGGTGGAACACTGGAACAAGTTGTTCAGGGAGATGGTGGAGGCCCCATTGCTGTAGACATTCAAGGTCGGGTTTGATGAGGTTCTCAGCAACCTGATCTAGTTAGGGATGTTCCAGAGAGGGGTTGGACTAGAGGACCTCTAGAAGTCCCTTCCAACCAAGTGCATTCTATGATTTGTGAAGATTGTTAAGAGTGAGCCTCTGTAACAAAACCCTGTGGTAATCAATTTTTGGTTCTGTACACCACTATCTTGCAAGAGCTCAGAATGAATTGACTGGTATTGACTACATACTTCAATACTGAATTGCAGAGGTATATTATTAAGAATTATGCTGTCTCTTGTGATTTAAGCTGCTAGACAAAAGTCATGGATACATAAGGTTGGGAGACACATAAAGGCCTTGTCTCCTTTGACAGTCAAGCCTGTGTATCATATTCCTGAAAGAAGTCTGTCTTCTTCTGAAAGTATAACAATGGGAATTCTTTAAGAAACCTCTGCAAATGCTGAGATACACCAAGAAAATGATGACCTAACATCTATCTCTCTTGCTGCAAATCAATTCTCATCTTCCATTTTGATGGCATGGAGAAGACTCAGTTTTCTCTCTGAGTCTTTTACATAGTTGGAGAACACTACCAGGTCATCACTCAGTTTCCATTTTTTTCCTAGATTAAATAAAATTTATCAATCCTTTTCCTCTTTTTAAAGTGAATCTTGCTTTATTTTGTTCTTATAATATTCCAGACTGGGAACATAAGCCTAGTAGTTAGAATTCCATTTGTTCAGCTTATGGGGCAGTAAAGCCATTGTGGGGCAAATGTTTTTCAGCAGCATTATACTGTTTGACTCATCTTCAGTTCATGACTGATGGTAGGACCCTGAGCCTTGCCTCCAAGACCTCTGCCTAGCCACCTGTTCTCCATGTCTCACCTCTGCTTTTGACTTCTCCCTTCTAAGAGGAGTCCTTTGCATTCTTCATTGAATTTGATCTTATTGATTTTTGAGCATTTCACCAGCCCAGCAAGATTGTTTTAAATTCTAATCCTGTTTGCTAACCCTTCCATCTTGATGTCATCTACAACTGTTACTCTCTATGCAAATCATTACTTTCATCCAAGTCATTAATAAAAGCATTGAGTAAAACTGACCCCAGACAGACCCTTGTGGGACGTCTCTTACAATGTTCCCCTGGTTTGACAGTGAATCATTGATAATTACTCTGGACAAGTGGTATTTAAACCTCTTGTGCACCTGCCAGACTGCAGAGTGATTTTAGCCTGGCCTCATTGGGTTTTTTCACAGTTCAACACATAACAGCATCATGTAGGACTACATCAAAAGCTTTTAGAGAGCCTTACACACACCTAATACTTACCAGCTAGGTTGAGGACACCCAGTGTAAACAGCTTATGGACTGTAGCCTTCAATTTGTTTTGTGTAGCCTATACTCATCTGCTGGGCATCTGCCTTATTTACATAGACAGCAAATTACCTTATCCTAACAACACAGCAGCAGGGCTCCAGCTGACCACACTGGCCCAGACACAGCCAGAGGGTAGGGAAGGATTCATCTCTATGCAGGGTCTTTGTAGAATATGCCCAGTAAATCCAGGACCCACAGAAAGGGATGGACTTCAGCAGACATGAAGCATTTTCTGGGTGCAAGGCTTCCACAACAGAAGGGGAAAGCAAGGAGCCTCCTGCATGCCTCCCAGAGGCATCATGCCACCAGCAGCAACAGGAGTAGGTGCCTATGGCACTAGGCTGTGTGTCCTAAAGAAGAGATTAGATCCATTTAACAGGATTTTCTCGTCAGAAGTCTCTGTTGCCTGACTGTATTCTACATGTTTGGGAACATACTGTATTTGATTTCAAATGTTTCTCAGTGGCAGTCCTAGCCTGACACCTCTGATAGTCCCCATTTTCTTCATTGTCTCCTGTTTAATGACAGCCACTATGCTTATCCACTGGGATTTTTCTTCTAGCAGCAGTCAATGATAATTGTTAGTGCTTCTAAGACTGCTCCAGTGTTTGAAATTTGCCAGCATGGAACTCATCAGATCTGATTTCAATGTACCTACATTTCTTAAACTCATACACTGGAAGTGTGCTCTGTCCTTGATTTTGGACTTCTCTACACACTTGTTAAAATAAAGCATGGTAAGTTTCTGGGTACCAGCACCTTGTTTGCGACTTAAACCCATTTAATATGTCAATCCTGGTGTCATCTGCTTTTCTTCTTGTTCCCCACTAAGCAGCAGACCTTTCTTCAGCCTTCCCCCATTTCATGACATCCTTTCAAATTTGTCATTACAATTTGTCCCTTGTGACTAACTTTGTGCCTTTCCACATCCTTTCTATTCAGGCACCCTTTGTCCCTCTATCCCTTTCTCTAGTCGCTTTTGTGTGATCCCAGTGTTATTTACTTTACAAGGTGAGCCTGGCAATGCAGTCGGGTATTTCAGTGTTGCCAGGGCTCGTTGCAGTCACAAGGACAGAAGGGAGGCTGTGCAGTCACACAGTAGCTCCCTGTCACACAATGTAGCATGTACACAAGTGACAACGGCAAAGCAGCTTTGGCTTCTTTAGAACCAACAGTAGATTAATTCATGGACATGTTATCCTCTCAAGATTGTACGGCTCCATGTTTACATCCCACATGTGCCTGTGTTTGAAGTGTGGGCCGTCATTGTTTCAAGTGTCTGCTCCCATAAAAATCTCACCTTGTAACTATTTAAGGTGGTGGGTATGGCTACACCCAGTTACCGTAAGGAGAGATCCCTTTCATTCTTTTGTAGATCTTGAAGCATTTCTCAGGCACCCGCCTTTTCCTTTTGCAGGTAGAGGAGCAGAAAGGAAATAGTTGTGCCAAGGGCAAAGCTCAGCTTAGGCTGGGTTAGGAAGTGAAACCAGGTTGCCAAGTCTCAATCTCACTTTGTTGCAGCAGCATCACATTATCTCCACAGATGAACCACTGACTCCCCTCGGTATGCGCAGAGGTCTTCATGATACACGTGTTCAACTTCACTCTCCATTTTAAAACACTGCATACTACTTAGCTGTTTGGCACAGACATCAGCAGTGTGCTAATGAAATATGTCTCTGTAAAGCCCTGTATTGCTGCAAACAATCATTACAAGATCAGCTTCCAAACTCTTGAATGTTAAAGCTTTTTCACCTAGAAGATGTAGAACACAACAGCACAGTAATACCCCATTCCCTACATCAGTGCAGAGAACAGCCATAAACTTGCCTACATCAGCTGACAATAATTGTGTAGCACAATGTTTTCGCTCTCAAAAGATGACTGCCACTGCTAGAGTGCATTGTTATTAAAAACAAAAAAGGAATGAAGTCTTTTACTGTTGTAACTGGCAACCTTCAGTTTCATCCTCTCAGCCAGCCTGAAACACGACTGAAGGAATAGTGCCTGGTGAAAAATCACTCTGCTTCCTCACAGCCTCCCAATGTAGGCATTTGTCCATCTTTCTCTCTAAAGCAGCTGTACTCTTCTCAGGTTCCCTCCAACACATCATTTTCTCTGGTAGGCAGGCTGGACTCATAGGGTGAGGGTGGGAGCCCACTGGGGCTCAGCTGCAGAGTGGATGCACAATGGCAGCATTAAACCAGGGGAAGGCAGATATCTCCTGGTTCCACTAGTTGTGAGTAATGGCTGGGAACACCTGCCACTAAAAAGGTTTTAAACTCCTTTTGTAGCAGAGTAAGAGAGACTCTCAGAAGATGCTTTTGAAGTGTCAAATGTGAATAGTCCCCTCATTCTGCAAGTAAATAGATGTCTGTTGCAATGTGTTTCTGGTACAGCGTGACCTGTCTGGTTCTGCCATCACATTCTGAATAAAACTCAGGCAGCTACCACAAAGCTACTAATTTACTCACAATTGTAACTTCCAGGTCATTAAGAAAGTGCAGAGTTACACGTGTAACCTGGTACTTAAATAGCCAACACCATTTCCTTCTTCTAAGGAGTGAATAAAACTCTTCAGAAAAAAAAATCCTACAACACAGTGTACAAAGGGTTTTGTAGTTCTCTGCTAGCACATTACTCACGGAAATCTTTGATTTCTATATAGCAGAAATCCTGTTTCTTTCTGTAAAATCTTTGATTTCTATATAGCAGAAATCCTGTTTCTGTCTGTGACCTCTCAGTCTTAAGCACTGCATTTTTCCAGAGCAAATGATAAGGTTTACTGTCTCTTCTGTAACAAGTCAAGGAAACCACTAACATACAGAACCAGTATTTTTATTGTTGTTATCTGTATCTGAGCACTTCTGACACATTAGAGATCATAGAAATGATGACGTATCCAAAAGTCCAGTTTGGATAATGTAGCCAGATGGGGAAAAAAAGTTTATTGTTTGATTTCACAGGCACTTAATCATTCAAAATGATGCTGAGTTGGCACAGTGATAGATGAACTAGAGAGAGATTAGTTAATGATGACATTAAGATCAGCACTGTCTAGTGTGATTCCTGCTCTCCTCACACTCTCTTCTATGTAGGAGGTGTGATCTTCTCTCATCCTTCGGTAATAGAAGGGGAATTGTCAAATTAGGAATCCCAGAAGCTGACAACAAACGGTGTGAGGGCTGCTTGGTCAAAATATGTCTATCATGTCTGTCCCCTTCATTGTTAATGAGCCATTTATGTTACCCCATATCAGCTGTGTATGGAAAACTTGAGGGCACTCAAAGTTTTTAATGTTATTAAATGTAAAAGGTAGGAAAGGCAGTAGAGAGTTTATAAACTAGTCTGGGAATTGCTGACTGGAAAGAAGAACTGGTCAGTGTGTGATAGGACCACATGCATTAGAAGGTGTGACAGAAACTAGGGTCAGGAGTGCAGGAACTACTTTGAACTTGAAACAAAACCACGGCTGGCCACATCTGAGATGTTTCCTTTGTGCTGGAAAGGAGTAAGACATGCCACACAGTGTAGGTGCAAATTAGACTCCTGCTTATTTATGGATGAGACATCTTAAAAACTAAAGGTGCAAGATAATAGGGCAGCTAAGGAAGAGCATGTGGGTAAGTTAGCCCTAGAATTACATTTTAAGCTTAAATGATTCCCAGTCACTCTCCTTTTCCAGCCTTGTAATTAGGAGCTTGACCTTGTGCTTGGATGAAGTGAACCTTTAATCTGATTAATTTTTGCACTTCGACTAGTGTTGATGACAGGTCCACGTGAAGCTAACAAACTTCAAAGTATTTTCCACCTTGGGAGATAATCCAAATGCATCCACACAAAGAGGCACACAAGGGCAGCTTCTGGAGAAGCTGCTGCCCAAGATATGTATAAAGGATCAGCAAATGCAGTGTGTCGCTTTGCAGGTACAAGAATTAATGAGAGGACGAGAGTTTTCAGGTGTTCTAAGTGCAGAAAGAAGCCTGCTCTGATAGACACAGGCTGATGCTTCTCCTGCACAGAACGGATGTCTGAAATATATCTCACAGTTGCAGGCAACACTCAGGCTGCCCTGTAACAACCTTGAATTTGAATTTGTACCGTCAGCATCTCCGTAAGACTGGCCAAAAGGCAGAGTTTTCATTTAGTACTGGCTTCGTTTTTGGTTTGATTTTCATTTAGTGATCACCCAGTTCAAGCAAACCCAACAAATGCAGAGTTTTCCTGCAAATTGGACATTTGAGGAACATTTCACTTAGCATATACTGCTGTGCGGTGTACCCTAAGCAAAATAAGCTTCCTGATGCGGCAGCAGTTCTCTCTGGTGGGCATATTTGTCTGTCCCAACACCGCTAAGAACACTGAGAGTAGAATAAAGCCCAGATATCCAGCTCCTGTGGTGCTCTGCCAGGAATCAAGCACACTTCTATGGAATTCTGCCTTCTATGTGACAATAGCTTAGTGAAAAACAGCCTCCAATCTCGAGTCTCAGTCCCTTGGAAAACACTACCTCTCCTGCCCTGCAACGACCATCACAGCCAGATCTGTGACCAGCAGTGAGGAATCCTTTGATCACTTAGCCTTGGAAGGGCATGTTCTAGCAAATGAAAGATGATGGTTTATTGTGGTGAAACTGTCTGTAAGTGCAAAGAATTTAGTGCTGTATTCTAGCAGTGATGAATTTAGTCCATAATTTCAAGAAATGAGGCAATGCTCCCTGTCAAAGCCTCAGAAGCTGTAATTTATAGCAGCCTTCCTGGTTAGCAGCCTGGAGAGCTAGACATATCCTCAGCCCTGTTAGCATCTTAACTGGATCCCTACTGAACATCATCTCCTGGTGTATATTCTCTTGTAAGCTGGAAGTAGATTTTAAGGACAGGTTCTCCTGTGGTCTGATCTTCTTTATGTCACTCTCCCCTTTCAGTGCTGTTACTGTCACTTAAACGTTGCTGTTTATCTTCCCTCACCCCATCACTGCAATGACAGAATCCCTTGCTGCATGCTCGCTCATTTCACCCTCTGTGACGCTGCTTCCCCCCCCCCCCCCCCGCATTTTTCTACTATACCCTGGTAATAACAATCAGCTTCCATAACTGATGTCATCTGCAGACACACAGACTACCCTCATGGCTTTCCATCACCCACTGAACCTTATGTCAAGCTACCATTTCAACCTCCGTGTCCTCCACAATCTCACACCTTGTTTCAGTTCTTTTGTCAGGTCTTGCACTTCCCATCCCTCCTACGTCCTCTGTGCATCTGACCAAGCCAGATGCTAACATCATCTGTGGTGCTGCTGTGCCTAGACCACAATCTTGTCCTCTTCTCACTTCTCTCTCATGATGCTTCATCAGCATGAGGTGGCCAGTAACTGCAAAATGGTGTAATAGAGCACTGGTGTGAGAATTCAGTGGTTTGTGCAATGCCGTCCCACTGTGCTCAACCCCTTAAACTGATTTTTTAATGAGGATTGTTAGATTTTGAAATATTTGCATGCAGCTAGCCTGGCACCACAGCTATCTAACCGGGCATATCCGAGCCTCCAGTGTGATCAAATCTCCCCTTTCCACATTTCTGCTTTTTCCCAATCAGAGATGGAGTTTTCTCAAGTTGTGTTCAGACTAGTGAAAGCACCAGCCCTGACAGAGGATCCCAAAAGCCTTCAGACATCCAGAAACCATGTGCTGAGCAGAATCTGTACCCTTAAGTGCTATCTAAGCTCAAGGTGAGGTATTGTAGTCAAATTATACATAGTGCTAATTGGTTTCATAAGCATATGGCAAAACCCCTGAAAGCTGAACAGAAGAAAACCCCACCCAGCTTCCAAATTGTGTTGTTTCAAAGACTGTGCATTGCATTTCTAATGAGAAAAAAAAAAAGGCAATAAGAAAGCATCTCATTTTCAGGTAATGCACAATGCATGAAAGGGAACACGAGGGGCTACTTCTTCAAAATGTACTGAATTTTCTTCTCAGGTAACCGTGGCTTAAGCCTCACATGGTTAATCCCTATGGTTTATCTGACCAGAGCTGGGGAAAAAAGTGGGTCACAGAACTTCAGCACTAGAGACAAATCAGCTCCTTCACTAAACCCTAACGTGCCAATGTTGAGAACCGCAGGATCAGAGGCAGCTTCTGCCGCTCGTCACTTTACAGAGCAGGGCTACCTATAGTGCGGGGGCGGCTCCTGTGAAGCCAGACGCTAACCCCTGCTCCGCAGCAAAGCTGGCCATGGCCACAGTCACCGGCACCTGCACAACCTTAGTCACACACAATCACATCATGATGGCGGTGGAAGGGACCTCTGCGGATCATCTCGTCCAACCCTCAACTGGAGCAGGGTCACCCAGAGAGGGCTGCCCAGGATCTCCAGAGGAGACTCCACAACCCCTGCGGGCAGCCTGCTCCAGAGGAGAGGCTTTAAGTGCGGCTTACACAAAACGTTCTCTTCCCAGTACGTCACTGGGCTTTGTGACTGGTGCCAAAGTTGCGGTCAGCTCCGTGTCCTGCTGCTCAGGCGCGCACCGGCTCGCTGCATGCTCGGGCACACGGTCTGAGAGCGTAGCGGAGCTTTCTCCCACTGCGCCCCGGCTGCTGCGGCACCGGCACGCCACGGCCGGAGCTATCGACCCCTGCCTGGGGCAGCCAAGCGGGTTTTACACCGTGACAGGTTTAAAATGTGCCGGTCTCCCTCTACCCGCCCGGCCCCGGGGGTCGCCGCGTCCCGTCCCCTCGCTGCCGCCCGCCCCGCCCCGGGAGAAGCCCCGTCCCGTCCCCGCCCCTCCCCGCAGAAGAGGATGACATCATCCTTCTCCACCGCTTCCCCACGCTGCTCCCCCAGCCTGCCCGCCCACGGTCGCGCCTGCACCCCCCTCATGGAGCCGAGTCGCGCCCCACCGGTGGGTTCGGGATGTGTGTGCGTGTGTGTGTGCATGGAGGGGCTGCAGCCCCACGGCCCGGTCCCGCCGGCGGACCTCGCCCCTGCCTCACACCCCACTACGTCATCCCTGCCCCCCTGAGCGGTGCTGGCGGGGAAGCGTCCCCCGAGGGAAGTGCCGGCGCCGGGCAAAGGCTTCGCGGCGGCTTCAGGCAGCGCAGGGCGCGGGCGCAGGAGCGGGGCGCCGGCGCGCTGTGGCCGAGGCGCAAGCGCAGCGGTGGGGGGTGGGCGGGAGCGGCAGGCGGGCGGCGGGGCAGCTCCTGCGCTGACACCTGCAGCATGTGCCAGGAGCTGCAGCGGCAGCGGCCGCCTCTGCCTCTGCGCGGCGCGGCCGCCCCGCTCCGGCGCCGTGCGCGGCGGCGGCGGTGGTGGCGGCGGAGCAGCAGCAGCAGCAACTCCTGCTCCCGGCGTCCCTCCTGCCTGGCACCGTGTGCCGGCGGGTGCACGGTGACCTTACGGAGCGTGCATTACCTCACAGGTAAATATCAGCTGATCCGCCCCGGCGGAGGTAGCGGCGGGAGCCGGGCGACGGCAGGAGCTCACGGAGCCTTTCCTGAGGTAACACTTCTGTCTGGGGCAGGGGGCGCGTGGTGCCGGGCAGGGGACGCCGCCTGTTGCCTTTCACCTGTGCGCGGCAGCGGGCGGGCAGCCACCGGGGTTTCCCCCCTTAACTGCTGAGGGGAGCCTGTGCCGAGGGTTGAGGGGTGGTCTCGGGGGGTGGGGAAAGCGAGGGGAGCTCGGGTCGACAACCAGGTCTGGCTTTCCCCCCGCCTTCCCCACCCTTCGACAGCCCCCCCCCTCCCCCCCCCCCCCCCCGGTGGGGTCGCACCGCGCTCCCGCTGAGTCGCTCCCGACCCTGGCAGGTGTGAGGAGTGTGCACGAGCATGTGCGCGGCCGGGCTGGCTCCCGGTGACCCACCCAGCCGCTCTGTGCCGCGGGTCCTTGGGTCCCTCAGCACGGAGGGGGCATTGGTGCGCTCCTGCTTGACTCTGCTGTCACGTCCTAAGGCTGGCTGAGGGATAAAAGGGGTGAAAGGGCACCACCCCATCACGCAGCAGCACTGCCTTTGCCTTTGGGTTCATTGACTCGCTGGCAAACTTTGGTAGTTGGCGGTGAAAATCTGTCGTGACAGCCAACCAGCTTGTACTACACTCCCATGCTCAAAGCAGATACCACCTAAAGTTAAGTGTTGATGATGACTCTGGTGGTCAGCTGAAGCTGGGACTTCTTCACTGGATCCCCTTCCCAGCACGGGTGATGTTTTGG
This sequence comes from Pogoniulus pusillus, assembly GCF_015220805.1. Classification (NCBI taxonomy): domain Eukaryota; kingdom Metazoa; phylum Chordata; class Aves; order Piciformes; family Lybiidae; genus Pogoniulus; species Pogoniulus pusillus. Next base: position 7,432,495 of record NC_087297.1, read on the forward strand.
GTAGTACGTTGGTGGGGAATCGGTGTTGCCTGATTATCTTTCATAGTTACTGGTGACCCAGCAGATGATTGACCAAGTAAGAAGCAGTATCATGAACTTGGTGCGTGTAGACTTTCAACATATGGTGTTGTGCTCAAACTTCTGTAACTTACTGTTCGCTTCCGAACGCTGCACCTTTGCTCCTCTCCTTGTTCTTAGGACTTAGAAAGAGTTTAATGAGGGTAAAGGCGCAGGTTCTGTGGCAGCTATGGAGCTGTTTCCTAACTTTGACCTGGATGCCAGCTTGTCTGTCACACCTATGAAGACATAGATGGCTGGTCACCCATTCACTAATAACATAATGGCAGCTAGCAAATCATGAGTGCTAGGTATTGAAGTCATGCTGCTTTCTGGTTGTCAAAGGGTAAGTGAGCATGAGATAAAATCCAGTGCCATGTCTATTTTAAGTCCATGTCTTTGTAGTGCTTTTCAAAAGAGAATGATCTTACTGACACATTTTTGGGCTTCACCCTCCTGTTGCAGTCACCATTCAAGTTCCTGTATTTATTAAGTCAGTGTATAATCCACTGACGTTTTTTGGTGAGTTTATGTGGATTATACTTGTTCTTTATCACAAGACAAAGTTAAAATTTAAAGAACCAAATGCCTAAGAATAAATCCTTCCTATCAAAAGTCGCAGATAAAATATCAGCTCCTGACATGACCACACAGTGAGAGAGATGCAGCTGTAATCGGAACAAGGTGTTACAGCCTGGCAGTGGTAGTAGTAAATCCAGAATTACATGCGTGTGCACCCTGTGATCACAGCCAAGTGGATGATTCTTGTGGTGTACTACTCGGCATCTACAGCTCCCCAGTGGGCTGCAGTCCTATTCACAGGCAGTTTTCAGTGTGTTACTGGTTGTGTGTGCTGATTCCCAGGACAGCTAAAACTCTGCAGGCTCAGTCATGATAGATTCGGCTCTCTAGGAAGTACCTCAACATCCAGTCCTGAAAACAAACATGTGGCTGTCATCTCTGCCTGCTAGGGTAACCTGCCCATCGCACAGCTCAAAACCATTAGAAAGCACAAAGCGCTTTGACGGGAAGCTGCTGGATAGCAGTCTGTTAAGGTTTAGAGGAAGGTGAAGGGCTGACCTCTTTTTGCACGTGTGGCTTTTGAAAGCTTAGTCATTTACTAACGATTTCCTTGATTTCTAGAGTCTCATGCTGCCAGAGACTCTAGCACAGATTATCTCCTCCTATCCATTCTGCCCAGTGTAAGTCTATTCAGAATCGTCTCTAAGAGTCAGCACTGATCTATCTCACTTCCATGCCAGGCAAATAATCAGATATAATGGCATTGAAATCAGTGGATATATACTGACATGAAACTGAGAGAAGAAAATCGGCCTCATGGTGTTTTGTATTTGTATAGCTGAAAGCCAAAAATAGCAGTCATAAACACAGCATGTCCTTTCAGAAGATACAGTCAATGCCCGTCCTACAGTTGTCCAGGAAGTTTCTTCTGTTTCAGCAGCTTTGGATTAGGCACCAGTCTTGGAATGAGAACTGTTCTGGAGAAACTTTTTGTTCCACTGACTAATCTGCTCTTTAATTCTGTGCTGTTAATCTTAACTGTGCACATGTCCACACTACCAACATTTGGCAAGGACTGTTTTCTCAAGGCTCCTTAAGCGTGCTGCCAGGTGTCACAGGGTTAACCCTAATGGCTGTGCTTCGAACTGCTGCTTTTTTACAAGCATTACCTGTGTTCCTATCTCTAGGCATAGCGGTGAATGCAAGCGGTATGGAGCGTTACATTCCAATTAGCTTTGCCCTGTAAATGGGGATTATAGTTGATGGGGAAGTCTGACATGTACTGCATGACTTGTCATGTTTTTCCTGGAGAGAGGGGAGTCTAGGGACTGAGTCACCATGGAAGAACATGGAGCCCCGCAGGCACAAACTGGTGCAATGGAGTGATGAGTCAGACCTCTTATCTTTAACTTTGGGATTATGTGGCACTCACGCACGAGGTGTATTGCATTCCGTGTGCACCTAGGAGAGTGACTACCAGGCAGGAATCTCTCTTAGTCACTCCTCTGACTCTGGGATGCTTTTTCTGTGCAGAGTTGGTCCCAGGTCTGCTGAAATGGAAGGTTGTTGGTTAGGATAACGTGGGAAAGCACAGCGTATTACCCTGCTGAGCAAATCGAGCCTGCCAGGTCATACATATTCATTTCTTGCATTGTTTCAAATCCAAGAGTAGCGTGACATAATACTATGTTGTCACTTTCTGAGTTGTAGATTTGCACCAGCTTTTTCAGACTTAGGAAAAGTGGATAATGAGTAGAGGAGTAAGATCAGTGTTGCCTCTTCATAGACTCCAACATTAGTCTGTGCCAAGTGACTCATGAGTGTTGCTGTGCAGTGACAGTGTTGTTTCTGATACCAGAGGAAGCTGATGTTACTGCTAAGCTAATGGAAATAATTGGAATTTCTAGGAGGTGGTAGCCTCAGGAATATGTTAAGCAGTGAGGTTGAAGACTGCTCACTCAGCTCTTTTCAGAAACAAAAACACAGCCTTACATCAGAGATGCCTTCACTCTAGACACTTAGTCTGAACTTCCTAGAACAGCGATCATTAATAACACCATCTTCTCGAGCTAGCAGAGCATGAAAGTTCCTTGATTTATAATCATTTGGGAGCAGATGTTGGAAATCCTGTCCACTTAAACAAACAGCACAAGAATGATGCTTTTGCTGAAAATAGGGAGGGGTGCTGGGGGAGTCAGTTGTGTGGGGAGGCAGTTGGAGTGGCCTAGAAGAGTGTCATGTGACAGCTGCCTCTCCTACCTTGTTACAAGGGGAAAAATACATGAGGATTTCATTTGGAGTATGTAGCAGAAGGTTATGGATCTGTGTATTTGTACACCTTGTGAATGTAACCAGTCACTATTTTGCCATCACCACAGACATTAGCGCTGGTTTTGGGGGTGTATGTTGTGTGTGTTAATGGTCTTGCAAGGAAAACCTCTCTTCTCATGGTGCCTTACCTTGTGAATCTGTGTCAACAGAGACATACTGGAAAATGTGCAGGCAAGATGTGCCAACTTAGATCTAACTCATACCAATTCCAGTTAACTTGCAAATGTTTGATTTGGTTTTAAGCTATCAGATAGAGCTATTGTGTTTTCTAGATGTATGGGTATCTAGAGTGTCACCTATTGAGAAATCAAGGCAAGGAATGGAGACTTTGAGAGTCTCAGCAGCTCAGGCACAAACTTGGAAGATTTGATGATGTTTGTTTCCTGGTGTGGAGATCAACAAACCTGGGACTAGCTGCAGTGATGGAGAAAGTGATACCAGAAGTGGTCATCTCCAGAGACACCCATCTCAGCTCTAGAGAGATGGAGCTCTAAGAAAAGCCTTAAATTGCCACTTGTTTGGGTTTAGTTACCATAGAACTGAACACCATGGAGTCACAAGGTGATGCCATGCCTCCTGGAAATCAATAGCATTTTCCTGTTGACTTCAGCAGAGCCAGAGTTTTGCCCTGCTATGTAAGACAGCCAAGACTGAAATGAATGAGGCTAAATCCTTCTCTCATTTATGATGACTTAAATACAGCCCTGGTGTATTTTGTTCTTCACAGTGAAGAGAGAATGAGATCACAACTTTACCTGTTTGTGGCATATCCACAACTCCTCCTAGGGAATAATTATTTTATGATGTTCCTATGTGCTGTTCCAAACCTGTGCCACTAACTAAGTGGCATCATCTTCTCCTGAATCTACTATATTTGTAGTGATAAGGTGAGAAGCACCATTGGCAGTTCACATACCTGTGTGTGAGGAAAATGCTGAGCTGCATCTTCCATTGTACAGAGGCTGTGTTTGTATAAGCAGGCTCTGTGTAGCTAGAACAGCCTCTGAAGGGAGACACAGAGATTTTTATAATTGTTCAAAAGAGATTACAACTTAGCAGAATTCCATCCTATAATGTACCAAGTACAAAAATAAAGGCTCTTTTCAGTTAAATCCTCTACCAGATTGATGCCAAGAAGCAATGCAATATCTCAAATGATTTGGACTTTTCTAATCTTCTTAGCTAGAAGAGATGTCAGAAGAGCCAGGGGTGGAGATGTGAAAAAAAAATGAAGTAGAAGATTCATGTGGAATTTCCTCATGTAGTGGTCTGGATGCCTCTGCTTATTCTGCTTTAAATGAAACTCTGACTTCAGAAGCATACTTGATTTTCTTTTCCCTTGGCGCTGACAAGCTCTGCTTTGGCTTTCCTGTCTAAAGAGGTAACAGCAATTAAAATGTGATGTGACAGCGACTTCAATAAACTGTTTTGTGATGTAAGAGTCATAACATAAGATTTTTCTGACATGATGAAAATTAGCAGGGGAAAGGAGATCTTTCAGTGCTATCGACAGCTTTTCAGAAGTTCATCTGGAACCTATTCCTGATCAGCTTTTCACAGGGTGGGTGTGAGCTGAGGCCCATGTAACTGGTAAATCTCTTCCATAGCGAGGTTTGACCACTTTGGTTTAAATAAAAGCCTGGTGTATTTTTGCCCTTGGGTCTTTCTGAGTAAGAGGAGCTGCTTATTTAGTGCTACAATTTGCTTGGTGTGCTCACGGGTGAATGGGTCTGTTGAACAGTGAGACCATGATGAGCTGTCCGTCTTGGCTTGAGTAAGGAAGTGGGATTGTGTTGATACCAGGGCAGGATGGGTGAGCTGGCTCCATCCAGGAGGAAGAGCCATTGGAATAGTCCTGTAGCCTACCAGTGGCTGAGTCCACAGGTGACTGAATAGGAAGAAAGGTAACACAATGATTTCTCATGTAATTATTACCATTAAAAAGGTAAAACCCAAAAGTAAACCTCAACCAACCTCTTCAAGGGGTAAAGAGGAAACAGAGCAAGGAGAAAAGGCAGGATCAGTTTTAATCAGCAATGTAAGTGTGAGCAAGGTGCTAGTACCAACTTTCTGGAAGGATTTGAGCTGAACTGGAGATCTGAGACATGCTGTTCTAATCCTGACCTCTGGTTCTTGGGCACATACAGTTACTCACCAAGTCTGTACCCATGTGAAAGAAGCTGCCTCTTGCAGGCCATTTGTATGCCCTGACCCCTCGCAGCTTTGCCCTGCCTAGTGGCTATTTACATCTGTTGGGTTTTCTCACAATCACTCTGTTGTATTTGCTGGGTGCCAGAGTTAAAGTTAAGCCATGGCTGGCCTGTGCTTAGCCACAGCAGCATTGTCTGGGGTAATCACCACCACAAAGTAGGCTGAAGCACCAACCAGCTCTCTTTTCTTCTTTGCTTTGAACTCTTCTTTGCTTTGGCATGTGTGTCAATGAGCTTGGTCATGTGGTGAGCAACACAAACTTGAGTTGTGCTGGGAGCCTTGCCTCCCTGGAGAAAGAAGGGCTCTTGGCTGCCCACCAAAGCCCATCACAGCTTGACAGTTACGCTTTAGTGAGATGGACCAACCAACTTCTTGGTGGGCAGAGTGCCAGCCTAACAGATGGGTCTGAATGTGGGCAGCCAGCAAAGCACATACATACGTGTAGATGGAGAAAGCTGTATGTATAGGCATCAGAAATGGAGATCTTTGCCATTTGACAGAAGTTGCCAAAGCAAAAGGCTGAGTACTGAAGTGATGGGCCTGAGGAGAGACTGCTTTTGGGGAGGAAGCATGTCAGAGCACTCAGAGTAAGGATCTGTACTTTCCTTGTTGCTCTCTGCTTGCAGCTCTGAAAATTATATAATAAACAAAGGAGGCTATTTAGTCTTTTGAATCCAGGCATTCTTGCTACTACAGCTGGGAATGTGGAAAATGACACTTTGCTGCAGTGAATTCCCTTACAAACCACTTGAAGCTTTGCTCCCAGCTCAGGCTCTACCAACACATTTCCCAATACAGCTTGAGATCAGTGGAAAACTGTGCCTGCCACACTTCTTGTTTTGATTTACATTTTGAAGTGGGAAAGTATGAAGTATGAGCAAGACTTGCATAGAAATAGTTACCAGTACAGAAGGTAACAAAACTTTCTCTATAGGCTGTAGCTTCCAAAATCTGTGTGTAGCTGACTAGTGAATAAATGGTAAGTAGGCAGTCAGCTAACACATGCATGCAGACCATGTAATAATTGGTAATCAAACACTCTCAAGTCTTATGAAGACCTAAATATTACTTGCATCTCTACAGAAAGGGCACAGAAAAGCTAGGCAACTTGAACTTGTGTGCAGAGGGATTTGGGTGCAGAATCCCATTTCTTTTCAGCCCATTTCCCTAATCTTATAAATGTGATGATGCAGGTTGCCTGGCCTTACTGTCTCAGGGCACACAGGTCCAGTGAGGAGAGAATGCTAGTGGACTGCAGGATGCAAAACATCCCATACCCAGCTGGAAATTGCCTCAGGCTCCTCTTAAAATCCTGGAAGGTTTGTGAGTAGACTTTTTCTTGACCTGATACAGTGAAGCAAGGACCTATGGTTCTTGGCAAAAGCCTGTAGCGAGCTCTGGCTACCCTCAGAATAAAAGTAAAGATTCAGCTTTATGTTTCTGGGGTTCTTAAGTTAGATTAGTAGGACTTACCAGGATAAGAAAAATCTCTTCTCAAATCCTGGAAATGAATTTTATTTACCAGAGCTGATGTAATCCCTTTATACTTAACCTGAAGACATGACAGTTGTCTGTCTGACTCCCAAATTGAGTACTGAGGTCATTGGCTTCTGACTATCACAACGCCCAGAGAAACTTTGCAAGCCACATGTTAGAGGCACCAGCAGGCCCTAGGGGCAATGTGTTGGCTTCAAGGATGGGGCCAGGCTTTTGGTGGTGGCTGACAAGGTGTCCAGAATGAGTGTGGCAAAAGGACTGCTTTGAAGAAAGGGAATGCTGAGGTAGTTTCTTAAAGCCCAGGTTTCAAAGTGGAATTGAAACACTCCTTTAAATTTCAGAGGCAAGGATGTGCTCCCATAATGGAAATGGTAACACCATGCCTGCTACTTCTGCGTATGGAATGGCAGCTTGTGTTCTGCCCTGGGTATCCTATCTGACTCTGCACAGTTCTGTTAGGTTTTATTCTTCCTTTAGTCTTTCAGGCATGTTTCATGTGTGGTTCTGCTCGTTTCCCCCCCTTCTTAAATATAACCAGGACAAGCAGTTTGGTACTGGAGTGCACTACATAATGGGATCGACACAAGTTTAAATCCTCTGGGTGGGAATTCTGCAAGTTTCAACTCAGTTAATCCCTTAGCCCATGTCTGCCATTCCCCTTTGTGCAGGCAAGGGGGAACACAGCCCTTGAGTAGTTTTTATCAGTTTCCTTATCACCTACATTCAGCTGCTTCTGGTGGGACTGTTAGAAAAACACAGGTGCAGCTCTCCAAAGGGCTAGAAGAGGGCAAAGGGAAAGATAAACAGGATGAAGGAGGAGGGTTGTTAAAAGGGGAAAGTGGGATGGAGATGAATGGTATGTGAAAGGAGAAGGAAAACAATGTAAAAGGGAAGTGCAGGAAGAAAGGAAGAAAGGACAAAGACAAAACCTGAGTCCAGTAGAAAGGGAAGATGTAAAAAACAACAAACCTTGGGTGAGCAGATGAGAAGGACTGTACTGTGTTAATAGAAATTAGTATGTGCTCCAGCTGAGTTCCTTTTCTCTTAACAAGACAAACCAGGACTCCTTTTGCAAAAGCTTCTTTGGCAACAGGTTCTCATTTGGCCTTAAGGGACTAATTACATGAAGAACTTGCTTGAGGAGATCTTGGCAGGGTGAAGAGCAGTGTTAGCAGTAGCTGGGTCAGACTCTGTATGTGTTTATGCCAACAGACAGGACACTGATTTCCTTGTTATTAGTGAATCTGCTGAGGTGGGAATATGTTTGTCCTCAGTTAAGTGCTGGCACTCAAAAGAGGAAAGCAAGTCCCTGGGTGTTTCAGGCCTGCAGACAGGCACATGGGAAGCTGAGCTGCATCATGCCATGCTCTGTATAACCTTTTGCAGGTAAAGGTGATGCACACTGTCAAATACTTAATATTAGAGGTATTACTTATGTAGGCCCTGTTTCTCTAGATGGATACAGAAGATTTAAAGGCAGACAGTGCTCACGAACACTCCATCTGTCTACTGTAAAAAGCACTTGGCTAATTTTTCCTTCCTGACCCCTGTTTAATCTAGTCACACCAGGACGGAAATTGTTATGGACAACTGCATGAAACAGGGTTTTTTTTTGCACAGTAAAGATGAACAATAACTGTTGACCAGATTAGTCACTGAAAATGCAGCTACTTAGTACATTTCTCTGCACCAAGGATTAGCAAGTCATCCTTCTTGTGGAGAAGAACAGGTAGAATGCCTTCATGTTTTGATGGAGAATGTATTTCATTTGTCTCACTGTGATGTTCTGCATTTCCACAGGGAATGCTGTATTTCTGATACTCCAGGAGCACCACATTATCAGTGCTATTTGCAGTTGCACTTACACGTTACTTACCTTACTTTTAAAAACAAGCCAGCAGAAAGATAATTATTCCTGCACAATTTGTGGCTTTTATGTGGATTTTGTTTGTTTTCTTTCAGCACATGAAAGCCTGTAGTAAGGCACTATAAAACTCCTCCTGAATTGTTGGAGGCAACCAGACTTCTAATGATGTGCTTGACTATCAGCACAAGTGACCACTTCTTTACCAGATGCTCTGTTCCAAATAATTAATGTAATGTTAGTGGGCTTAGTGAAGCAGCAGGCAATATTGCAGTGACTGCAAAGTATGGAAACCTACTGTGCCTTTCTGTCATAAAAAGGCCCTGCCTGTGCTGTAGATCCTATGAAGAATTTGTGGAGATACTTGAAAGGATAAAACACTATATAAATTCCTAAAGTTCAAAGAGAAAAATACCACTCTGGATAAAAAAGGGAGCTTAGCCCAGCAGCAGCTTAACCATATATGACAGATCTAGTGCTAAGTCCTGCGCCATCAGTGCAAATGCCTCTGGAGTTCACCAAGTAGCCAGATGGAAGGACTAGAAGAAAGGCTTTGAGGATGCTGACCTTGGGGAGGCAGAGAGGAGAGGCATGTGCTCCCCAGTAAATGACTGATTCTCGGGGCAGAATAGGAAGAGGAAAGTTTTAAGTCCTGTACAGCAAGACCTCTTTTGCCTTTCCTGTGAAAGCTGCTTTTAAAGACAGCTCTGTGTTTGTCTGTATTTCTGTGCAGCTGTTACACCACTTAAGTAAATGGGAACTATGCAAGTTGGCAACCCTCTTGTTGTGACACAGGGAGAGATGATACCAGGTCTGGAGGATGGTTTTGAGAGCTGTGTCCTCTTTCCTGTGCCATACAACAATATGAACACTGAATCACAGCTCATCACCTCAGGTCATGAGGGTTATCAGAGGGTCAACAAAGAAGCTGGTTTAGAGGTGATGCTTCCTTTTAGGTAGTTTTCTGCAATCTACAATCATCTCTAGACACGTCTTGCACCCAACTGTTTTCTTGTCTTGCCAGCTGTGCACATAAACACCTTGTGGAATGGTCAGCCTACCCATGCCACATGCTGGCCTCCTTCCCTCTCTGACACAGAGCTGCTCTTGTGTATCTTCTCCCCTACAAACCTGTATCTTCTGTCACCTGCTGCCAATGGCAGTTGTATTTGAGTAGCTCTGCCTTATCTCAGGCGTTCCTCATGCTGACCGTGGATGGCATGTCAGCGTGCAAATTAGCTCCGTAAATAATTAGCCCTAGCTGTCACACAGAGCAGCACAAGCCTTGGTGCTTGTGGCAGGCTGCTGGATCTGGAGGAGATGTGCAGGGCCAGCTTGTAAGAGCACCCCACCAAAGGGCTGACACAACAGCACTTCAGCAGATGTGCTGGTACTGGATGCTGTTTTCAAGCTCACAGGCTTCATTTCAACTAGTGCAAGTGCTTGGAAGGCAGGAAGCTACGTGGTATCCTGTAGTGTGAAATGAAAGGAGTATGGGGACATGGCAGTGAGTCCCAGAAAAGCCTGTGAGAGGTTGCTGCTAGGAGATGTATGCTTGTTGGAGGCCACGGTGTGGCTTTTGGGCCCTTGCAGGTGACCACAGGCATAGAAATGGTTCATGCTGCTTTTGTTTGTTTGTAGGAAAAGGAAGAAACATGGAGCTGCAACTCTGTGCTGAAGCTAAAGTATAGATTAAAGGTAGTCCTTTTTTTTCCACCTCACAGTTTTGTTTTTAGGAGATTGCAGCTATGTATTCCAGGCAGTCACTGGTGCCTTAATGACAGCTGTTTCGCCTGAAAGCCTGTATCTGTCTGTGTCTGTAACATGATTTGATGTAATCTGTTGGATTTCCTCACGTTTAAAAATGCTGCAGAGTCTTCTTTGCCTACCAAAACACATTTAACAGCTGAAATTTGAGCAGGGAATGTTTCTGAAATCTGCCATTTTGCACATACTCTGCGTGATGGTTCCACTGTTCATGTGTTTGTTATACTTCTCTCACCTTAGCTTGGACATCTGAGTAAGAACATGGCTTGGGAAAGTGTTTGGAGAAAAGACAGAAACAGAAATAACATGGCACAAGCAGAAACCTTGCTAGTCCCATAACTCTATGCCATTTGCTCCTCAAAGCTGAGGAAAAACATTTCAAAGGGAAGTTGTCTTTCACAGCAGACTTCATGCCTATGAGTCAATCTCATCTTACTGCTCAGCTGTCGAGAGGATTTGTCCTTGAAACCCAAATTTCCTTTGCATACACTCACACGTGTTGTGCAAGGCCTTGAAATTACACAGTGAAAGGAGAGTTGAGAACTGCTGCCAAATTTACTGGAGGGTCCCAGTTATCTGGAGCTGCCCAGAAGTTTAGTTCCATGCACCCTGATACTGCAGCTGGAAACCACAGTGCTGTGATGTGCAGCAGGTAGTGAGCACTGTGAGAGGGCTGCCCCTGGCAGGGTGGGGAAGTGCTGATTTACCACAGAGGGCTGGGTGCAGATGACATCAGCAGGCAGGTTGTCACTTTACTGCTGTTTTGTTTGCCCCAAACACTTCACTTTTCCTTAAGCAGTGCTTTGTGAAAGGGGAAAGTATTGACTGGCACTGTGGCATGGATCCTGTGGCATACTGCTTCACTCAGAATGCAGAGGAGGAAAGTGGGGCTGTAGGACCTGCTTTTAGCACTCCTGAGTTAGCTGTTCTGATACCAACTGAGTCCAAGGCACTTGACTTTGGTACTGTTCTTTTCAGAGGACTCTCCAAAGCCCTGCCAAACAGTGAGGGGGAAAAAAGCAGTGGTAGTGCCATTGGTGTTAGGATTTGCATGCCAGTTAGTCGATCCTAGCACACTCACCTGTGCTGAGCTACAGGCAAACTGGTTTCATCAGATCTAGACATCTCAAATTACCAGCATCCATCTGGATGACTCTCATGGGACTTTGGGAGAGGGGAAAAGAGTGTTTGCTTTCTCATGCTGGTATTTTTTCCTTTCCCTTTGCTTTTCCTAAGTGTCCTTCTGCTGAAATGACAGCAAAGCTTGCATGTTGCAGTTAGCTCTCCATAAATGTGGTTTCCTGTTAAGAGCTATAAAATATAGGGCAAATCTACCTTTTTTAAGTAGTATTGAAATGCAGTGATTGAGAGCAATGTATTCCTTTGTTTACAAGCCCTAAACCAAAAAGAGAAGTGCTTCTTTTACCACTCCCCTTGTCTTAGGCAGCCTCGCACAAGTGGAACTTTCCAGGCTTCTTACTGTCTGCTTGGCTGAGTCCAATGAATCTTTTCTTATCAATGGGTTAAAAATCCCTTAAGAATATTTTTACTCTTTATGTTTTACCTCATAGTTTCACTTGTGTTTGGGTACAACATGCCAGCAGTTGGAACAGTGTTTATTAAATGTGGTTAAGATGTTTACACTGAAGCTCCAGCAGCCACACATACACAGTCCTTGAGAATCAAAACACTCATTAGGGTACCTTATGTGAGCAGTGAGGCTGCAAGCTCAGACCTTGAGAGGGCCTTTACTATTTTTTTTCACAGTTTATTCCTCTTTTCTCTCCCCCCTCCCCCCCCCCCGTTTGTTTTTTATTTGTTTGCTTGGTTTGTTTTTAAATAAGACAATCCTCCCCTCCCTTGCAAGAGCTGAGTGTTTGATGTGACTGTTTGGAGAGTGGTGCCACCCACTTGCCCACTAGTCATGAATCATCAATGTCATTAGCTATTAAGGTGTTTGGCTGGGTTTTGATATATAAGACTCAGCTCCATGTTGTCTGTGCCTCTCTTTTAACTGGCTTCTTAACCGGTGTGGTTTTCTACTTGGCAAATGCTCTCAGCAGAAGCACCTTACAGCAGTTGCTTCTAAACCTGCAGTGTTCGTAACTAGTAGCTGTGCTGTTACCATTGGGGATTTAATGCTCTATTTTTAAATCTCCCTTTTAAAAAAGAAATGCATGGAAAGTTATCAAGGAATGCAGGAGAAAAACCTGCCCTAGTCCAGAAGGCTTTGCAGCAAAATAGAAGCAGTCAGCTCATCTGTGCGCCTTATACAAAAGGAGCATGTAACGCACCATGGGGGCAGTAGATCCTGAGCTCCACAAATTCACTCTGCTCCACTGAAGTCACTCCTCAGGGGATCTGCTTTGACCCTTGGCGTGTGCCCTCTGAATAGTAAAGCACTCGGCACATTCACTTGGGCAGGATCAAACTACACCTGCAACAGAGAAATAAGTGCCTGGATGTACACATAGATACTGACTTCTTAGCTTATGGGTGGTGGGGAGGAGACAGCAATAATGCAAAAAACCCCAAATGCCCAAAAGATAAAGAATCAACATCCTTGAGGCTTTTTTGAGTTATCACAACATCACAAAAATACAACAGTAAAGAGAAGGTCAAAGTCCTAAGAACACAGATTGCAATGTTCAGAGGCCCTTTCAGATAGCGTGGAGGCTGCCTGTGTTAATCCCAATGTGACTTGCTTCAGTAAGAGGGAATATTTTGAACACCAAGAGTTGCTCTGTTCTTCTCACTGACCTGAGGATGAACACGTTTCCCACTTGTAGTTGGGCTGGTATTAAGTTAGCCTGTTTCTGACTGTGGGGCTCTAAGTTTCAAACAAGTAGGACTCTGCATCCATTATTTTATTTACCAGACAAGTGAATTTGTGTTTAACTGCTACACCTCTGATTAACAGTGGCCACTGCTGAAAGTAATGATTAGGTTTGGTCAGATTTCCATCTATTTAATAACACTGTCAAGTACCAAATTCTGTCACTATACCTGCTTTATAACTTTTTCAACATAGGTAAAAAAATGACATCATAGAATCATAGAATCAACCAGGTCGGAAGAGACCTCCAAGAGCATCCAGTCCAACCTAGCACCCAGCCCTAGCCAGTCAACCAAACCATGGCACTAAGTGCCTCATCCAGGCTTTTCTTGAACACCTCCAGGGACGGTGACTCCACCACCTCCCTGGGCAGCCCATTCCAATGCCAATCACTCTCTCTGCCAACAACTTCCTCCTAACATCCAGCCTAGACCTACCCCGGCACAACTTGAGACTCTTGTTGCTGTTGCTGGTTGCCTGGGAGAAGAGGCCAACCCCCACCTGGCTACAATGTCCCTTCAGGTAGTTGTGGGAGCTGATAGTAGGGGTAACTTGCTAGGGCAATCCCTGTGCAGTCCCAGCTGGTTTAGCATAATCCACGTGCCAGGTTATCCCCCTGGTTGCAGAGAAAAGACTTCTCAAGGCTGAACGACAGTGTTAAGTCCTTCCATGTTTTGTACATTTACTTCCTCTTCTGCCTTCCTATCTGAGCACTTCAGATGAGCAGAAATAACTGGCAAACAGTTTTGCTTGTTTGTTTTCAAGAAGTCTTTGGAGCTGACAAGACATGAAATCCTTAGACCAAAGGACAGTCTATTTCAGTAGGTTACAAATGTCTGAAAGCAGAGATGCTGAATGTATTTACCTCAGCTGTGATTTTACTGCTGTAATAAGATTCTTTTTGCTTTACTGCATACACTAGGACTTTAAGATTATGTTAGCTTATGCTGAGCTAAATCCAGATACAGGATTTGGTTGTAAAATAGACAAGGAGAGGTTTGTGGCTGCAGAAAGTCTCTACAATCCCCTTTCCATGAGTAGATATTAGTGGGGTTGAAAGGAATCCACTGTGAAGGGCTTCTGTGCAATCCTAGGTAATGTAACAGTGACCTTGCTTAGAAACAAACCTGCAAGACTCCTGGGGAGCCAGGGCTTAACTCCATTGTGCCTCTTCCAGAGGGCAGTGTCCTTTCTCTGTGGGTATTTTGGTTTTGATGGCTCTGCTGAAGCTGGTGTTGACCAAAAACTACATGAACTCAATGAGTGATGCTCACCTGCACAGCGCTGCTAAACCTGCAGCAACCAGAAGAGACCACCCATACCTAAGGTCACCCACACTTATGGTATGAGTGCCTGAGTAAACCCCTGTGCTCCCCCTCAGTAGGAGCATTCACAATGGCTGGATCTTAACTACTATCATTTGATGATTCATTTGCAGTGCTTATTTTCTAAAAATTGCATAGCCTGTTCTCCAAAGCAAGGCAAAGAAGAAAGCAGCTGTTAGGAAAAGAGAGGAAGGAAAACTCACACATACAAAACACAGAGCTTTAAAGAACCAAGCCCACATTATTAGGGTAGGAGAAACCCAACAATTTGCTGTGTCTTATCTTTGAAAAAGGGAAAGAGAGTTACATTTTGGAAATACTAGTCATATTTTAGACAGTTAGCAGTGAGACCTGGGAGCGTAAGAATGGTTGGATTCGAATTCAGTCCTGACGTGGGTTACTTAGTTGTGGGGGGGGGTTGTAGGGAATAAACCAGGGGAAGAAGACCTGCCTTTAGATTCAGTGCTAGTGCATTTCAGGCAAGTAGTACTGATACTGAAATAAACACACTGCTTTCTAAGTGTAAGAGGCATCATAGACTCAGAGTTGGAAAGGACCAGAGTGATCGTTTAGTTCCAACCCCCCTGCCATGGGTAGAGACACCTCACATTAGGCTGTCCAGAGCCTCATCCAGCCTGGCCTTAAATACCATCACCTCCCTGGGCAGCCCATTCCAGGGTCTCACCACCCTTATGGTGAAGAACTTCTTCCTAGCAGTCTGAATCCACCCATTTCTAGCTTTGCTTCATTTCCCCTAGTCCTATCACTACCTGACATCCCAAAAAGTCCTAAAAAAAAGGTTGTTTTTCCTGCTGAGGTGATGCTTTGTCCAAAATTGGCTCTGTGGTCCAGTCTACAAGGCACCAAAACTAGAAGTCCAACGAGATACTTAAGCAGCCCAGAGGGATGCAGCCTATACCAAAACAAAACCACTCTGTCTGCTTGGAAAGTGATACTTGTGTGTGTGTATGAAGTAAATTTGGCTTTTACTGAAGTACTTCATTTGGATTTTGCTGATGAAAGATTTCAGTTTTCAGCTCAAGTTAAAGCACTTCTGTACTAAACCTCCTGCTGCTCAGTTTTGTTCTGCTGACCAGCTCTCTTCTGAGATTCTCTTATTCTTTGTTTGCTGGGAAATATCCTTGTTCTGAAGGTTTCTTTTCTTCTGAGATGCATTCCCTGTTCTTTTAATCACAGAACTATGGAACCAGTGCTCTTTCTCAAAGTGGAAGAAACATGTCAAGGTCAGATGACAAATCTTGCAGACTGATACATTTATGTTGAAGGTCCTGACCAACTTGGAGCCAAGAGACAAAAACTTCCTGTCTTTTTGTGTGTGTTGAAGGGAATAACACAGAGATGAGTCATGAATGCAGCATTACTAATGACCCTACCCACACCACAGCTGCTGAACCTTTCTGCGAGGCAGAATGAGCTACAGACCTCCCCCAGATGTCAGGAACATCTCATCGGCAAATCTTGGAACTGATGGTGTCTGACAGGCTTTCAAACCTGGCCCCACGTCCTAGCTGAGAAGCCTATACACAGTCTCAGCAAAAAAATCCTAACCACCACCTCTTTTTGCCCCATGCATGATGTGACCTACCCATGTCCTTTCCTTGCCCTCACCTCCTCCCAGCCCCCATGATCATCGTAGCACTGAATTTACCTTCAAGTCATGAAGCTGCAGCAGGGAGTGGTTCTGAATGCATGCAAAGGAGCACAAACCAGAGAGAAGGTGGTGATTTCTGCTGGACTGGCTGTCACTTGACATAGGATATCATTACTTGTTTGTTTTTTTTTCAATGACCTTTGTAAAGGCAAATGGTGGGAAAAAAGGTAGAAGTAGTGCAGTGGTGTTTTAGAATAGGCTAAAAATCCTTTTGAGGCTCTTGTTAAGCAAGCAGTGTTTCTTAGAATCATAGAATCAACCAGGTTGGAAGAGACCTCCAAGATCATCCAGTCCAACCTAGCACCCAGCCCTATCCAGTTAACTAGTCCGTGGCACTGAGTGCCTCATCCAGGCTTTGCTTGAAGACCTCAAGGGACAGTGACTCCACCACCTCCCTGGGCAGCCCATTCCAATGCCAATCACTCTCTTTGTGAAGAACTTCCTCCTAACATCCAGCCTATACCTACCCTGGCACAACTTGAGACTGTGTCCCCTTGTTTTGTTGCTGGTTGCTTGGGAGAAGAGCCCAACCCCACCTGGCTACAGCCTCCCTTCAGGTAGTTGTAGACAGCAATGAGCTCTGCCCTGAGCCTGCTCTTCTGCAGGCTGCACAACCCCAGCTCCCTCAGCCTCTCCTCACAGGGTTTATGTTCCAGGGCAACACAAAATCTGAGTTGAAAGTAGGAAATTAGGATCTAAGAAAAGGTGTGTAGAAAACTAGGATTTAAAAAAAAGCTGAAAAGCAACATTTCAGCTGAGGAAGAAAAGACTGATAAACATATTGAAAGCTTTTTATGCTGCAAAGTATGTAGAAGGGCAGCTCACTTTGTTTTGGGTTATGCTTTTAAAGGTCAGTTTACTACAAGTGAGTTTTTTGTTTCCATTCTAAAGAACAGTTTGTGGAATGTCATTTCTTCTGCTCTGCAAAACACACGTGAGAGGTTTGCCAGCTGAATGTGAGTTCTCTCACTGTTCTCATTCGTTCTATAGTTAATAGGTTTCACTTTTTGGGTTGAGATCTGCAAGTCTTTTCTTTTCCTCCTTTCTGTTTTCCTGTTCTGGTTTGCTGCTGTTCTGTCATCTTCTGGGTCAGCACTAACCCAGGTGTTAAAAATAACCTGTTTTCATAAGATTCCTGGCACTTGCCATTTGGAAACCAGTTAATGAGTGCTGCTGTCTTTAAGCTGTGTGCTGGCTTGTGGTCGAGCCAGGGTAGGAGCTGTTTGATTGCTCCCACTTCCCCACTCCTGCAGGCCACCCATCTTTCTGAATGGGAGGTACATGAATGCCTGGGAGAGTTGCTTCTCCATGATTCTTCTTGTGAATGCTCAGCCTGAGAGATGCTCCTCATTGCTGCTTGCTCTGCTGTTGCACATTTGGAATAGTGTTTGTTTTTTGTCAAAACTCAGGTGTTGTGTTTGCAGGCTGTAGCAAGCCTTTCCTGCTCACCATCATTCCTACTCTCTTGCAGTCTCTGAACCCAGGTGTTGCTGCCAGTCTTAAGCCATAAGAAGAACTGTGATCCTGACTCCAGAACAAGCCTTGCCAAGCAGATGGGCTGCTTTCATGCCATGGCTCTGTTCTCCTTGTCATTCTTAGTGTCAGGTGTGAGAAAACAAACTGCTTTGTGCACTTTGAAGAAGGACATTTACTGGCTCTTGGTCCTGCTCTATCCCAGAGGAGTGTTCAGAATGAGAAAGCAACCACACACCTCATTTGATGTTCCTGGTGCTAGAGGCATAGGAGTTATTGGTAAGACTCTCTTCTCCTGGGTGGACAGATCCAAAAGGCTCTGACCTTAAAATCAAGGAAGGAGGTTCTGTGGCAGTGCTGGTAACATTTCCTAGGCTGCTGAGATGTGGCTTGGAAGTGCTGGTGAGGCTTTTCAGGGTCTAGGAGGAGCAGCTGGGCTAAAATGTGCCTTTGTCACATTACTGTTGTGTAAATGAGCAATTTCTGTGAAACTTTTAGTGGTGAATTGGTGTTAGGAATTCAGAAACTTTGGCTTCAGTGTCTTGCTGGCTTCTCAACAAGGGACTTGGAATTCTGTCTGTCAATACTGCACTCTTTTTGGACATACAGCTTCTAGATGACACAAGATCTTCAACTAGACCAATGTTATCCTTTATGATATTAGAGGAAATCTTGGAAAGAAAGTGTATTGGAAAAGCTACTTGAGCCAGTACTATGATTTCAGGTTGATTTGTACTGGTATTCTCCATATTCTTTCAAAAATAAAACTGAGATCATACACATTTTTGATCTAAAATTAGATCAGGCCCCAAACAAGCCCATGTGGAGCATCTAGACACAGACCTGTTCGAAGTCTAAGGCTCAATAAAGGAAGAGCAGTTTGGATTAGAGTTGCATACATAGCAGTATGCCTTAGCCCGAATTAATTGATTCTAGGAAGTGAAAGTCAAGTGCACAAATCTACTTTATGAGCAAAGATAATGGATTTTTAGTTGGGGTGTAGGAGAGAGGAGCCAATTTACATCAGCACACACTTAATTGTATTTTTCATTCATTGTGTGATTTTATTCCTTCCTCTTCTAGTTTATGTATCTGAAAATGGGAGTCATTGATTTGGGGCATCACTGGATGCTCACTGAGCAACTAAAACCAAAAAGTAATAGCCATATTCTAGAAGGTGAGTGAGGATCACCACTAACTTTTTTTCTGAGTTGTGTTGCATTGCACAGGGTTTTTGATACAGGTGAGTTAGGAAAATGTATTCAAGCAAGTAAAGCTGAAAACAGGCTCAGTCAACTGATGTGCTCTGTTTCACTCTGCTTTTATCTTTAGTTCCCACAGCAGCAGAAATAGTGTTTCTAATTAATGATGTTCTTCAGCTTTTGACAAAATGTGAATCTGCTGTGACTTGCAGGCTTTGCTGAGGCTGGATTAGGAGTCGGGGAACAGGAAGAGCTGCCATGCATGGTCAGAGCAGTGTGGACAAGTTTGCACTGAACTTGACCTCTATCACCACTACCAATCTGTCATTACTGACAACAGGGAGGTATAGCTGCAACAGGCACATGGACAGGGTATGCTGGAACAGGCCTTCCTATTTCAGTTCCTCTTTAAAGACTTTTAAGGATGGATAGTCATCATTGTCCTTTTGGCTACTATGAATTACAATAATCAGAACAGTAGAAATTCATACTTGAACAGATGCAAGCAGGACAAGCAATCCATAGCAGGAATAACTCCATGCAACCCAGGAGAGTTTCTTGCTGTGTGTGAGGTTCAGTGCATGTGTGTATCCTCCTTGGCTCAGAGCCTGGAGTAAATACCTTCATCTTCTTTTTGGGCAGGTACAGTGAAGCTGACATACATTTATTATTTTTTTTTCTGAGACCTTTTAGGTGAAAATCTAATCCCAAATTGTTTCTTGTGCTCTTCATTAGAGGTGCTTGCAACTGGATTGCTATTGATTGCATTCGAAATCTGAGCCTGCATTTTAAAACGGGGTAGCAGAAAAAATGACAGTGATAGATGTGTACCTCAGTAGCTCTCTGGCAGATGTGAAGGAAACTGCAGTTTATCAATGACCTGTTAATGGCAGAGAAGCCAATGACTGTTCACAACCCCAAGGCCCTGATCCTACAACCACTAGAGTTGTGTCTGAGTAACTGCACTGAACAGCGTGGAACTACGTCGATAAAGCAAAGTCAGTTTGAGTGATCCTGGAATCAGCTGCTCATTTAGGGAAAGGTGTGATCAGATAATCAGAAATGCCAGTGTGAGGAAGGTGCCAGTGCTCCTGACACTCCCTCTGCTTTCCCTCTCACCACAGCAAAATCTGCAAGGTTGGTAATGTAGAAGTAGTACAGTTTGTGGTGTTAATCACTAAAAATTGTTTATCATAGGATCACCCAGGTTGGAAGGGACCTGTAAAGGTCATCCAGTCTAACCTCCCTGCAGTGAGCAGGGACAGCCACAACTAGACTAGGTTGCCTAGAGCCCCGGCAAGCCTCACCTTGAATATCTCCAGGGATGGGGCCTAAACCACCTCTCTTGGCAGCCTGTTCCAGTGCTCAACCACCTTCATTGTAAAGAACTTGTTTCTCACATCTGATTTTTGCCATTATGGTGACCAGCTTGTATACCTGGCTGAAGCCAGTCAGTGGGTTTGCCATTTAGGTCAGGGTGAGATTTCACACATTGTCACCCATCTGTACTTACCCCTTGCTTTGTGCAGACCTGATTGTTGTAAGCAGCACTGTGGAGACATGTGACATTTCCTTATCTTCTGTAGCATGATAATGACATCAGGAAATGCTGAGGCATCTTCAGGTCCTGCTATGGCAAAGGAACTAAAGGAGTGTTTAAATCTCATAGAGATTCTCAGCATCTTGCATGGGTAAATTTGGCTGGATATACTTGTGTACAGCTTGAAGTCCACAGCTCAGCTGAACTTGGGCCGTTAAGGACTGCACCAGCTGGTGTGAGAGCCTCTGATGCTCACATCTTCTCATCCTCAGTCTCCTTTTTACCCATCCTACCCCACCCTGCCTTCTCCCTCATTTCCCCTTCAGAATACCCTACCAGCTTAGTCTCCAGCCCCCCATCCCAGAGCCACAGCTCCCCATGCTGCAGGAAAACAACAGAACACTCCCTTCAGCAGCTGCTGGCTGCCAGCCATAGCTTCTCTTCTGTGGTGAAGGTTATTCTGAGAGCGTAGCAGTCCCTACTTAGGGGGATAGGACATTAAGAAATGAGTTTGTTTTTTTCCCAGTTATTGTTTTGCCTTCTGTCATCCTTTATTTTAACACTACCCCTTCTTCAGTCACAGTAGTTCCAAAGGGAGAAAACCCACCAAGTATGTTTGGAAGGCAAATATTTTGAAATAGGAATAATTTATACAGTTTTCACTGCAAACAGAAATACTTTCAGACAGTAGTAATATTTATAGTTACATTGACTGTGCTGTGCACTCAATGTTAGCAATGATCCTTCAAGTGACTATCTCCCAAAGGTAGGTAGTTGCATCAAACCTGAATTCTCCGTGCCGTGACTTTTTGTTGTAGTGAGTTGAAAGGACCAGATCCACTTTGGCCAGCACCCTAAGTGTGAAATCATTGTGTCGTGGGACCTGCAAGTGTTTGGATTATGACCCTAGGTCTGCTGACCACAATGGTTTGGAGGTCCTCTAATGGGTTTTCTTTCCAAATATTAGTAAACATAAATTTTTGGGGGACACGTAAATCCAGTCCCGTGACAGTGCTGGCCTCATTCTGACCAGGTGTCTCTTTGCTGTTCATCTCAAAGATCAATCAATAGCCATTCTGCTTTCTTTTTGCTTTCCTGGTGCCGATATGAATTGATTTCTGTTTCTGTTTTTTAAAAGTAGATAAGGAAAGAGCCAGGTGTGTTGGAACTGGATGAGCTTTGAGGTCGCTTCCAACCTAACTCGTTCATGGCTACACTACTATGGCCTTTTGCACTGAGCTGGTAGATTTCCACCAAAAGTCTTAAGGAAAAAGAATGTAGATCCACACCCTTGGTGCAGTAGTGATTTTGTGTGATTTCAGTTTTCTTGTGCATCTGTAAGAACAGAAGGAGAAGGCTGTTACTTCATTACTGTGTGCTGCTTCGTGCTTTGCTGCAAGAAACTCAGAAACGTTGTGGTTTCTCCTATGCTGCACTCACAGTGGTGTCTGTGCATCACTCTCTAGCTGAATTCACTACCAGACTTGAATAGATCATTTTCTGGTGATGAAATTGTATGAACAGAAACACACAGGCATGGCCAGTCAAGGTGCTGGAAAAGTAATATCCCATGGAGAGCCTGGACTCTGTGAGCTGAGACAAAACAAGCTGCCTGTAAAGGAAGCAGATTGCTCCCAAAAAACAACAAGCAGCACTTGTTGCTCCTCTTCTCCTGAGTGTTAAGACATGAGGTGTGATGAACCATCCTCAGCCTGCTCCAGTGACAGTATCTTGGAAGAAGCACACAGTTGTTGGTTTCTTTTTTTTCCAAGAGGTATTCTTTTTTCCTAAAACACTGATATAAAAGACTTGAAAACCTTTGAACACATTGTCCTACTCTCCCTAACTGCAAGGGAAGTTTGCTGCCTGTGTCCTTAGATACAGTGCTTACAAATTTGTAGTTTGGGATGATTGTTTTATCTAAAAGCAAAGCAACCAGCACAGGAAGTTTCACTTTTTCTGTAGTCCTTGACAGCATTGCCTTTGTTTTAGCCAGGCTTCCTTTTCAACAGAACTTAAGTCACATCACGTTCAGGTTTCTCTGAGATACCATCCTCTATATAGTTTATACTGTTACTTCTCTCTGCTTTTGGTTTGCAAAGTACTGTTGTAATGGTCAGTGTTTAACCCCTGCTCTGTGCCCTCAGCAGCCATGGCACTGTCCCAGCACACCACACCTGTTCAAATCACAGAATCAGCCAGGTTGGAAGAGACCTCCAAGATTATCCACTCCAACCTGTCTTCCCACCCTGTCCAGTCAGCCAGACCATGGCACTAAGTGCCCCATCCAGGCTTTGCTTGAACACCTCCAGGGACGGTGACTCCACCACCTCCCTGGGCAGCCCATTCAATGTCAATCACTCTCTCTGCCAACAACTTCCTCCTAACATCCAGCCCAGACCTCCCCTGGCACAACTTGAGACTGTGTGCCCTTGTTCTGTTGCTGGCTGCCTGACAGAAGAGACCAACCCCACCTGGCTACAGCCTCCCTTCAGGTAGTTGTAGACAGCAGTGAGGTCTGCCCTGAGCCTGCTCTTCTCCAGACTGCACAACCCCAGCTCCCTCAGCCTGTCCTCATAGAGTTTGTGTTCCAGGCCTCTCACCAGGTTTGTCACCCTTCTCTGGTAGCTGCAACAAAGTGCTTGGGTCAGAGAGCTTAGCCTGGGCAGATCAGTTCAAGTAACTCTTGCCTATCAACAGCAGTAGAGAAATATTGGCAAACAGAAGAATCAAATAAAGAATCCGTGATTCTTTCTTTCCCTCAACTCCTCTTTGTGAAAATATTGACCTCAAAAGATCAAATGTTTGTCTTAAATATGCCTTTGAATAGAGAATGAATTAAACTGAGGTAAAACATGGTGTAACCTGTGACCAAAAATTCTTACCTCTGATTAGACATAAACCACTCGCTTCATAAATTAGCTCCGATTTAGTCTCTCAGCTAAGGAAGTTCTGTCCCAATGAAAGGAGCCTGCATGGAATAATAAAGCCAGCATTGCTTTTATTATTTGGAGGAGAGGGGACTGTAAGTAAAGCATCATTAGATGAAGTCCCTGGAGGCTTCAGGCAGACACTCTGCTAGCATGTATTTATGGTTTATGGCATGTGAAGAATTGGTTCTTCCAACCATTAGCAACTGGTACATGTGGGAGCCTGTGTGTCTGTTACCAGCCCTGCAAAGGAACCCCAATGTCAAGCCACAACTGCACTTGTATGATTCATAGCTGCTAGAAAGAAAGACTTATTAGTCATCTACTTCATTGCCTTCCCTATATAAAATTATTCTGCATTGTGCTGTACATTTACTACTTTTTTTTGTTGGTCTAATTTTAAATTACCAAAGTAATGGAGCTCCCACTGCTTCTCTCAGGAGAATGTTCCAGAGCATAACAGATCTACTGTCAAGAAATAGACTAATTTGCTGATATTCATTTTTCCTTTATTAACTTCATTTCACTGTGCCAACTTCTCTTCTGTGCATTTTCCCATGATCTCACTTTGAAACTTGGGCTTTGCACCCTGCAAAATGCATCTTGTTTATTTTCAGCTACTATATATGCATATGAAGGGGTAAAAATTAGCCTCTACAGGCTTATAAATTTGGCCTGTGTTTAGTGGGAGTGAGGCAATAAAACTGCTAAAATTAATTGGTTCATCTTGGAGCACCACATCTTTGCAAGAGCTCCAGAAGTAATTACAAACAACAGTTCAAGGTTTCATATGAGCTGAAAGTTGATGTCCTAGGCCACTTTCTACTAGGGATGTTTGCACTACCTGAATGTAAGCAGAGTGGAAGCGAGGTAGCACCTTGTGTAGACCTTGATCGTGGCTTGTGTTTTCTAGTTTATCTGGAGGATCAGTATGGTACTTCAGACAGCTGGAGAATTTAGTTTTCCAACAAAGGTGACCTCATTGCTGTCTACAACTACCTGAAGGGAGGCTGTAGCCAGGTGGGGTTGGGCTCTTCTGTCAGGCAGCCAGCAACAGAACAAGGGCACACAGTCTCAAGTTGTGCCAGGGGAGGTCTAGGCTGGATGTTAGGAGGAAGTTGTTGGCAGAGAGAGTGATTGGCATTGGAATGGGCTGCCCAAGGAGGTGGTGGAGTCACTGTCCTTGGAGGTGTTCAAGCAAAGCCTGGATGAGGCACTTAGTGCCATGGTCTGGTTGATTGGCTGGGGCTGGGTGCTAGGTTGGACTGGATGATCCTAGACGTCTCTTCCAACCTACCTGATTCTATGATTCTGAAGTACATTCCTGTGTGACCCTCTCTAGACCACTTCAGTGCAAACTTTAAATCAGAGTCAGGGTTGCTTGTGCTACCTGTTAGTTCTGCCCTGAAATGGATGAAGGGCACTTGCTACTCATCCCAAATGCATGGTGCAAGAGGGTGGTGGAAGATGTGCCTTTCTGCTTTGCGTTCAGATGATCTTTATTGCCTCAGATACGGGACACTAGCTTAGCACACGATATGTCAGCGTTCATTAGGCACTCGCTCACCTGACTACACGCTAAGCCTATACTCACTGGCTATCAGCGGAATGGAAACATAATTCTCCAGTGGAAATAAGTCACATCAGGTTTGCTGCAGCTGTAATCTGTGTGCAGGGATAAAATCTGACTTAAACTGTGCTGCTTTAGCATGTCTTATTGTAAACATGTGTATATGTGAGTGGCTTTACTCGACAGAACTTTGAGTGACTCTCAGTTCTCTTTCTCTGCTTTGAAATTTGCCATGATGAATTTCCTTGGAAACTTCATGTAACCTGAACAGTTTTCAGGTGGCTTCCATGCTTCTGGTATCCATCCATTTTTCTCTCTCTCTCTCTTGGCCTTGGACAAGTCTGTGTGGTACTAACCCAACTGCCAGCCCTCTTTCTGCTGAATTTCCTGTATGATTCCAGTGCACAACAGAATTTCCTCTTCTGCTTAGGACACTGATTGAGCCACGGTGTCTTACCTTGCACACGGGCTGGTATGGCAAGCTAAAATAGAGACCTTGCTCTGAAAGCTTTAGAGCTCGTCACTTTTCTTAGGGATCTGTCATTCTTTCCCCAGGACATGACTATGGTTTATATGACAGTGTTTCCCTTGGAAATGCTTTCTAGCTGAGGTTAAATGTGGACAGGAGCATTAATAGAACTTGATTGCACAGAATGCGTTCTGTAGTTGTGGCGTCTGCTTTATGGAGGACAAAATAAACACCTGCAATGCAGAGAACAGGCCAGCAAACATGGCTCTGCCCTTTGCTCAGCAGTAGCTCTCACTTCTCCCTGAAATATTTAAGCCTTAAATGGCCAGCTTATCAGTCCTTTGAAGTCACTGAGAAGACTGCAAATGACATCTCCTCTTGTTTTGGTGTATTCAGCGTTCCTGTCAAAGTGTCCAGGGAGGACTGAGAAGGCAACAAGGCAAAAGGTCATACAAATCTGCTCTGCCCTGGTGAGACTTTATCTTGAGTACTGTCTTCAGTTTTGGGCTCCCCAGTTTAAGAGGGACAGGGATCTGCTGGAGACAGTCCAACAGAGGGCTACAAGGATGATTAGGGGACTGAAACACTGCCTGATGAGGAGAGGCTGTGGTTGGACTGGTTGATCTTGGAGGTCTATTCCGACCTGGTTGGTTCTATGATTCTATGGCCTGGGACTGTTTAGTCTGAAGAAGAGAAGACTGAGAGGGGATTTAGTAAATGTTTATAAATATCAGAGGACTGGGGGTCAGGAGGGGGGGGATAGGCTCTGCTCACTTGCTCCCTGCGATAGGACAAGGAGCAATGGGTGTACTGCAGCACAGGAGGTTCCACCTCAACACAAGGAGGAACTTCTTACTGTAAGGGTCCCAGAGCACAGGCTCCCCAGACAGGTTGTGGAATCTCTTTCTCTGGAGACTTTCAAGGCCAGTCTGGATGTGTTCCTGTGTGCCCTGAGCTAGATTGTATGGTCCTGCTCTGGCAGGGGGTTGGACTTGATGATGTCTTTGGGTCCCTTCCACCCCCTGACATCCTGTGAGCCTGTGATCACACAGTAATAGGAGGAGGACACTGTCTTCTGAAACAACAAATCTTGGTGTACTTTTCTGGCTCCTTTTCAAGAGCCAGTTTGTTGGTTTAGTCTGTAACACAGAGAAAAAGTCCAACCCAAACCAGACTTTGTAGTTTTGTCCCAACATTTGCTCTAATTGGCATTGCTAAGGTTACTGTCAGTATGTTAGAAGAACTACAATCAACCTCTGAGTGTTTGAACAGGTTTTCCATAGCTTAGCTCTTCAGCTGTCTTTACCTGGAATATGATCTTCTTGCCACTGAATGTTCCAACTGTCACTTTTGTCACTCCAGATAGTTTTTAAAAGGTAATTGTTCTTTTTAAAATTTAATTGGATTTTTCAGACTTTATCTGATCAAGCTGACTGTGCAGAATGTATGAAATAGCATTATGGTTATTTTATGTGGTGTAACTGACCATGCATAAAATTCAGGTAGTAAATTAAGTCCCCGAGAAATTACTCTTTTCTCCCTTTTATTGTCATTGGAGTCTGAGTGAGCAGAACACATTAAAATTCCATGTATTTAACGGGATCCACCCTGAAAACATTCAAATACTCATTGGATGGTTTAGTTCTGTTTTAAGGCTGTCTCACTGTAGACCTCTTGCCAAGAAACAGGTCCAGGTCAACTGCCTCCAGCAGATCCCTGTTCCTCTTAAACTGGGGAGCCCAAAACTGAAGGCAGTACTCAAGATGAATTCTCACCAGGGCAGAGCAGATTTTTGTGATCTTTTGCCTTGTTGCCACCTCAGTCCTCCCTGGATAGTTTGACAGGAATGCCAAATACACCAAAACAAGAGGAGGTGTCATTTGCAGTCTTCTCAGTGACTTCAAAGGACTGATAAGCTGGCTGGTCCACAAGGAAAACAAAGACTAGTCCAGAGAAGGTAAGTTTTCCAAGGCACTATAAGAGATGCATTTGTTGAGATGAACCTCACTTTTGGAATGGTAACAACGGAGGCAAGAAGCAGGAATTGGCTTTGCATATCACATTGGAAGCCCTACAGTACAAAGTAACCTAGCAGAGACTAGGGTGGAATACTGAGCTACTCACCATTTACATTCAGCTGAAGTGCTACCATATACTACTGCCCTTGTGCTGCATTGTGTGTTTTGCTGTGCAGGTTTAATTGTCTTTATATGAATTTGTCTTTGAATGTGTGCTCTGAAAATGGTTTCCTTTGCAGATGTGTATGATGGACTCCACATTTAGGTTGGCAGAGGAATGTTTTTGTAGCTCCAGAAACTAGCAGAAATTCAACAAAGGCAGCAGAAATATGTCTGTAAGAGTGACAGAGCTGAGATTGCTAACCAGGGAGTGTAGTCAGTGTGTTCTGGTGTCAGGTCTTGATCCTCGGGTAGGTCCTGTGGTGAAGTTGGGTAGCAGAAAATCTGTGACCTCACAGCGGTGAAAAATGAAGGTAGAGGACAGTGACGTGACTGGAGGTGTGAGGCAAGGGTTCAAGTTGAGAAGAGCTGTTGTGAAGGCACCTTTATCCACTATCTAAAGCACAAAAGGGTTTAAGGGGAAAATGGCTTATCAAGTAATTTGTTCTCTTAGTTTGCCCCAGGAAAACTCTTCTTAAGACATTGTAGAATGGCTTAGTGGAACAATAAAGACAATTGCCAATCTGAGTGCCTGGGAAAAAAGCAAGGCTGGAAATTCCTTCTGTCACATACTAATGAAGTGTCACGTCTCCAGAGCAAGAACAGTTCCCTTACCTGCCTTTGTGAGACCTATATGAGTCAGAAACTGTTCTGAACTCTTCCTAGCCAGTTAACATGCAAGTTAAGCTGTTTTAGTTGGGCTGTTTGGTTATTTTATGTGCAAATAGCCTATACAATTAAATGTGTGTGACTCCTTCCGCTGGTGCTTCTGTCGTGTCATAAATGCAGTGACCCTCAACGAGAGAGGTTAATGGCTTTCATGTCCTGATGCCGTTTGTCCAACAGAGATGTAAAGCAGAGCACTCAAGGGTTGGATTTGCAGTGTTCCTTGGCTTGTTCAAAATGTTTCCTTAATAAATGGCAGCTAGGAAGGTTTTGGCTATAGGATACACATAAATCTCTGTTTGCCATCTTCATTATATTTTGAGTGAAAAATCCTTGTGTGCTGGTGGAAAGGTCCTTCCTGGTTTAGCATATAAATCAATCCTTCAGAGTAATTTAAGGGTAAGTAAGTATTTATTAGTGGTGCAGAATGGTAGTAAGCCACAGCAGAATTTTATTAAGCAGTGACCTTATACTTAATGTTTATGTTATAAACTTAAACTGCAATAATCTGCCTTCAAAATATGGGTCACTGACTCTCAATCACACTGTAGTAAAGGCTGTTGTATAGGGAGATGTGGAGTAGGGTAAAGTGAATGCTCCTGGGACCTGGCAATTAATGTGTCCTGAGCACACAGCTTTCACAACAGTGCTTACTCTGCATGTGACAGAAGCATTAGGAAAACTGGTGTTGCTCCATGGGTTTTTTCCATTAACAAAATGCACAGCTACTGAAGTCTAATTTATGCACACGTTAGATGGAAAAGCTCTAGGCATTTGTGTGGAAAACTCTAGGAAGTATGTGAACTGCTTCTCCTGCCCTTAGCATGAAGTTCTCAGAGAGGGTCACCATTCCTATGTGACAAATATGTTCCTAGTAAGACCGAGCAGATCACTGGCCAAGAAGGGCTAGAAAAGGTTTAACACTTAAAGGAGGACTCCCTCCACTGTTTTTCATGGCTGGGGTTGGCCAGTGTTGTGTGCATGCTGTGTGAACTACTGGGTCCCTGATCCTTTTCCTTAGCCTGCTCCTAAATCTTTCTAGGTGACAGCCTCTGCAGCTGGCAGACATCTCCTAAGTGCCATGGGAGAGATTGCAGAGAAGTCCCCATGGGTAACTCCTCTGTCCTTGATCATCCTTCACACATTCCTTGTCTTCCAGGAAGCAAAGGGCCTTTGCACCACACTTGTAAATCTAGGGTGAACCTCGCTTCACCTATAAATCCAAGAGCAGTGATGAAATGGCACACATGCATTTCTTGTAGGATTTACTGCCGTTGTAAGATGAGTGTTCTGGAGAGAGCCTTTAAACACCTGGGGCCAAATATATTTAAGTATAAAGCATTCAAATTAAATTAGCCAAACCACTATATTCTTATCCAGAAAGTCACCATCCCTGTTCTATCCCCAGTTGCTTTCATCTTCTGTCTGACAGTATTTTTGTGCAGTTTGGCAATCCACCAGGCAGCACAGGTTCACACATCTTAGGGACCAACAGAGGAGTCTTCTTAACTCTTGCTAGCTGGGTACTACTTTGCACACTGCAGGCCACTTTTTCCCTTCTGCAATACTTGTTTGAAAGGTGTTGTTGCACAGAGGTATTCATTTGGCATCTCTAGTTCTTTTTAAGCTCAGGTGAAGGTTTGCAGTTTTTCAGTGACCTGGTTCATGCCCATTGGTTTTGAAAACATGTAATTGTATTGAATGGATGTCAACAGTGCAAATCGTTTGCTGTTTTGCTACTCCTAAGGTGCAGAATTTCAGTGTCCCGTGCAGAGAAAGAGTGGACAAACTCTGCATGTTGGCAGCACTCTTCTCCCATGGGAGAGTCAAGTTTAAAATGCCAACCACTCATGTTGGGTTTACAGTAAAGCTGTATACCTTGAAGAAGCTTCTCAAGGAAGTGGAGCCCATGGTGCTTGGCTGGCAAGAGTTTCCAGGAGAAAATCACCATGGAAAAGCCTTGTCAGCAAGGTGGAACAGCAAAGCAGGTTATCAGCTCCTCCGAGCAAATTGCCTGAGAGGATGGGTAGGGATGTTTCACACTTATCCCACAGCAAATTCCCTCTCAAGAAACCTTTTCTCAGGATGAAATCTGGGAGAAGGATCCTAAGCGGAGCTGCAGCCTCCCCCCCGCCCCTGCAGGATTTGCTCTAGGAGGGAAGGAGCAAGCCTGTGGTCATTATGGTTCTATTTTACTGCCCTCCTAAATGTGATGCCTTATTGCTATTTTTAATTCAATTCTTTCGTGAGAGTGGAGGTGATAAAACAAATTGTTCCTATGCTTCATTCCCACACCTAATGGGAGAACAGTGCAAGGGAGCTGCAAACTGCAGTTCACATGAGGTGCAGCAACAAGAATTTCCAAATGCACATGCTTGGAGTATGCTGAAAGGCTGACACTTGCTAATGAAGCCACTTTCATTCCCATTTCTGGTTCTATCTAATTATCATTTATAACAACAGTGCCTTGCATTATGAACCCTAGGTTCATTTACGCTATCCTGTGGTTTTCATTATAAGTCAAAGAACACCTGGCTAAGGGTAGATATGTGACCTTGTAAAAAGCTTTTTGCTGTTTCAGCAGAGGTAGGAGAGACCACAAGTGAGAGCAACAATTCTTATCAGGGACTAGAAAATGAGACTAGAGGTTGGGCAGATTGTGGTGGATATCAGCTCATAGCCATCCAGTCAGAAATCTAAAGGATTAAAGAGCCCTGCAAGCAGTGAGCTAAAAGCTCAAGTTGCAGGGCCACAGGGAATGATGAAAAGTGTGAGAGAGATTTAATAAGCCAGGTAGAGGATTGATGGATTTTATTTCCCTTCCGATTTTTGCACTGAGAGTAGAAGGCAGCATGGGTAATACGAAACTCTACTCCAAGAGAAGGAGGAGAATGCAAACTACAAAAAGGCATAAAGAGTGGAGTATTGATGAACCTCCTGGTAGGCAATGAAAGAAATTAGGTATGCTTGGTGAGGATGCCTAATAGTCCTATGTGCAAGTGGCATCAGTGAGCCATGTGGGTGCATCCACTGTTGTTGCAACAGGAGAAGCGAAGGCAGGAGACAGGTGATGTCTTGATGTAAACCAACTTCTCCACATACTATGTTTATACCTGTTTATATACCTGCTTTGTAATTAGCTCTGCCAGCTCTTGATTTCCACATATCTTTAGGAGTGACAGTATTTCCTCAGACTTACTTATATTTATACTAATTAAGTACTAGTAAGCCTGCCCACCTTAAGGACAAATTGCAAGTCATCTTCTCCTCAGCTCTGCTGGACTTCTCTGTATCCCTCACTATTAAAGCTGCTTTATTTTTTATGTTCTTCTGTCTTACAAACACTTATGTAAGTTTAAAGTCCTACATAATTTAGCTATGTGCTTCTCATAAGGAAGAAATCATGACAAATTATGTAGCAGGAGGATTTCCAGTTATTCAGTGCCTGAAGTGATGAAATTAGATATTTATGTTTTCAATAAACAAAATCATGGTGTCTCCAGAACATCTCCATTACACATGAGCTTGAAGTCATTATCAAGGATATGTACCTGAGTTTCTCTTAAAAAAATATTATACAGGGATGAAAAAGAACATTTAGCACCATAGCTCTTGGGAAGGAGAAACCTGTAGTAGCAAAGTAATTCTTGACAGTGAGGAAGGTCCTCAGAGAAGGCTCTGTGTTGTCCACTGATGGCATACAGAGAGAAAGGATAAACATTTTTGAAGTAGACAAGACCTGGGTGTGATACCATCCCAGGAAATCCCAGCAAAACATGAGAAAACTCTTTTCACTGTGAGGGTGATGGGGCACTGGAGCAGGCTGCCCAGAGAGGCTGTGGGGAGTCTCCTTCTCTGGAGAGACCTGGCTGCATTCCTGTGTGACCTGCCCCAAGTGGTCCTGCTTTGCAGAAGTGCTGTACTCAATGGTCTCTGGAGATCCCTTCAAACCCCTAGCATTCTGTGATTCCTAACAGTTTTGCAGGAGGATTTCTAGTTCTGAGGGATGGTTGTTATTTGTAAACCTGCTCAGTGGCCGAGGGCCTGGCCTGGACCTCCTAGTCCTTGCTGCATCTCCTTTTCACCAGCTGACTTGTTTTAGGTAGGAGGTGGCAAGTGTGTCAGCCCATGGGTGCTGATCCAGGCTTTGCAGTCAGCAGCAGTACACCAAACACTGTCTTGTACTTTCAAAACCTGGGTACCAGATCAGTTTCATAGTGTCCATACCATTCCCATTGAGCAGGGAGAGGACTCCTGCCAGGGCTCTGTGAGCAGAGCTTGTGTGATGGAGCAGGGCTCTATCTGTTGCCTAGCAGGCTCTATCTATTGCCTAGCAGTTACAGCCAGGGTCACTTTGCTCTTACATACCCAGGCGATGAGGGGAGGGAGTCCTGTGTGCCAGCCGTGCTGCAGAAAGCCAGAGGTACCGCTCCCAGGGAAGGGAGCTGCCAGGTATCGAGCTGACGCAGGGGTATGTGCCCCTTTGTGCAGGGTTATGTGTCACCAAGCCGTCCAGCTGGCTCTGAGGCAGGGAGAGCAGGTTGGTGCTCGGAGGCATGTCTGAAGGAGGAACACAGGGCAGGTTTTGTAGCTCTGGCCATAAGGTACAATAGAAGAAGCAGTTTTACCTGCTCAGTTACGTTTCTGAAGCAGTGATGCCATCGTGGAAACCTGGCACAGAGATGACTGCTGTGCCACGTGCTCTGTGTCCTCATTGTCCTTCATGGGAGGAACACTCAGTGTCTTGGAAGAGAGTCGTATCTCATCCTAGCTAGTTATGTGAATGGCAATGTAGAAAGGAAGTACCTTCAACATCCTGTAGCCACAAAGGGCTTAGCATCATCACTAGGTAGTCATGCAAGGCAAGATGACCCTACATGTCTGGGGGACAGACAGAGGATGGGGCTGGTTTTACCTTGGATAGACAAAAATCCTGAAGTCCAGCAGAAATGTGGGTGAATGCCTTTCAACACAGGATACAGTTTAATATCTCCCTCCCCCCCCATCTTTAAACGATCTTTGCTTTTGCCTTCCTCGTGCCTTTGTAGTCTTCAGTCCCTCCTAGTAGCTCAGTTCCATTCCCAGAGGCCTGAAATGAATAAATCCTAACATGCTCTGTTTAGACTTCTACCCCATGGCCAGCACACCCAATGTGACATTTCAGAGATTGAAGGAAGTGAGCCACATTTGCTTGTGGAAAGAAGAAAGAACTGCAGCAATACAATGACGTAAGGTTTATCCTGCAGGTTCACCTCAGGTTACAACCGGATCTAATTCAGCATGCTCTTGTCAGCACAGCTTAGTTCAGCTAAACCAAGAAATACAGTTCAATTCTGCACACAGCTAACTCCCACATAAAGCAGCAGACCCTTGGCAATCTATTTTTTTAATTGCAGGCCCTTTTTTCTTCCTTTTTTTTTTTCTTTCCCTCTCCCTCTTTCCCTCTCCCTCTTTCCCTCTCCCTCTTTCCCTCTCCCTCTTTCCCTCTCCCTCTTTCCCTCTCCCTCTTTCCCTCTCCCTCTTTCCCTCTCCCTCTTTCCCTCTCCCTCTTTCCCTCTCCCTCTTTCCCTCTCCCTCTTTCCCTCTCCCTCTTTCCCTCTCCCTCTTTCCCTCTCCCTCTTTCCCTCTCCCTCTTTCCCTCTCCCTCTTTCCCTCTCCCTCTTTCCCTCTCCCTTTTTTTCTTTTGCCTTCCCTCCTTCGCTCCTTCCCTTATCAAGAGCTGTTGGACCTGAATATGGTTGGGTTTATTTATCTGTCTGGTACCAACTTCAAGTAATTTTATGGGTTTGATTACGGAATTGTCTTCAAGTAAACAGAAAAATCACACAGTTAAAGATGTTTCCACACCTCAGATGCTAATGAGGTCACCCAGGAGGACGCTGCTGTTTGGGGCCTCTACTCCTCCCCAGGGTGCAGGTTCTCACTGGCCAAAGGTCCTGCTATGCAGTCTTAATCTACAGCATGTTTTGCAACAGCTCTTTTCAGGTAGTGATGTGTGCTGAGCTCCTTTGTTTTCATCTTAGTGGACTCTGAGAAACAAATGTTGTAAGTGGAGATAATTTTTGGTATCTGCACTGAATTTACAATTTGAATCCTAATATCCCAGTGCAGGGCAAGTTCCATTGGCCAGGAGACCAGGCAGCTCTTGAACTGCAGATGCTCTTAATGCAGTGGCAGACCAGAAGTTTGTGTTGAAAAAGTCAAGCAGCTCATAGAAGTGAAATAAGGTATCTTGACCTAAATCTAGGCCAAAGTGTTTTTACACACCAAAGCAAGCAAAGCTGGTGTATTCTTGCTGCCTTCATCTTCAAGTGCTGGCAGTCAGAGCAAAAAGTGGTTTAGGAAGCAGAGTTTTATAGTATGCTCCCAAGGCTGTAATCTTTTTTTTTTCCTTAAACAAAAGGTTTAGACAAAAATCTCTTGATTGAACTTTAGTGTTAAGCAAACATTGGTGTATTGGATCTGACCCAATACATTGTTCCTGACAGTGCTCAGGAACTGGCCAGTCTACAGTTACGGAATAAAGTGACAAAAGGGGGATTTTCTTAATCCTTGGGGATTCCCCTTAAGGGGCATGTCTTAATCTCTGACATTTAATCATTGCTTGTGTCAGGAAGTATAAATATTTGTTTTCTATTGCTTAGAAAAGGGAAGGTTCATTAAGGACTGTATTCTTTCTTTTTAAAACAAATGAGTTTCTAATAGGAACATGCAGGAATTCATTAACAACCTAATGAATTGGGTTTGGTTTTTTTTTTTCATAGTCCTTTTTGTTCCCAATTATATTATTCTGCAGACAGCTCCACAGGGTAAACTGTGCTTTAAGTTTAAAAAGGTAGAACAGCATTTTCCTTTCTGTGTGTTGAATTTGCCTGCCAGTTTTAATCTCCCTGTTTAACTTTTCTCTCTACCTTGTTAATTCTTTTGTCTTTTGGCTGCAATGTATTCTTTTTCTTCTATCAGGAGAAAAGAAATGGCTCATTTCCATGCTTTTTGCTGTTAATAATTTTTATGCAGCCATCTTATTCATCATTTGCCTCCTCTCCAAACAAAAATTAGCCTGTTTTTCATACAGCTGATTTCCTGAGACTCCTGATGGGTTATGTTCCTGGAGTCTGAACACCTTCTGTGGCTGCTCTCTTTCTGCAGCATTCCTGATGCTGGGTTTAGAGCGCTTTCATTTTGCTTGCTTAGGTGGAGAGAGTTTCCACACAGCCCCCCCCTTGAATTTTGAGTGGTGTACTTGACATTGCCAGTGTCATCAGGAGTGGTATGAGCTGGAGTTCAAACAGGTGGTACCGTCGGGCTGCTGTCACAGGGGATGAGATCATACGTTCATTCTGTCTCCGTGATGGATTTGTCTAACTCTCTCCAACTCGAGCTGACTTTGATCCCATATAATGAAAAGCCCTAAAATAGAAAGTGGAAGGGAACAGAGAGAAGCTTTAATTATTTACTGGCTGGGTCGAATCCATACCTTTTGTAAAGAAACTTCTTTTGTTGTTGGTTTTGGGGTTGTTTTTTTTTGGTCTATTCAGTTTTCATTAAACCAAAGTTAAATCTTTGTGCTCAGCATTGATTCAGATCCTGGGGCTGATTAAAGAGGCTTTTGAAGAAAGATGTGTTTTGTCTTCTTCGACTTAGTTATTCTTTCCATTTACTAAGTGGAAAAAAATGCTCCCTAAACAGTTCTTCAATATTTTAGTCACAGTAGTGCTAGGAGATCCCAGCTCAAAGTTTTCGTTTCTCTAAGCACCTAGAAACCTGACACTCATCACAGAACCACTGAGGGCTAGAAAGATGAAACACAGAAAAAGTGTGGAGGAGGAAGTAAATATTTTAATTCCCTTATTCACAGAACAAATCTGTGGCAGAGCAGAGGCTGGATCAAGTCTCTTGCCACTGCCAGCATGGTCTTTAACAACAAGCCCATGTGGCCCCTGCTGTATTCTCTTCTTAGGTAACCCAAGCATCGTGGGCATGGTGCTGTGGGCTCTGTGACATGAGTACCCCATGGCTGCCTGCATCCCTCACCAGTATTCTCAGTTAGAAAAGCAGTCTCTGTCATTTTAGAACATTTGGATAATTTGTACTCTTCTGAAAGCAGTTAAGATACCATCTCCTCATTGGGCAGGAGAAGTCAGTGCAGGGCATCTTGCCCTGGCAGGTTGTGCAGCAGGAGGCTCAAACCTTTCCCTTTCTCTGGAGGATGGTTGGTGGTTCCTCAGGACATGAGCTCCGGGCAGGGAAGAAGGGCATTTGGTGCACCACTAACTTGCATCAACAACCAGAAATAACCTTGCAGTTACTTCTGTAGTCTTCAGCAAAACCACTTGCTTGATTTCTTTTGGAAGCCGGTGTCTTCC
This sequence comes from Pogoniulus pusillus, assembly GCF_015220805.1. NCBI lineage: Eukaryota > Metazoa > Chordata > Aves > Piciformes > Lybiidae > Pogoniulus > Pogoniulus pusillus. The sequence goes on from NC_087297.1 coordinate 7,468,970, forward strand.
TAGTATGTGTGCTTGTAAAATCTGCATGCTTTTGCTGGGGCTTGAGGCTTCTCCCAGGCCGTCTCACGCTGCCTCCTGCCTCCCAGAAATAGACAGAAATGTGAAAGTGATGGCTCAGAGAAATGTCCTTGCTTTATCCTCACCCTCTCAGTGTCTGTGGATCCGTTAACAAACTACTGTACATAGGGGAAAACATGCCTTTAATAGTTCTGTCTCAGCTGCTGTTAATTTGATTTCCCTCATGTAGCCAGTGTTCAGTCACAAAGTCCTGGAGCAAGGCTTTTTGTCAGCAGAAGTACAAATAATTTTCAGTGCAATGTCTGAGGCTCTCAGATAAAGTTCATGCTGCTATGGACAGAGCAGAGAAATAATTTGTTTTGTTTGGGGATAAACATGATGTCATCCTGGACTGCATCAGGAATGGTGTGGCCAGCAGGAGCAGGGAGGTCATTCTGCCCCTGCACTCTGCACTGGTTAGACCACACCTTGAGTGCTGTGTTCAGTTCTGGGCCCCCCAGTTTAGAAGGGACGTTGAGATGCTTGAGCCTGTCCAGAGAAGGGCGACGAGGCTGGGGAGATGCCTTAAGCACAGCCCTACGAGGAGAGGCTGAGGGAGCTGGGATTGGTTAGCCTGGAGAAGAGGAGGCTCAGGGGTGACCTTATTGCTGTCTACAACTACCTGAGGGGAGGTTGTGGCCAGGAGGAGGTTGCTCTCTTCTCTCAGGTGGCCAGCACCAGAACAAGAGGACACAGCCTCAGGCTGTGCCAGGGGAAATTTAGGCTGGAGGTGAGGAGAAAGTTCTTCACTGAGAGAGTCATTGGACACTGGAATGGGCTGCCCGGGGAGGTGGTGGAGTCGCCGTCCCTGGGGCAGTTCAAGGCAAGGTTGGACGTGGCACTTGGTGCCGTGGTCAGGCCTTGAGCTCTGTGGTAAAGGGTTGGACTTGATGATCTGTGAGGTCTCTTCCAACCCTGATGATACTGTGATACTGTCATGACTCTTCACAGGACAACCTCAAAAGAACTTCTAATTATTACTGGATTAAGGCAAATACAGTATTTTTCAGTATCTCAGTTTTCCTGTGGAAGTCATTAGTTTAATTTATGTTTTCAGCTCCATTTCAGCTTCTTCCACCTAAACTGGGCAAGTGTGGGTTAGATATGTTGTGTCAGTCCTTAAGGCCAAAATGCATTTATTTGCATTAATGTTAAGGTGGAGGAAAAAGGGACTGCAGTTAACCTGTTAACATTACCTCGCTGCAATTTTCACAGATTATGGTTTGTTGGGTTTTTTTTTAATCTCCTCTTGATATTAGGAAGGTATTTTTGGGTTCATTTCCAGTAGAAGCTGTGTAAAAATTCCTGAAATTCTCCAGAGGATTTAAAATGAGTGTGTGACTGGTCTTTCAAAGACCTAATGCTGCACCCAGCCTTCTGGGCTTGCATCACCTCTTTTATTATGGAAAATGTCCACCTTTCCTGAAGATACTGATTCCTTTCATCATTCATCCCTATTCTGATGAGTGTGCACCTTCTCAGGGAAAAATGCTTGAGAGAGCTTTCTCCCTTTGAGTTGGGTTCTACTTAGGGCTGGATTTCCATAAATCAGCACTAAAAGGAAAGCATGGAGTAGCTGAAATACTGCTCTGAAGATCACAAACAGCACATGGTAATGTTTGAGCATTTGAAAATGAGTGTTTTGGAGGGAGATACAGGTTTGCCCTATGTTCAAGTAAATGCTTTCATGACAGCTGCAGGAACAGAATAGAATAGAATCGGCCAGGTTGGAAGAGACCTCCAAGATCATCCAGTCCAACCTAGCACCCAGCCCTGTCCAATGAACTAGATTGTGGCACTAAGTGCCCCATCTAGGCTTTGCTTGAACACCTCCAGGAATGGTGACTCCACCACCTCCCTGGGCAGCCCATTCCAATGCCAATCACTCTCTCTGGCAATAACTTCCTCCTAACATCCAGCCTAGACCTCCCCTGGCACAATTTAAGACTGTGTCCCCTTATTTTGTTGCTGGTTGCCTGGGAGAAGAGACTAACCCCACTTGGCTACAACCTCCCTTCAGGTAACTGTAGACAACAATGAGGTCACCCTTGAGTCTCCTCTTCTCTTTTATAGTGGTATCCAGTGCTGCCAGTCTGAGAAATGAGTGCAGAGGGTGGGCTCACTGACTGGAGTTGTGTTCAGGTGGCCACGGGTTAAAAAACCCCATGCTCTCTGACAGTCAGATTGGTAATTCCCACGTCATTAATTGACTCCGTAAGCTATTTTTGCCCTTCCCCTTGTTTTGCCTGTGCTTTATGCTGTTTAAATTCGGTGTGGCACTGGTGTGACTCAGAGGTGGGCTGTTTTCTCCCCCCTTGGCTGCCTGTGGTGCGCCCGGACATGGACAGGAGGCATTTGCTGCTTGCGGTGCCTGATGTAGAGCTGAGCTGCTGCCAGCAGCCTGCTAGGGGAGCTTCATGGGCCCTCCTCTGCGGCTCATCCTGACACCCATCCGTCTTGTACGATGAGATCATGCTCTAAATATGTGTTAGCAAGAGAGAGGATCGTGCTGAAGTAGAAGCATTCTTTCCCTGCTCTGTTCTGGAAGCACAAGGATAACGCAGACGCAGAGAGACTGGATAACGGTAACTGCGCAAAGGCTCCTGTGCCGCCAGCCCCCGAGTGTGGTGGAGCTTTCGTCCCCCTCAGCTGCCACTGTCTCCCTTTCCCGAGGCTGCCCGGATCCGTGCTGCCGACAGGTCGCTCGCCGAAAGCTGCCATCCTCCTCCCAGCCTCTGGCGGTGACATTTGGGATTTCTCCGCAGGATGGGTACAGCAGAGGGAGCAGTAGGACCAGCTTCTCCCAGGCTCTCCCCCTGCCTGCGCCCGCCCCAGCCGGAGGCACCCTGCTGCCCCTCCAACTGCCCTTCTGTCTGCGCGCCCCGCGGCGCCCGCGGCCCCCCGAGCCTGAGGGCTCTGTGCACGCCTTGGGGCCGGGACGGAGAAGGAAGGAGAGGGCTGTGTGGCACAGACACCTCCCCGGGACGGAGAAGGAAGGAGAGGGCTGTGTGGCACAGACACCTCCCCGGGACGGAGAAGGAAGGAGAGGGCTGTGTGGCACAGACACCTCCCCCAGCCCCTGCAGAGCGCTGGTGCGTTTCAGACTGCGAGTCAGACGCTGCTTGCTTTTACATAACTGATCTGATGGGATTGCTGTTGTTGGCCTATATATTAATGTTCCAGCTCTCATTAGCAGCTTCTGAGACTTCCAGGCCTCCTCCTGTTTTCTTGCGGTCGTTGGTTTGGTTCCTTTTCCCAAGGTTTTCATCCGGAGGGTTGGGTAACATGAGTTTTATTTCAGAGCAAGAGGGTCTTTCAGTGCCTAGGATGAATGGAAGGGAATTGTTCCTACCTTGGGCTGGATCACCCTCTTCCAGTCCTGAACAAAGTGTTTGTCGCTGCAGCCACATGCATGTTATTGCTGTCTACAACTACCTGAGGGGAGGTTGTGGCCAGGAGGAGGTTGCTCTCTCAGGCGGCCAGCACCAGAACAAGAGGACACAGCCTCAAGCTACGTCAGGGGAAATTTAGGCTGGAGGTGAGGAGAAAGTTCTTCACTGAGAGAGTCATTGGACACTGGAATGGGCTGCCCGGGGAGGTGGTGGAGTCGCCGTCCCTGGAGCTGTTCAAGGCAGGATTGGACGTGGCACTTGGTGCCATGGTCTGGCCTTGAGCTCTGTGGTAAAGGGTTGGACTTGATGATCTGTGAGGTCTCTTCCAATCCTAATAATACTGTGATACGCTTCATTCACTGGCCACATTTCCACAGAAGCCCTGAGGTTGTCTGTCCAGACAAATATAAATACATGATGTTTGTGCCATTTTAATGAAATAATTTTGGGGAAACCTTTTCCATTTTAATGAAGTAACTTAGTAGAAACCTTTTTCAGTGCAGAATACAGCGCTGCAATGTAACCAAGGTGCTGGAGTGAGTGAGATGAGATAACAGAGCCCTTTGCATAACAGAAATACTCCATTAGAATCATAGAATCAGTCAGGGTTGGAAGGGACCACAAGGATCATCTAGTTCCAACCCTCCTGCCATGGCCAGGGACACTGTACCCTAGATCAACCTGGCCACAGCCTCATCCAGCCTGGCCTTAAACACCTCCAGGGATGGGGCCTCAACCACCTCCCTGGGCAACCCATTCCAGGCTCTCACCACTCTCATGCTGAACAACTTCCTCCTCACATCCAGTCTGAATCTCCCCACCTCCAGCTTTGCTCCATTGCCCCTAGTCCTGTTACTCCCTGATAGCTTAAAAAGTCTCTCCCCACCTTTTTGTAGCCCACTTCAGATACTGAAAGGCTGCAATAAGGTCACCTGGGAGCCTTTTCTTCTCCAGACTGAACAGCCCCAACTCTTTTAGTCTGTCCTCACAGCAGAGCTGCTGCAGCCCTCTGAGCATCCTTGTGGCCCTTCTCTGGACATCCTCCAGCATCTCCACATCCCTCTTGTGATAGGGGCTCCTCATTTCAGGAGTTAAGGACATTAATTTCAGGAGAAAGTTAGAGCAAGCCAAATTTTGGCGTTAGGATCTTTACTTTCGCAAACAACTTCAGTTCCTTTTCAGGAACAGGCTGCAATAAGCTCTCTTTAATTAGCAGCCTTCATACTTGGTTGGCGCAGGCATGAAGCCTTCAAAGCATAAGCTTCTTGCTAGTAAGGAGACAAAGAGTTATCTCTTGCTGTAGCAAAGGCTGTGTCATGAAGCTTTGTAGGTGGCATGTAGAGTGTTTATTTTGTTTTCCTTCTGAGTTTGTCTTTTTTAGGTACAACCATGCTATATTTGTTTGTCTTTCAGGCTTCCAGCCACAGCTAGTAGTTTTGAAATTAGACACCTTCTGCTAAACTTAACACAGGGCAGGAAATCACAGCTATCCTCATTCTCCTTGACTCTTATGAAGTGGGATTCAAGACAGCACCCCAGTAAGGACAGGACAGGAAAGATTCCCCTCTTGAAGCAGCTTCTGCATGTGCTGGCTGGTCAGTCTGAGCACATGCAGCTCTGAACCAGCTGCACAACCCAGCTGCTTGCTGCTTTTTCCCCAGGTAGGAAGAAAGCGCACAAGAGCAGGTGAAAGGGTGCAGGAGCACTTACAGGGCAGCAGCTGGAAGAAGGACAACGGGGAAGTCAAAAGGATTATTGTGGAGATGGCAGGTTGGTTGCGTGGTACATTACAAGAAGATGAAAGTGCAGGTGGGCAACACTCAGGTAGGAGTGGCCATGAGAGTTTAAAGGAAACAAGGATTGCTGTCCTTGGGAGTAGTAAATAACAAAGGATCATAAATCTTCTAGATGCACTGCTCACCAGGCAGCTTCAATGAACTGTGGCTCTCACTGCAAACCTTTCAAGTTCAGCCTGTTTTCAGGCAGGGAACCAGCAGTGGATGATAGATCCATGTTCTTTATCCATGAGTGCTCTCAGGTGAGGAGGAACTTTTCCCGAGCTCAGCACTGTGTGGGATTGGGTTTGCCTATCTTTTAAAAAAATCTTTTAGAGTAATATTTTTCTTTTCAGTGTGGTAAAATCAAACCACTCACCTAGAAAAGTAATCTTCATTTTGCTAATCATTTTGGATATCTCAACAATATAATTAGTCTTCTTCCTCTATTTAGTGTCTGGATTAAAGATAATGGGTAGCAAAATTGTCCTGGTTCTCCTCCTAGGTATTTTTCAAGTGAAACTGAACATGGATCTGGTAAATAATAGTTTGGTTTTGCATTGTTCTAGTTCTCCTCTTAAGTATTTTTCAAGTGAAACTGAACATGGATCTGGTAAATAATAGTTTGATTTTGCCAAGAACAAGGCAAGAGCACAAAGTTTTTTGGAAGTTGCTTAGTTTATAATTAATGTTCATAATTTGCATGTAGAAAACTATAGCCAGAGCCTTTATATCCTGTGTCTTATCAATGTGGCATGCTTCTAGATGATGATCGACACAGGTTTAAACTATGAGTGTGACAAAAACAAATCCAAGCTATGGCAAACTATAAATACAAGGCAGAGGGAAAATAACAGTTTAGAGGTAAATAATGGATTTATTTTTTAATTCATTAAAATGGATTGACTGAGAATATGATTTGTTTCTGAAGCTTAGCTGTATTACCATGGGCATTCTCCCTTGTTCCCACATAGCTTTTAAATGCAGAATATATAAAATAAACCCAGAAAATCCACCACAGAAAATCTTCTGTTGCTGCAAAACCGCTCCTGGAGCACATACCAAGTGCATTCCCCACTTACATTATTAATGCTTACTGAAAATTCAAGCAATTTGAGTGTATTTTGCAAATAGTGGAGCTAATCCATGTGACCATTTTTAGTGACTGAGCTTCTTGAAAACTGCAGGAGGATTAGAATCAGTGAGGAGTGTGTTGGAATAAATTTCTTTGGAGCAGTCAGATGCAGTGTTGGGAGGCCAAGGCAGTGCTTTGCCCCATGTGAGACCATCTCAGTACCCCATCTCTGAATTGCCTTCCAGAGCAAAGGTACTCTGCTGTGCCAGAGGCTGTGTTGTGGGGGCAATGGGGGAATGTGTGATGTGCTACCAAGAGCCTGCTGTCCCCACCAGCTTCAATAGCTGTTCCAGTAAAAAATGGTAGGCAGGAGAGAAGCAGCTCATGGGTCAACAATTGGCCATGCTGGAGGTGGCTGACTATAGCTGAGTGGGCAAGGCTGAGGTAGGTTGGAGGAGCAATGGGCGCATAGATTGAGGAACAGTGAATTAAAACAGCATGCTGGATCCACTGTGACAGGAGGAACTGCCTTCCTGTCAGCGTGATGGTAGTTCCCTACTCAGGGCTTTTACTCTTGAGCAAACTCGTGCTGAAATAATTTAAAGAGGTTAATTCAATCGTTCCTAAGAGCTGGAAGTACTCTGAGTAAGACTTTGAAGGACTGAGCCCATAGGGTAGAAGACATTCCTGTCCCAGGGTGCCCAAATCTGAAGACTGCCAAGACAAGTGAATTTGAGATACTGACAGACAAGGGAAGACAAAGAGCAAATCCTGTGTGCATTAAAAATAGCTAAATGTGAAGGGACAGACCTTGCCTCTCAGGCACTGGGCTAAATTTGGAATGGGTAGGAAGTCACATGGCTCCAAACATGTTACCTATTTACACTTGCAACCAGTACCAAATGACTCTCCCCTGCAGCTCCCTTCCCATGCCTGCTCCAGCTCCTCCACTAGAACTTGCTGTTGATATATGTATCTCAGATCTAATGTCACAGAGATCCCTGATCTCTGATACTCGATGACGATTTGAAGCAGTAGACCTGCTGAAAGAACAGTACTCCCTCTCACACCTGTGGTAATCCTCTCCCAGCTGAAGACTTTGCATTGCGCTGGTATTACAGCACATCTGAAGAAACAGACACCTGACTTCTCTTTTGGCTTTTGGCATGCAATTTTTAGATATATGACCTCTGACTGTCCCATTTATGGGAATGGGATCTTGCTGCCTGTGTTGACATCCAAAGTTTCCCAGTAATTTTCAGCATCCCATTTCCCAGAGCTCCCCCACTATCACTCATACTCTTTAAACTTATAAATAACCTCTTAAGAGACATGGGAAGCAAACACTGTTAAGTGTTCTTTTGGAGGATCCAAAACCTAATCTCTTTTATCCTATATCTAATAAGGGAAACACAAGTTCAGATAAAAGTGGATGTGCCTCTGTGGATTTCCCTGCCTTTGTTTTTCCCCGCACTTAAGCACTCTCTAGAGGTACACTGGAGTCCTAGAAACAGCTCAGGCTTAATCCTTCCTGTTCATGACTTCACTTCTGAATCACTACATTTGTCCATCACACTTTCTTCCGTGGGGAGCTTCTTTCTTCCTTCCTCGTTGCCCTAATTAAAAAGGAGCCCTCAGCCACAAAAGCATGACTTCTCTTTGTTCTTTCTCTTTTGTCTTGCTGAGCATCTGAAGTGCTGCTCTTTAAGACCTAATGCTAACACTTGGATAGCTTCTGGTGATTATCTGCCCCTCCAATCTGACATCCTTAGGGTTGGAGAAAGCCTGTGTATAAGTTACATTCATGTTAGCTAGCATATATGTATTTATTGTTACCAAACTGCATCATGAAGAGGAGATGAAGTGCAAGCTTCATGCACGCTAAGGTACATCGGATGATTCTTTGATCCTCTTATGGCCTTTCCAAATTCCAGCAGTTTCCTGTGTTAGCCGAAAGTAAACGCATGATTACTTTTACTACTGAATCAGTCCAGCCTCTCAACACCAGTGCTCGGAAAAGTGCAGTGCCTCATCAGATAGGGCATTGGCAAAGCATTTATAAACCGTGTTTGTAGCTGAGTGCTTCTGGGCACAGCTTGACCTTGCCTTCCTCGTTCAGCCCTGCGCTTGCTGCTTGCTTGGCTGCCTCCCTGGCTCCAGCCGCCCCCACGGCAGCAGCTCTGGCCGAGGCTGAACACTGCGAAGCAGACACGTTTGCCGCGTTACTCTCTTTGGTGTGACTGTCAGTTGGTATTTTCCAGTTGTGAGTGAGTACTCAATAATTCATCTGTTTTACATGGAGTCTTGCGGCTCGTTCCATTCCCACCCGTGCCAGCGAGGAGCCGGTCAGGAGGGCACACAGCACAGGGCGCGTCTGCAGACTGAGAAGTGCTGCTTCAAAAGGCGGGCGTGCAGGGCCGGGGGGTTGTGTCAAGGCTAATGACTCCTAAAGGCTCCGCTAGACCGTTCCCCGACCTGCCTGCGCCCCAGAACACCGTCGGCTCCAGGCCGCGAGGGAAGCCGGCGTGAGGCCGCTGGTGCCCGGCGGGAGTGGGGGGCGGGCGGCGGCCCCGGCCCTGCGGCAGGCTGGCGAGGCGGCGCTGGCGGCCGCCCCACGGCTGGCAGTCCGTGAAGCCCTGCCTGTCGAACCCCACGTGTGTGTGGCAGGGGAGAGAGGTGGAGATGGGGGTGGAGTGGCAGGCTTGGGGGAGAGGGAGGGAGGAGAGGAGGGGGCCCGGATGCCTGCGATTGGTAAAGCTGCGCAAAGGCAGCTGCCAGCAGGACTTCAGAGGAATGTGAAACCAAATCATTTACAAGTTAAAGATAGACGCAGAATACACAGCATCTTGAGCCAGGGTTTAAATTCATCCCTCTCCGCCTGGCTGCTCGCACAGCTCTGCTTGTCAGCTTGCCTCTGCCTCTTCTAACGACTCCAGTGTTGTCTTAAAAGTTACATCATTCTGGATTCCTTGGAATTACTAAGGTGGCAAAAGAGATCATGGTACATACAGTAGGGTAAGTAGGAAGCTTGCCTTTGCATACGTTTGCTAGGGTGGTTCCTCTGGGCTTTGCTTCTGCTCTCAGAGCACTCGCAGTGCCCCTAGGATGAGGTAGATACCTAAGCAATGCTTCCCCATGCGATTTATCCCCCTCCCCTTCTCCCATACAGATAACCTCTACTTTATTCCTCAGCGAAGTGTTAACTTGCAGAGTTCCTTGTCTAGGGAGTCTCGGGCTTTAATGATCTAACCATTACAGGTTTGAGTGCTGTTTTCCTGTTAGCTGAATTTTGTTGCATACCTTCGCTCTTCATTAGTGGGATATGCTGTTTGAAATGCTGCTTAGAATGGGAAGCTCGAAAAGCAAGCCGCTTTCCACGTTAGAGAGGATGTAAGCACTGTTTGCTGGCTTGCTTGGCCGTGGTTTCACTTACCTGCTGTTTGCTGGTGTGTAAGTTTCACAGCAGAGGGTTAATGGAACGTAACTTTGTTGTTTGTTTGTGCCCAAATAACGCTTTCACTTGGTGTTTGGGGTTTGTTTCTTACATTTTGGCCTCCTTGCTTTCTCTGAACCAAGTTCTTCTAGCAGTAATTCAAAAGCGTGCTCGTTCCCCTGGCAGTCCTCACTTCAGCGGTGTGTTAGTGAGTAGAAAGAAGGTTCAGATGTTCATGGTTCTTTCTACAAGTCGTTTCAGTATCTAGCAGAGGCATCACTTGATTGAGCAGTGTTTTTTAATGGCTATTTCAAATATTTCTGGTGAAGTCGCAGTGTTTCTGTGGCCAAAAGGAGTTTGAAGCTTCAGATACTCAGTGGGAAATCAGATGTAATACTTGTTACACGGCAAGAACTTGTACTCTTGGAGCTCAGCCTGGGTCTGTGCTTTGAACAAGAACCACCTAAATGCCAGCATGGGTTTATTCTGGGCACGTGTTTTACACCCGTAGTAGAGGAGCTCCTAACTTGGGATTTGGTGGCAGTTCACCCAAACATACTCGGAATTCCTGACGTGTTAGCGCTGCCCGTAATAGCCATAGGAAGTAGGTGCTGTCTGTGGAAAGCTAGAGAGCCTGGCGTTTTTAACTACAGATATCACTGACCAAGAGGCTCACGCACTGGCAGTCTGTGCCCTGCAAAATACGTGGAACTGAGTGAACTAAAATAGAAATGCTTCCTCTGCTTGAAGGAAAGATGCTTGGTGCATTTCGTTATCCTGATTCCTTTCGATCGAGTTCATCCCTATGATCAACTTACCCCAACTCTGCAGAACATCTGGGTGGGTTTGGGTGAGCGCATCTGCTGTGAAGTGGTTTGTGTGTGGTTAAATGCAGGGGAAGGAGAAGAAGAAAATATGTAACCTTTAAATCTGGAGAAGAACCTGCAGGGGTGAGAAATGACGTTCAACTCAGTTCTGTTAGAGTTTGTACAAGCTGGGTGTTCTTTTTAACTAGCTCAGACTAGTTAAGCACTTCATTCCTGTGCTAAACTTGCAGGCCAGAAATTACTTAATGTATTGCTGTAATATTTATTTCAAAGTGGAAGAACTTTGAGATAAAATATGTCAAGATGAGTGAAAACTTGCAGTGGGGCTCAGTAAAGCCGTGGTTAGTTTCTGGCTCTTGCACAGGATCCTGTACCGCTTTGGGCAAGTTGTGTGAGCTCTCTGAGCCGTGCAAACCTGAAGGGGATGGAAATAGCTTTATTAGTTTTCTGTGTTAAGCATCTAGATAGCAGTTCCTGGGGCTAGGCATCACCTCTGATAAAGCTTGGCACAATAGGCTTCTGTTTTCAGATGCACCCTCCTCAGGGCTACGTCAAAAGGTGGGAGGGAAAAGCAATCCACAGATTGGAAGTAGAGATTTGCCACACCTTTGACAAGCTTCCTAAACTGAAAGAGAAAAATAGACTGACATTCAGAGGTGAGCAGAAAATAGAATTAATGTTCCATGGGAAATTCCTGAGTCAGTTTGAAATTAAATTGCATTTCCCTACCACAGTGTATTGGTTTTCAGAAGTTATAGTTCCAGGAGCATGATGTTCCCATTTCATTATCTGAGACCCTTCTCCCATAATTAAATGTCCAAGAGGCACTGGAGAGCTTTGTCACAAGGAAAACTGCTTTGTATTCTGGAAAGTGAAGCTGCCTCAAAAACCTCATTGCTGGAAAGGAATGAGCATCTGACCCAGGAACAAGTAGTTCCCAGGGTAAAGAACTGCAATGTGGTGTTGGACTGGCTCTAGAAAACGCCTTCTAGTGTATCTAATCCACCTCAAATAACATCTTCCAGTTGTCCTAGCAATAAATGGAAAACCTGCAAAAAGAAGCTCTTTCCCCATAGAAACTGCTGCTGTATTTGATGAGTTTATATATTACTATAAAGTTGACATATTTTCTGAAATGGAAAATCCTTGGCCAGATGTTAGGGTGAATTTTGCGTGGTTAGGGATAGTGTGGTACCACACGTGTTCAGTGGTGATGGTGTCACAGCTCTGGGCAGTACTGCTGAGGCTTGAGGGTCACAGGATGTATGACCTGGGATTTTTTTCCCCTCTCCTTCTCCTTTCTCCATTAACTCTGTGCTCTTCAGGTGACTGGATTCTGTAGTCAAGCAGGGAGGGAGGAAGGAGAGAAAGTGAGACACCTTTTTCCTAAATGTTTTTGTAACAAGGTGTTGGGAATGGTGATGACCTCTTCTCCTTCATCTCCTAGACTCCTTGCCTCCCTTCCTCCCCTTTGCCAAGACCCTCACTAACCCCACAATGAGAGAGATGGAGAAGTGCTGCTGAGGCAGGATGGGAGGGTGAAAGGACACCTGCCTGTTGCTGCTGCAAAGAGAGGCAATATCATGGAGGCTCTGGGGAGAGTGCAGGCCTGCAGGTGAAGCGTTGGTGCCTCCTGGTTTTGGATACTGTGTGAGTGAGGCGCTGTGCTGATGCTGGTGCAGTGTTCACCAGTGTGTCCCACGCTTTCCTGCTCTGAGGAGCTGACTGGTATCACTGAAGAACCAGCCCTGCTTTGTCACAGATTAGTAAGGGCTTGTGGAGCAGGCAGGTCACGGTCCCACCCTTTCTGTTACCATTGAGTTACAAGTGACTTCGTTACTAGAGTTGAGAACTCATGCCTTCTGAGCTGGAAATGGCTTTGCAGCGTTTATGCCTTTAATAAGCCCTGCGCTGCTTTGTAAGCCCTGCTGAAACCAGTGGCAGGGATATGCTTACGGGTGTTAAAATCCTTCTTTGTTAGACTTTACTCTTATTCTATATGGTCCCTGTTTTCTTTCCTTCTGTCCTGATCTCTTTTTGCTTTGGAGAGCATTTTTTCTAGCCTAATCTTCAAGCTTTTTGCAGTGAACGTTCTGACCTAAGTAAGAAAAGAAGGGTGTCATCAGGAACCAGCAGGTAAAGAGGTTAATGCTCTTTCCCCAAGGTTCCCCAACAATGTGCTGGCTTTTTTTTTGAGCTCCAAAGTACCTAGAAGCAGCTCAGAGTGATACAATTTCCTTTGGGTACTATTGAAAGTGCTCCCAGTGACAGCAGCTAATTTGTTTTGGCAGAGTGTGACAGTCAATGCTTTATACAATGCAGCATGATGTAGAAAGCCTCAGTTCAGTAATTTTGTGACTCTGTGAAAAAAAGAACCCCCAAAACACTACCAACCAGAACTAAATGCAATTATGATGTCTTCTGCAGCTGTTTTATCACCTCTGAGTCCACCCTGGAAACCCAGGGAAGTTGCCAGTCCAAGGTCCTCCTGCACTTAACAATTGATTCCGGCTCCCGGTGTATCAGGGAATAAAGTACTTCCTGAGCTAATTATTACTGTATGAAGTGAATTTACCTGAAAACACAATGATCCTTCCCCCTAATAGGGTGCTTAAAAATGCATCTAATTGCAGCTGCGGTAGCTGAGAGAATGTCTGATACCTAATAGTCTCCCGAAAACCATGCTCCCTGGCAGGGGGGTGTTACAGGTTTACTGGATCTTTCCTGAGTGTGCTCTGCCTGCATTTAGCTATAAAATCTGAACTGGGGATTATATTTTGAGTAATAAAGAAGAGACAGGAAAGCAGTGGAAATAATGAATCTGTACTTATGAATTTATTTGCTGGCTTGATGGTAGCTCTGCTTGCTGAACCAAACCTTCCCTAGGGCAGTGGAGAGAACAAGTTGACTTCTTGGGCTATCAGGGGGACTAAGGGGAATGGAGCAAAGCTGGAGGTGGGGAGATTGAGACTGGATGTGAGGAGGAAGTTCTTCAGCATCAGAGTGGTGAGAGCCTGGAATAGGTTGCTCAGGGAGGTAGTTGAGGCCCCATCCCTGGAGGTGTTTAAGGCCAGGCTGGATGAGGCTCTGGCGGGTAGGGTAGGGTGTCTGTGCCCATGGCAGGAGGGTTGGAACTGAATGATCCTTGTGGTCCCTTCCAACCCTAACTGATTCTATGATTCTGTGCCTGTGATCTTTGACAGGTCAGTGTGGGACCTTGGAGTCCCCTGGTCTGAGAGCTGTGACAGCAGTAATTGCCCCGTTCTCTGAAGTGCTATGAGATCAGGGGATGAAAAGCGGTACCTAAATACTGCATTCTTGGTTTGTATCTTTTGTAAAGCTAAGACAACTCAAGTATGAAATACCTCCTTGTAAATTTGCAAGAACATTTACCTTTGGTGGAACTTGAAAGGAAAATGAAGCAGGTCTCTTCCAACTCAGTCCCCATTCTGTGATTCCTTGAGTTATCCTTGAGCACTCATAACTAACAGCTGCAGATAAAATTAGTTGGTAATCTTGGGCTTTCCTGCTACATTTTTTAGATCACAGAATCAACCAGGTTGGAGGAGACCTCCAAGATCATCCAGTCCAACCTAGCACCCAGCCCTGTCCACTCAACTGGACCACTAAGTCTTTTCTTGAACACCTCCAGGGACGGTGACTCCACCACCTCCCTGGGCAGCCCATTCCAATGCCAATCACTCTCTATGTGAAGAACCTCCTCCTAACATCCAGCCTAGACCTCCCCTGACACAACTTGAGACTGTGTCCCCTTGTTCTGTTGCTGGTTGCCTGGCAGAAGAGATCAACCCCACCTGGCTACAGTCTCCCTCCAGGTAGTTGTAGCCAGCAATGAGCTCTGCCCTGAGCCTTCTCTTTTGCAGGCTGCACAGCCCCAGCTCCCTCAGCCTCTCCTCACAGGGCTCTGCTCCAGGCCCCTCAGCAGCTTTGTCGCCCTCCTGTGGACACCTTCCAGTACTGCAACATCTCTCTTGAATTGAGAAGCCCAGAACTGGACACAGCACTCAAGGTGTGGCTTGAGCAGTGCAGCATTTAACAAGAGACTGTGCTTTCTAGCAGTTGGTCCCGTTTCAGTCCATGTTCGTTCTTAATGTGACATTGTCCTTGAAACAAGATCAGGAAACACTTGTGATTCTTTCCAGATTTCTAAAGCAGGCATAGTTTGACTGTCACATATTTCTGTCCCCCTCCTTTTTTTAATGCACAGCTCAGTCAGATTGGATTAAGAAGGCTGCTGTATCCTCTGTGTGATACGGGAATGCAATCCCTTCCCTGGGTTTACATCAGTCTTCACACGGGCTGAGGAGTGGCTAACTTTACATCTGAAACAAGTGCATTAACTTACAAAGGCAACACAATGATTTAAACGTTATTCTGACTTTTGAGCTGACAATTCAGAAATCTTACCACTCTTTTCACAGTCGTCTTAACTAATTTGTGTAACTGAAAGCTTCCTCACCTACTCGAGGAATTAAATTCCATCAAGGAGAGCTGGCTAGAACCCAGGAAAAAAGGCACATCATATATCCAGGTTTGGAAGCATTTTTCTTGGTATTTGATGTGTATTTTTAATTGCCATTACATTACAAATATTTCACTGTTCTTTGAACATACACAACCAAAGTGGATTTCCACACAGATCAAACAAAATGGAAGATGCTTTAAAAGTTTGATCAATTTGCATATCTTATTAGGGAAAATAAATCACATCAGTTTCTATGCAGGTACGAGGAGTGCTGGTACAGGAATGCAAGGAGAGCAGAGTCCAGCTGTGTTCTCTGTCTGGCTGCTCTCTAAACAGGACATGATTTTCTTTTAACAAATCCACTTCTGCTTATCACATTACTGACCCTACAAACTGTTCTGCATCCTAGCTTTGTGTCCAGTTCTGGGCTCCTCAATTCAAGAGAGGTATTGAGATGCTGGACTGTGTCCAGAGAGGGGCAACAGAGCTGGTGAGAGGCCTGGAACACAAAGCCTATGAGGAGAGGCTGAGGGAGCTGGGGGGTGTTTGGCCTGGAGAAGAGGAGGCTCAGGGGTGTTTGGAGAACTACAGGCCAGGGGGATTAGGATGCAGACAAATTAGTTAGGAGGTTAGAGAGAGAAGTGCATGCATCCAGAGCCAGAGAGCAACTCTCTTATCTATGTTTGTGTTCTTGGTTTTATATATCTCAGCAAGCCTATGAGTGAAGCAGACATCACCACTGTTTCGTTTTCACAGCCTATAATCTAATTTTTCTCACTAAAGTATCCCAGATAGGCTCAAACTAGCACAAAAATTCTGGAGGAGACAGAACTTCAATTGCAAGAAGCTCCCCGAGTCTCCCATAGACCCAAGTCAGTTCAAACAGAAGTCATCAGGAAGGTTCAGACCTTCTGCTGGCAAAGCAGTCACCTGCACTCATAAGCTTTCAAGCTTCCTGTGAGCCATCCTTGCAGGGGGATAAAATACTCCTTTTGTTAATAAGCTCAATGGCTCTTTACTGATAGTGGTGGAAAGATAACAGTTGTACCTGCTTGCCAGATTTCAAGGTTTTGTATGAAAGCGTGGAGGGACGAACGCCTCTCAGGAAAGGCAAGATAGAAGATCTCTTTTAGCACAGGTAAAACCATATCTTTCCAATAACTTTAACTTTGAAAACTGCTGAAAATGTATGAATAATGCATTCGACTTGAGCCTGATATGTAAAATTTCAGGTCAAGCATAAAATTCAGCACGGCAACTGAAAAAAAAGTTTTAGTGTAGCAAGTGGGTGTAAGCAGAGGAAACTTGCTAAAATGATGATAGCAAGAAGCAATTATGTGAGTCTAGAAGATAGTAAATACAATTCCAGAAATCACACAGCTAAGTAAATAAATCTGGTAGCAGAAGGTTGAAAAGAATCCAACCAAATGTAAGTTCTTAATCTACATTGTCTGGTGAGATGTTCATAAATAGAATTTAAAGTGCTAGAGATTAAAGCCTTTAAAACCCAACCCACCAGCCCAAAAACAATAACAAACCCCCCCCAGCCAACCCCAAAACTTCCAGGCTTAGATGAACTCTGCACAGGGTAGTGCATTTTCACTAGAAGGTGAGTAGGTGTCTGCTGAGAGTCATGTGCAGTTACTCCTAACTCAGTGGTGATTTGAACTGCATGGCCTAATCTTTGCTGTTACACTGTTTAACATCCACATTTGAACTCTTTTCTCTATGTAAAAGGCATATAGTGAGTAGGTAGGCTGATAGCTGTTCAGGCCACTCACTTCTCCTGGAACTGGGAGTGAATTCCTCATGCACAAAGCCTCAGCTTTTGTAACCATGCATATAAAATGCTACTTAAGTCATCCAGTGTGTGATGCCCAAGAGAAACCAAGCTTTGCCAGGAAGCACCCTCAGCCCAGCCAGGTCTGACCATGCCTGTTTCACAGGTCTTTAGTCCTATCTCTTTTCTGTTGTACACCATTGTAGATGACTGCTCAGGCTTGCATTAGACATGACTGCATGTACTGACAGACTCAATATAGAGCAGGGAAATAAAACTGTGTATCTCAGCCCTGGAAGAAATACTCCTAATTGTTTTTCCACCCTGCCTCTAGCAGGTAGAGCAGGCAAGTTAAAAGAAGGGAAGTTTATACAAACACTGTCCCAGTCCTTGCTGGATCTGCAGTACTTTTCACTGTGTGCTGAGGAAGAATGTCATACCACTTGCTGCCTCATGTAAGGCAGCACTGCAAGGGCATGCTTGGCTCGCCAGGCACACAGTGGCATACAGTGGTGCTGTGTAGCTGCAGAGGATTCCCTGTGTGCTGGTAGCTTTCAACATCAGGACAGGCTGGAGAACAACTGGTGTGGCAGCAGCTCTTTAAGAAGAGAAGGGGTAGGTCTTCCTGTGGATCTCCAGCTGAGTATGAATTCGCATTGTCAAGCTTTTGCATGGTATAAGGAAAACCAGAAAGCATGATACTGGGATGTGTATGGGAATTCAGCCTGCAGGGAGTAACCTCTGTGTTGGGAATTGTGGAGATGGAGTCCTGTGTGCAGATTGGAGCACTGCTCTTCAAGATAACACTGGCCACTTTGGGAGTGGAAAGCAGGGCAGAAAAAACGGCCAGACATCCAGAGGACATGCCCCAGAAAGAGAACTTGAGATGTTTAGGTGTTCAGTGCCAAAGGAAGAGCAGCTTGCTGGGGAGTGGGTAGGAGGCATGCAGTTTTTCAAGCAGCAAGCCCAGCACAGGCTGTTGTAAAGAGAGGGCCAGCAATCTCTTTTCTGTGCCCACAGACGAAGAGAAATGGGTCTAAAGTGAAGCATGAAAGAAGAGCTAAACCCTAGGCAATTGTAATCCCTGAAACATGCTGCCAGTGGAGGTTGTGGAATCTCCCATCCTGGAGGTGTTAGGAATGGCTTTAATAAGCACAAGCAAAGTGTATCTGACTTTATCTCACAATGGGAGGTGAATTGCATATCTTTTCTACCATCCTTATGATTTGGGGATACTAGCAGCAATACTGCACATGGAATTATTTCCTTAATGAAGAACATGCTTTCTGAATTGTGGTGGAAAGAGCTCTCTGCAGAGCAGGATGCGTTGTGCAGAGGCATTTAACCATCAGAGAATTTCCTCATTTTGAAATGTTCCTTAGGTAAGTGGTTAAGGCATGAACAGCTGGCTTTGCATTTCAGCTCAAATGTCATTGTCCTGAAACACTTGGGGACATCACTCTGTCAGCTGGCACTTGACAATCCATCCTAAAGGTGAAACACATAATTGGATTCTGAGAATGAAATCCAAGTGCCCTTTGAAGTCATGGGTTTTGATGGGGTAAAAATTCCATGCTGAGGACAGGATAGAGTCCACTTATGTGTGCTTAGCTGTGCTGTCCTAGGCAGGCCTCTTGTTTTCAGGGTGAGGATGTAAGGAGTGGGTTGTGAGAGCGTGTAACCTTTGCTATGGCAAACATTTGGCCGCAGGAGAGGGCCTTTGGAGTGCCTGCGTGGGTGAGTGAGAGTTTACAACAGGCGTTATGTGAGGCGAATTAATTACTTTTTCCTTTTTTTCAGAGAGTGCCACCAAAACTAATGTACACCATCTGCTCTGAAATAGAGGCAGTCAGTAAAAAAAAGCAACATGCATTTTGGATTTTAAAATTTCATTTGGTAAGACTTTAGGCATTCTGTATTCTTTCCAGGCTATATTCGCATCAGGCACTCTCTATTCTCTCTGGTGTAATGTGATTTTTTTTTCTGGGAGGAGATTCTCCCCCCAAAAATGTTCTCTTTTTTTATTACCAGTGGCCTTTAATTCACATTTAGTATTCAGATAGCTGCAAGTTAAATGTATCTCCAGCTACTGGCTCATCCCTGCTGATGAAATGCATGCAGAGTCTCCAGGTGCGATGGGATGAAACAGTTCTGCTGCAAATACTTCGGCTTTGTTTATGCCAGTATTAATTCAGAGCAAGTTCACTGTGCACACTGTGGCTGCTTTAGATTTCAGGTAGACAATAGTCAGAATTTCATCCTCAGAAAGGGCACATCTTTTTACATCACATTGGTGTAAAAGCTCACTGGGAATATGACTCGTAGTGCATTGTTGCATTTTGCATCCAGATTTCTTTGCAGGCTTTTCTTATCTGTGCAGTGATGTGCCCTGTGTAGGAATTGCATGGGTATATACCTAAGGCTAGAGGAAGCCTGCAAGAAAGAACAAACTCCAGGCTTTAGGACCACCAATTGATCAGTTGTTAACAACCTTACCATCTTATTGTAGCTAACACCAGAAACATAATTATATTGGAATGATTTGAAACTGCCATTAGGGGGAAGAGGATGGATGAAAACAGTTTCATCCTCACAACATCATGTTTTCATTGACCTACTTAGAGTAGGGAAGAAAATGTGTCCCTTCCCCTTAGAGCAGAATGGGTTTGTTCAGCAGTTTTCTAATGCAGCAGCAGAAGGGAAGCCTGGCTTTCCTGACCACTCCAGGAGGATTTGGAAAGGAGAGTAATGTTATTTCACACACTTAGTGTTAAGACGTGTAAGTTCCTGTCCAAGCTGTAATGTTATTAATCTAATCAATTTGGCAGAAAGTGCTGTGACTGAAAAAAAGGAGGGGGAAAAATAGACTTGCATTCAGAGGTGAGAGGAAAAAGGCTATGCCTGGGATACAACTGTGCAGAGGGAATCACGTTTCCTTCATTTTTACCATCTTTGTTTTCCCCCATGCAAAATCCCTGCTGTCTCCAAGACCCCCCAAGCCCCTGCCTAGGGGTGCCTCGCAGCTAAGCAGCCCTGCCCTTCAGCTGCTGAAGGGAATGGCTGCAGCCTGCTTTCACCTCAGCGCTTCCTTCCCGTGCTTCGCATCGGGGAGCTGCTAAGCTGCATGAGGGCATGGTGTAGGGCCTGGCCCTTCTTGTGTGCACAAACTTATGCCAGTACCAAGCCTCCAAAAGTGCGCTGCCAGGAACAGGGTCTGGAAGGAGGGGAGTCCAAACATCGTATGACACTGCCTCTGCACATCCACTGCTCCTGACAAAACCACTGAGCAGGGGACCATGGCTGCAGATCCCACAGCATCCAAACCACCCCTGGAGAGAAATCCCAGATGCTCTTGCTTCACATCTGTCCCATGAGCAAGCACCATGAGATGCACGTGTCCAGGTGGCTCCAACCGTGCCAGACAGCGGTGCCCATGGGACAGGCAGCACATGAGGCTTGGGGTGCAACCTTCCTCCTCAGGACTCATGTGTGTGGTGTTTACTGCTCGCTGTCTTATGCCTGGGTTAATAAACCATCTTTATCTGAAAACACACACCTGCAGCTAGTCCTTTCTAGGCTGCTTGGGTCACATTCCTCCACAAGGTGTTGTTGGTAATTTAGTATTGTCAGAGGCATTAGTCAGTGCCACAGTAGCTTAATAACGCGCGGTAGGAGCCAGCTGGTAATTAACAAATTAAAGACATCGTACACATTTTCCTCGAATATTTCATATGTAGCAAAATTAATTAGAAGCAGAGCACTTAGGGTGTTCAAAGCTGTTACATATACTTAAAACATCTCACTGTGTTGGGAAATTATTCATTCTATTAAAGGTCAGCCGGGCCTAATTTTTGCCTCTGTCCTACGCTGAAGAGTTGTGAAGCAGGCAGAGAGGCAGTCTTGTCTTTTTTTTAACCCTTTAATTCTGCCTTCCCTAACATGCTCACCCCAATGGCTGTTTTCTGTGCCTGGTTTTGGGAGTGACACAACGTTGTAGGTCTCAGTTGCTGTCTTTTGCATTTCTTTTCATGTTGGAAATGTCTTGAATTGGAAGGTTATGTGCATGTAGGTGTGTGATGCAAACTGTTGGAAAGATGAAATCAGCCTCTAGACAGAGTTCACACAAATTGTATTAAACTGGGAGAGACACAACCATGTGAACAGAGGTGAGGATGGTTTTCATTACACAGTGTAAGTAAAATACCCTAGCATACACAAGGTTGCTTTAACTCCTTGGTATCTCTGTGTTTTATCACCAGATGGTGACCAGGGGTTTCAAATTCAGATGCTCTCAATTACCTGTCCGTGATTGTTGAGCGATACCGCACTTTGATATGTCTCCCTTCCATGCTGCTTCAGCCTGGTACTTCTTGATCCTCCTGCAGCCTGACTCCAGGACTCAACTCTTGAGTATCCCAAGCCTTTGACTCTGCTTTTTCTCTGGGGCAGGATCTTCTGAGGCAGAAGAAGCAGGGAACAGAGCAAGCGGTTGGAGCAGCGTCATTTCTACGGGTAGGGTGTGGTTAACTGTCTTCATGGGGAGTGCCTGGGTACTGGCAGTGGCTTTGAGAAATATGATTTGTGTTGGAAAACTTTCTTCTTGGAGAGCAAAAAACACTGTTGAAAATGTGAATGGGTGCTTCTTGATACAGAGTGCAAAGCCTTTGTCAGATAGTGACAGTTTCTGTCCAAGCTCTGAACTCGTGGCACAAATACAAGCGGCTGTGCAGCGTTGTGAAAGGCAGAGAAGAATCTGCCCCATAATACCTTTGCTCTCTGCTGCATTTATCCACCTCCACGTTGTTTGATGGAAGAGCACTGGGGATTTCAAAGAATGTGTTTCTGAAGCTTATGAAAGAAAAGGAATTCCATGTGCAATTTCTGTTTAAGGCTTTTTAGCCCCGTAGGGTCAGGCTCAGGCGTTTGGAGTGCTTCTTCAAATCTTTTGGTATGACAGCAGAGAGAGTAGAGATAGAAGAGGGCTGTTAAGTTATTCACACAATGCTGTTAACAGTGTAGACTTGTTTTGTGCACTCTGAATTACCTTTCTGTTGTCAGAGGTGGCTTTTGCTTGGGGGTTTTCTGGTAGTGCCTTTGCGCTGTCTGTTGTCTCAGCAGAAAACCGTCAGTGTTTTTACTGTGTAACAGTAGAGCATGAAAGCCCAGGCAACGCCGGAGTCATGTAGTGTGCAGACAGGGAGAGAGCGATCCTGCTGGCTGCACTCTGGATGGCTGAGAGCAGACATCTGAGAGGGCAGACAGAAATACAGGAACATGCTGCCCTTTGCTGTCATCCCAGAGCAGTGGTGAGAGCAAGCCCACTATCTCCCAGCCTGGGTATAAGCAGTATCTAGGTGCTTCTGCCAGGCAACTAGCAACAGAACAAGGGGACACAGTCTCAAGTTGTGCCGGGGGAGGTCTAGGTTGGATGTTAGGAGGAAGTTGTTGTCAGAGAGAGTGATTGGCATTGGAATGGGCTGCCCAGGGAGGTCTTCAAGAAAAGACTGGATCGGGCACTTAGTGCCATGGTCTAGTTGACTGGCTCGGGCTGGGTGCTAGGTTGGACTGGATGATCTTGGAGATCTCTTCCAACCTGGTTGATTCTATGATTCTATGATTCTTGCAGTGCTGCCAACAATGCTGGTCCCTTTGCTGTCCAGACATAGGAGCCTGTTGCCTGAGCTGTGCTGGTGCATTTCTGCTGGTGTTTCTGGCTTCTCCCCAGTGCAGTGCAAGGGCAGGGTGTGGGCATGGTCCCACTTGGTTCTGCTCCCTGCATGTTGTTGGGTGCCTGTTCAGCACTCAGATGTAGGGACCTGGCAGGGCTCCTGGCACCCATAGCTGGAACAGGGGTGAGAAGACTCACAGCCCTGTGTGTCTTCCAGTGACAAAACAGCATTTTCTAGTGTGGAATCTGGTCACACAGGCAAGGCCTTGCAGGATATCCACGGATTACAGAGTACATCAAATTTTACTACAATCAGCATCAGAGACACATCTTCCACATTTTCCACCCTTCTGAAGCCCTTCTTATACACAAACAATGCCACAGACACCAGGATGGTTATGTCCTTTTACACTGCTGTAGTAATCCTGCTGCTGGCGTTGTTAAATTATTTTTTAACCTTCGAGTTAATTCAGTTGGTGACCTTCACACTAAAGGTTTTTAAGTGCCATTACATCCCATAGAAGACTGGATTGCTGTTGAGGGAAATTAAAATAAATGCCATAGCCAGGGGAATAAAAGAAAGTTTTCTCTCTTCAATCTGATAGTTGCTGTAATTGGGGAAGGCAGGAGCAGTCTTTAATACCTGTCACTCCCTTCTACTGGTGCTTCTGAAATATTTGGACACAAGTTGTGGAGCTTTCTGTTTGCTTGGGAATGAAGAAAGACATTCAGGCTGAATCTCCTTAGTTGCTGCTTTTCTTACGTTACATTGTGGGTTAGCATTTCAGCAGAGAGGTTATACAGAAGTCTCAGAGCAATTTAAGCTGCAGAAATGTCTCTGTTCTCTAGTTTATTTTGGCAAAAGAAGATCTTTGTATCAAAGAAGCATGGTGGTATTTGGATATTGCCTTCAAAACACTACATTTCAACAGAGTCTTTTTAAAAAGAAGGTTTGTATAAGCCAAAAATGTTGCTTGCTGCTTTTCTTTTACTCTGAGCAAATCTGTAATTTTTATTCCAGTTGTATAATTTTCAGGAAGAAAACCCCAACCCAACCCTTATTCTCTGACTTGGCTCATTGCCTCAGCTGTTGAAGTCAGAGTTAGGCTGTCCTCTTCAGTTTTAATTTGATACTTAGGGAGCAATAAGCTAACCTGTGTGTTCTGTGATCAGTCTGGGTGACAAAGACTTCTGCTCACCGACTGATTGCTGCACTGACAGTTTGCTTTTATACTTGGGCAAATGCTAAAGCCCTGCAGCCCAAACAGTTTGGTTCCAAATGCAGATGGCTGAGCTGGAGAACGCTTGCATGGGCAGTAGTAGAAGTGCTGCAGCTGCTGTGAGGAATTTTGCTTGAACTTGGGGATGCTCTGCTCTTCTCATAAGAGTTGTTTGGTGCTCTGCTTACCACATGCTGGCAGAAAATATTTCCCTTTATTTCAAATGGCCAAGCAAAATGTCATTCCCAGCCAATGCTTCCATGTCTTCCCTCACTAAAGCAAAACAACGGCCAGCTACTGTATCCAGATACTGTATTCAGTTTTGGGCTTCCCAGTCTGAGACAGGGACCTACTGGAGAGAGTCCAGTGGAGAACTACAAGGACAATTAAGGGGCTTGAACATTTCTCCTGTAACAAAAGACTGAAAGATCTGGGGCTGTTTAGGCTTAAGAAAAGAAAGCTGAGAGGGGATCTTATCAATGTCTATAAATATCTGAGGGGTGGGTGTCAAGATGAAGGTGCCAGGCTCTTTTTGGTTATGCCCAGTGATAGGACAAGGAACAGTGTGTACAAGGTGGAGCACAGGAGGTTCCACCTCAGCATAAGGAGAAACTTCTTAACTCTGAGGGTGACAGAGCACTGAAACAGGCTGCCCAGAGAGGTTGTGGAGTCGTCTTCTCTGGAGACTTGCAAAACCCACCTGGATGCACTCATAAGTGGCCTGCTCTAGGTGATCCTGGTTTGGCAGGGGGTTGGACTGGATGATCTCTAGAGGTCCCTTCCAACTGCTAACATTCTATGGTTCTATGACTAGACCCTGATGTGCCATCTCTGCAACACCTCACAGCTGCTTTCTTCTTCTTGATAAAGCAGGGATATGAACTTGAGGTATTTCCAGCTCCTCTGGCTGCCTCTCTGCTCAGTGATACAAAGGCTGCCAGGTTTAGTCACTGCTGTTTGCTGAGGCTGTTTTTGCATGCACACTTAGCCTGTGCCCAGGATCCCAAACACTCCATAAGGGTCTGTGCTGACACCCTGCAGTGAGAGTCTCCCTGTCAAGGAGGCCCCAGGCACGTATGTGTATCTATATTTTTGCAGCAAATGGTTGTGGTGGTATGTGTGAGCTTCTCTGCTCAGCTTGGTCATCTGATCATGGCCTTCCAGGATGAATTGCTAGGATGAGAAATTCAGCCCGTCCTGTTTGGAATGACATGTGTTTATCCAAGCCATTGTTACAGCTGCTGCTGTTATTCATGCCTGAGTTTTGCTTCCATGTAAGTTTTATTCTACTTTGATCTCCTGTAGCACCCAACATACTTTTAAAAGCCACTTCCCCTGAAACTGTTATTTCACTGTAATTATAAAGAGAACATGCATATGAATCACAAATGAGAATCTTACCCAACTAGATGTTCCTAGAAACAGGAGAGCACTTACATGCAATGCAATACATTAATAATTTATAAGGAGCCAGCTATTAAAATGATTTTTTTTAATACTGTACATTGAGTACAAAGATGGTGTGAAAAGACTTTGCACCAAAGGTGTTTCTGGGCTTTTGAAACATCTGGGTTTCCATCATTACACTCTTTATCACAGATTTGAAAAGGGAAAACTCAAATGCTGTGTCTGATTCTAGTGTCCCCATGCTAAGAAGGACACAGAGCTGTTGGAGAGAGTCTTGAGGACAGCCACAAAGATGATCCAAGAGCTGGACCACCTCTGCTAAGAGAATAGACTGAGGGAGCTGGGGATGTTCAGCCTAGAGAAGAGAAGACTCTGGAGTGACCTTAGAGCTGCCTTCCAATACCTGAAGAGATCCTACAGGAAGGCAAGGAGAAGGGCCAGCTGCAGAACTGCAGTTGTCCTAAAGCACCTTAGTACCACATTAAGTATGGAGGTACAGGCTGGCCCACTTCGAATTCCCTTGATGTAGGCAACAAGTGGGAAAGGTTTGGGGAGTTAATAGCCACACCTGAGAACTTGGCTTTTAAATGAAGAGCAGGATTTTCCAAAGGTTGCAGGAAGGGGTGAAAGCAGCAGCAAAGAACAGATTGAACACTTGTAAGTTACCTTCTTTTTCAAGTGTTAGAGTTCGGGCACGAGAGATCGCAGTTCTCCCAGGGAGAAAAGTCTGTGTAATGAATAGTTGGGCTTCAACTAAGTCCTTTCACTCTTCATCCTGGAAAACAAAGCAGTTGTGATTCCCATAGCAGTGTTTGAAGTGACAGACATAGTTAAATCTGAGTTTGTCTAGTGAAACTTCACTGCAACTGTCACACCAGCATGATGATACCTTGGGAGCTTCACCATTTAAATGCCATCCTGAGCCCCATTGTGGTGAAAACCCCAGGTGGTTCATGCTCTCTGCTTCTAATCTTCTGATTCTGCCTTTTTCCATGGCTGCCTCTGCAGACCAAGGTGCTGCACATATGTGCCCTTCATAGCTTCTCTGATTGAGGGATGATGAGAGGAACAGCATTCCCTTCATTATCACCTGGCCAGCAACAGTCCTGAAAAAAATGGGTGTATGTGGTTGTGGAGCAGGGAGGGGAGATAGGCTTGGATGGACACCAAAGTGAAGAGATCCCAAGGCCACTTATGTGCTTTACCCATCCTAGTGAAGTTAAATCCCAGAGATGAGACTGGCTGAGGGTTGGGGAAAGAACCCCCCCACCTTTCTGACACCCTGCTGGCCCCTGTTTTCAATGGCTTTCTGGGTCAGGACACTCATTCATTCCTAAGTTCATTCATTTTTCATTCAGCCCATAACCCTGTTTCACGCTCTGAAATACTCTGGAGGAAGGCAGTGCACAGGCACTTCCCATAGCTTTAGCTGCAGTGTTACCCTTTGTGTCTGATCTCCAGAGATGCTCAGCAGCTGTAGTTCTGAACAGAGTCCACAGAAAGCAGTCACACATGGCAATCACTCTGCCAAAACACAGCTCTCCTTACCAAGTTTCTCCTGTTTTGCTTACCACGCCAGACCTTAGTACTTGCAATTCAACTCTTTATTAAAGGTGAACTCCTTATCTTTTATCTCCTATTTATCAAATGTTGTACTTGTAATTTATCCATGCTGTCATGTGCAACTCATGATCCAGAAAAACAATTCTTCTGACCCTACAGAAAATTGATGGGTAGAACTGCTTGGAAAATAATCTCCACTGGAAATCTTATTAAAAGTAAAATTCAACTAGTTATTACAAAACTGACAGCCCGATTCATTCACCTGTCCAGGGCAGAATGGAAGGTCAAGTCAGATTTGAACCCTTGGTAAAGAAGTGTCACTTCATATTAGTGTCACAGGCAGTCCAGAGGTAGGATCACACATTACTGCAGGTAAGAGGTGCAAAAAGCCACTTAGAAATTTAGAAGTAACATCCTTTATAAGTATGGTTATTGAGTAGGACATTGGTATTATAATCTTCTAAATGACAGCTCAATCTGACCATAATTCATTGTGAAATAGTTTCTGGTGTGCCAGTTCTCTTGACCTGATGTCAGAACTTTATAGCTTCACTTTATGACTCCCAGGAAATCAAATACATTATTGCAATTCTAAATCTAGTTTTTGCCTGCCTGAAGATATTAAAATGTCTGTAATACCCACTAGTTTTTATACAACAGACACAATTTCTAAACCTGCCTTTTCTTTATAGCTCTCTGGCACACAGCCTCACTGCAGTGGCTTAGAAGATGTTGCTAGCTACTGGTTTGTTGTTATTGATTTTGGAGTTAGCAGAAAAGAAAAAGCTGTTAAGCCTCCACCAATTTTCACTTGGTTGGAGTTGTCCTGAGAACTGCAAACCGTTTGGTCAGAGCCTGACTTCTAGGCCTGATCTTTTGTGCCCTCCATGTGCCACTGGCAGACACATTTGACACTTGCCCAGTGAATTAGGAAAGGAGAGTTCAGTGCCGAGAGCTCCTCGCAGTCGTTCAGACAGATCTGTCTTCGGACGGCTCTGGAAATGCTTGTTTGCTGCCTCGGGAGGAGGAATTGTTCTGCTCCTCTTTCTCTAAAGGTTGGTTCGTATGAAACCTGCTCCTGTTTTCCTTTGGCACCCAAATAGAACTGCCTGTTGCTTGTCCAGGTATCCTCTTTCTTGAGTCTAATCCGAGCACCCATCTCTGGTTTCTTTTTCATCCGCTGAAGTGCGCCTGTGATAATTTTATCTGCACAGCCTGTACGGCTCCACTTGCATTTAAGAGGCAGCCTGACTGGCTGTGGGTTCTGTGCACACGACCTTGGGAGAGACAGAGACTATGCACGTCCTGAAAGCCTCCTGTGATGTGCATGTGTCTGGTACGGCTTCGTAAGGCTCAAGAAGCTGTCCTTTGGTGTGTCTCACTGCCCAGACTGGACGCAGAACAGTTTTTCTGAGTTCAACTGGCAGCTCTGCCTCCTTTCTGCCTCCCTCCTCTTTTTATTGTCCTGCTTATTTTCAGCTCTCTGCAGTAGTTGCTAATGTGGTCTGCTATAAACAAAACACATCAAGTCCTGACTGTGTAATGGATTGGTAGCAGAGCCAGTTAGGAAGGTTGCCCAGCACTCCCATTATCATACCCTGGCTTTGGGGGTATTTGTGAAACTGTTAATTTTTGAGCTGAAATTTTTCAGGCCAGCTGTTTGCTTCAGCCTGAATACTTTTGGAGTAGTTCAACTCAAGTGATTCAGTAAGGCTGAGAACAGGGCAAGCGTAAAAATAAGTTGTTTGCTTCACCTTAAAAGAAAACCTCAGGTGTTTTCTGTGGTACACTCTAAGTTATTTCATGTTTTGGAGCAAGGATGTAAACTTCAGCAGCGCACATGACCTTTGCGTGAGGAGTTCTTCTGCTATTTGTCCCTCTCCAAGGCTGCCCACACATGGCCTTTACAGTAGTCTTCGGGGGAAAATAAATCCAGAGTAGTTGACCTGTGCTGAGATCCATCTGTAAAGATCTTTGATGGATTCAGGCCCCCTGCAGGTGCTGGAGAGCCTCCCTCCATGGCAGCTTCATGCTGTCTGCGTTGTTCCTGGCAAGCTTTGTACTGTATTTGTCTTCACACAGCTTGTGGAGACACAGAGCTGCAGTGTTGGGTTTACAACAGATCAGCGAGGAAGTGGTTGTGGAGAGAAGTGTGTGCTGAGGAGTCACAGACTGCATCCTTAAGTCTTACACACAGCGAGGGCAAGGCTGCAGTTTCGTAGGCAACCTGGACTTTGGCATCTCCTGGCTCTTATGCATTGAGACTGCTGAAGCAAGCAAGTAATGTTCTTGTTTCCTAGTTCTGCAGGAGTAATTCTGCATGTAGAGAGGTATTGCTTCTTGTTGGTGCCAGAACATCCAGGGCTCTGTGGTGGTTACACTTCTTAGCCTTCAAAACAGCCTCGATTGAGGATCTCAGAGTACTTCTGGGCTTCAACACATACGCAGCCTCCTAGAGACCAAAAGATGCTTCTGGCAGCTGTCTGGCAGGGCAGGCAGGGAAGGGGAGAGGGACCCTGCTTCTTCAGCAGCATGGTCTCAGGGGGAAGGAAATGTCTTGCCTTCAGAGCTCCTTTCCATTTGGTTTTTGAAGAAGTGTTTTCCAGAAGTTTTAGTTATCTACCATGTTGTACAGATCTGTGAGGGAAGGGAACGTAAATACAGAACAGTTTGAGACCCTGGTTATGGAGCATTGGCCAGCATTGAGTAGAAAACAATCCTCCTATCACCAGTGTGTCTGATGTTAGGATAACATCTCTCCTCTGGTCTGTGGGTTTTTTTTTGTGTGGCCATTCTCTTCAGCATCTTCCTTCTCTTCAGGAGGAGCTTTCTGTTTTGTTCATTATGGGCAGGTGACTCTTATTTCCCACACATTAAATGCCTCATGCTTGCAGCATTTTATCCACATGAATAGGTTTGCTTGAGAGCAGAGTGAAAGAGATGATGGAGGGGGGAGCAAAGAGTTAATTATTTTTCAGTGCTGCTTAATACTTTTGGATACATTTCTCTATTGATCCTCCAATCCTCTTATGGCTGCCTAAATAAATTCTTTATCGTGGAAAATAACTTTGCAGTTTATAATGCTGTGAGCTCACTTTCCCCTTCAAAGATCTTATTTATAGAGCCCTTTCCTGTTTTCAGACTCACTGCTACTGCTTCAGTTTCTTCTCTAGTAGTGATGGTTTAAAGAGAAATAATAGGCAAAGCTTGCAAGTTTTTACAAAGCCAACTTATACCTGTTGAAAACACAAATTCCTGGCATCTTGGAGTTGTGGTGTTTTACAAGAGATACACAAAACAAAAAGCCCTCCCCTGGTCACCTACAGCAAACAGATTTGGGTTTTTTGTCCTGATCTTTCACAAGATTTTCTGTACTCTCTTCTCTTGACTTGCACCTCACTGGACCTCGTGTTTTGAGTGCTCAGTGAGGAACAATCTGGCCCAGGCAGAAAGGGTATGGCCGTGTCCTATGAGGACAGACTGAAAGAGTTGGGGCTGTTCAGTCTGGAGAAGAGGAGGCTCCCAGGTGACCTTCGTGTGGCCTTCCAGTATCTGAAGGGGGCTACAAAAAAGCTGGGGAGGGACTTTTCAGGATATCAGGGAGTGACAGGACTAGGGGGAATGGAGCTGGTCCAGACTGGCTGTGAGGAGAAAGTTCGTCAGCGTGAGGGTGGTGAGAGCCTGGAATGGGTTGCTCAGGGAGATGGTTGAGGCCCCATCCCTGGAGGTATTTAAGGCCAGGCTGGATGAGGCTCTGGCCAGGCTGCTCTAGGGTAGGGTGTCTGTGCCCATGGCAGGAGGGTTGTAACTAGATGATCCTTGTGGTCCCTTCCAACCTGATGATTCTGTGATTCTATGTCTCGGTGACTCCATCTCTGCAGTTTCTGCAAGTGTGACATGATTCATCAGCTGGGTGACTGAAAAAAAGTAATCCAGAGTGAAGTGGTTTATGAAAGGCACAACCTTTTCTTTATCTAAGGCAGATGTTTTCCACTGTGGGGAAATACATGTTTGAAAGAAAGAAATCCAATGTCCCAACGATTTACTCCAGCTCAAGGCTGCCTGTCTTCTCCAGGGAAGCACAGTCCACTTCATATGCTGTCATCTGTGTGTTAAACCTTGGTGCAGTGGAACATTGAACGGTGCAGAAAGCCATACTGAACTCAGCCACTACTTAAATACGCTCTGAGCTGCCCTACCTGAACAAATGGGCTGCCAGCTGCTCAGACTAAAACACTTAAATGAAGATAGGAGAGTAACTGGTATGTTCTGTGGGCAAACGTATTCCCCAGGTTGTAGATTATGCAGGGGAAATGTGAGCTTGATGCCACGGAAAGGAAAGATGCAGAAGCGTACGAGCTGATGAGCAGATAAAGCAACTGTGAGCATATATTGCTTTTGCAAGTGGTTTTGTGTGTACAGAAATAACTGCTGTGCAGGCCAGGCTGAGTGCCAAAGCCATCTTCTCTGCTTGTATGGTGCTGAGGTTGTCACTGCTTACCCCCAAACTGACGTAGCCGTTGGCATAAGCCTAGACTAGCGATGATCACTTTGATGTCTGAAATATAATGCAGTGTATGGGAGACTTCTGTACAAAAAGGGCAGCAGAGGTAAGAGTCCCTCTGTGTTCGTGATGAGAAGTAACAGATGGGCAAGGAAGGCACCGTGTTTGCTGGAGGCTAGAGAGGGGAATGGGAGGGCAGAGCACAAGCACAGTTTTGCCATGTACCAGGTGCTGTGACCAGAGCCTCACTGCAGCATTCTGTCTGCAAACAAAATGCCAGTTTCTGTTTAGGGGGGTAGAAACAAAGGCTTAAAAGGAAACATAAGTCCTAGATTCCCAAAAGATTTAAAATGTTGGCTGTACAATTTCAAGTGAAAACCTCTGACAGTTAATTTCCAATCATGTGAAGCAAGTGGCCTTTAAACAACAAAACTGTTTGGATGATCAGCTAAGAAGTGGATTTAGGATGTCAGCTCAAGTGGTCTTGCTCTACTGACATTAAATGTAGCTTTGGTGATGCAACTTTGCCTCTGGCTGTGCGCTAAAGGAAGTCAAACTCCCTCTCTCAGATGAAATATGTGGTTCACAGGACGTGTGACACTTGCTTGTCCCAGGAATTCACACCTTACACAGCAGAAGAATAAAAAACCATCCTAGGCACTGCATGGAGAAATGGCTCATTCACAGAGAGCACCACTGCTGATGGCACTGGTAACAGGCAGCACAACACTTAGCAAAGGCACTACTGTGAACCATACTGTGTTGTGTGAGGGTTTTCTTTCTGACTGCAAGGATGTGCTACTGTCAGTCCTCCACTCAGGAACAAAAGATAATATTCTTGAAAGCATTTTGTTTTCATACTCTCCTAGGATTTTCTCCTGTCTTAGTACCACCTCTATTCATGTAACAACCTCTGTTTGGAATTAAGGGTACTTGAGTGTAGAATAGTGGTTCTTAGAGAAACTGTTAGAACTGAAGTACCTTTTTGGAGGTACTGGAGTTTTCTGTGAGTTCTGTCTACACACTGTCTAGGCTTGCCCAGAAGTTCTGTTTGTACATATCCTAGAGCATGGCAATTACTCAGGCAGGGATGGTTTCTGTCTTTATTTCTTGCCCTGAGCATCTGGCCATTGCTAGAGGAAGGCCGGAATTTGTTTCTGATAGAGTCAAATTCAGGCAGCTGAGAGCACCTCAGTGTGCATTTTGGTTTTAAAATAGCACAGAAAGAGTGAGTTTAAAGGTTATGATCTTTATCAGAGTAGTTTTAGGCCTGAACAATCTCTGTCAAGATTCTCATTCGTGGCTGTGGAGGGGATGTATTCAATACTGCTGGGAAAGTGGCAGTTCATTCAGGTAGGTCTGCTGCTCTGGAATTTATTGTTGTTAGCATTATTGTTGTTATTCTTTCAAAGGGGAAAGGCTGATTTTTGTAAACGTGAGCCTTTCTAAGCAATATGTCAGCTTTACTTCCTTGTGGAAAGAGCTCTGGCATCCAGATTTAAGGATCTAGCAGAAGAGGTAGAGACCTCAACATACTGAGTAGCTCACTAACTGAGACGCTGGGGGTATGTCAGTTCCAGTAAACACGCTGCAGAGATGCCTCTGGCACCAAGACACACTATCAAGGCACAGCACATGCCCATACCTCTGAACTGAGTCTCCAGAGTGGGGTGGCTGCAAGCAAATAGCCTGCTGGAAAGGTCTCTGGCCTCTGCAAATTCCCAGTCTGTGCCCAGGAGCCTGCTGGAGAAAGGAGAGATGCTTAGGACCAAAACCATGCCAGGGACCACTGTAAGGCTGTAGACAACAGCTCCAGCTCCCAGGAACATTCACTTGCCCAGTTTCAGTTACTAATACAGACATTGTCTTGTCAGGGCGATGAAAACATATTGAGAAGTAGTTTGGTTGCTGCCACTTGCCATTGTGTGGCAAGAGAGTACCTGTGTATCCCACTGCACACTGTAACAGACCATTGAATAACTCTGGGCAAGCTACCTCACTAACAGCTCCCAAGTTAAGGTGGAACAAGTCTGCCTTGGAATACACCAGAGCCCAGCTTGTCTGCTTGTTTTTTGTTGGGCAGGATCTTGCCTTCAGCAGGGTCTTTCAGGAGACACTGCACATTTGCTTTCAAAAGCAATGAAAATTGCCCACTGAAGTTGTGGAAATGTTCAAGGCCAGGCTGGACAGAGCCTTGAGCAGTGTGGTCTAGTGGAAGCTGTCCCTGCCCATGGCAGGGGATTTGGAATAAGACTGATCTTCAGGGTCCCTTCCAACCCAAACCATTCTGTAGTTCTATGATAATTCTATAAAATCTTGCCATTGGATATAAGAAAGTTTGTGTCCTGGGCTCAGCACTGTGGTCAGTGTGCTGCAGTGAGGCAGTGATGCCCTGGTTCTGACAGGAGTGGTTTTCCAGATTCCTTTGGACAGAGCCTTGAGCAGTGTGGTCTAGTGGAAGCTGGCCTCAACCTGTGCCCAGGGAGGTGCAGGTTGGGTATTATGAAAAATTTCTTTATGAAAGGATTATCAAGCACCAAGGAGGTGGTGGAGTTATCTTCCCTGGAGGTGTTTAAAGGATGCATGGATGTGGTGCTTCAGGACCTGGTTTAGTGGTATTAACTTAGCATTAGTGGTGGAATTGTGAGCTCCAGGTGATTCGTTGGACTTGATCTCAAAAGTCTCTTCCAGCCTCAACAGTTGTGTGGTTCTGTGATTCTAACCCAAGTGGGGAAATGTGGTTTCAGAATGGTAGTGAGCTTCTAGGGATTGTGTCGGGATGTGCTTGTATGTAAAGGAATCACAGTCAGGAGGTGAGCTAAAGGTCTGGGACTGCACAGCTCTGGTTTCTTTTCAGGGGTGAGTTTTCCTGAGTCGTGTCTATAAAGGAAACATCTGTTCATCTGCACAAGACCAAGCAAACAGTTCATTCCACATAAACTCTTCAAATTAAGTGCACAAAGTTTGTATCCACTTCTGATTGCTATGTGAGCCTCGTTTGCTGGTTGCCCAAATAGTTAAAGTAGCTGTATTCAGATACCAAAGTAATGGGCATCGTGGGAAAGCTTAAATCCACTGGAACTGCCCCAT
This sequence comes from Pogoniulus pusillus, assembly GCF_015220805.1. Lineage (NCBI taxonomy): Eukaryota > Metazoa > Chordata > Aves > Piciformes > Lybiidae > Pogoniulus > Pogoniulus pusillus. The sequence goes on from NC_087297.1 coordinate 7,503,247, forward strand.
CTGTTTCTACCTGATTCCCTGGTATTAGCCACAATATCCAAAGGCATGAGGATTAAAACCAACTTCTGCACAGGCCAACTGAAACTGCTGAGCACTCTGCTGCTCAACAGCAATAAACACAGTGACATTTTTAGAGAGATAAGTTTATTTCTTTTCCTAGAAGTAAATTCTGTGCTGAGTAAGCAGGCTGAGCCTGTAGTTTCCTTGGTATAAATCAGAATTTTGATTTGACATGTATTTTAGATTCATTCTTTGGGCTAGTTTCTACTTTAATTTGCAAATATTTTCATTTTCCTTAGGGACAAGAGACCTTCTGCTCATCCTCCAGTCTTCTAACACAAGAGCATTGGTTCCAGCTCAGTCTTTGCAGTTTCATGCTTCTAGAGCTAGCACAACCATAGTGTGATCAAATGCATGTTGAGATAGTGGTGATTCTGCACATAAATCAAAGTCTCAAGCAAAGCAGGACTGCTGAACCCAGCTCAGGACTTGATCCACAGCCTAATAAGGATGTAGAATGCCTCTGGCCTGAGCCTCTCTGAGCGCTTTCAGAGCCTGCCAGCATCTCACTTTGGACCGTTTGCATGATGAATTCATCCTAAGCAGTAAACAAAATGTGGTTAATGCTCTAAATAGACTGCCCTGTTCCCTGGATTCTCTCTGGTTCAGCTCTTAGCTAACTTCAATAACATTTTTTTCCTGAACTGAGAAGTTTCAGCTTTTTGTTGCATGCATGCAGAGCCATGTAGCAGAACTGTGGTGCTGTGGAGCAGCTGCCTTACCTAGATCCTGAAGATCAGTTTAACTGTTTTTTAATGTGGCTACTTGTCCTAGTGTTTACAAATCACCTACTTTAAAAGTTTACCCTGAGAATGATTTTGGAAATGTCACACAGTCGTGCTGGATAGAACTGAGCAGTTTCTGCTAGGACATCTGTAGTCCTGGGCATGAGGCTTTGGGCAGTCCCTCCAGAGCAGGAGGCTGGAGCAGATGACCTTCAGAGGTCCCCTCCAGCCTTGTGTGGCTGTTATATAGTTGAGTTGCTGGCTTCATGAGACCGCTCCTGTAAGAGTGGCCACCTAAATGTGGATGTTAACCACCACAATCAGACTGCTTTGGTTTTGCATTACTAAGAAAGTTGATTACAAGGGGACACAGTCTCAAGTTGTGCTGGGGGAGGTCTAGGCTGGATGTTAGGAGGAAGTTGTTGGCAGAGAGAGTGATTGGCATTGGAATGGGCTGCCCAGGGAGGTGGTGGAGTCGCTGTGCCTGGAGGTGTTCAAGAAAAGCTTGGCTGAGGCACTTAGTGCCACGATCTGATTGATTGGACAGGGCTGGGTGCTAGGTTGGACTGGATGATCTTGGAGGTCTCCTGCACCCTGGTTGATTCTATGATTAAACCCCTAAATCTCTCTTTGGTGCCACTCTGGCCATGCATGCTGATGTTATGTCCTTAGGATGCCTTGGATCTGCATTCTCTGCCCGTGGTGTGTTAGGGTTAGCTGGTAGCAGGAGAGCTGGGCATTACTCAGCAGCACACTGCAGTGGTTTTAACAAGTAGTACTATCCATAGAAAAAGTTCTGTGGTCCCTAAGAAATAAAGCAGTGCTCTGTGCTTTCTATGAAAAGAAGGGGAAAAAAAGACATTCCCTCTGGAATGTTATTTCTAGCCCTTGTTTGTTTGTTTTGAGGGAAGAGTCTGGTTTCCCTGTTTCATCTGTTGCCCACTGATAGGAGAGATTCTCCTGCCATGTTTTGGCTCTGATTACCAGAGCTGACCAGGGCTCTCCTGTCCTACTCCACTGTATTGAAGCTGAAATCCACCAGAGAATGACACAAGCTTCTTGTTTCTGGAGGGCTGAATTACTTCCAAGGAACTGCCAGGTCTTCCTAGATAGTAGGAAAGTCTTCCTTGATGGCATGTGGGTGATCACTGACTACCACAAGTCATATTTTCAACCACTTCAGTTGATTTCCCCTATTGTCCCATGTCAAGGAATTATTGATCACCAAGCCCTATTGGTGTCCTCAGCATTTCATTTGTAGCAACATCGAGATCATTGCCCACTCTGCTTATTTATGAGTAAGGCCAAACTTGGGGGGGGTTGGGGGCACAACATCTAACCTTCCACTCCCCAGAGAGTAAGAGCTCAGACTGGAAAAATGAAGGTGCATTGTTATGTGCGTGATAGAAATTGTGTTATTTCTGCTGCTATCCCCAACAGAGTTAGCCAAGTTAATTGTTTTGGAGCTGTGAGAGTGCAGGTTGGGGGTTTTTTTGATATGAACCTTCCATCTTCTTCTTTAAGAAATAGTAAATGAACTCCTGAGGATGAAGTTATTTGGGGGAATGATCTGCATTTAGGATTTTTGTGAAGCTTAATGGATCTTTGATAGATCTTTGACTATTTCTCTCATAATTTCATTCCTTTCCTGGTGTAGCTTTAGCCCCAGACTAGACATAGTTGAACGTTGTCACAATTTGGGGGGCAAAGTTCAGAATCAAGGACTATGTTTATTTTCTTTTATTTTTAATTTCAAGTGCTGGCTAAATGGAACTGAAAATATTTTGTTTGTTTTTAGCATCACCTTAAAGGACTTTTTTCACACTCCAAGATTTGGGGCTCTAGAACAGCCTTGTATATGCCTAAGTGTTTTTGGGAGTTAAGGGGACCAGGTTAGTTGCATATTCAGAGGGAGCAGCTGAATTAAGCAGCCTCCTAAGTAATCTGACGTCTTTGACAAACACTGATAAGGGGGCTTGTAATTTTTTGTCTTGAGAGACTACTTTAAAAAGACTGGATGATCTTGGAGGTCTCTTCCAACCTGGTTGATTGTATGATTCTGTGATCAGCAAAGTGTTACCTGTGATCAGGAGCTGGGTGTCCTTTCTGTGTCCTGTAGCACATCCAGTGCCATGAGAGTTACTTGCTGAGTTGAGGGAGATTGTGTTTTTCGTAGGGGACCAATAACCAAGGCACTCTTTCTGTGAACTTGCTGTAACAATTGCCAAGGACTGACAGAAAATTAGGTGTAGGGAAGGATGGGTTGTAGCACCAATCAGGGAAAGACTGTCCCGAGTAGCTGTTTGAAGGTTAAGGAAGCAGGAATTCACGTGTTTTATTTTTAGCTTGCAAGAGAAGAGTTATTTAGTGTTCTTTTCTATCTCATCTCTGGAAATGTTCTTGCTCAGGCAGGATCTGCAGTCTTGGAACTACTTAACCCAAAACTTGCCTGCCTGTGAAAATTTATTTTTACAAAGGGGAATTACAGAAATTGGTTTTCCCCTAGAAAATTTTAAGTAGAACTGATTAAAACCTCCAAACTCAGTAGAGTGTTAAAGTACTTTCAGCTGCTGGCAGTGATTTGTGATTCTCAGTATATAGCTGGGTGCCTTTTGTGTTCAGGAAGTCGTAAGCATTTTCAGCTTGTTGTAGTGGAGTTGCTTTTGTTGCCGTTTGCTTAGGTTTTGGCTGCTGTTAAATGATACGTGCTTCATTTGCTCAGGTTTTTCTCAAGGAGTATTTTAATCCAGGATTTTAATAGTCATGCTGTGACAGGACCTTAAATCACAAAGCAGAGGTGGGATGAGCTACTCAGTGCTGAAAAAACCTCTCTTGCCTTTCCTCCCTGGTCTCTGATCTTCAGTACCGCGGCTCACGCTTTAGGCTTCTGAGAGTCAGTGAAGTATTTACAGTGCTTCATGTTCCAGCAGCTGGGAAATAGGTGAGGTTCAAGATGTTGCTGGACAATACTCACACCTCTCATCCAGCACTCCTGAATCAACAAACATCTCCGAGGCATCTTAACCTCCTTGTGAGATTTCTTTTTTCCTCCTTGCTTTTTCTCTCCAGCGAGGTAGCAGAACAGTGTCAGCAACAGTGAAGTCAGAGCTCTCATCTTCCCCAATGGGTAAAGGCAATCTGCAAAGCATGGATTAAAAACAACCCAGCAAGTCAATGGTTACCAGTTGTTAGCAAACAAATCTCTACCAACCTTCAGGCCAATGCCAAGTGATAGCAAAAGGAGAAGCTGCGCGTCTGGGCAGTGTAATTCCTAGCGGTCTGTAGTACTTTCCCCCTCATGAAGGCATGGTTTGGTTTTATTTTTAAGCCTCTAAGAGTAATAAGGAGAAGCCTGATGTCGCTGCTTGTAAACAGCACGTCTTGAGCAGCGGAGCTGGAGTATCAGGTCAGGAGAATCGATGGATGCCCTTTTTTGGGTGCATTTACAGTTTGCTGAAGTAAAAGGCAGCATATGGCAACACTAGCAAGGAAGAAGCCGTGCCTCTCGGAGGCTCTTCCTGGCTTAAGAACTTGGTAATTGCTTCCCACCCTCATAAAAGAGAATTACCGGCATCCCGGTGCCAGGCAGCGTGCGTGTGGGTGATGGGAAATAAGGCTTCCTCCAGCCCCGGCCACCTGCTTGCGGAGCAGCCCTGGCGGTGGGAGGGAAATCCACCCACCGGCGAGCCCCGAGCGCTGCTGTCTGTTTGCAGTGCCGGAGGGGAGGCAGCGCAGCTCTGCTGCGCCGAGAGCTGCTCCTCTCTGCGGCCCTCTTCCCCTCGGGGAGGACCGGGAGTGTTTATTTGGACCCCGTTGCGAGGGAGAGGGAACAGCCCCCACACACCTGCCAGGAAAGGGAATCCTAAACAACTGCCTCTGCTCAGGAGAGACTGGGAGCCGGGCCAAGCCTTTCGAACATGTAGGATTAAAATTAGACTCCTGCATCCATATGTAGGCTCTCATTCTGCACACACTGCCTGGCTTACCTCTTTTCTTCCCTGCCTTTTATGTAATCCCCTAACGGGCCAGTGCTTCCCCCTTTGCTGTAGCTCTGACAGTGGCCCTTGTACTTGCTCAAAGTACATTTATCTTTCCTCTCTGTAATCATACCTGATCACAGGCACAGGAACACTGCTTCTGTCTTTCATTTTCCACTAATATTCCCTTGACAGCTGTCTTTCTGAAAGGGAAAAAAACTGACAATCTCTCCTTTGGAGAAACAGCCAAGTGTGGAAGCGGACTTGGCTTTCTGCCTCTGCTCCTGTGCTGCTTCTGCCTGAGCAAACTGACACCTTCCTGCAGCCTGCACTCACTGATCCGGAGAGGTCCAGGTCTGGCTGGAGAGGCATCTCGAGGAGGAAGGGAAGAAGACAGGTAGCCTAACAGAGCTTGGCTGGTGTCTGCTTGTCTGTTCTGCAGCCTGTTGTGCTCACAAGCACCAGACCCACCAAAGGGTAAAGAAGCCATAAGGCAGCAAGTGCATGGCTGCATGACCCCTGATTGTGCAGGGTGGAGGCTGGCAGGGAGCCGTGCAGGCTGCTGGTGCAGGAGGACTTTGTGCTAAATTTCAGCTTTCCGTGTCCTGGCAGTTGGATAAGCACAGGGAGATGCTTATCGTTAGACAGTGATTGGTTCTTGAGGGCTCGGAAGCATTCGAAGGCTCCAGTACTTCCAGAAAGAAATCTTTATGTTTCAGAGCACTTTGAGCTTTTTTTGTTGTTCCCCTCTTAACAGCTCTTCTTAGGAAAGCAAGGAGACTTCCTGGAAATAGCAACTGCTAGGAGAGCCCTAATAATGCTGCTGTTTTGTAAGGAGCCAGCTGTCTGCATCCTCCTGCTTCACACTGTGTACCCACTGCAGAGTCTGAGGGCTTTAGCAGTGAGAGAGCAGAAGGGACCTGCAACCCCCCAGGAGCTGATCAGTTGGGTCATGATTCTTCTTCGAAGAGATAAACCTTCACTGGGCAAATTCCTGGGCAAACAGGCAGCAGAGCCTCCATTGCACCCTGTGTGCTTGGCTGCCTGGGCTTGCCCATCACCCTGCTCTTTGCAGGGCTGTCCTGGGCATGGCCCTTGTACGTGCACCACTGTACAGGTGAGCATCCACTCCTGTACCTTTCCTGGTGAAAAATGTGCTCACACAAAAATGCTCAATTGTTTTCTCCCTGGCAGCACCTCTTGGATGGTAAAGCCAAGCTTGAGTCCTCCCCAGCTGGTGCCTGCTGAGGGTGCATGGGAGCTCCCTGCGCTGGGTTTCCTTTCTTCTGGAAAGCTGCAAGCTGCTGGGTACTGGCCAAGGCAGAGAGGAGGCAGCTGATGCACACCCTGTTCTTGCCCTAACATGGAGTGGGGACATGGCTGCAGGGCACACACAGATATAAGAGCTAAGAACAAAGCACCTTGTATAGCAAAGCAAGGTTGATGGCTTGCTTCAGCCTGGAAAAAAAGCCTTTTCAAAGCTAATAATGCTGACATGGTCTCCTAACAACCCCGCTGTGTTTACTGGAGGTACTTTATCTCAAGCTGGGGTTTTGTTCCTGCGTATTTTAAATTGTTCTCCCAGACCCTGGAAATGAAACAAAAGCAGTGACTTTGCAATGAGACATCCCAATTAAAAATTCAAGTGAAATATGTACATTTTTACAGAGCAGCTGCCAGAAGCTTGCCAGTCACCGTAGCTGTAAGAGGATTTGAAATGTACTCACAGCCTCTAAGCATCTCTCTCCACCAATAGTAGTTTTCTGATGTTGTTTGGAGTAGAGGGGTATATCTGAGCTGTAGTAAATGGTGGTGTTAGCATTACAGTTGCAGACATTCCTTGTATGTGCATATGAGGACAAGGTACCTGTAAAAGAGATTTAGAGTTGCTAAGTCCTATTGCTGTTAACTGTTGGCAACTGAGCAGAGGGGAGAACACAGAATGCGTGGGAAATGGGAGCAAAAGGCGAGTGGGACGGAGGAGTTCCACGCTGTGGGCTGCGGGAGCTGAACTGCTCACATGTGCGCAGCCCCTTGCAAGCCCCTGCGCCTGTTGGCGCTTGCCTGGGAAGAAGCTTTGCCTTCCCCACCCAAAGGTGCTTGGAGAGTCATTACACTAATGAGAGAGGAAGCTGGGAATGATGCACAAAGGAAGGAAGTCCGTTAAGAATCAGGTCTCACTATTTCAACTACTTAAGGAAAACCTCGTTTGTAGGAATGGGCTCCAGGAGGGGGGTGTGTGCAGGGGGATGTGCATACATGCGCACAGCGCCTGCCAGGAGAAGGAGCTCTGGCTGTGGGCTGCCAGCCTCCAGCTTCTCTTGCTTCTGAAGCTCTGCAGCTTCGTTTGTTTATAAAGAAAAAAAGGCACGAAGAAACTCCCAAGGTAGAGTGTGTGGGAGTGTGTGTGTGAGAGGGAGTATGAGTAACTTGTCTTCACATTTAGCTGGAGCCTTGGTATTGTCAAAGCAGCTGAATCACTGCCTGCGAGCTGCCATCTTTGCCATGGTGATAATTTGACAGCATGCCAACATTGCTGCCTACTGTCTCTGAAGAGCTGACCTTGTAGCAACATCAACACTCTTTCTTGCCTTTTGCTGACATACTCTAGGCTCTGGAAGCTGTTTTCAAAACAAATACATAATGAGCTATTGTGCTTGTAAAAGCAATTGTGTTTCCGCCCCTCAGATTATTTTAGGGTGTCTGGCCTGCCAGCAGGCAAAGCAAAGGAGCAGGCAGGGAGGACACAGCTCTTCAGATAAAGTGAGCTCTTCAGATGCAGGAACAACGGGAATGAAAAGCAACATTCACAACCTCAGAAGTTAACACTGAAGAGCTGACTTTTGGACTCCTTTGTGCTGTTCCTAATGATTTCCCAATGTCATGAACAAAGCAGGAAGCGAGCAGAGCTCTACAGAGAAAGCAAAGTACTACCCAAAAGCAAGGGAACCTCTTCATTTAGTGCTTGCTTTATGCAGTTGTGTCTTTTTCTTCATGCAGGCAGGAAAAGATACCATCTAAAATACTGGCTGAGAGTTTCCATCTAGGCTTTTGGTATGGAGAAATGATAGAGGCTTGGCTTGGCAGGGTTGTCTCTACCTGAATACATCGATTCTTGGCTCTAGGTTTAGGCTGCTCTATACTGGGTGGCCTGGCAGGTTCAGGCATTCCCCTGCCCCCACATGGCTACCAAACTTCACATGCCCTCTGTCTGTCCACTATGTTTGCCAGGGCTCAGAGGAAGCAGAACAAAGCAGACACAAGACTCACCCCACAGTTGCTACTGCCTTGATGGTGGGGACCAGTGATAGTGAAATGCTGTTACTGAGTTTTTTCTTCTTGCTGTCCTCCCTGAACCAAATGAATATAGCAGTTACTGGTGTCTCAAATGCCATTTCATGGGAAGTTTTTGTGGTATCAGAGACTGTATAATAGATGGATGACAGGCTTGCATAAAGGACTACCATGTGGTAGTGCCCTAAACCCCTACATATGGTTAGGTAACGACAGCTTTAATTTTAGGTACAGGACTGGAAAATGCAGTCAGATTAAGCCTAGGACTCTGTAGGTTAAGGTCAGAATGAAAGATGTAGCTAACAAAAGTCTGGAGGCAACATCTTCATGAGACACCCCAGTTTTCACTCCCCCTCAGAGATCTATTTTCAGGTGTTGCCAGAAAGGAGAACACTTAAATTTATAGCAAGATACTTCCTCTGGATCATTCTTAAAGTGCAATGCTTTAGATTTGTGGAAGTCAGGTGAGTATTGCATATGGCTGAAGTTCCATTTCTGCACATAGAAGTGAAAGTTACTCTTGATTTTACATAGCTAACGATAAAAATTCTATTATAGAGTCATAGAATGGGTTGGGTTGGAAGGAACCTCAAAGCTCATCCAGTTGCAACCCCCTGCCATAGACACTAGAACAGGTTGCTCAAGGCCTCATCCAACCTGGCCTTGAACACCTCCAGGGAGGGAGCAGCCACAACCTCCCTGGACAGCCTGTGCCAGTGTCTCACCACCCTCACTGTAAAGAGCTTCCTAACATCTACTTTAAATGTCCCTCCTTCCAGTTTAAACCCATTACTCCTCATCCTGTCATTACAAGACCTTGTCAATAGTCACTCCCAAGCCTCCTGTAGCCCCCTTTGGATACTGGAAGGCCACTCCAAGGTCTCCTCAAAGCCTTCTCTTCTTTAGGCTGCAGAGCCCCAACTTTTGTAGCCTGTCGTCATAGCAGAGCTGCTGCAGCCCTCTGAGCGTCTTCGTGGCCCTCCTCTGGACTCGCTCCAACAGTTCCATGTCCTTCTTGTGCTGAGGGCTCCAGAGCTGCACACAGGACTCCAGGTTTGCCTACTTTCTAACTGACCTACTTGGGAAGTTTCTTGACAGAGAAAACACTCTTTACTTCAGCTGCTCCTTGACACTCAGAGGAGCTTTAAGATTAAATGTGATTTGGCTAGCATCTCTCCATGTATTACTCTGCCTTATGGCCAGCAAAACTTCAGCAACTGCAGACAAACATATTTGAGAGAAACAGCCAGCAAATGCTGTTTGACTTTGCAGTGTTTTGCAGCTTGTTTCCTTTTGCAGTTCAGTGCTGGATCTTAACCTGCAGGCTTTGTTAGGGATGCAGTTTCTTTGGGAATCTTGTTTTCCCCTGCATTGTTGGCAGTTGAATTGTTGGGACATGCCAGTAAAAGACAGAAAATGGGATTTTCAGTGTGAAAATGGCTTGCCAGGGGACCTATTTCCAAGTCTGTAGGCCCTTTGTAATGAGGAAGGCTGTGCCTGCTACTTCTTCAGGGCATCTGAATAATGCAGCATCTCAAACTGCAAGGAGGAGTGCTTGACTTGTGTGTCATCTGGATGGGATATTCAGGCTTAAGGAGCCTATGAAAAGCAGAGGTGTTGTTGCTGTAACTCAGTGCATAGCTCAGAATGGAACTCTGAATGGCCTCCAAGCTATGGTGGACAGGCAGTCACCCAATCTTTTTAAACATGGCCACCATACAGGTTCCAATTTGGGAAGGCTTAGGAGCTAGGTCTGTGGGCCATGTCTAAAATGTTTGCCCACATCAAGCTTATTAGAGACATTTGCTGCAATCAGGCTCCTGAGATGCTTCTGAAAGCTCAGTTATCCCTGCAGGGGAAATACAGGTGTTTGCTGAGAGAAAATTCAGTCTTCAGAGCCTGACATTGATTCACATGAGGGACTTTTCCTAAAGGTTATCTATCAGCAGGACAAGGGGGAAATGGTTTCAGGGACAGCAGGTTTAGACTTGGAAGAACTTTGGAAGTTCTTCAGTATGAGGTTGGAGAGACTTTGGAGCAGGAGCACCCTGGGGGGCGTTCAAGGCCAGGTTGGACAAAGCCTTGAGCAGCCAAGTCTAGTTGAGAGGTTGTAGTAGATGATCACTAAGGTCCCCTCTAACCTAAACCATTCTGTGATTCTATGATAATTCATTCAGCTTTACACTAAAGGCAAGGACGAGGTTTTGGTGCACTGATTTCAAGTTAAATGTTAATCCCCTGTTCAGCAGAAGCCTGCTTCTTAGAGGCTTGGCTTCTGGGTGGATGGCAGGGAAGACTTTCAGAAGGACTTCCCAGGGGGCCATAAGCTTTTGCTGGCATGCATGGTTTTAGCTTATGCTATTTTCTTTCCTGTTTGTGTGAGTGGCATCCCACAGCAGAGATTTTCTCAGTGTACAACTCTTAACAACAGGTCAGGAAGACTTCTCTACCAAAGGGCGAATGAAAAATTGTTCCTTGTGAGAATGCTCACTTGGGACTATCCTTGGCAACCTTGCTAGAATATCCACCAGTTAGTGCCTAAAAACTGTACATTGCTTTTCAAAATGAGTATTGCATGAGCTTCTGGAGCCAAGGAAGCTGTGCATTAGCTGCTCACTGAACAGGCTCTCAAACTGGACCATACAAGGAGAAGAGGAGAATGCCATGGAAAACAAGGCTGTAGGTTAAGCCAGGTTTTGTTCATGGTTTTGTTCACAGAGAGGTCTTGTTCCAGCTGTGTCCTTTAATCACTGAGGAGACAAGATCCATTGCCAAGAAAGGTTTTTTGCTTCTCTGCTCTCCTGCTGCCTCCTCCACCAGCCTGTGTTTCTCTAAAAATAATGCTGATTTCATACCTTAGCTGATGGGCATCGCAGCAGCCATGACAGACACAGCCCCCCTGCAAAACGTGCACTGATATGTAATGGCAATGACTTCACTCTCTAAGAGCTGTTGTACACAGCATCCTTTGTATTTCAGATTGTAAGCTTATCCTGAGCCCTTTGCACTGCCCCAGAAAACAAGTCACTGCTGAATAGCAGCTATCTCATCCAGAAAAGTAAGAATTCCTTTTTAGTCTTAAAACAAAGACAACAAGAAGTCACTTGTCAGGGAGAAAAGAAAGGATTTGTTTTTCTCATCCATGGGGAAATTTGTCAGGCTGCACAACCTGAGACGTCTGCTCGAGGTGTGTCATGATTGCAAACAGTCAAGGGAGCATCCAGGGACAGGGGTCATGTTCTCTGTGATAAGCAGAGAGAAAAGCTGCCCAGTGCTGGCAGCACAGTTTTGGAGGCTGTGGGTCCATGTTACTGTGCCATAGGTGGGAGATCCTTTCCCTGCTCCATGCTCCTCATGCCCAGGTCACTGTCCACACTACTGCCATCTCCTTTATCTTTAGCTGCCGGGAAGCTCCTACACCAGATCTGCTGCTGGAGGAGCAGTAGTGCACAGCTGTGCCCTTCATGGATGTAAGAGCCTGCAGACAGCCCTGGGATGTCACACCTTTATCTAGCAGGCACCAGAGGTAGGGAAAATACTCTGATGATCATCCAAAATCTTTTCCTAACACAGACATCTGTGGCTTGAGGACTCCCTAAGCCAGAGGTGAGGTCTCTACCTTTAACAGCATTAGGTAATGGTCAGATTGTGATGTGAATGTTGCCAGGCCTTGTGCCCTGAGCCAGGACTGCTGGTCTGTGTTGTGCTTTTCCTCTCCATTTACTCCAGCAAAATACCAATGAGCAGGTAGATTTCTGTACCTACTCATACTGCACCCAGGACTTAAACTGTACTGTGAATATATGTGTACTCACAATGTTGCTCAGGATACATGCATCAGAGCAGGCTGCAGCCATGCAAGAATTGATGTGAGAGGGAGCACCTCCATCACAGAGCATTAGGAAACAAGTAAGAGAACAAGCCTCCTCCAATTACTGGCCCCAGACAACTTCTGTCACCCAGGAACATGAATTGGATCAAGAGTAAGACACAAAATGCTACAGCTGTGGTGTGCCAGACAGAGCAAGCAGCACTGATGCCATCCTTCTGTTGGCCACCTTCTCCTCGGCTGCTGTTTAACTGTACAGCACTTAGCTCCCAGAGCCAGCTACAGGACATCTAGCACCAGGGGAGGTGGAGGCAAAACTGATTCCCACTCTACAGGCTCAAAGCCACTCACAGAGCATTGACAGGGTGACCTCCTGTGTGTGGTGTCAAGTCAGCATAAGCTGTGTGTTATATGCTGAGGCAGATTTGACACCAATGTGCTTGTGTGGCAGTCTTGGCTGCAGGTCAGGTTTGTGCTGCTGAGTGACCTCCTGTCAGTCACAGGCTGCTTTAGTGGTCATGGCAGCCTAGCTTCAGCTGGAGAGTGGAGGGAGTGGTTTGGCCACTGTGTACACACAAGAGTATCAGATGGACTTCAGTGAAAAAAGCACACACATGAAGTAAAAGCATTCCCTTCACGTGGCATGGGTCTTAGAAAAATACACCACCTTCATTTAAGGAGATTTTTAACTCTGATACAGGAGTGTTAGTCATAGAATGGTTTAGGTTGGAAGGGACCTCAAAGCTCATCCACTTCCAACCCCCTGCCATAGGCAGGGACACCTCCCACTAGAACAGGTCACTCAAGGCCTCATCCAGCCTGGCCTTGAACACTTTCAGGGAGGGAGCAGCCACAGCCTCCCTGGGCAACCTCTGCCAGTGTCTCACCACCCTCACTGCAAATAACTCTTTCCTAAAACCTAGTTTGAATCTCCCCTCTGACAGTTTAAACCTACTACTCATCCTGTCATTACAAGTGTGACACATGATCTAGTGTTGCTCAGTGCTGCTGTCACAGGATCACAGGATGTCAAGGGTTGGAAGGGACCCAAAGAGATCATAGAATCAACCAGGTTGGAAGAGACCACCAGGTTTATCCAGTCCAACCACTGAGTCCAACACCCCTGCCAGAGCAGTACCATACAGTCTAGCTCAGGTCAGAGACAAATGCATCCAGACAGAAGCAGACTCCACAGCCTCCCTGAGGAGCCTGTTCCTGAGCTCTGTGACTCTTACAGTAAAGAAATTCCCCTTGTGTTGAGGTGGAACCTCCTGTGCTGCAGGTTCCATCCATTACTCCTTGTCCTATTCCAGGCAGCAGAGCCTGTCTGCTGCTCCTGACACACACACACACCTCAGATAGATATAAACATTTATTAGAATCATAGAATCAGTCAGGGTTGGAAGGGACCAGAAGGATCATCTAGTTCCAACCCCCCTGCCATGGGCAGGGATGCCCTACCTCAGGGACATCCCCTCTCAGTCTTCTCCAGACTAAACAGCCCCAGGTCCCTCAGCCTCTTCTCATCAGGCAGTGCTCCTGTCCCCTCATCATCCTCGTAGCCCTCTGGTGGACTCTCCAGCAGATCCCTGTCTCTCTTAAACTGGGGAGCCCCAAACCGAAGGCAGTTTTTCCAGTGCATCACTGCTTTGTTATCTCTCTCCATCTCTCACTTACAAAGGATTTTGCTCTCCTCCAAAAAAAGTGAATTGTCCATTCTAGTAAGCATGGACATTTTAACTCTGATTTTATCTCAAGGAAAACCTCACTTTGGGAGCTGGCAGGCAGTTGGCTGAGTGGTGCTGGTCCAGCAGCAGGCCCAGTGAAGTCGGCATGGATGAGGAGCCAGGTCTGCTTGCCTCTGGGTGTACACTGGCTCAGTGGGTCCTGCAGCCAAATGCCTGCTGAGTTTTGGAGAATTACAGTTTTGCTTTCACTCTGTGGCCAGAGATTAGTGTAATTTTAAGGCCTTAGTGGAAATAACAGGAGCATAATAACAGGTCTCTGAACAGTATTTCTTTGGAGCTCTGGAGGCTGAGGCAAGGGGAAGCCTGGCCCATAAAAACATCAATGAGAGCTGGTTGCTGTACCTCTTAAGTACTGAGGTATTCGGTAGCTAGAGAAAAATACAGCATCCACGAGGAACTAAATTGAACTATTGACAGTAGGCAAAGATTTTCCCCAGGGCTTTTGCAGCTGCTCAGTTGAGACATTTAATCTGAAGGGCTCTGATGACTGAAATGGGCTGTCAGTTTGTGTCTTACCATTTCATTCTCGAGGTGAGTGGACTGGAAATTGAGGTAAGACGCTGGAAATTACTCCCAAATCCTGTGCTGTTTTAGAGGTCCTGTACACCAACGTCTGCAAAATCCTGCACTGTTTAAGAGTGCCATACAGCAGTGCCAGAGCTCTATTTATTGTTCTAGGAAATACTTTTTCAATCTGGCAAAATAGACAAGGAAGAGTTCCCCCCCCCAACACACACACACACACACACACACACACACACACACACTGTGTCTGTCACTACTGGTCTTAGAACATACCTGAGTGCATTCCCTGGGAAATCCTTGCCTTCCTCAGGAGATGATGCCTGTCATGTCTCTTGGGTGAGGGTTAACTGCTATTAGCCAGAAGGATGAAAGCTGGTGCAGGGAACCAGAGAGATGTTTAGACTTCTGGCTCAGTTGATTTATTGCTCAATTATTAGACTGCATCGTAACAATAGTGTGGTAGAGGCAGGGAGAGCTTACACATTTCTGCCTGATTTCTATTAACAGCCTCCCAGATAACAGCCTGTGTTACCAGCTGCTTTTTTGCTTTTCATGTCCAGGGAAGAAGTGTTTGAAAGCTTTTACACTGTCTGAGCGAGTTAGAGAGAGAAAGAAGGTGCCCTCATCTCCAGCTTGGCCTTTATGTTTCCACACAGAACAGTGAAATCCAAGGCATGTTGTAATGCTGGTTGCTGTTTTCTTAACTCCATGTTCATGTAGTCATTCAGAGAAAGGCTAACAGGCTACACGTGTAACTGATGAAATATTAAGGGCTGAGTGTTCAGGACATTTGGTGCATCACCTGAGTGATGGGTGAATATCAACTGATCAATCAGTTTCCCTCAATGACACTCTTCACAGCTGATCTTTACATTGATGCTGGTGGAGGGAGCAATGCCTTTGGTTAAGGAGGAGGAGTGTTTGACACTGTGCAGCTACCCTGCAGGGAGCTGTAGAGTGCTATGTGGGATAAGTTAGTTGGCCTGTTGTGTTTTTGGGCAGAGTGAGACATGTGAAGTGCTTGGGCAAGCTGGGAGCTGATGCTGCCAATGTTGTTGCAGGACACAAGGAACCAAAACTTCTGAGAAAACCTGCACTAAAACCTAGGCCAACTCCAGATGGGTTTCCTGAGCACCTCTGGAAGCTTCTGATAGGTTCATAGGAGCATCAATTAATGATGGTTAATGGTTAGGATTCATAGGTGAGGCACATGTGCCATGAGCAAGAAAGTTTCCTTTACACCTGCTTGCACCTTCACTCCTCTGTTTTCGCCATCATGTGCCCCTGCTGTGTCCTCTCTCTCCCAGTCTGATCCTGCCTTTCATCATAAATTTATCTGTTACTCTGCCTTCTTCTTCCCTACTCCCCACTAATGTCTTCTGGCTTCACATGCCACTTGCTCCTGAGGACCTCCCTTTTCTCCTGATTGCTGCTGTCTGGTCTGGCTTGCTCGTGCTCCTCCCCAGCATAACAAACACTTGACCTGGGGCTGACAGGGACAAATCCTTCTCTTAATGTCAGGCTGGTGCTGGGTCTGTTTGGTTGCAGCCCAGAGCGTGCTAGCAGTAGTGGTCTGGCTACAGTCTGGCTTGGATATTTCTGAGCTCCCTGCCTGCTGATTGTCTTACTCCATCAGGCTCACAAGTGTCTGTGTCCCCAGAAAAATTCTGTGCCATAGGATGTGCTGTTAATCCTCTTCTATAGATAAGGGACTGAGATCAGAATGAATAAGGAGTTAAGCCAAGTTCTCCTGAAGTACAAATGAGTGCAGTAATCCCATCTTTATGAATATGCTCTTTGTTTCTTTCTGTGTTTTTTTAGGCAAGATGGCAAAAGAATGTGAAAAGTGGAGGGAAGCAGCACAGTTATTGAGGTGGATCAGGTTTGGATAGGGTAGCTGTAACAGGAGGGAGAAAGGAGTTAGGGAGTAGAAGTGTCCAGGGTCTTGGCCTCTGCATGTTCTAATCTGTTGATGTCAGAAGTGGATCTTTTCATAGAATCATAGAATCCTTTTGGCTGGAGAACACCCTTCAGATCCTTGAGTCTGTTAACCCAGCACTGCCATGTCCACCATTAAACAGTGTTCCTCAGCACCACGTCTACTCCTCTTACACCTCCAGGAATGGTGACTCTACCACTTCCCTTGGCAGCCTGTTCCAGGCATCCTTTGGGGGAACATGTTTGTCCTAATATCCAACCTAAACCTCCTCTGAGGCAGCTTGAGGTTGTTTTCTCTCATCCTATTACTTGTTACAGCACTTTAGTGTTCTTCCTGTAATGAGGCCCCCAAAACTGAACCCAGTATTCAAGGTATGGTCTCTCTAGTGCTGAGTATAGGAGGACAATCTCCTCCCTGGTTCTGCTGGCCAGGCTGTTCTTGATATTGTCCTGGATTCTGTTGTTTTTGGGCACCAGCTTATTCTGGCTCATATTTTCATTAAAGTGAAGTTATTTTTAACATATCATGCAGAGATGGGTTCCTACAGACATGCATTTTGGCAGCCCAGAAGTTAGAAAAATGGCTTTTCTTGCTGCCATTCCAGTTTCAAGGCCCCTGAGATACAGTGACAAAGGTAGGGAGCCAGGTATCTGTCTTCTCAGTCATCAGTGGAGTCCTAACTACTGGATGTGTATGAGCCTCTTCCGGGCTCTGAATAAAAAGCACAGAATTAACCAGGTTGGCAAAGACCTCTAAGATCATCGAGCCCAACCTATAATTCTACCTTAGACTCGAGAACCCTTTCCAGCAGCTGTTATCAGAACAAGGCTATGCAGATGATGGGTGTTTCTTTGATAAATCAGCATCCCCTTATTACAAATTCCTGCTGGAAGAAGTCCCAGCCAAGCTTGGCTTTCCACACTGCTTTGTAAGAAGTGTTCTCATCTTCCATGTGCGAGGTTTGAAGTTCATTAGCAATGCCTGCTGCCGTGTGTGAGCAGATAAGCTGATTTCAATTATCTCTCACTTGATTGCTTTCTATTTGTTTTCAGCACCATGTCATTAAAGAAAAAAAACAACCCAAAAAAGAAGAAAGAGACCAAACTTTCATTTAAGATGCTAGGACTGGATTTAGCTGCTGGGGAGAACAGGAGTCTAAACTTTGACCTCACAGGAGAATAAAACCAGGAATCGAACAAAGATTTTAAGATGCTCTCAAGGGAAAAGGAAGTTACTGTACTGAGCTCCAGATAGTGCCAGGAGTGGGCTGACTGTGCAATGGAGAGAGTAGTTCTGATGCCCCTTCTCTCATCTGAGTCATTCTCCTTCCTCTCAGCTACACTAAGCAGGGAACAGACCAAAAGAAGAGTTTCTTAGTAGAGTTTCTCATTCTGGAAAGTCAGACCTGCATGGGCTTCCCCATGCAGTCTGTGAGGCACTGAGGCTCTGCAGACTAGGTGAGGTACCCAGGTGTCCAGCATGTTCTCTGAAACTTGCCCTTGTTTTGTGTCTATGTGGTGAGAATCAGGAGGCTGGGAGCAAGTCCTGGATGCATCTCCCCACTCCTCCCTCCACGAGCCCAGGATCCTGTCATTTATCTCATAACGCTGTAGGCCAGCACAAATAAAGAATGGCACCAGAGCTGCAAAGTTCCCTTCATGCTCAGCTCCTGGGTTTAAGTATTTATTGTGGATGCTGCTGAATAAGAGTGATTTCTAACACGAGTGTCCTTCTGCAGTTTTTTCTTCTCAAACCAATTTCCTGCTGTAAGCCATAAGTAATGTACCCAGTTATGACTGATGCTGCTTTTATTGTGTTCCTGAAGACTTTCCAGCCTGCCTCTCATCCCTCTCTGGAACAGCTTTTGAAATCAAATGTTTTCAGTGGTATTAAAATATAAATAATAATTGCCTTTAATGTAAAAGCCACATTTCATTTTGAAGTATTTATGCAAGGGGGATGTTTTACTGGTAAAATAACTTCCTTACTGAGCCCAGCCTCATTGCTACTACAAGAAAGGCTAACAAAGGGCTTGGAGTCAGGTGAGGCAAGTTCAGGAGGAACAGGTTTCCCCCAACATCAGTGTCAGTGATTTTTAAGTGCTTAAGAGAATATGGTATTGTTAAGGTAAATATGGATGCTGCTCTCACACACACACATCCTTTGAAAACTCATTCTACATTATTGCATCTCTGAAAAGTTTGTCCTAGTTTGACATAGTAAGAACTCATAGTAGGCAAAGTTATCAGATCTGTTGGACTGCTGCTGCCTGAGGACATTACTTACACTGTGGAGTAAGAGCAGCTTGGTGCCCTTTATATTTGTCTCTTCTACACTATTACAGATAAATGTATTGCTCTGTGTGAGCTGCATTTGGGGCATTGCTTCCTCCACTCCAGAAATCTCTCACTGTAAAATGCAGGAGTCTTGACCTGTTTGCTTGAGCATCTGTTTAACCACAGCTGAATGTCCTGTTGCACTCAGGTTAGCTGGGGCTGCTTCGTGATCTGCAGGCATTCCAGCAGGGCTGCTGCTTCTGTAGTGATCGCTGCCCTGGCTGCACAGGCAGAATGTCCAGGAGACCCAAGATGCTCAGGAGACTCCAGGACACCCAGGAGTCCAAGCTCTCAGTCTTGCAAGACGAGGCAATACTTCATTTGCATTCTTGCTCCAACTAGTTAAAACTGTTTTTTACCAGCTCAACTTGATTGCTTGGAACACAGACTCCTTGCTGCCTTCCTCAGCATTATCTGTAGGTTTATTACTAATATCTGTAAAGACAGAGAAGTAGAATGCCCACATCATCCTTATTTATGCCAGTGCTTCATCTGGAGGTCCACGGTGTAATTTCCCAGTCATTTCTATGTGCCTGAATCCCCAGAGGGCAGAGTCATCTCCATTTCCTGGGCCACAGTGCACTTAATTCATGAAGTTGTAGAGGTTTTTCTACTGCAGTGCTCAACACAAGGAATCATTGTGAGAATGTGGTAGCTGTTAGTCACCAGAAAAGCCCTCTCCTTTCTGCTTGCAGGTTGAAATATGATGAGATTCTTGTGCATCATAAACATCCTTTCCCCCTGAGACAGACATGCAGTGATGCAGGCTTTCTGTTGTCCAGAATTGCTGGAGAGGAGCTGTAGGGACAAGGAGGTGCAGTTCCACAGTGGGATGAGGACAGGTGCTGCTTTTAAGATGTTCAAAGCTAGCTAAGGAGAAATGGATACCACAAAGCTTGGCGTAAGTATGTGATTTAGAGGGTATTTAGGGGCACTGTAGAGCTGCCACTGCAGATGAGCAGTAGCAGAGAGGAATGCTTGGTGTTTTGTTGGTTTAAATTCAGAAGGAAGGTGAGCTTAGGGCTTCTTGTGTGAACGCTGAGAGGAGTTTCAGAATGCAGCAGTGGCCCTGTCAGAAGTGTCACCATGCCTTGTGCATCTTTGTGCTTGGGAAGCATGAGTCAAGCTGCTGGCTTCCATGTCACTAGGCTGTGCTCTGGAAGCTGTCCTGTCTTCAGAAGGGGCTGGATCTGGAAGAGAATAGTTCAACGTGTCCTTGACCTCCCATCCACAGTCTGAAACTTTCAGCACCTCTCAGCTGCACGGAAGTGAGTATCAAGGTGCTAGCCTCTCTCCCCACACAGAGAGTGCCCATGAAATAAAGGCTGTTTTCCTAGTGCAGAGGCAGAAGTTGTGTGGGTTTATGCAGTGCTTGCAATATTGTGCAGCTCTTGACTCTTCCACAGTTTCATGCTGGCACGCATCTTTTGGTGGAAGTGGAGGATGCAGCTGAAGTGAGAGATCACAGGATATTAGTGGTTGGAAGGGACCCAAGGAGATCATCCAGTCCAACCCCCCTGCCAGATCTAGCACAGATCACAAAGGAATGCATCCAGACAGGCCTTGAAAGTCTGCAGAGAAGGAGACTCCACAGCCTCTCTGAGGAGCCTTTTCCAGTGCTCTGTGACCCTTACAGTAAAGAAGTTCCTCCTTGTGTTGAGGTGGAACCTCCTGTGCTGCAACTTACACCCATTGCTCCTTGGTCTCTCCCAGGGAGCAAGTGAGTAGAGCCTGTCCCCCCCCTCCTGACCAGCCCTCAGGTGTTTATAAACATTTATTAAATCCCCTCTCAGTCTTCTCTTCTCCAGCCTAAATGATTATGAGACTCCAGACTATGTGATTGTATGTAGCTCATTTACCAGATGGTTGACAGGCAGTGAAAGAAGATAGTAACATATGGTGATGTGTTTTAGGACAGCTATAGGTGAAACATCTCATGCCACCAGAAGGTCTGCCTTTGAGATGTCTCTGCTTATAGTCCATAAGCAGTCAAATCAAACCCCCATTTGGTAATTTCTGTCCTGTTTCACCTTTCTGTTGTAGATGGCAGTCCTGAATATGATTCTCAGCTCAACATTTAAAGGCTAGGAAGCACACTTGCATTTGAATGCTGAGTTTTAGCTTGGTCAGGAGGTCTTGGGGAAAGGAGTGATGTGGCTTAGTCAGAAATCAGGTGTCAGGTCTTTTTGTTTTCAGACCTGGCTATTGCCTTTTGTGGCATTTTATAAATGGTCAAATGTTGCTTCTAGAACTGTTTTGATAACACTCAGGTCGGTTGGGTTCACAGTTACAGATCACTCCTTGCTATGGTGACTGGTACAAATACCAAACATTACTGTTGAAAGAAAACCAGCTGCAGCTGAATTTAGGTAACACTGAAAGAAATAAAACATTGCCAAAACAAAGATGAGAAACTGATTTTAAGAGGACATTTTTCAACTTTCCAGCTGATATTAAAAGGAAAGCTAAAATTAACGACAGTTAAATGACTAAAACGTTCTTTGAGCACATCCTTTAGAATTCAGTGATAAAAATGCCCTTGCTCAGTGCAAATCAGTGAAGCCTGCTGCTTCACCTAGCACGAGTGCAGTTTGGGTGGATGCTGTGGTTTTCAGTGATGAGGAACACAATCCAGAGGGTTGTCACCTGAGAGTCACTTCTATCTGCAGCACCAGGCGGTCTCAGTGTGGTTGTGGTAAGATCTGCTGCAGGTCTTCTCAGGAAGGCAGGGACTGGTTTGCCTCTTTTTTAATCAGCATCACTCCTGTGCTTTTCCTCTGAGGAGCCTCTCCTGAGCCAAAGGCTGCTTCTCTGCTCAAATGGAGGGGGAACTGCTTTATTCTGGAAAAGCACAGAGAGAAGATTGAATTTATTGTCACTGGGGATACTAGTTGGAATTGAACCTAGGCTGCCAGAGCTGGAACCAAATGTTTTAACTCTTTACAGACTTTTCTGCCAACCCCCTTATGCCAAAACTCTGTATGGGATGGTTTTAAGGGAAATGAGTTGGGTAAATGTTAGGAGAAGGCAAATGTGACAGCTGGCTTCAGCAGTACTTTTGCTCCCCACAGCTTTGACTCCATCTGACAAGTCCAAATGGATTCCCCGGTGACCTTCTCTGAGGTACTTCAGTTCCTGTTCTCTCTCACCCTCTTGCCCCTCAAGCTGCTCTTAGCTGGGGTTTCAGTCTTTCTGACAAAGGGTACCTGTGGGCAATGGCAGCTCTCTTGCAGCCTTTCTGGTGACTTCCTTCCCCTCCAGAGCCAGACATCATGAGAGTGTGGGTGCAGGAAAGCGTCTCCCAGGTGTGCCTACTGCATGCTAGTCAGAAAGAAACCTGTGAAACCATTTGCCCATTTACATTGAGGACTAGGGTTGCTGCAGTAATTCTGAAGCCTCTTTCCTGCCTGAAGATTACAACAAACTGCTTGCCTGGTGCATCTGGGAGCCCCTTCAACCACCTGAACTAGTTCTAGCCAGGAGGCACTTAACATTTCACACGTAAACAAGTCTAAGTGAGAGGAGTGAGGTCCCAACTCACAAACTTGGAGCTCTTTGGATGTGTATGTGTGGCAGTTAGTTGTGTGGCCAGATGAAGGCACTGATATGTCCTGTTGCCCTCAATGGGACAGTGGAGTGTGCCTCAAAGTTCACTGCAAAGTGGTGGTTAGTTTACTGTAATTAATGATTCCCTATCACCTGGGGCAGTCTATCTTCTTCCATCTTTCCCCTTGTTCCCTGTACAGCTGCATTTCCCCACTCTCCCCACAGGGATGTCAGGCTTGCTCTGGATAAAGTCATGTAAAACCAGCACTGTGATTTACTCACTGTTTGTAATCACATTTTGCTTAAAGGTTTCTCTAGGAAGGCTTTTACATTCATCACCCTGCTCTTCCTTGTGCCTATCTTTCAGGCTAATAGCAGGCAGACACAGTTATACTTGCACATTATTGTAGTCACTGCAGATGGTGCCCTGTTCAATGCCACTTCTTTCTGAGTAGTGTTAGATTTGCTCCATCCATCTGCTTTTTGCTTTTGTTAAATTAAAAAGACACATTAACATGCTTTCAGAGGCATTTAGGGAGAGGGAAACCACTGCAGCCCAGTGCATGAATTAGAAAAAGATGCAAATAGGCCCAGAAATGAAAACCAAGAGTTGTCTTTAGTTAATGGTTGCATCTCTGTCAGTGCAAGATTTATTAGTTTCCAGTCTTCACAAGGTTTATGGATGTGCTTAATTGGACTCACTGGATTCAAAAGCAAGGTTTATTCCACTAATGCAGAGCAGGGACCCAGAAGCTGGCTAAGTTTTGGCACACCCTGTGAGCCACACTTGTGTTCCCATGGCCAGCTTTGGACTCTCTTGCATGGGAGCACATTTACCTCCAGCAGTGCCAGTGCGGTGAGACTTGGGTAGATGTGGTGCAGGACCTTGTCACAGGATGCTAACATCTGACTCACCTGCTGACCCTTGTCAGAGGACACTGCCATCTGATTCACCTGCTGACCCTAAGTC
Source organism: Pogoniulus pusillus (assembly GCF_015220805.1). NCBI lineage: Eukaryota > Metazoa > Chordata > Aves > Piciformes > Lybiidae > Pogoniulus > Pogoniulus pusillus. The sequence continues at coordinate 7,526,196 of NC_087297.1, forward strand.
AGCGAGGTGATGGAGATCTGCTCTTCAAAATAGGGTGGGTTAAATGGCAGAAGATTTATGCTTGTGCACATGGCATTGTGTGTATCTGGCTTGTTTGTGAGGTAGGTGGAAATTATTTTGGACCAGTACAGGCAGCAGAGTGGTGACCATGTGAGGTCTGATCTATGTTCCTCTGAAGTCTTTGTGGGAGTGTTTGACTGTGTCCACTCCATAATTCTGGGAGCAATGGTCCTGTGAATCACAGAATCAACCAGGTTGAAAGAGACCTCCAAGATTATCCAGCCCAACCTAGCACACAGCCCTGTCCATTCAACTAGACCATGGCACTAAGTGCCTCATCCAGTCTTATTGGGACATCTCCAGGGATGGTGACTCTACCACCTCCCTGAGCAGCCCATTCCAATGGCAATCACTTTTCTCTGTGAAGAACTTCCTCCTAACATCCAGCCTAGACCTCTCTTGGTACAACTTGAGACTCTGTCCCCTTGTTCTGTTGCTGCTTGCCTGGGAGAAGAGACCAACCCCACCTGGCTACAGCCTGGTAAGTCCCAGGCAGTGGAGCTTTTCTTCCTGTGTTAGGGCAAACTTCTAGGGCAAGTTGGCTCTGCAAAAGCAGGGAGGAGGTGGAAGTGTCTCAGACCTCTTAACTGACCTTCCAAACTTTGTAAGGCAAGCTGCTGAAAGGGACTGAAGATGGCTGTTGGCAAAGCACTGTAAGTAAAAGCCTTTGGGGTGAGATAATAAAGCAGCATGTAAAATTGCAGCAAAATCATGTTCTTTTCCTGCCTTCAGAAATGTAGATGGGCCATGAAGTGTAATCAAATATTAAAGTAAGAGTTAAAAATAGTTTCCCTTAGTACCCTTCTCTTAATCTTTTGGCCATGGTTTTATTTCAAGATCTTTATTCTTCTACTACTTTCTCCTCTGCTGTTATACTGAAAAGCTGTACCAACACAGAATTACAAAGTGCTGTTCAAATCATAAAGCAAACAAAAGAAAGGGGGAAAAAATTACTTATTTATAGAATTGTTTTATTTGAAGCTATTTTAAGCATCACATAATAACAGCATATTGGAAAGCTGGAGAGGGGGAGTGGTGGTTTGGTTTTTTGTCCTTAGGAAAAGGTTGATTGTATCTTTTAAGGACAGCTCACCTAAATACTGTGGTTCTTTGTAGTGAGAAGTGTAGTCAGACAGAACCCTGTGCAGAATATTGTTGCTTGAGGGCAAAATAACTTCCATAGCATTCAGGGAGGCATGCTGTTGCAGCCTCTGGCAGAATACACATGCTGCCTGGCAGCAGGGTGACAGGGCAGCAAGCTTGAGAGGACTTGTATGAAAGCAGATAGGTAGGAGTTTGTTCTCGTTGCCATGGTGCTTGGATACTGTTTATTCACCTGAGTCTGGTTCTTTCTCTCTCTACTGGATACCTGCAGCCCTAACCTGTGGTCAGGTTCAGTCCCAGACAGACAGGCAGGTCCCAGCAGCATCTGGACACACATTTTATTGGTTTGTTTTTTAGTTTATTTGATTGATTTTTAATATACATCTTTGATTAAAAAAATAACCCAAACATTTCTGGCATTTTGTGACTGAGGAGGAGAAGTCCAGGCAGTGAAGCTGGCGGCCAGTCACTAGTGGTGTCCCTCAGGGATCAGTGCTGGGCCCCATCCTCTTTAACATCTTCATAGATGATCTGGATGAGGGCATCGAGTCAGTCATCAGCAAGTTTGCAGATGACACTAAGCTGGGGGCAGAAGTGACTGAGCTGGAGGGCAGAAGGGCTCTGCAGCGGGACCTTGACCGCCTGGACAGATGGGCAGAGGCCAATGGGATGGGGTTCAATAGCTCAAAGTGCAGGGTGCTGCACTTTGGCCACAACAACCCCATGCAGAGATACAGGCTGGGGTCGGAGTGGCTGGAGAGCAGCCAGACAGAGAGGGATCTGGGGGTACTGATTGATACCCGCCTGAACATGAGCCAGCAGTGTGCCCAGGTGGCCAAGAGGGCCAGTGGCATCCTGGCCTGCATCAGGAATGGTGTGGTCAGCAGGAGCAGGGAGGTCATTCTGCCCCTGTACTCTGCACTGGTCAGACCACACCTTGAGTACTGCGTTCAGTTCTGGGCCCCCCAGTTTAGGAGGGACATCGAAATGCTTGAGCGTGTTCAGAGAAGGGCGATGAGGCTGGGGAGAGGCCTTGAGCACAGCCCTATGAGGAGAGGCTGAGGGAGCTGGGGTTGTTTAGCCTGGAGAAGAGGAGGCTCAGGGGTGACCTTATTGCTGTCTACAACTACCTGAAGGGTGGTTGTGGCCAGGAGGAGGTTGCTCTCTTCTCTCAGGTGGCCAGCACCAGAACAAGAGGACACAGCCTCAGGCTGCGCCAGGGGAAATTTCGGCTGGAGGTGAGGAGAAAGTTCTTCCCTGAGAGAGTCATTGGGCACTGGAATGGGCTGCCTGGGGAGGTGGTGGAGTCGTCGTCCCTGGGGCAGTTCAAGGCAAGGTTGGATGTGGCACTTGGTGCCATGGTCTAGCCTTGGGCACTGTGGTAAAGGGTTGGACTTGATGATCTGTGAGGTCTCTTCCAACCTTGGTGATACTGTGATATCTGCTCAGTGGTGCTCCACGTAGCCCAACCCCTGCCTCAGCACACTGCCAGCTGGCCATAGGGGTTAACAGCAAGGCCCCCACAGAGGTGGATGCTATTCCCCTGGAGGAAGGTGACACTGCTGCTTCTTCCCCTACTCCCATGGCTGGGGAGAGGCAGTGAAGCTATTCCACCCTGTAATGGGATTGGCAGCTCTTGCAGGTCAGTGGGAAGAGGGTTTTAGGGATCAGAGGTAGTCATGGAATCATAGAATCAGTCAGGTTGGAAAGGACCACAAAGATCATCTAGCTCCAATCTCCCTGCCATGGGCAGGGACACCCCACCCTAGGTCAGGCTGGCCAGAGCCCCATGCAGCCTGGCCTTAAACACCTCCAGGGATGGGGCCTCAACCACCTCCCTGGGCAACCCATTCCAGGCTCTCACCACTCTCATGCTGAACAACTTCCTCCTTCACTCCTGGAGGTCTTACCTAGCTGGTAACCCCTTTGCCCCTGTCCTGCATTTTGCTCTCAAATAAAGACACTTAACTGTTCTACAGTTTCTGGCAGGTTAATAATCGTTTCAGGTGAGAATGAGATGAGCACTCCACAACAGTTTCCTTTGTAGTTTATGCTAAGCTGTGAATGCAGACTGCCAGGGTCTGGTTCTAGAAGCACTCTGCCCAATATATATGACACATTCTCCTTGATATCCTTAAACTAAGTGCAATAAAACAGGCCAGACCTGCATAGCAATTTTAGCTTTTCAACTCTTGATGTCTTGATGCTATTGTCATTGACTTAGGTTTCATCATGGTGCCTTTACTGTCTGTGAGTTGTTGCAGCTGAAAGGTTGTTGGCATATCCTTTGTAATTCTGAAAACAAAATACCCTCCTCTCCCTCTGGCTGAGTGGTTAAATCACACTACAGTGGCCCTACTTGATAATTTTCTCCTGAAAGACTCCAATCCTAGGGTTAATTAAAGTATGGAATAAGTATCTAGGGAGGCATACATGAATGCTAACAGGATTCTTACCACATATCTACAGAGGCAAACATCACCACGTCTGGTTTATGCTAAACTGAGGACAGCAAATCCTTAGATCTCTTCACAAGGCAGAATTTTTATGGTTTGTGACAGATGTAGCCAAAAAGAAAACCCCCAAAAGGTAACAAAACCACACAAAACTTGATAATGATGATACAGAAATGCATCCCTAA